>NC_073360.2:33911250-34592500 GCF_027580225.2 Misgurnus anguillicaudatus | reverse complement strand
TTATAAATAAAAAGTCTTTTTAACCTATGACATGAAAAGCAAAGTCGACTTTGTATTCTGGATACCAGCAGGTAGCAGCTTGTCTTAAAGTTCAAAGAAGCAGATCAAAGAATAACCGAGCGAGTTTGCCATCTGACCGCATAAACGCACATACTGACATGCGAGTACACACACACAAACACAGGGTACGCAACAAACACATCTTGCTCAAAAAGCATGTCACCCAAAAACGAACACAATGCCTAAATATACGATGGCTTTGGCGACCATATGGTTACATTTTCCTTGCGTTTGTGGCTTTTGCTGTTGGAGTCATTAATTACATCACTGTTCAACAGATTAGGAACGGGAAACAAAACATGTTGGGAACAGTTGGAAACCTTTCCTTGGGATGGCGAAGGACAAAAAACGTTTTATCACGTTACAGATCCGGCCAATCGGAAAACGGCACGGCAAACCGGGTACTGAAATAAGTAAGAGCGAGCGGATTATTTAGGGATATACATTCGTGCGCCCCGTCGTACGGAAGAGCAGAGGTCTGTAAAGAGCGGAGCTACAGATGGGCTGGGATTATTTATGATGTACTGTAAAACAGCACTTAATTACAGTGTTTTGGGCTTTATAAATGACAGCTTGGCGGAGTGGAGAGCTATAATTAAAGCAAGAGAAGCAGAGGATGATGGACCGAGAGAGGGAGCAGCTCGGTGGAGATCTTAGCTCAGATGTGGGCTCTTGATGTGGTGGGAGACCACGGGCCGGGAACACACCCGATATAGGGTGACGTACTGCTGGGATGCAGACAAGTACAACAAAGTACAACATAAAAATATGTTTTTGGTGACATTGCAGAGTGATGGTATCAGATGATAATACCATGGTGCTTTGAAACAACATGGCAATACCATGTTACTTATTTTAGTTAATGTATCATTTGAAGTGATTTACTGTACCATTAGATTTACAGTAAAGTAATGCAATATTTTTTTTAAATATACTGTAGTTTTTCGAAATCATCTGCTAAAGAAGTTTGCTAAGAAGGTTTCTTTAATTTTGTTGCCGTCATGGCCACAAAATATTTTTTATCTGCAGCTGTATATATATATATATATATATATATATATATATATATATATATATATATATATATATATATATATATATATATATATATATATATATATATATATATATATATATATATATATATATATATATATATATATATATATATATATATATATATATATATATATATATATATATATATATATGACTTTGAGACTGTTCGGAATGAAAATTGCGTTATAAATAAAATCTATTATATATAATATAATATAATATAATATAATATATTTAATATATTAAATAATATAATAATAAATAATATTAAATAATAATAATAATATTAATAATAATTTATATAATTTATATATAATATAATAATAAATAATATTAAATAATATTAAACAAATAATAATAATAATATTAATAATAATTTATATATATATATATATTGCATTACTTATTCTTTAAGTAAGGGATAATGTATAGGCAGAATCAAGCATGCCACATGCCGTGTAATACAGTGTTTTATAGTAAAATTACAGTTAAATTATGGTAATGCAATGGAATTATTTCTAATAAAGTAATCAAGTTATGGTACTGCAAATATTGTTGTACTATGGCAATTAGTGTCACAAAACAAATTTTAAGTATTATGTTTATTATAATAACATGTCATTTCATTCAAACCATAATATTATCATTGGATACCATACCATCATTAAATCATAGCACCGTTGCAGTACTTTTTAAAAGAGGTATATATGGATATAGACCATCAACACCCCAACACACATACATGCCTTAAGGAAGGTCAGATATTTGTCCTTGAAAATGCATTGGACAGCACTTAAATTCAGACACTTGCAAACACATCATGGGTGGTATCCCAAACTATAGCCAATATAATTCTGTCCAATCCCCTTCACTGATGCATCTAATGACAGAAAGTGCATTTAGGCAGGCTAGTAGCTTGACCTTTAACCTTACGGACACAGCCCCAGGGCAACGGGGCATCAAAAGAGTCGCTTTCTCTGCATGTCCAATACGACACTGATAGATCTGCATCATATTGAGCAAACTTAACCTCTTCACAGCAAACTAAGACTAAGAGTTTAACTCAATGGACAGCACTCATGCACGAATCAATACCGCTGTCTGCTTCGAGAGCTGCCAATCTAGTGCACTTAAAAGGGCTTTCATTCACAAAGCACAGGATGTGCCCGGGATGAGTGCGGATTGGTTGTACTTACCAATGGTATTGAAAGTGTTCTCGCAAATATACAGAACAACAAAAGCTTAATAAAAACAAAATAAGAGGTGCTTTTGTAAATAAAGCTGTGGTTTGAAATGGTCATGCATAGCCACTGTAGATATAGCTGTACTGCAGCTACAGCAAGATATAGCGAAATGATTGAAATGCAAATGTGAATATCGCAATTATTTGGAATAAATTAATCATTTACATTCTTCAAAAAGTTATAATTTATGTTGTAGGTCAAGGCAGATAACGGAGCAGGTGATGTGAAATATGTAAGTCAGTTGTATTATTTTCCATTTATTAATGCATTTCTACGGAGCCCCTAATGATATAAAGTTTAGTTTCGCGTGCGCACGTAAAATTATCGCGATTGTTTCAACACGCGAAAGTTTCACGTGCACACGCAAAACTAAACGCAATAGTTTCACGTGTGCATGCAAAACTATTGTGTTTAGTTTCGCGTGCGCACATGAAACTTTCGCGTGCGCACTTGAAACTATCGCGTGCACACATGAATCTATCGCTTGCGCACGTGACACTTTTACGTTAGTTTGCGATAGTTTTACGTGAGCACACAAAACTAAACTTTAAAAAAAAAGATTTCGCGTGAGCATATGAAAGTTTCACGTGAGAACATGAAACTAAAGTTTTACTCCAATGTGTCCTTAGGGGCTCGGTACATTTCAATATAATTTTTATAGATTTTTTAAATTGATTTTATAAACTTAATGCATAAAAACTTAACCCTTTAAGAGCCCCCCCCCACCCTATTGAGTTAAGTCTACACTCTTGGAGCTTTCAAACAATATACAGTTTGTCATGATTAGATAAGAATTCATATGCAAACATTGAAGTAAATGTAGTCGTCCTGCTGGTGGGACAGTGACATTTAGCAGAAAATAAATGTTTTAAGGGCACACTCTCTTCATAAATGAATCAATTACTCTCCCTACATAATTTATTTTATAAAACACTGTTGTCTATTCTGGAGGCTTAGACCTTTCCAACGATATATAGTTTGTAGTGATAGATTACAATTTACATCAACAATATTAATGCAAACTTAGGTGTCCCGTATTCGGGACGGCGACGCTTAACAGTTTAAATTATTGCATATCGTATTTTCCAACAACATTGCAACACCATGCATCCTGCATATATATTATCTATAAAAATGCTTGGTTATTTTGGGGTCTAAAAGGGACGAACCCAACCTGTTGAGTTGTAATTTAACCTATGCTGGGTTGTTTTAACCCATTGTTGGGTCAAATATAAACATTTTCTGGGATAATTTACCTCAACTGCTGGTTAGTGCCTCTTTGACCCAACGCTGGGTTAGAAAAATAAATGTAAAATCTCAATCATCTACAATCCAGCTACTGCACATTAAAAAGCGTAAATTAAATATTGCCAGTAATTGTTAGGGTGGGCTAAGTTTAGTAATTACAACTTGCTTACTTTTCCAACAACAGAAATCAACAGACGGGCGATTTGTGCCAGTTTAAGTGCATGCATTTGAGAAAAGTGATAATTTTTTCCTGAATTATTTGCAGTAATACTTCTTCTTTTGAAAACACCTTGAAAATCAAGTTCTTTTCTGCAGCGTGTGCTGGTTTAAATCCTGCGAGAGTCGACCGGCCAACAGGGAGACCATTAGTGCTCATCTAAGCCTTCAACACTTCTTCACACCCTGAGCTGTCTTACAAACACACAGAAAACCTCAGAAAGCTAAACACAAAGCACCGCGAAAACACATACAACACATATTCAAGCTAACACAAAATACAATGCATGTAGAGTCAAACTTGAGCTACTTTTAAAAAAATAAAGTAAATATGAAGCATCTTTTAATGCAGCAGACAGCATTTTATCAACACGGTGACTATAACAGGTGCTAAAAAATAGACGGCTTGGAATGCACGTGTTATTTAGATTCAGCCCTCGGGAGACGGACACGTGTGATCATTAAGGGCTGCGTGGTGGCGGTCCTGTGCTGAATCCGTGATGGTGTGTGCGGACAGACAGATGCCAGAGAGCGGGATACGGTAGACACATCCCCCCTTTTGGCCCTGGGCTAAACACACACATGCACACAACACACACTCATTAGGTGGCCTGACAGCACCCGATCCATTCTCATCATTAAAGCATGTAAATGTCCCTGTCACTCTCTCACACACCCCTACATGCACACGCAAAGGCGCATGTCCCGCAGGAGCCACACACATATGATTTCCTGGAGATGTCTTGGGTGAGGATTTGTCCCTAATTATCCCACCTTGCGCCCCTTGGCAGACAGGGCTCTCCTAACCGAAAGGGTACGGTCGCTTCGAGTTGACAGAATTATCTTTAGCAGCACGAGTCAGGGAGATGAGAGACTTTTGCTTTTGTTTGCAAACACAATGAATGTGCATGCGTGCATGTGTGAGTGTGTGTGTAGTAAGCAAGAGGACAGATAGAGGAGCATTTGAATTGTTGTTCTGAAGGGGAAAATTGTGCATGATTGGATAAAAGCTGCCGGTTTAATTGAGAGAAAGAAACGATTGTCTTTCTTGCTCTGTTTTCCTGTCTTTACCTTCCACATTCTTACCTCCTCTCATTTGTCTTCACAGTACAGATATGAGTGTGTGTAAGTTGTATGGCTGAAAAAACTAGATTTGCATGTCCTGAAGGAAATAACAGTGCTTGCAAAAGTTTTAAATAAATGAACAGAATGGAGAGAGAAATAAAAACACTACAATTGCTCAAGAAAATGTGCAAGTTTCTGGCACAAACAAATCTTGCTGTGAGGAATTTTAATACTTTTTTGCCTCGCAGGTGCAACTCTTAAAAATAAAGGTGCAACATAATGACATAGAAAAATCAGTATTGGTTGGATGGTTACATTAAGAGCCAAAAATCTGTGCCGGTTCTTCTATGGCATGGATGTAAAGAACCTTTGCTAGGACCTTCATTTTAAAGTTTGTAATAAACGTAAAAGCTTAAAGGTCCCGTGTCACAAAACTTATTTAAGATGTAAAATAAATCTTTGGTCTCCCCAGACTACATATGTGAAGTTTAAGCTCAAAATTCCCCACAGATAATTTATTTATAGCATGTTAACATTTCCACTTTGTAGGTGCGAGCAAAAATGTGCCATTTTGGGCGTGTCCTTTAAAATGCAAATGAGCTGATGAAATTCAAACACTGATCACAATGTTGAAACTTAATTGTGCTGTCAATAATTTTTCTCTTTCTAAATGGCAGTGCCAAGGTTGAATAGTGCAGATTAAGGGGTGGTATTATTATAATAAGATCCCATTGTGACATCACAAGGGGAGACAAATTTCAATGACCTATTTTTTCACATGCTTGCAGAGAAAGTTACTGGGTTGATCTTTTTCATGATTTCTAAGTTGATAGAAGCAATTATAGCACTTAAACGTGGAAAAAGTCAGATGTAAAAAAACTGTCTACTCACCTGTATTAGTCGTTTTGGAAAAGGTGGACGGTAAGAACATGTAGGGAAAAAAAGAGAGAGAGAAAAGAAAAGACATTAGCATCAAAACATTCATAGGGTAACAAAAGGGCTAAATTTAGTATCTTAACCATATGTGGGAAAGAATGGGAGCTTAATGGAGCTGAGGGAAGGTCATTGTGCACAGTCAGATATAGTTTAGAGCTAAATCTAAGCACTAAACGCCAACAAACTCCCCAACAGTGGAATTCAGAGAGAGAGAGAGAGAGAGAGAGAGAGAGCGAGAGAGAGAGAGAGAGAAAGAGAGCGAGAGAGAGAGAGAGAGAGAGAGAGAGAGAGAGAGAGAGAGAGAGAGAGAGAGAGATGCAATATACCAGGAGCTGTTCAGTGCTGAACAAAGCAGGTGCACAAGAAAACCATTTGTGTTTGCTGTCGTTCCTATGACATTTCCAAAATATCTTTATTTTAGTATCAACATCAAATCTACAGCACAGTAACTTACTGCCACAGTCTGACATATCCACAAAGAATCTGCAAAGAAAAACTTTTTTTCCAAAAAAGTTTCGTTTCGGAAACCAGGCATTAACACTGAGCACCGGTGACCAAACTAGAGGTCTTCACAGGTCCACTTAAGCCCGGAATACACTGCAGGATATTTGCCCTCCTATAAGATCATTACCTTATCACACTGCGCAACATGATTCGTTTAAACATGGTACGACAGGAATGTAGTCTGTACGATGATGACACGGAAGCTTTGCCGGCTACGTCACACGTTAGCGCAACGTCACCAGCATGCGCTCGGGGTAAACTAAAACCAGTACGCAGGTCATAGCAGCAAACACACTGTGCGGTGATCATGCTGAATTTCTGAGACTGTTAGAAAACTATCGTAGGAAAAACGGCCGTCTTTGAACCTCTCTCGCTGTATGACATAGAACCACCGATGAAGAGCCACGATCACAGAAATCGTGACGATTGTTTCACGAAGGCAATCTTTTGTCTGGGACAGCCAATAATCGTGCAATGTATCCTGGGCTTTAGATCCGAAAATCAGAGGTCCAACCCGAAACGTAGAGTGGGGTCGGGTCTTAAAGTTTCACATGTCCTTTGAAACAGGTCAGGTATTATATTAGCTGTATCGGGTCTTGCGAAAATTAAAAATGAATGCGTTTTTGCCAAACAGACCAGAGAAGACCCAAACTATCTTGCGTGTGTACATCAAGTCCTTTTCTAACCCCTCTTCTGTTTGCCAAGACCACTTCGATAAATTTTCATTGAGACAGACCTGTCAATCAATTTTAAATGCACATATTAGCATTTATCTTTGTGTCGTCATCATATAACAAATTAAAATAAATGGAGCAGGGAGCCAAATTGGTTGCGAGGCCACCGGGTTTCTTTCTGTCTGACTGGTGCAGGCTGGGCTGCAGACTGCACACACATCATTGCCATTTACATTTGGGTTCAGTTGGACTTGGGTATATTTTTTTCTTGGGTTTGTCTCGGATCAAGTTTTTCTTTTACACGTCGGGTTCGGGTAAAAAGTGATTTGGGTCATTTCGAATCGGGTACATTTCTTGGACCCAAAAAGTCCTCTAGACCCAACCCTTGCTGCTGAGCGTTTTTAGATACACCTGCTGAAAACCCACCGTGACAAAGCATTCGTGTTAGTCCAGTGTCAACAATGTGTCAAACAGCTTTTCATCACTGGCTTAACTATGCTATCGCCTCACAGAGTGCATACATGTGTGTATCTGTGAAAGAGTGGCCTGGTAATGGTAGCACACACACACACACGCTCAGACAGCTCAAGCAGGGTGCTGAAATCCAAACGGACCTGCGCTGGGCACTACACGGACTCCGGACAGAAGCTGTCAGCGCGACGTCTCAACCTAACAGCCTCCGACAGGAGCCCCGGAGAGCAGCGGCACTGTGCTAATGACATTATCTGCATATTACTATAGACCGAGCTTTCCAAAACAGCCTCTCTCTCTCTCTCTGTAGTAACCCTTTCCTCTCTATCCAATCGATATCGGCATGCAGTCAATGAGCAGAATGTACGCAAAGGCCAGGAGAGGCCTCAGAAAAACGAAAGAGGGAAATCTATCGACCTTCCCCTTCATTCCCTCTGTGACCTACTTCAAACGAGAAGAAGGACAAGATATGAAAAGGAATGACACGTATGGATGGATGAGTGGAACGGATGAATAAATAAAAAGCCAGAGTGCTCTTCGTAATGGCAGGAGATCACAGAAAAGTCTTAAACGGAGACTAGGATGAAATCAAAATGAAAGGAAAAGCCTCTCAGCCAATCAGACTGCAACAGTAATTGCCGTAAACAAACATATGTGCCGTCTGTAATAATTACAGGGCTGGTCGCCATTATCCGTATTATCGTCTTTAATCGAGCTAAGCCTGAGGAATTCCCAAGTCTTTAAAAGGGATTTAAAAAGTTGTACGCCGCTTTAAGACGAAAGCTCAAACTGATATAAGACTCTAAATCCAAACAGATTAGCATAACGGAGAGTCAGGTAGAAAACAAATATAGGAAAGTCTGGAATGGGATTCATTTAAAGGAAAACACCACAGATTTTTTTACCTCAACTTAAATGAAGTAATACATACCTATCATTTATTCAATGCGTGCACTTTTAATCTTTGTACAGCGCGTCGTGAATGTGTTAGCATTTAGCCTAGCCCCATTCATTCCTATAGCTCCAAACAAAAGTTTTATTTTGTGCCACCATACTTACTCATGTAACTATTCATGTAACAGTCTTTAAATAGGGAAAACATGAAAGTGTTTGGTGGCTTCTAAATTCATCCCTGTTTGGAGCCATAGGAATGAATGGCGCTAGGCTAAATGCTAACATATTCACAGCGCGCTGTACAAAGAATAAAAGTGCATGCATTGAAAAAAAGGGATGTATTAATTTGTCTACGTTGAGGTAAGAACATAGTAAAGTATTAAAAAACTGTGGTGTTTTCCTTTAAAAGAATGCAACAGAGCACAACAGTGACCTCCCACCTTGGGTTTTGAAGGTATTTTAATTCATTCCTTATAAAAAATAATCAATGAAAACATGAAAGAAATAAAGACGAGGAGCAGAAAACTGCTGCTAGATAACATTTCAAGGCTTTTTTGAAAATCTATTAAAAGATAAAGCTAAAAAAATAAAGCAAGACTGCACATTCTTCATCTGTAATGCACTACAGTACACATCCCAATAAAGCACTACAATTTAAAATGGAAATATGACAATGTAGCCACTGAATATTATAAAAACAAAACAATAAAGTATACATTTTAAAATGTTTAAAGTTTATAACCATAATAGCATGTGGCTTTTACAGAGGCATGTATCATAACTTAACATCTGAAATCTTAAATGGATTTTTTAAATATGACTTTTCCTGTGAAATGAATGGGAATTTTATCTCTGGAACCCAACTGTTGAGCTTTATTGAACAAGAAATTGAAAAGGTTCAAATTATTAGGCTAATGTTAAAAGCAATGCCTGTAGAATTCCTTGAATGTGTAATTTTGCCCATTCTGCATCTTGTTCTCTTTTGACCTTGCCTAGCTCCTTGGATGGGTTTTTTGCTGAAGGAATGTCAGTGAGGCAGAAAATATCTGTCTGAAGTTGAACGAAGGGGAAGAGATGGAAGACAAGAATGAGAGAGGGAGAGAGAGATTGCATATTAAAGCACGATCAGCCATTAAAGTCCTGGCACTGTAAACCAAATTCTGACACAAAAGAACTGCTTTATGGTTTCTTTCATACCCACGCACATATTAGAAATGACATTGGATTCATAAAAACAATGGAAAGCATCTCTCTGTGTAGTAGATTAAATGCCACGGGAGATTCTAGTGTGTTTATAATTCATGTACGTGGAGATCAAATCCTGAATTAAACACACAAGGTCAGCTACAGGATGGAGAATGGTGCGGCTTCAAACGGATACAGGAACCTTGATGGGCGGCTCTCTAACACACACACACACAGCCACGCATTTTTATTTCAGCGTTCACAAGGGCACAAAATGATCATGTGGTTCACCCTATCTGCACGTTACGACACCAATCACCGAAATGGTTTGTTGATGTAAATGGATTTGTGTGGGCTTAATGACTCTGCATTTATTTATTTATTTAAGCATTACTTCAAATAAAATTGATTTCAGATATATGTAAAGCAATCGGTGGGCCGGTTAGTCAGCAAAGAGGCGAGGCTTTGATCTCTGGTCTGAAAGCTTTGAAGCTTCTCTGGACATCTGCAGAGTTCGCACATCTAATGTAAACCATTGGAAACCATGCCACATTGGTTTCTGGGCCAGATGCAATAAGTAAAACAGTCTACACATCAGCAGAGTAAATAAATGAGGAGGTTGGCTGCTCATTATTATTTAAGAAAGATTAAAAATAAATGGATGTGCAGAGAGAAAAGGACAGATAGAGAACAGAGATATAAGACAGTGTATAAAGTACTTTAAAAAGCATTGGGTCAAAAAGTAACGAACCCAACCCACTGGGTTGTGATTTCAGATTTGCTGGGTTGTTTCAACCAATTGTTGGGTCAAATCCCTACTGAAAAATCCAGCTAAAACCAGCATAAGCTGGTAGCTGATTTTAGCTGGTTTAAGGTGGTTTACGCTGGTCCTCCCAGCCTGAAAAAGCTGGTCATGCTGGTGGGCCAGCTGGTATTCCAGCATGACCAGCTAAGTCCAGCTAGACCAGCTTAAAATGTGACCAAAACACAGCTAGACCAGCTTGCTACACCAGCAAAACCAGCTTCCTACACCAGCAAAACCAGCTAAAACCAAGCTGGGGACTAGCTAAAACCAGCTCAACAGCTTATGCTGGTCTTAGCTGGATTTTTCAGTAGGGATATGAACATTTTCAAGGTTAATTTAACCCAACAGCTGGTTTTGTTCCATTTTGACCCAATGCTGGGTTGAAAATAACCCAGATTTTTTTGGAGAGGGTAAGATATGAAAAATAAACTGTTGAGTTTAAATTAACACATGCCTGGTTGTTTCAATCAAAAAATGCTAGGTTGGGTAAAGCATAGACATTTTCAAGGTTAATTTAACCCAACAGCTGGGTTTGTGCCATTTTGATCAATCGCTGGGTTAAAAATAACCCAGCATTTTTTAGAATGGATGAAATATGAACAAACCCAACTGTTGGGTTTAAATAAACCTAGTTGTTTTAAACAGAAAATCCTGGGTTCTTTCAACCCCTGGTTGGGTAAAGCATTGACATTTTCAAGGTTAATTTAACCCAACATCTGGGTTTGTCCCATTTTGATCCAACGCTGGATTAAAAATAACCCAGCATTTTTTGGAATGGATAAAATATGAACAAACCCACTTGTTGGGTTTAAATTAACCTATGCCTAGTTGTGTCAACCAAAAAAGCTGGGTTTTTTCAACCCGTGGTTGGGTAAAGCATAGACATTTTCAAGGTTAATTTAATCCAACAACTGGGTTTGTCTCATTTTGATCCAACGCTGGGTTAAAGATAACCCAGCATTTTTAAGAAGGGATAAAATAAGAACAAACCCAACTGTTGGGTTTAAATAAACCTATGCCTAGTTGTTTCAACCAAAAATGCTGGGTTCTTTCAACCCCTGGTTGGGTAAAGCATAGACATTTTCAAGGTTAATTTAACCCAACAGCTGGGTTTGTCTCATTTTGATCCAACGCTGGGTTAAAGATAACCCAGCATTTTTAAGAAGGGATAAAATAAGAACAAACCCAACTGTTGGGTTTAAATAAACCTATGCCTAGATGTTTCAACCAAAAATGCTGGGTTCTTTCAACTCCTGGTTGGGTAAAGCATAAACATTTTCATGGTTAATTTAACCCAACAACATTGTTTGTTCCGTTTTGACTCAACGCTGGATTGAAAATAACCCAGAATTTTTAGAGAGGGTAAAATATGAAAAAAACTGTTGGGTTTAAATTAACCTATGCTGATTGTTTCAACAAAAAATGTTGGGTTCTTTTAATCAATGGTTGGGTAAAGTATAGACATTTTCAAGATTAATTTAACCCAAAAGCTGGGTTTGTTCCATTTTGACCCAACGCTGGGTTAAAAATAACCCAGCATTTTTTGGAATGGATAAAATATGAACAAACCCACTTGTTGGGTTTAAATTAATCTATGCCTAGTTGTGTCAACCAAAAAAGCTGGGTTTTTTCAACCCGTGGTTGGGTAAAGCATAGACATTTTCAAGGTTAATTTAACCCAACAGCTGGGTTTGTCTCATTTTGATCCAACGCTGGGTTAAAGATAACCCAGAATTTTTTAGAGATGTAGAATATGAAAAATAAACTGTTGGGTTTAAAATAACCTGTGCCTGGTTGTTTCAACCAAAAATGCTGGGTTCTTTCAACGCTTGGTTTGGTAAAGCATAAACATTTTCAAGGTTAATTTAAACCAACTGTTGGGTTTGTACCCAAGCATAGGTTTAAACAACAGCATGTTTTACTGTGCAATGCAAGCAATCCAAATCACAGTCATAATATTACAATGGAAATAAATGCAGAATGTGACAGCTGTGCCGTTTGATAAGCAGAAAGTTATGATGGATAAAAACACCAACGTGACGATGCTAATTTCAACACACTGCTTAAAGATGAAGACTTAACAAAACAATGAGCAAATAGCGTTGTATTGTTAAACACATTGTTCAATTCTCTTTCCCTCAAAACCCAAGAATCTGTAATTAACATTCACTCCAACACATCGTTCCATTAACCGCACAGTAATGAAAGTCGAAGATAAAGCCTGGAACGACTGCCTTCTTTTAGCCCTTTGGATTTATTCTTTGTTTCGCTTTTTTGTTTGAAGGTCTCCATCAATGTTATTTCTAAAATGCCAGACTACTTTATCTCACTCAATTATAATATTAACACGAATTTCCAGCAGGGCAGGGATATTTTTATGGCTTAATTCCAGAGCAACTCAACAGGAACGGTTCTGGCTTATTGAAAAATCGAATAATATACATTTTATTCCAGAGGTCAGTCACTTTTAATCAGTGACCGTGACCAATTGGCTATTTCCTTCCAAAAAAAGAAAAAAAAACTGGTTGAACGGCGATGCAAGTGTGGACTTGTCAACATCGGAAGAGGTCTGCATCTCAAACCCTTCAACTTCGTCTCTCAAAAATCGACCTTTCAGATTGCTTGGGAAACGCGTTGGATGTCATAATTGCTCCAGGATTGAAATGCAATAGGCAGTTGTACACCCCCATTTCTCCCGAGACAGAAGTCCTTAAAGACACGCAGTGGTCTAATCCTTAAATTCGCCGTGCGTGCGCTTCCATTAGCAAAGTGTGTCTTTGGCCCCATCCAGGGACCCCTCATGAACCCTGTCTTTTCTCTCCTCTCGCTGGAGACAGTGAGGTTAATATTACATTTGCGAGACACGTTCTCCATTTTTTATTTATTGAAAAGCAGTCGTGCGTGAGAGAGCGCTGGCATGCTGGGTTGCCGGATTAGTTGACCTCCATCTCTTCCACACATCATATCATTCGCCCGTCTCCACGCCAGCCCCCAAAACTGCGTGTCACACGTGTGACAAACAAGGGCGAGAGGTTGAACTGTTTTAAACTCATCTCCGACATCGTTCGTCCTGTCTGTCAGAAAAGACAAGCCTCTGGACTCCGGAGAGCTTGGAGAAGCCATTAGAAAAGCAGTTACAAGACCCTAAAATCATGCATAATGCTCCTGCATCAATCCAGATGTCAATGTTGGCTAGACACTGCACAGGAAAATGAGAGTTTACACAAAAATAACATTAACAACTCTGCAAACATCAAATGGCCATTCTGTTCAATATTACGAAAGGGACATTGGCTATAAGGGGTTAAAAGTGAATATGAATTTATTATAGTGGCTATAATAATAAAAATAACCCAAGGCTTAGTAATACTTCTGGATTCCAACCTCAATCTCTGCCCTTTGCTGACATTGCCTGAGAAAATTAAAGTAACAACCTCTCATTTCTTTCCTGTGGTGATTCTGAGGGCCATCAGCTCCCCGGAGAGCCGAGGACAACAGCCACGAGTGGTGAAAACACAGAGGCGGCCACTGAAAAAACAAAGAGGAGCCGAAATGGACACTCAGAAGCTGAGCATACCATTGACCTTCAGAGGACCACGTCTTAATTTCAAAATGATGAGAAAACAAGAAGGATAGGAGGTTAGGGGAGATGAAAAAGCTTGTCTGAGAGTCAGAGCCATCCTTCAGTAGGATTTATGATAAGGAATAGCGCGAAGCCTTGAAGGACCGCAGGAACCCAAGGTCCCTCAAACCACAAGAACACTTAATCAGGCGGCGTGACCGGCTCGACTCTTGCAGGACAAACAGAGGACAGCGATTGACGTGCGCATGCAAACATAAAAATATTTGTGCATGAGAAATGTGCATTTACTGAATACTGCTTTTAAAATGTCTATTAAAGAATGAGCAATCTATTGACTAAACTGGAGGTTTTCTTTTCTTTGTCGACAGACGAAAATGCTCAGGGTTCAAGCGCTTTGCCAATTTAGTCTTGTTTCTTTCAGTAAGCATTAGCATGTGAATCAAAAGGAATCATGGGAGAGTGCAGTCGGTCCAGTCAGGCTCGCACTTTAATCCGCATTCAGGAATTGCATCCGGATGCCGGTGTGACCCGAGGTTTCATCCACTTACTGTTATTAATTTGGCTGTTCTCAGAGGAGACCGCCAGGGCCCGGCTTGTGTGTTTGTCAGTGGGCGGTGAGTTTTGCATGCAGCTCGACAGATCGGCACACGGCCTCTAATTGATTTATGGCAGGAGAATGCGCTTCTGATAAGGCATTGTTTTATAATCAGGCGGCGCAGGGACAGCCGTCTGGGCCTGGCCCGGCTTTTAATGGATGAGAGAATGGAGGGGAGGAGGGTAAATGGTGCCTGATTCTTTAACTCCTCATTTTTACATTCATTGCATCAGTGCCAGGGGCCGAATGTAAAGCTGAATTTAAAGCGTGTAATTTTGTTAAAGTGCTTTCTTCTATTCTAGCCTACAATGCAAGTAATCCAAGTGATTTATCAGAATAATATAAACTTTCTGGTGTTTTTTAAAACATTGCTCTTCGTGTCTGAGCATTGGCCCCCAAAACAAAAACACTGCACAGTACGCACTTCATGCAGACGCAACAAACCACAATGTTTATGGAGAAAGAAACCGAACCAGACGCTAATACACAAACACCGCCTGTTTGCTTTTATTTTTGTTGTTTGCTCGTCTCTTTTTTAATGCAGTGCCGTGAAACCTCTGCTCGGGAAAAAGCTGTGTCTGAATAAATAAGATAAAGGATCGTAATAGAGTCGCAGTGTGGCGTCTCTCTGCGGAGCCGAGCTCTGGAGCCCGCGGGTCGCCGCTGCAACACGAACGGGTAAAAAGCCTCTTTCCCAATTAGGCCTTTGTGCTCAGTGTGCCGTCATGATTATCATGTATTTTTCATGTCTCTTGCTCCGTCTCCACGCTTGGCCTGAAGCTCCTGACTGACAACAACATGACAAGGGGCGACCCAAGAGAAAACACACACGCACAGCGAAACAGAAATAAACTACAGATAGAGAAACACGTCGTGCACATGAAAACAGAAAGCGAGAGACCCCTATTACCAAAAAGGAGAAACAATCAAGAGGGCCTATCAGACAATACAGCCTGATTTCTATTCATCTGTCAAGGGAAGACAGATGCCTCACATTTCTAATGTGAGTGAGTGATGTTATTCTGACAGGATGTTGGAGGAAGATCTTCTAAACGTAAAGCGGATGACACGCGAAGACAATATTCCAGATGTCTACGTCTTAATGGGGGGTAAATAGAAATCAATCTTTTCCTTGCACTCACATCGACAACCAATTACAGGTCTTTGTTTTTATCGAGAAGCTTTTTGTGTGAAAACTACCCAAATATGTTATCGCGAGGTGTATCGCTACGTCTTTAACATAGCTACACATGTGCATGAAGATTAAACACAAATTACATTGAAAGGATTCATGTGGGATGTTAGCGGAAATAAGGACGCGGATAATCTTATTAAACAGAGACACAATTATCTTTATCGTACTCGGTAAGGTCAGTCGGTGCGGTAAAACACACGCAGTCTGTCAATTAATAATTACCTTTCAACCTGATTTGTAATACGTAAGGTTGCGCTGGCGCATCACACGGCTACTACAAGACGAGAAATTTTGTTTGTTTTTGCGAAAATTATGATTGTTTCGCTAGATAAGACTCTTATGCCTCAGTTAAGATCATTTAGCGCCTGTAAACAGTTGAGGTCCACTACAGTCCACCATATGGAGAAAAATTGAATTTCTTTTCGACTGAAGACAGAAAGACATAAACATACTGGATGACATTAGGGTGAGTAAATTTTCTGTGTTTTTTTTTATCAACAATGAAACAATGACTAGAGCAACAAACACTTCTCTCTAATTACAAGTCATTTAATGGGCTGCTAATATATTTAATAAGGTAAGCGTCACGCTATTTTCATGAAAGGTCAATCACAGCGTGGGCTGTTCTCTGTTCAGTCAGAAGGAAATATCACAGGAAAAAGTGACAGAGCCTCTTCTAATAAAAACTGACACGACATGCAACTTCACGTCACCAGAGACATCAGTGCAAATTAGCAGCTAATTTAATTTTTTTCTTCCATTAGGGAAACAGTGAAGTAATAAAGCAACGCCTCCCGTAATGTCTTCATCTTCTACGAGAACAAACGGCTCACCAGCTAGCGTGACCGACGCTTTGAAACAAATGAAGTCGGGAACAACCACTCGGATAATTTGTCCCTTCATAGTTTCCGACCTGTAAAATGCTCAGGTTTAGAATTTGAAAACATGGATTCGTTTCACTTTTCACAAGCTTGACTATAATTAGAGCTCCCTGTCCTGTCTATTGACTGTTTATCTGCAAATGCAGCAAAGGATCATGGGATTTGAAGTCCGAGTGGGCGTGTGCCGTGTGCTGGCAGGTGAACGAGTCTAGACTGGCTGAACTACAGGACTGTGATTACACAGCTGTTGATAGGAGTATTAGCTCCCCAGCTGCCGACCGCGACCCCGCTACTGACAGGAGAGCACGGCCCCACCTTCATGCTCACTGATCCGAGTAATTACTCCATCCAGCTGACCCCCACACACCAAACACACACATGTACGGCAAACAGAGCATTCCTTTCCAAAAACCACCTGCATGGTTAGTCTGTTCCCACATCACGGTGGACGTTTAGACAGATCACCTGGGTTCATTTAAACTTGACTTAACAAGTAATATTAGAGAACCTTGTTACAGAAATATAATATGAATGCTTGGGTTAAAGTGTTCACTTTGTTTATATACAAAATACATGTTTTCCTGTTTAGCTCAGTGGTAGAGCGTTGTGTTAGTAGCGCAAAAAGTCATTGGTTCAAAACCAGGGAACACACATGCTAATAAAAAAGTGTGCCTTGTAATGCACTGTAAGTCGCTTTGGATAAAATGTACATAATGCATACAGTACACCAAGAATTTTGTATATTACTATTACCACCTCTCAGAGAACACAAGGAAGAAATGAGTAGTCAGAAGAAAGCTTGGGCAGAACGAAGCAACAGTTAGGTGCTAAATATAGTCTGTACCCTGCAGGGCAAAGAAAATCTCCATCTGTCCCGTACTGGAATCCCAGAGGCTGGGCAATTAGAAAGGGCTACTCCTGATTTACAGATACTGGTGGGTACCAGACAGACCCGAGGCGGAGGGAATCACCTACTTCCTTCCTTGTTTTCTCTTCCTAGTCGCCTCCTGAGTCCCTCACTTCCTGCAGTGGGTGGATGCATAAAGACCCTGATGATCAGCAATTTCACAGCTGACAGACTTCCCTTTGCTTATGTTTGATATCATTTGTGAATGCAAGCACTGAGAAAGAATTGGAAGTCTTTTCAGTTTCCCATAGGAATGAGAGAAAGATAGAGAAAGAAGGATTTATTTCAACAGAAAATAAACTCAATTTAAAATATAATGGTGTTATTTCTACTACGGGCTGAGGTCCATGGACATCTTGCCTTTAAAATCACGTCCGAAAGTGCAAGTGACCTCTTTGCCATTTACCACAGGTTTCTCTTGAATCACTGAAGCATTAAGGGTGACCTTTACAATCTGGTGACATCTGTTAAAGCTTCAAACCTTTCCATCCTCACATCCAGCTTTACAAAGACACCGCAGTGACGGGAGCTTCCAGTGTCAGCAAATTTGTATGCATGATTCTAACAACATCTGCAGCCCTTCCGTACCCTTTGGATACCTCTGACATACTGCCATGGGCTTGATCTCCATCCTTTGCGATAACCAATGACCCGGACTGCCCCCCAACCTCCACCCTAGAGGCTGCGTCAGCTGGGGCGAGTTGGAAGAAACCGTAGGATCAATGATGGTGGAAACGGGCTTGTAATGGCCTGGATTAATGATGAGAAATTCGGCGTCACCCAACGAGGTTCCAAACATTCATCACCGTTGAGGACACAGCCAACTGGCAGATCTCAGACCTCTACTGACCCCAGGGTCTTGACTGCTGCTGTTTTGTCCCTGTCCAGCTGTGCCATTGGGGACTGTACGCGAACGCCTAAAATAGCAGAGCTCCCCTCTCATTGCACCCTTTCAAGCTTCATACATAATATTCTCCAGAAAAAAAGGAGTGCTCTAGGAAAGTGCTTTTGTGAAAGAAAGAGAACAATTGGGAGGGGGGGCATTTTTTACCTAGCTTAGACAAATAGGGATTCCTAAAAGCCCACGGTATAGTCTCCCATCTCCTCCAGCTGAAGTGGAAACAGTCTTTGTCACTATGCCCCATCCCACAGGGAGGAAGTGCTTTTCAATGCACACCGAAGATGAATTCTGCCCATTACCAAAGCCTCCTACTGACCCCCGGACTGAGAGACAAGACTATTAGGGCACTTTCAAACAGAAGCAAGGTCTTGAGGACTACCCATCTTCGGGCTCTAAAGTGTTTCCAAATTACCTTTCAATGACAGGCCTGACTAAGAGAGCAATAATGGGTTTGGGTTATGTTTGGGAGGAAAACATCAAACAGGTGTCATTAAAGCTGAGCAGATGTTGCATGTTTTAAGGGTGACCTGAAAACGTCTTTGATATTCTGCAAACATTTTCGACAATATTCTCTGAATTAAGTGCTCAGTCATGTCCATATGCAAGTCTGAATTAAGCCCAACTGATCTACATTAACATTTACGTTTATGCATTTGGCAGGCGACTTACATCATTCTCTCTATGCATTTCTTTGATCAATATGTGTGTGTTCCCTGGGATCAAACCCATGACCCTTGTGGTGCAAATGCAAAATTTTAATAACTGGGCCACAGGAACATACTGAGCCACATTTGTATTTGTTTTTTTGAGTGAACTAGTACTTTGTAACATGCCCAGACATCACCCAGACTGCTTTGGTGGATATGACCCATTTCAGAGGGTACTGGTTATCCAAATGCTTTCACCCACAGCAGCGTTTTTATTCTTCGTACCGTGCAAGCCACATGGCAAAACCAATAAATCCATGCCTTTAGTGGCATTAATGGACAACAGAGGCATTTCTCCAGCAACGTGAGGCATGGGCAGATATTGGGAGGAGGTCTTGCGGTCTAAGGATGAAGGAGGAAAGCAATTAGAAGTGCACCACCATAAGGACTGCAGGTGTGCAGCGAGTGATAAGAACGGAGGAGTAAACATTTCTCACCCCCACCCACCTCTCTTCCGCCTGGACCGCGGCAGCAAATAGCCTCCCTACCAACCAAAGCTGTCTGGCAGCATGCAAAATGTTTTCTTGGGCCTCCATGCGGTGGAATTATGTGGATAAGGAGCAAGTTAATAGTAGGCTACGGGGTGGGGGATCGCATTTCATCAAGTCAGGTGTCGAGAATGGACGAGAAAAAAAATCTTCTGCGTGCTATGTTGCAGGCGGAGGTGCTTTAGAGTAATGACGTGGACTCTGACTGCCAGGCAATTAAGATTAATTAAGTGTTTGCGGTGGCCGTTTGCAATATGGATAGCACGTTTTATTATAGCTAAAGGCCTGCGTTAATGGGTTATATGGCATCATTATTTAGAGACTGGTTATTTACAAAACATGATGAATATTGTGAGATAAACCAAAGAATGGGTTTAGGAATAGCCGGAGGCACAGGGACAATCAAATGACTCCTGCCGAACGAGATGTCTTAGGAAAATGACTGCGACTTGCGAACAAACAAACACAAAATATTAAGGCGAACAAAATATTAAGGTTCTTTGTAGCAAAAAATTTGGGAAACCAAAAATTATTTTTTTATTGCACTGCCATGAAGAACCCCTTGTAACACTTTTATTTGAAGAGTATACCGCTATCTACGGTATAGGGTAAGCAGTAAGCCACAGAGGTCCAGGAATCATGTCTACTCTGTCACCACTTCTCCATTCTGGCTCCCTGGGTACCAGAAGCCCTCCTCCACCTGCTTGCATATCTGTGTGTGCGCACAAAGGTGTGAACATGCATATAGATGTGCAGGTCCACCACTTGACACCATATTGAGACCCGAGCGTGCCGGAGGGGTCGTAAGGGGACGTCGAGGAAAAGGCCATCTCTTTGGCACAACACACACATTGTCACGGGTGACATTTATCCCAGTTGCTGTCAAACGTAAGGGTGTGTGTGCGCACTGCCATTTACCCTCTATTTAAGTCATTTTGCTGAAGGTAGCACACATAGACATGCACACACGTATGTTCTACAGATTTAGGGATAACGGTAAAATGCAGAGGGTGTGAAATTTGAAGGAGAGAAGGCGGAAAAACACATAGGGGCCGTCTTCAATAGTGGCGAAAATAAATCTATAAGCAATTTCTACGCTGCTCTCTCTTTTCCCTTCACTTAGCTACTGTGTGATGCTGATCTCAGCAGTCTCTTTCTCCCCCCACCTCCTTTAGCTCTGTGAAAATGTGTGCTTAGCAAGAACTGGTTAAAGTCCCACCGAAAGACGATGTTTTAGACTTCGTAAACCTGACCTAAATCTCCCTCATTTGCACTTTGATGGACATACACTATAAGTTCTCAATGAGCCAATACAGTGTTTTTTAAATAACTCATCAAAATAAGCGAGTTACAGCAACTCGTCACTAAACAAGACGAATAGTAAGTTAATCAGTATGTTTATCAATATCTGCATTACTTGGGATCGAACCCATGACATATTGCACTGCTAACACGATGCACTTAATGTACAATTGCACTAAGGTGCAGGCAGGGTGTAAATTTTAGTTGGATCTATTTACAGAAATGCAATATAATATAAGCATATTTTCAGTGGTGTATATAGTTACACAGAATTAAGTATTATGGTGCAAACACCAAAAAAATGTGATGTCCAAGTATGTGGACATCCAGGTCTTAGGAGGTATCTTAGGAGGAATCATGCACCCCGCCTTTAACTAGCTAAACACCGTATAATAAAACAGCTCCCAAAATTGTGGCTCATCAAACAGAATCTATGCGCAACACTGAATAATTTCCTTAAAAGTGGATGATGAAACAATAATGAACCGCCTCTTAATACAACAACGATCACATTAAGAGCTGTTTATAGCATTAACCTAACCGTGCTACAGTAGGCAGGTGTCGATCCGTACCTCTTCCACTCTCTCTCCATCACCCGCTTGGCTCTGAAGCCACTTTAATTAGCTGGGAGTAATCTAATGTTTGTAGATTAGCAAGAGCAGAGACACTGTAGCACAGATAACCAAACACAACACACCGGAGAGACGCTGGAGCCTGCCATCCTTACAAACAAATGAGCACATTTGCATTTAACGAGTTGATGACTGGGCGAAGAGGAGAGAGAGAGAAAGAGAGAGGAGAACACTGTCTAATCTTTAATTCCCCAAAACCAGAAGGTCCAGTCCAGAGAGAGGACCGGGGACGTCTTTATTGACTGCAACAGACAGTGTGCTGCAGTAATTAGTGACTAAGCTCCTCTTATCAGTCCTGTGCTGCTGTCAATGCAACTTCAATCACGACAGCATCCAGACTGGGTTCCGCGCATGATAAATGGTGGTAGACCTATTTATGCTCTACAAAGATGGACTTAATACCTGACGGTGCCTGCATTAGGCATAATGTAAACATACCGTACATGGCAATATATGAAAAGAAAATAAACATGACAGAGAGCAACCATTGCCTATATATTATGCATCTCAATAAAGCTTTATGAGAACTTCAGCTTGTGCTACATTTAATGGACGTACATACAATACATGTAGTCTGTATAAATAATGATCCCAATAGGCTTTATGGCCAGCTGCACTACTTCCTGAACTTCAGCCAGCTCCTTGTTTCCTGTCTGCCATTATTGGACAAACTGATTAATCCAGGTGTGTCTGATTATTGTGGTTGTGACTACTGAGGTCAGGCACACCTGATTAATCAGTTTGTCCAATAATGGCAGACAGGAAACAAGGAGCTGGCTGAAGTTCAGGAAGTAGTGCAGCTGGGCATAAAGCCTATACTTTTGGGATATTTTGGATGCATGTTGCATTGATGTGTTTGGAGTATAATCAGAATCTGGATGGACAGATATATACTGTAGACAGACAGACAGACAGACAGACAGATAGGTGGATTGATATATACTGTAGATAGACGGATGGATGTATACTGTAGACAGACAGGCAGACAGACAGATAAGTGGATTGAAGTATACTGTAAATACATGGATGGATGTATGGATGGATGGATATACACTTTAGATAGATGGATGGATGGATACTGTTGACAGACAGACGGACGGACGGACGGACGGATGGATATACACTTTAGATAGATAGATGGATGGATGGATGGATGGATGGATACTGTAGACAGATAGACAGACGGGCAGATGGATGGATAGATGGATGGATACTGTAGACAGACAGATAGGTGAATGGTAGATAAATGGATGGATGGATGGATGGATGGATACTGTAGGCAGACAGACAGACAGACAGACAGACAGATATATAGATAGATGGATGGATGGATGGATATATACTTTAGATGGATGGATGGATACTGTAGACAAACGACAGACAGACAGACAGACAGATAGAAAGATCTAGACTATCAAATTATCAAACTATCTATCTATCTGTCTGTCTGTCTGTCTGTCTATCTGTTTTTCTACAGTATCCATCCATCCATCTAAAGTATCCATCCATCCATCCATCCATCCATCCATCTATCTATCTGTCTGTCTGTCTGCCTACAGTATCCATCCATCCATCCATCCATCCATTTATCTACCATTCACCTATCTGTCTGTCTACAGTATCCATCCATCTATCTATCCATCTGCCCGTCTGTCTATAGTATCCATCCATCCATCCATCCATCTATCTATCTAAAGTGTATATCCATCCGTCTGTCTGTCTGTCTGCCTGTCTGTCTGCCTGTCTGTCTGTCTGTCTGTCTGCCTGTCTATCTATCTATCTATCTATCTATCTATCTATCTATCTATCTATCTATCTATCTATCTATCTATCTATCTATCTATCTATCTATCTATCTATCTATCTATAGTATATATCTATTCACCTATCCTATATGGATGGATGGATGGATGGACAGATGGATATACACTTTAGATGGATGGATGGATGGATATACACTTTAGATAGATAGATGGATGGATGGATGGATGGATGGATGGATGCATAGATGGATACTGTAGACAGATATCTATCTATCTATTTATCCATCCATCCATCCATCCATCCATCCATTTATCTATCTAACTGTTTGTGTGTGTGAGGTGACTGCAACTACCAAACAGGAAGGCCGGCACACTTGCGGTTCTTCCTCAGGGGATCTACTGGTGTCAGGTGGCACACGGTCCAGAGCCCTGGGGCTTTCAACAGAGGACACGGCCGATCCATACTGGAACCTTTTCAGCAGAAACAGCAGTCATTAGGCCACAGAACACCTAATGAGGAACCACGTCTCACACTTAGCGAAGAAAGGCAGAGAAGAAAGATCTGGACAGATTTAATGCTTGCTCAAGGTTTACAACTACTGCATCACTGTCAAAGACCCTATAAATCCCAATTACACAAAAAAAAGGAAAAGAGGAATCTGATTGTGGAATACTGTGCAGACTTTTCTCATCTGTCTCTTTGCTTTGGTCTGGAATGGGGCGAGGGGTGTTATGCACACACACACGCTCACAAGATACACATTGTATCATACAATGTGTTTAATATCATCGAGGAACAAATCGCCAAGGTGCAACCATGACCTTTTCTTGAAGACGATGTTGGGTGAAGAGAGGATGTGGAGAAGAGAAATGGAAAGAAACGTGATCTTGCATTTTAGGTCTCTAGCCAGATCTGCTAACTGCTGCACTGATACCAACCTTTACAGATAAAACTGTACAAAAACCAATTTCCTTTGTCCAAACTATTTTACAGTACATGGACTTAACCGCACTTTCACTGGGAGTACCTTAAAATATTTTTTGCTGTCAATGTGAACACAACGTTCATTGCTATCTGTCTGCAACAAAGATTCATTTTAGCGAAGCCACTTTAAAAGTTTAAGTAACAAGTAAACACCGCCTCAAGAACCCCCCAAAAATCGCATGCAGAAGAGGTGACTCATACTGTAGATGTTTTGTTTCAGTTAAGATTCTGCGTACTGGAAATGGCTCTGTTGCTTATGGTTTCAGTCTTTGATGAGTGTAATTATGCTGTGCACAGAGCCTGTGGACAAGAGCATTCATTATGCATCCACAGCACCGCAGAGAAACAGGGCCTACAGCTCAGCGCTGTCCCCACGGACAAAGCATCGCTACAGGGCTACAGCACCGCCGTCTACCCTACTGCCCCCAGAGCTCCACATCACGCCAAATAATGGCAAAATACCAACATTAATACATGCACACACAAACATATGCACTTCTGAACAGTTACTTAAAAATTCAACTCTCAGATCAGACAAAACTCCTCAGGCTATAAAATACACTGCAAAAAAGCTGGTAAAAATACATTTAATGAGGTTTATGTTTAAAACAAGTGAAAACATTAATTGGTCAAGAAAAATACATGTTTCTAACTTTTTAAAAACTAGCATTTTATTTTTATTTTTAGAAAACAATTATCCCAAGCTGTCACCTTTAAAAAGGTCATAATATGTACCATTTATCTACATATATGTATACATTTGGTACCAATATGTACCATTTAGGTACAGATATGCATATATGTGGGACCAATATGTAACATTTAGGTACAGATACAGTATGTATTATATTTAGGTACCAAAGTGTACCATTTAGGTACAAATACAGTATGTATACATTTGGTACCAATATGTACCATTAAGTTACACAGATATGCATACATTTAGGTACCAAAATGTACCATTTAGGTACAAATACAGTATGTATACATTTGGTACCATTTAGGTACAGATATGCATACATTTGGTACCAGTATGTACCATTTAGGTATGTATACATTTGGTACCAATATGTACCATTTAGGTACAGATATGCATACATGTGGTACCAATATGTATAATTTAGTTGCAGATATGCATACATGTGATACCAATATGTAGCATTAAGGTACAGATATGCATACATTTGGTACCAGTATGTACCATTTAGGTACAGATATGCATACATTTGGTACCAATATGTACCATTTAGGTACAGATATGCATACATTTGGTACCAATATGTACCATTTAGGTACAACTATGCATACATTTGGTACCAGTATGTACCATTTAGGTATGTATACATTTGGTACCAATATACACCATTTAGGTACAGATATGCATACATTTGGTACCAATATGTACCATTTAGGTACAGATATGCATACCTTTGGTATCAATATTTGCCATTTAGGTAAAGATATGCATGCATGTGGTACCAATATGTACCATTTAGGTACATATATGCATACATGTGGTACCAATATGTACCATTTACTAGGTACAAATACAGTATGAACACATTTGGTACCAATATGTACCATTTAGGTACAGATATACATACATTTGGTACCAATATGTACCATCTAGGTACAAATACAGTATGAATACATTTGATACCAATATGTACCATTTAGGTACAGATATGCATACATTTGGTACCAATATGTACCATTTAGGTACAGATATGCATACATTCGGTACCAATATGCACCATTTAGGTACAAATACAGTATGAATACATTTGTTACCAAAAATAGCAAAATTTAGGTACAGATATGCATACATTTGGTACCAATATGTACGATTTAGGTACAGATATGTATACATTTGGTACCAACATGTACCATTTAGGTACAAATACAGTATGTATACATTTGGTACCAATATGTACCATTTAGGTTCAAATACAGTATGTATACATTTGGTACCAATATGTACAATTTAGGTACAAATACAGCATGTATACATTTGGTACCAATATGTACCATTTAGGTACAGATATGCATACATTTGGTACCAATATGTACGATTTAGGTACAGATATGTATACATTTGGTACCAACATGTACCATTTAGGTACAAATACAGTATGTATACATTTGGTACCAATATGTACCATTTAGGTTCAAATACAGTATGTATACATTTGGTACCAATATGTACAATTTAGGTACAAATACAGCATGTATACATTTGGTACCAAAATGTACCATTTAGGTACAGATATGCACCATTTGCATACATGTGGTACCAATTTGTACCATTTAGGTACAGATATGCATACATGTGGTACCAATATGCACCTTTTAGGTACAAATACAGTATGTATACATTTGGTACCAATATGTACCATTTAGGTTCAAATACAGTATGTATACATTTGGTACCAATATGTACAATTTAGGTACGAATACAGCATGTATACATTTGGTACCAATATGTACCATTTAGGTACAGATATGCATACATTTGGTACCAAAATGTACCATTTAGGTACAGATATGCACCATTTGCATAAATGTGGTACAAAAATGTACCATTTAGGTACAGATATGCATACATGTGGTACCAATATGTACCATTTAGGTACAGATATTCATACATTTGGTACCAATATGTACCATTTAGGTACAGATATGCATACATTTAGGTACCAAAATGTACCATTTAGGTACAAATACAGTATGTATACATTTTGTACCATTATGTACCATTTAGGTACTAAAATGAACGCTTTAGTTGCAAAGGTGTACTTTTTGAATTTAGGGTACCGCCCCAGTGACAGCTAGGGACAAATTTTACCATTTCCTTACACTGAAGATGCTCATTAAGGATAAAAGGCAACAGCAACATGAAGGAGACCAAAAAAGTATAAATTAACGGTAGCAAATACAGTTATCACCCTAACTGCTGCAAAACAGTGTTTATCAGTCTTTAAATTTATATTTATGCTTTTGGGAGACGCCTTTATCCAAAGTAATTGTGCATTGAAGGTATACTGTTTATTAGTAAATGCTCCCAGGGATCGAGCCCACAACCGTTTGCACAGCTAATGCAATACTCTACCTAATAAGCTACAGAAAATGTAGCAATCATGATAAATAGCAATAAAATACAAATAAAATATGTGTTAAATTCAGCAACAGCAAAAAATATGCAGCCATGTGGTGAAAGTGTGGGATCATTATTTTCGATGCATGATTGACTGAGATTACTAGAGTCAATTCGCTATCAACCACATTGATTATCTATACAGCCCTGCCACTAAAAATTTCACAGACTAAGTTAAAATTGAACATAGAGTCTCTTAGGAGCCGATGCATTGACCGCTGGAATTCACTTTAATTAATTCTGAAATAAACAGACTTAAATGTGAACTCCACAGGTCAGCGGGCACGAGGACGCCGTTGAGGACAACGCTACCATCTGTAAATGTACCATAATGGCACGGCTTAAGGGCACATTGAGATTGTGATAGTGCGCAAGTATGTATTTGGTGAGAAAGTCGCGCATGCTCTGTGATGGAGCTCAACGCCCTTTCGCTTAAATTGCCCACCGCCTCGCCTCCCTCTTTCTCATCCAGTATTAATGGCTGTTGTTTTTTTAATGAGGGAGAGAGGGTCCCACTGCTTCAGGGTTTTTTTGGTGGGGGGTATATAGAGCCCATCTCATTCCCGAGCTGTGTAGCTGTTGCACGGCCACAGCGGGGTGGGTGTTTGTCTGGGTGGTGAGCCGTAATGGTTATGAGTCTCTCAGTGAATACACATATTGCGATGTGCTTCAAAGACCACATGCGGCTTCATATCTACTCTCTTTTTCTCATCATGTTCAACGGGGCTTGACAGAGACGCTGTTACACTGATATATTGTAAATAGGCTCTTTTATGCCTACGGGCAAAAAAATAAAAGTCTAAAAAATGAACCTTCGGAGGCCCGGCTACCCGAGAAGACTTCTATTTGCCGAATCACTAAAAACACTACGCCTACCACACACGCCTTTAACCAACCTTATATATTAACTATTTAATCAGAAACCGACCAAGAGGACAGCTTTACTTTCATTTCATTTCTCTGTTCCTACTGTAGGTTTTGTTTTTGTTCTGCTGAACAAAAATAATAGAGAAACAATTCAACGCTGTCATAGTCTCATCACCATAAAAGAAAAACAAATTGGAGGAAAATGGGACGTTGACAGTGAAGACCGGGGAAATGAGATGGGTGGAGAGACGGAGAGATTGAAGGGGGAGGGGACAACATGATTACTATCGCGATGGACTTGATTTAAAAGTCATCTGCCATCTTGTCTGTTGTGTAGTTATAATGGACTAAAATGGAAAGCAAATGTAGGCGAGCGAGATCAGAGTGACGGCCCCTGGGCGGTTCGCATTGCCGTTATTGGCACTGTTTATTCAGATGGTGTGTAAATACACCCGGAAGGTGCGGTTTTACAGTTGATAGTACTGATGAACTGCTATTCGAGACATGAAAGAATAAAGAGAAAATTTGTCGTTGCACAAATGTTTGCACGTTCGCCACATGTTCGTTTACATTTGTTACTTCCAAAAAGTGTGTACACACTAAAAATGAAGCGTTATTTCAACTAATGATTGGGTTAAATATTGACGAACACAATTGTTGCTAAATTTTTTACAAGTGTCCATATTTGACAATGGTTTAAAACAACCCAGCATACAATAAGTTAATTTAAACCCAGTGGTTGGGTTTGTCCATGTTACCCAACCATGGTTGTAACAACGCATCACTCACTAGAAGAGATACATTTTTTTGCACCAAGTGTTTTACTGTAAAAAAATTGCTTGTTGCACTTAAAATGTTAAGTTTAATCAACTCAAATTTACAATTAATTTCTACTTTCTTGACTAAAAAAGGGAAACTCCTCTTTTTTTGAAAATATGCTCATTTTCCAGCTCCCCTAGAGTTAAACATTTGATTTTTACCGTTTTGGAATCCATTTAGCTGATTTCCGGATCTGGCGGTACCACTTTTAGCATAGCTTAGCATAATTCATTGAATCTGATTAGACCATTAGCATCGCGCTAAAAAATAACCAAATATTTTTAAATATTTTTTCCTATTTAAAACTTGACTCTTCTGTAGTTACATCGTGTCCTAAGACGGAAAATCAAAAGTTGTGATTTTCTAGGCAGATATGGCTAGGAACTATACTCTGCAGCTGCAGCAGGCGCAATGATATTACGCAGCGCCTGAAATAGTCCCCTGCTATTGAAAGTAACTAAGGGGACTATTTTCGGGCAGTGCGTAATATCACTACACCTAGTCCAGCCATGCTACAGCAGCAAAATCCTTGATTATTACGCCAGAATGAAAGTATAGTTTCATTTTTTAGCGTGATGCTAATGGTCTAATCAGATTCAATGGATTATGCTAAGCTATGCTAAAAGTGTTAGCGCCAGACCCAGAGATCAGCTGAATGGATTCCAAAATTGTAAAAATCAAATGTTTAACTCTAGGGGACCTGGAAATGGGCATATTTTCAAAAAAAGTGGAGTGTCCGTTTAAGCTACTATTCCTCTATTTTTATAATTTATACCAACTCCTCGCTAGTCAAGAAACTAATTGTTAAATATTTAAGTGCAACACAGATTTTTTGTACAATGCAAAACTGTTGTGAAAACCAAGCGAATTTGTACTGCAAGCAAAGCCACCGCACTCCGGCCATCTTTACACACACACACAACACCTCCAGCACCCAAACATCTGGGCTCACAAAACAACCTCTTCACTGTGATTACATTGGCCTTCACTATCCTCATAAAAGCCCAGATGTCAACCGCAAAGCCTCTAACATCTGCTCCATAAACATCCCATAATGTCTCCGTAACCTCCTCCCTACGTCCCCGACGAACGTCCTTCAACCCAATTGAGAACCGGACTCGCTGCCGTGTGTTCCAGTTGCCGTGGCATCTGCATTCAAAAGATGTATCACCCGCCCGGCTTGGCCCGCGACGCCGCCTGTCCGTCTGTGCGGCCCATCTGTAAACCGGGCTCTCCCTCCCTGCTGGTTCACACTTACACACACTTTATCACGAAGGGAGCGGAGGGGGTTTGGCACGAACGGAGTGGCCGCGGTGCCAGGCACCGACAATGAGACGATTTTCCTGAACGCAGGCACGTGCCCATCTGATGCATTTCCAAGGAATCCAAACGGCCTCTAGATGAACCGTAGAAGATGGTATTAACACGCACGCTGTAATTTATGAATATGTAGGGTTAATAGGCGGAGCTTCACGCTAATTCATTAATATGTAGGAGTTAATAGGCAAAGCTTGGTGTTAATTGTATGCTGGATTCAATTCATATTCTTCTATTAGAACCATTAGAGGGTTTGGCCCCATAAACAGCCAGTGAATTAAGACAAACTATGATTCCCAAAGGCAACTGGAAATTGTGATACTGGAACATGTGCACACCTGTATGTATTTGATGTGTGTATTTAAGACAACATAAGTGGCTACCATCTTGTTGCATTTGGCTTTTTTGCAACCATGATGGAGACTTCAGAAAAATTTAGAAGAGAACAAAGAGAAGTCTAAAATGCAAACATTTACACAAAAAAAGTTATAAAATAACTTATAACTTGAGATAAAGCAAAATTATCATTAGAAATATAAATTATCAATATAATAAACTTATATAGCAACATCATTGGAGTTTAAGGGGCGTTGACATTTCACGTCTTTTGCGCTCAAAAATACGCTATTTTGAATGTAGATAGGTGGCAAGCTCGCTCAAATAAAGAGCAACGCGGTCGAACATACTTCGAGTTGAAAATACTTCAACTTATCAGTATGCAGCATCGGAAAGAGCAATGGAAAGAAAGAGGACATACACAAGCTAAATAGCACTAAAACTGGTCCAATGGCTCAAATTTATACGAGAACCGTTTTAAAGGCGGGGTGCGTGATTTTTGAAAAACACAAAAAGGGAGTCGGGTGGACTACCAAAACACACTTGTAGCAAATCAGCAGTAAGGGGTGTGTCTACTAACCGTCATCGTTGCCTGGGCTGTGTATGTGTGGGGCAGATCTATTAGAAGAAGGTCCGGATTCTATTGGGGTAGGGGTGTGTTTGTTTAGGGGATATCAAATGTCAAATTGGTTTTCAGTGATCATGCACCCCACCTTTAAGTGCAATAGCACCTATGTATCACATATGTAGAACTATACTGTGCTCTGTAGAACCATAATTGGTGCTGTAGTCGTGCTATATCATCTCGTATGGTTCTTCATAGGTGCTATATAGCACTAAAAATGGTTCTCCTGTGATAACGAGCTTTTAGTGCTATTTAGCACCAAATTTTTCCCAAAACGATTCATATTAAACAAAGACCAGAGTAAAGACAGAAAAGATGAAAGGATAATGAAGAATTGCAGAAGGAAGAGGAGGAGATGCGTTATAGAACAAAACATGAACTCGGATGCACAGGAGATGTGAAGAGAGATTCAGTCGAACCCCATCGTGGTTAATCATGCCGAAATCCCGTCAGCTGGAACGCTGAGCATCTGGCTATCGCACTATTACTGTGGCCACTTTCTGTTCATCTCAGATTGACTGTATTGCTAGCTAGTATTCTGGATAAACCACTCAAACACTTTACATGCAACATGTGCAAAATTGCATAATTGACATTAAACATCTTACAGCATCAAAGAATCTGTATACTTTACTGCAATTGGTCATTTTCTTTTTGAATTCATTTAAACGTGTTCCTGTAGCTCAATGATAGGTAACTGCATTATCATTATGCATCATGCAAAGGTTGTGAGGTGAATCCATGAACACACAAACCAACAAAGCATACTTTGAATGCTACGCCAAAGTCATGGATAAATGTCAATGTAAACTGTATTAATATCTATATCTGCCCAAGCTGTTTGTCATACCATGAGTAAGATTAAAAGATCTGTACACATTACTGAAGATCAAACCTATTTTTACATGCTTTGTAAGCACTTCAGTATTCGGTTTTGGAAATGCAAATGCAGTTGTGTTATTTGCATACTGATTTATGACTACTCTTTTCTGTCTGACATCTATTTATCATTTTTTTCTTTCTTTCTCTCTCTCTCTCTCCTTAGCACTTTTACACAACTCCAAACTTTACTTTGTAACTATTCAGTATCTTACGCTGCTTTCCACGCTGTTTTTCCTTAGGAAATGCAAATCTAATTTGTTGCTTCTTATTTCTCTAACTTTTCTAAAAATCTAATTTGATACACAGTGAAAAAATACCTAGAAGCTAAAAATCTCCCCACCTTCGCTTTGCTGGGAAAGTACACTTGGCTTTCGAAAAAAAAAATTTTTTTAATAGTTCTCAAGTTTAAAAAAATATATAATAAGAGGATTTGTCAAGCCGTGGCAGCCGGCACTAAATTCCCTCATAAACAAGTAAATAAATCTGTGTCCCCATCGATTGCAGCAATATTTATTCTCTCTCAATCACCAAAGTGGCACGAAGTGAGGAAACGGCGACAGAATGATGAGAAGAAACCTCCACCCACCCCTCCCTCCAGTGTGTCTGTAATGAGCATGTCACCAACACATTTCATATTGTTTAATTGATCCATTCATCCATCATGCAAGGATCCAATATCTGGTGCTTTTAATCTCGGTGGGCCTCTAATCATGCAAAGACCACGAATGCTCGCCCTGCACGTGCAGTCCTCATCAAACAACCCAGAACGTGAAGGTCGACTCTTGAAGCTTCTGCCATATTGATGCCCATGATAATATTAATGTGAAACAGAAAAATTCGATCTACTAAATCAAGAAGTAGCAACTATGCCAACATGAATCCAACTGAATTATGCATATTGTTGTGTCTATGACACATCTGCAACATTGACACACAACCAAAGTTGTTCAAGAAGCGACACAGAAGGATGATTGTACAGTTTTTTTAACATATAAACTGTAATGTTTGTTCAGAAGCTGCATCGTAAACTGTGTTTTATAACTCACTATATACTCGAGCATCCTGGGCACACGCAGGCTGTCAGGGTCACATAACCGATGGCTTCGATAATGAAGGTTTACTAATTGATTGCAGGGAAAACAGCATATTACTCACAGAACAGTGGCAAGATTCAGGAGCTAGCAAGACAGTTTGTCAATGCCCGCTGTTTTCTTATTGGCCATTCAGCCATAAACGGCGTCACGGTCGAATGACATGCAAACACGGTGAAACACCACGCTGGATCAAACTTTTTATACAGCCATCTTTTAAATCCGATCCTGACTGGCACATTAAATGAACTGTTAAAAAAATGATCCTCGAGTAAGATAAACAAAGAGGTTTTAACACATAATTAACAGAGAAATTAAAAAGAAAGAGGCCAAATACGACAGTCCCCGGCTTTCAATTGTCTCACGCGAGCAGTCGTTCCCTGACCTGTTTTTCGCACCGAGCCGCTAATGTAAAAGAAGCTAACGCGCGTGGGTAGGCGGCGCTTTTGATTAACTAATTATCAGACATTATCAAGACTAAACAGAATCCATTAACCGCTGGTCCGTGGCAGAGATCCACTCATTTCCCACAGGAGCCGAAAACCTCCTTCCCTGGTGCTAGATCGGTAACATTACACGCATACCTCTCCTATCAAATCTATAACAACTAATTCCAATCTTTAATGAGACTCTAATTGACATTGGCTGCTTGAGAACAATGAGCAACTTGGGGTTAATTTTATTTTTTTGGAAAATAACACACACACATTTACCTTTGTATACACACAGTACCTAAAGCTTTTACTGCTCTTAAATTAAGCTAATTGTAATTACTGCAAATTAAACTCATAGACATTTACATTTATGCACTTGGCAGATGCTTTTATCCAAAGTGACTTGCATTACATTTTCTCAGGAGTGTGATCCCTGGAATCGAACCCATGAGATTTGCATTGCAAACCCAATATAAAGTGAGCAACATGATCAAACCATAACACCAAAGATATTTATTATTACCAAGATGCGTCACTTGTGTTGATATAGATGGGGGAGATCGCAATGGACAGAATGGCCACTTTAGTCCCACCTTCCGGTAAAAAGAGCAAATCGTCAACCGTTCAATATCTAATAAGACTTGGGTTGTGGCTAGAAGGGATACAGCTACGGCCAAAATATCATTTAAATCTCACCAGATGAGACCTGTTTTTGATCCTAATCCTGCCCTCAAACCGTAAACCCACCTTTTCACAGGATTTAGGCTGAGGCTGTATCCTAGGTAGCAAGAATCACTGTTTTTCATCCTAATCATACAAACCTAATCCTAAACCCAATTTTTTATGGGATTTAGGGCATAGCTGTATCCTACCTAGCAAGAACCGTTGTTTTCATTCTACTCCTACCCCCAAACCTAAACCCAACATGTCACGGGATTTAGGCTGTAGCTGTATCCTAGGTGGCAAGAATAACTGTTTTTCATCCTACCCACAAACCTAATCCTAAACCCAACATTTTATGGGATTTAGGGCATAGCTGTATCCTACCTAGCAAGAACCTTTATTTTTCATCCTAATCCTACCCCCAAACCTAAACCCAACATTTGATGTGAGTTAGGGCATAGCTGTATCTTACCTAGCAAGAACCGCTATTTTTCATCCTACTCCTACCCCAAACCTAAACCTAAACCTAAACCCAACATTTCATGGGATTTAGGGCATAGCTGTATCCCCTCTAGCCAGAACCCAAGTCTTGCTTAAGCAAGACCTGGAGGCGTTGCTAATATGGTGGCGTAGTGACGCAACACTCTTAAAAAGATTGACCAGTCGGAGCCGATGGTGTAGTGGGAAGCCCTCCAACATGTAGTGCTTTCAGGCTTTCGGGAACCTGAGTCCGATTCTCGGCTTATGGCTATTTGCTGATCCCATACCCCTCTCTCCTCCCTGTACTTTTCTATCCTTTGGTAAATAAAGGCAAAATGGCAAAAAAATATATGCGCTGTATCTGACAAGTCTTGGATTGTGGCTAGAAGGTATACAGCTATGGCCAAAATATCAACAAATCTTACCAGTTGAGCGTTGTTTTCATCCTAATCCTCCCCTCAAACCTAAACCCAACATTTCACGTGATTAAGGCCGTAGCTGAATCCTATAGGGGCGGCAGTGGCTCAGTGGTTCATGTAGGTTGTCTACAAATCGGAAGGTTGATGGTTCAATCCCCGGCTCCACAGGACCAAGTGTCGAGGTGTCCTTGAGCAAGACACCTAACCCCAGCTGCTCCCGACGAGCTGGATGACGCCTTGCATGGCTGACACCGCCGTCGGTGTATGAATGTGTGTGTGAATGGGTGAATGTGAGGCAAACTTGTAAAGCGCTTTGGATGGCCATAGGTCTGTCAAAAAGCGCTATATAAATGCAGTCCATTTACCATATCTAGCCAAAACCGCTGTTTCCACCCTAATCCTACCCCCAAACCTAACCTTAAACCGAACATTGCATGAGATTTAGGGTATAGCTGTATCCCATCTAGCCTTGCAGTCTTGAAAGACCTGGAGGCGTTGCTAATATGGTGGCATAGTGACGCAACATTCTTAAAAAGACTGACCAGTCGGAGCCGATGGTGTAGTGGGCAGCGCTCCAACATGTAGTGCTTTCTTTCTTTCGGCAACCCTTGTCCAATTCCCGGCTAGTGACTATTTGCCAAACCCATAAATCCCTATCAACCCTGTACTTTCCTGTCCTCTGGTAAATAAAGGCAAGATGGAAAAAAAATTTATGCGTAGTATGTGGCAAGTCTTGGGTTTCTGGCTAGAAGGTATACAGCTACGGCCAAAATATCATGAAATCTCACCAGATGAGAGCAGTTTTCACACCAATCCTACCCCCAAAACCTAAATCCAACATCTCATGAGATTTGGTCGTAGGTGTATCTAGCCAGAACCCAAGCAAGAGCTGGAGTCATTGCTAATATGGTGCCGTAGCGCCACGACATTTTTAAAAATACTTTGACTTACCAGAGCCGATGGTGTAGTGGGCAGCGCTCCGACATGTAGTGCTTTGTTAAATAAAGGGCAAGTGGACACAAAATATATAATAAAAAAAGACTTTGATCCCACTCACAATTTACAGCTGCAGGCATTTTTTAAAAACTAGGTCAGAAACACCTAAAACTTATTACAAAAATAGGAATCATCACTGAAATATTAATAACTTTGCATTATTATGTAAAATATTCTTTCCCTTTTGCAAAGTAATAAAAAGTATCATTTCATTATGTTTAAAACCAATAACCTCATGGTTACTGAACTGTTCACCTTGAACTCTGCACTGAGCCAAATCAACTTTAGCACTCATTTTAAAACCAAATTGAAATTAAGAACTCTTGCATGCTGTTCACATGAATATTTATATGTTTTTATATGAGATTAAGCAGCTGACACTGTATATTCAGTACAATCAGAGCCCAATTTCCTGCCAATGCGTCACACAAATGATTGTCCCCAGGCACACTGCGGCGGGGTGGAACCAAAGTAAAGACACTGAGGATAATTTTGACTTCAGGGAAATTAAGCTGTGCTTTATATAAAGATAAAATAAATATTATGTTAGGTGACTCATATTTGTGCATTTACTTATTTAAATGATTTTATTATGCAATTAAAATTTTGTCATTATTACTCATCCTGATGTTTTAACAAAAGAAAATAAGTTCTTGTGTTTCTTGTAACAAAAAAGTATAATCTTACAGACTAACAGTCCAAAACAGTTGTACACACGGGGCACAAATTCCCGTAAGTTTGGGCTGGTCAGTCCCAGTCAACACTGACGTTCATTGTATGAGAAAAACAAAAGCACATCCACTTTCGTCAATATGTCCCCTATCGTGTGCCATGGAGAAAAACAAATGGATTTGTAAAAACAAAAGCTTGAGTAAATTATCACAAACAACCATTTAAGAGTGAGGCTTTTCGACTATAGAGCGCAACATATTTGCATAAACCATTTTTAAAGCATAGTACACAAAAATGCAAATGTAATGTGGCAAATTTATGGCAAATAAACCGAAACAATATTCCTGTACAAAAAAGCAAGAATACAAACCAAACAGCAGGAGAGCACAAATACACAAACATACCCCCTCACTCCAGTCTATGGCAAAGGTTCACCGAATGGGTTGCCATTTATTGGCTGTTGTGTGTGCGAGTCCATGTCCGGCTTTCCAGACCTCAGCTGTGGCGCTACAGCACAGCAGGTTGACACAGGAGGGAAGAGAAGACGCGGGGTGGAGTGAAAAGAAAAGGTAGAAAGATCATGCCCGTTGTATCTCTAATTGAGTCCTTTGGGCCGTGCCTCTTCAGATCAGAGGCCTTGTTACAGGAATCCGGTTTCATGCTTTCCTAACAATGGGATTTGGGAGAAAGGGATTTATTGTCCTGAGGGACGCCCTTCTAACATCACCGCGGTACCCCCCCTCCATTCGCACTCTTCTAATGTTTGTTATTCCTTTATTCCTCCCCGATGCCGTTCCTACGATTTAAATCCAATCATTTCAACAGGATAAACACTGGTGGTTAGCCTGTTAACACACAGGGATAAGATACAGAAACACAGGCTTAGAGAAACGCAAGGGACCTTCGAGAAAAAAAGATAAAGTGAGCCTTGATACTATTAGGTCAATAGTTAATAGGCATTTAAAGGGATACTTCAGCCAAATATCAACATTAACCCATGATTTACTCATCTTCAAGCAATCAGAGACACATATGTCCATCAACTTTCAGACGAAAGTTTACGATTACTTCTGTGAAGGATGGATGCACTTTTTTGGACTTCACAGTTAAGGCATGGTTATGAAATTTGGCTGATGGTTAATTGTCTAATAAATTGTGCAGATTATGACGAATAATTGACTATTTTAGTGCTTTGACGATTATGATTATTAATTGTCTGTTTTATTGCTTTGACATTTAATTTTCTTTTTTTTCTTTTTTTTTTATGTAATAATTTTCACACATTGTTGTGATTACTTAAAATAAATCTTTTGCAAGGTTTACCCCGCAGTAAATATTGATACACATAACACATATTTAAAAGTAATCTGAAATGTCTCATTTGTACAGGCACTGCAGCTCCCCCTTGTGTTTTTAGAGAGATGTGCAATCATTGCGGTGATCTGAAATCATTGAGGTCAAACAATCACGATGAGACGATTATTTAATCATTGTGACAGCCCTATGCAAGGACATTTACAAAAATAACCTCAAATGTGCTTTTCTGAAAGATGATGGGCATATTTATCTGGGATTGCTTAAGGCTGAGTACATCATGGGGTAATTTTGGATTTGGCTGGAGTATCGCTTTAAGGCATCTAATATCGTTTAATATACATTTACAATTATGCATTTGACAGACTTTTACCCAAAGTGGCTGATAGTTTATCTATTTTTCACTATGTGTGTTCCATAGGAATCGAACCTACACCCTTACATTGCTAAAACAATGCTGAACCATTCGAGCTCCAGGAACACTGTAGTGATAAGTAAGACCTTAAGCAGATGATTTGCTCTGTCCTGTCCAAGCAAACAAAACAGGTTTGTTCCCATTAGTTTCCAACGGAGATGCATTTGCAGCTCAAGTGCGCATAAAAACAAAGATGCTCAAAAAAGCCAGAGACGAAACGCTATGCTGTCTGATGATGAAAGCATTCATTTTGTAATCAGTCTCAATCAGTCTTACTGAGACTTTTAGGAGTCTGCATTTGTGTGCGTGTATTAGACAAATCTTTGAAAAGAAATGGCCCTGTGTTTTTAAAGGAGCGAGTGACAGTCATACAAACACTCATCTCTCAGGCCTCAAGCTCTATTAGTCATAAACACATACAGTACAAACAAAGGTCCACAGTTAGCACCAGGATTTCAAATGATATATATTAAAAAACAAAGAACGGTCAAAATACTCACACTAAACATACACACACACAAATGTATGATCACATGCAGAACGCCAGGAGACAGAGACACAAGAAAAGATGAATAAACAGAAGAAAAGAGATGGAGACAGAGTCGGTCTTTCTTGTGTATGTCTGTGTTGGTGTGTGATTGTATCCTCAATTCAGGAGGTTTCAAATTGCTGTTAAACACCATTCAAACACACACACACACACGCACACACACACACACACACACACACAGTGGGAGACAAACTCCTTAGACAGACAGACGCAAGCTCTGTCCACCTGATGCCAGAATGCCGCCTGTGTCTGTGTGTGTAAAAGTAGAGAGATGACTAGGGAGACAAAAAACAGACAAAAGCTCACTGCAGGACAACCACACACACACACACACACACACACACACACACACACACACACACACACACACACACACACACAAAGGGGCTGGTGATGGATCAAGCAGTAGCTCCTGAAATCTCATTTAAAGGAACTGTTCACCAACAACATAAAAATGTATAAATCAGTTACTCTCATGTCATTTCAAATTCTCATTTTTCTTACGTAATCCAATCTCTTGATAAAAAACGTACGTATTTGGTGAGGCTGTGATGAATTCATACAATGTGAATCACACAAAAATGTACAATTATTCAAAAAAGCAAAAATTAACAAATTCTGGGAATTTTGGAAATTTTCCATGGAACTTACGGGAATATATGGGAATTATGGCAGACAGATGAGGACAATTCAGATCAGTATGTGTTGATGTTTGTATGTGATACTGTTAGTATAAATTACCCAACATTTTTCCATTAATTCCCTTTCATTCCTGTTAAGTTTCTAACTTTGAATATTTCCAAAATTCCCAGGTTTTGACACAATGTCAATAGGGCGCAAGCAGATCATACTAAAATGTTCACAATGAGGTCATACAAAATTAAATTAAAAAGAGCCCCTATGGTCCAATTCACGATTTTACATTTCCATTGGTGTATTAGTTCATGTTAACGATCAGTGTCGGGGAAAGTTACTTTTAAAAGTAATGCTTTACAATATTAAGTTACTCCCCAAAAAAGTAACTAATTGCGTTACTTAGTTACTTTTCATGGAAAGTGATGCTTACGTTACTTTTAAGTTACTTTTGCGTTACTTTTTCTTACTTGCCTGAGGCTCTTTTAGGCCTTGCAGGTGTTTTTATGATTGCAAAAATGTCAAGCTCTGGCCTGCCATCTCCGTTTTTGACTCAAACTGTTCCCGGTCAGTAGCACAGAGTGCGTAATTCTAGTTAATATTTTCAGTTTAATTCAGTAAATTTTTTTATTGAATTAATTAAACTGAAAAGTAACTCGCATTATTTTTTAAAAAAAGTAACTCAAATATTAATGTGTACATTTATAAAATAATGCGTTACTTTACTCGTTACTTTAGAAAAGTAGTATTGTAACGTAATGCGCATTACTTGTAATGCGTTACCCCAACACTGTTAAGATATGCAAAAGGTACACACCCAAAGTAAACGATGACGCGAATTATCATTTACAACGTAAATCTCTTCTCTTGGACTACAAACACATAGATTGTAGGCAACAGTTTACTTCTTGGGATTGGTGACACAGACCGACATTATCATAATTCCTCCCGCTTCGGACTCACAGCCTGTAAGTTAACTCCTGTTAGCTTTGCATTGTGAATCTTTCAAACATGGTAAGAAGTGTCACATTTCCAGCTGACGTCAGAGGTATTCAGGCCAATCACAACGTACAGATTAGCTGCCCAATCAGGGACACATGCGCTTTTCAAATCAATGAATTTTGTAAAAAATCAGTGCGTTTCAGTAAGAGAGAAATTTAGAGCTACAAAAATGTACGGTATGTGGAAAACACATGCAAACACATTGTATTATACCAAATGCACAAAATAACATCATTTTTTCGCAATGAAATAGGTGCCCTTTAAAGATTGTGTTGACTTTTCATAGCTTAACAGTCCCTGCCCCCTTTTTCTATTGTATAAGAAAGATCATCCTATACATTTTCTACATTACATCTTCAAAGATACCAAACAAAGTCATAAAGGTTTGTAAAGGTGAGTCAATGATGACAGAATCGACTCAAATGACAGTTCATTCTCTCTCTCTCTCACACACACAATACGAGATACAGCTATTAACAACACCTGTTCAAACCCTTCATCTATTCAGGGCGTTTTTAACTGCTGTACAAGCAGTAGCTGGTTTCCCCAGAGCCCAATCAAAAAAGATTTGTTTTGGGACGGCGGGTGCGAGCGTGTGTTTGTGTGTCTAACCTCAAAGCATGCATCAACCGAATGAACTCCGCCGAATATTGCCGTAAAAGAATGTAGGTCAGAAGGAAGAAAGATCCCACTTTGGTGAACACACACAATGCTCAACAAAACCACAAACACACACACACACACACATAGTTGCCTGGCAGCCACCTCTAGGGTCTAATAAAACAAACTGCAGTGATGGAGTGATAATGAGAGCAGAGAGATGTGACGGTCTGTGGAAAAATACGCCGCTCGCAATTCTGACGCTTTAGTCGACACATCCACGCACACTTTATGTGCTTTGTTACATTAATGGACAAGTGGAGTAATTGCACGGTGATATATTAACACCCACAATCGACACAGACTTAACAGCGTCAGCATTATTGATTAAGAGATCATTTAGATAATGCATCTATTTTTCGTAACACTTGTAATGCATTGAAGTACCATGGTACCTCTATAAAAGCAATGCAAATTGTGCCAACCGGTGCAAAACTGGTTTCAGCAGCAAAATAAAAAACGGCTTTCATGGAGCAAACTTAACTTTTCCAGTAAACTTTCACAATGAATCAATAACAACAGAGTCCTTTTAGAGTAGTTTATTTCTGATAACGAGCAAAATAAACAAGAAGTAGATTATCTTAGTTGAAATCATAGCTAAAGCGTATCAAAAACTACACTGAGCTAACGTTACTGTGTAAAATCAATGTATACAATGTTAAAGGGACACTCCACTTTTTTTGAAAATATGCTCATTTTCCATCTCCCCTAGAGTTAAACATTTGATTTTTACCATTTTGGAATCAATTCAACTGATCTTTGGGTCTGGCGGTACCACTTTTAGGGTAGCTTAGCATAATCCATTGAATCTGATTAGACCATTAGCATTGTGCTAAAAATAACCAAAGATTTTTGATATTTTCCTATTTAAAACTTGACTCTTCTGTGGTTACATCGTGTACTAAGACCAACAGAAAATTTAAATTTGCAATTTTCTAGGCAGATATGGCTAGGACTATACTCTTATTCTGGCGTAATAATCAAGGACTTTGCTGCCGTAACATGGCTGCAGGAGGTGCAATGATGTTACACTATGCACGAAAATAGTCCCCTGCTATTGAAGTTACCAAGGGGACTATTTTCGGCCTTGCGTAAAATCAACAGAAGAGGTTTAAATTGGAAAAATATTGAAACTCTTTGGTTATTTTTTGCGCGATGCTAATGGTCTAATCAGATTCAGTGGATTATGCTAAGCTATGCTAAAAGTGGTGCCGCCAGATCCGGAGATCAGGTGAGTGGATTCCAAAACAATAAACATGCGTGCGTCTGATTAAAGCATTTATATGGTTGCTAGGAAATGGAAATAATGTATAGGAGCGTGTACACCAAAGCATTTAAACGCGGTGAAAAGTGCCAGGTGGATGCCGACTGTGGGCGCTTGCCAGCATTTTTCAGCTAAGCGCTTCGGTTCCTATGATACTTCTGCTTTGTTTATCAGTCACTGAATGATGTGCCGGTTTGTTGTTGTGATATATGTCCCGCCCCTCCTTCATTGTGATTGGATGGCCAAGTGAGAAGTGACGTTGGCGAGCTGGGCATTTCACCCAAAGATGAAAATTTTTCAACTTTGGGCGCTCAGCACTGAACGCTTTCTTTGGAAACAACTGAAGACATACACCAGCCCCCAGTTTAAACACCTTGGTGTACACACCCTTTTTCTGATGATTTTGTTACCATTTAGTGGAATATAATGTGCGTGTTTATTTGTTTGTTTATTCCTAAATACCCAGATTAAACCCACGCTGAAACAGTGACAACATGCAAACTCCACACAAAAAGGCCCCCTGACATAACCAGGGCTCGAACCGGAAACCTTCTTGCTTTGAGGCAACACTGAGAGACTGCTGCCCCATGTGTGTGTTTATTTGGGGGGGTCGGTAAGCGTTTGCTTACGCGGGCGCAAAATAAATATGCAGGTATTAGTTCTGGCATGGCAGCCAATCAGAATAAGCGGCTTTCGTTCAAGTGGCCAAACAAACCCATTTGACACTGTTCACCACACACACACATGCACACACACACAAACACGCAATGCTTGCACAGCCATGGACATGCATACAAATGCAGCTTAATGGAAGTGCTAATGTGGAAACATTCACAACATATTAACTCACACTGAAGGTTAAAATACACCCAAATAAACACATAAACAGGAAGCTTGCATTGAACACACAATGTACAATGTAGCAAATCTAACGCAAACACATAAAGATTTAGATTGAAATGCACATACATGGCAGTTCAATGACAATAAAATCACATATAGCAGTGTTAGTGTGGTATTAGTAGTTTTAGATGGGTTTATGATAAATAATGTGATTTATATTATCTGTCCCCTCGGAGGTGAAATGACCCCTAACCAACCCCGGGATCGATCAATACAATCATCCTCACATCACTGATGTACTGAACACATAAATATTCTATTAATCCACCAATCTCTCTCTTCATCTCTCTCTCAGATCATTTATTCACCCCTGCTTTATGGTAACTAAAGTAATATTTTATTTTTAAGGGTTGTTTTTAAATTTCTTGCATTTCTCTGGGTGTAATATCAAAATGAGCAACTCATGGCAATTCATAATTCGTTTTACAAGGTGGCCAAATCAGGGACACAGTGCTTTTCAAATCGATGAGTTTTGTACAAAATTCAGGAAGAGAGGGAAATCTGGAGCTACAAAAATGTACGGTATGCGGAAAAAAATATGGTTGGAACCATAAACAACGCGAGCAACCAAAATAGCGTTGTTTTTTAGCAATGAAATATTGTTGTATGACTCGCTTCGAAATAATTTGTACAAATTAATCACCTCAAGTTTTACCCATTCCGAATTTACCCATAATGCATTGCAAAAAACGACACACCCTAAATAATGACTTCATTGACTTGAAACTACTACTGAAAAGTAGTGAATTTTTCAACTGTAAATGCATTTCATTACTATAGGTAATCTTATATATACATGAAATAAAAACAATCCTAAAGTGACATAAGGAGGAAAAATGATGACAAACTATTTTCTGGATGGAGATGGCCTATTCCTGTAAGCAATTGGCATGCTGAAAAACATTGAGAGGTGGCCACATTTTTTGAGCGAGAGAGAAATGAACAGGGAAAGCGTAACCCTTCACGCCTGGAGGGCATTGACCCGCCCCAATTAGACAGAAAGTGACAGCGTGTCCCTGACACAACCGAACCGAATGCTAACTGCTCCAGGACCCCTGTCCCGCTACCCCCGAATACCTTCTCCCCTCCGTTCCCCAGTAATGACCCACCAAGTGAAGGGGGAGCACGTTTGACTCTGACAGCGATGTCATGGCTGGCCAACTTACTGACATTTGAGCCTGTCATGAGTTGCCACGGTGACCTGGCAAATCCATTGACCCCTTCTGGCCTCATGCGGATCAGAGACTTGGCGTGCCGGGGTACGGTACCTCGGTGTGTTTGTGTGTGTGTGGTGCTTTTCTTATGTTATAGAGAAGAGGTCACAGTGGGGGACATGAGTTCATTTTCAGCTGTCATAGGATCTTAGGTCTGTTATGTGGCTAGACAAACATGTGAAGGCTGAAATGAAGAAAAAGAAAGTGCAATAGATGGAGAAGTAGGGAGAGGAGGAAGTGGCGGGTACCAGGTTGCCAGATGTCAATGCAAGAGGATGCTGCGTGCATTAGGAGGTTTAAATGGGCAGGACTGGAGTAACTTAGGTTCTCCAAGTAAATTCATTTCAATGTTTGGACAATTTACAGGAAAGCCAGAAAAAAGAGCAACTAAAGAAAAGACAGCTTTTTGTTTAGTGTTTGTGACACATCTCAGGACTACAGAAGAGACAGCTGGAAACAGACACGACCACTGTCAGCTTCACAAAGATCAGAGAGCATTTATCAATCCTGACATATTACTCTGGAGTCTACAAACAAACCTCCGCCCCTCTGCACTGCTCTGATTCGTCCCCTCACCTGTCACTCATCTATTACTTACAACAAAGGCACAGTTTGCAATGTTTATATGTTAAAACCTTCCAACTTAATGTGGAGAGGCAACACCTGTATAAGTGTAATGCTACGTACACACCAAACGAGGGTCATCGCGTTACTCATTCTAGATTACTCGCGGGATTTAACTTCGCGTCGTGCGGATATTCCGCTTGAGTTGAATATTTTCAACTTGGGAAAAGACACGTTTGAGGCGAATAGCCCATTTTCGCGGCAACGCGGCACCCCACGCGAGGACGCGTCTGGTCGCGTCTTTGCATTGACTTTGTATGTAATCTACTCGGGCAAATCGCTGAACTCGCGTGTGGTGTGAACCCACAGTAAGTAAACACTGTAGTGTTGTCAATGTACCCAATAGAGCAACTGTTGGGTCCATCTGTTTGTCTGACCAATGGAAGACGGGAGTGGGAGTGTTTAAAAACCACAATCAAGATTTCAAGACAACAATTATGTTCTGTTTGATGGCACGCAAATGACAATCTGCAATAGTTTTGCAGTCCAAAACTAATAAGTGGCTCAAGCGGCTCTAAATTAGACCGGCCCATGATAAACAAATACCTTCAACTCAGCAATGAGTCGCCGGCGTTGAGTTATTTGCAGATTGCTTACATTATGTGCTCAGCGTGAGGTTTCTTTGGCGAGGCAGCGGGGATCAGGTTGTCTTACAGTCCAGGCTGGCTGGCTGGCTCCACTTCCCCGATCCAAAAAGATTCATCCGAGCAGCGGGTGTCTGGAGTATCATCTCTCCGAGCAGCTGAGACCCGAAGAATCGCTGCCACTTTGGGATGGAGTGATGACAGGAGAGAAAAATTTAGAGGATGGAAGTGAAGACTGCAGCACAGCAGGGAGGCGGGGCTCATCCACCCCGATGGGTGCCAGTCAAAAAAGTTGATGACAGCACAATGCTGGCAACGCCCACTTTTCCTGTCCTCTCCGAGCTGCGTGCCAGACTGCCAAAATTGCCCGGCTCTGGAAAGAGGAGCCAAGTGAGGAAAAGCGAGAAGCGGGGTGAGGATTTTGCCTGAGGTATCGCTATCCATGTGTGTGTGTGTGTGCGTGTGGACAGGGAATATTTATGATAATCAACACCCTGGTTGGCACCGTCGGGCGAGTTAGAGAGTCTCTGTATCCATCCCATCCAACGTCCTCCCTCCCCCAGTCACATCCTTAATCGAGTCAAGTGACTTATTAAAGCGTATGGGCAACGTGGGGCTAATTTCATTAGCTGCCTGCCGCGGCCCGATATCTGATTTGTGTGCCTATAGGGGGAGGTGCCGGGTTCAGGGATCGGGGGGAATGGTTATCATCTGTGGACCATTAGTACACAGCAATCAAAAGAGGTGGAGAAAAGGGAGGTTGACAAAAAAGAGGGCAGACAAGAAGCGAAAGGTTAGTCTGCTTAAAACAGACCACATACATCTAGGGCTTCTTTTTAGGGCTGTGGGGGGCGTGCATTAAATTTACATTTATGCATTCGGCAGATGCTTTATTAAAGGGCATTCAATGTACATTTTTTACTGTGTGTTTCTTGGGATCAAACCCATGACCTTTTGCAGTAGAAGAACAGAAATTATATGATATTAATGACATTAAGTATAATATCAGAAACATTATATGTGACCGTGCCTGTAAAAGGCAAACTAGCGGTGAATAATAATATTAATATTAAATAAGAGATAATAAACACTATTGCATAGACCATTGTGAATCCCAAATCAGTTTACCAACTACAAAAAGATATAGACAGATAGCATCTGTAATCATTAACCGGTTATTGGCCATAATAAAAAAACGGCTATCAGACTTTATAATCCATTTTATAATCCCTATGTTTAAAAATTCCCCTGTATCACCCGCAAACAGATCTTTACTGTCCATTCAGTCTATTAGCAAAGGTTCAATCCCAGGTCAATCAATGGCCCAGCGTAGGTCATTTCCAGGGAATGACCTTTTATCTGCCTCTCCCTCCGAGATGTCCCGCTATCACCCCGGCACACCGGACTCTCCAAGACTCTTCAATGGCCGTCAATTCAGAAAGGCAGAGCGGCTTACCACACAACACATGCTTTACACCGCAGAGATAAGCATTATGTTTGGGATTAGAGGCTGAGCTACAGGAAATCATTATCGGACTCTTCCTAGAGATCCTAAATGCTAGGGAGCCATTGTAGATTTGAGTACTGAGGACAGCAGCTATTGTACTGCACCCTGCGAATGAAGACGTGTGGTTTGTCATCCACCTGCTGATAAAACACGGTTTTCAATATTATAATGCGAGACAATTTCGTTTTGCATAACGTTTGGTATTTGCTTTGCATAGATGCTGGCGGCGTTCAAGTGAATCTACAGTGCATGCGTTTTTGTTTGTGTGCTTATCTACAACTAACCCCGCATGTTTAGATGTCTCCAGCAGTCTATATTTTTCTTTGTGAATGAATTACGGGGGGTTTGTGTTTGTGCATGCAAGCGGACCTCCAGTTGAATTACAGCGTCTATATTTCTGTAATTATTACTGCTAACAGAGACATAATTGTAGATTGCTACCCAATGCTTACTGCGGTGCTTGTTCGTCATAATTTCTGTGCTCCTATAGACGGTTTCAGCAGAAATAACATAAACCACATAAACGGCTTTTGTGGACCGAACTTAACTTCTGTTGGATTCCCTCTAGAGTAGAATATTTCAAGCTAAATAAATAACAAGTCCCTTAGTTCAAATCATAGCTGTAGCGTGTAAAAATTAATGTATACAATGTTAGCTACAGATCATTAAATTCTTTCCTGACTGCCAAATGTCTCTTTCCGGAGCGGTGATCTATGCTCGCCGTCCCTTCTCCTGTTTAGAAAAGTGAAACTTTTATTTTCGGCAAGGTGGTGAGTATTTGCACTAGCCAGACCGATAAACAGACCGGAAGTTAACTTCGGGCCAGGCACATAACCGTGGCAACACGCATGCATCTGATGAACCCATTTATAAGGAGACAAATCAGTATTCGTAATGTGTCAGAGACATAAATTATTTTTTTCTCAGAGGAAATCTACAAAATTAGCAGAGGTACCTCGACTATTTTCAGGCGCTGCGTAATATCATTGCACCTCCTGCAGCCATGTTACGGCAGCAAAGTCCTTGATTATTACGGCAGAATGAGAGTATAGTTCCTAGGCGATCGACCTAGAAAATCACAACTTTTAATTTTCCGTCCGTCTTAGTCAGAGGAAATCTACAAAATTAGCAGAGGTACCTCAACTATTTTCAGGCGCTGCGTAATATCATTGCACCTCCTGCAGCCATGTTACGGCAGCAAAGTCCTTGATTATTACGGCAGAATGAGAGTATAGTTCCTAGCCGATCGACCTAGAAAATCACAACTTTTAATTTTCCGTCCGTCTTAGTACACAATGTAACTAGAAAAGAGTCAAGTTTTACATAGGAAAAATATTAAAACTCTTTGGTGATTTTTGAGTGTGAGGCTAATGGTCTAATCAGATTCAATGGATTATGCTAAGCTATGCTAAAAGTGGTACCGCCAGACCCAGAGATCGGCTGAATGGATTCCAAAACTGTAAAAAACTCTAGGGGAGCTGAAAAATTATATATATAAAAAGGTGGAGTGTCCCTTTAAGACTGGCCTGTGCCCACTATTAATGTTTCTTCCTTAAATATTCAAAGAGTCAGATGCATCAATTTGTCCATCACACACATACACACTTACAAGACGATCACTCACTGTCAGCTGCTTTCATTTCCTCTGCAGGTCAGTAATCTGATATTAGACAAACACATCACATTAACACACACACATCAACACCACTCAGATCTGAAAACACAACAAACGGCACAATTCACCCTTACTTAAATGCATTTAACCTGGAAAACAATGTGGCGGAGAAATTAAAGTGATTGATCAAGACAATTTAACCGAAAGTATCTCTGGGACCAGCGGGCACTTTACAGAAGAACCTCAGAAATGACCGTCCCCTCCAGGCGCTTACAGCAAAATATTGGATGCTTTGATCAGGACGGAGATATGAAAAATGTGACAGATTATTCTCATAAAGGTTCAGCTTTGTTTATCAAGCTGCAGGATGCTGCAGGAGGATAGACCGCAATGAAAAAAGCAAGAGGAAGATCCTTCAGAGCTCAGTGGAAGCCTTCACATTGAGGTACACAACAAGACAATCACTGCTGGTGAACTAACTGTACACATCTTGGAATTACAGTCGTGCCCTAAACGGTGTAGAGACAGTAGAACTGTGAGGAACAGTCTAGATAAAACGCTGCTTAGCATTTGAATGGAGCTGCTCTGATTTCTATGCAGTTTGGCCTTTAGCCATAAGTCTATGTATGTGTGATGTATGGACAGCCAGTCCATGTGTTTCTCTTTCTCATGTTCAAGTTCATATGTGTGTGTGTCTATCAGTCCATCTGTTTGTCTCACTGTCTCACTAGTTACAGTGAATTCATAAGCCTAAACAGATGAATGAAAGATCACTGTCTAAACAAACGTAACATTTACTTAACAAATGTAGACCATGCTATCCCTTAAAGGGACACAACACTTTTTTGAAAATATGCTTATTTTCCAGCTCCCCTAGAGTTAAACACTATTTGTAGCGTTTTGGAATCATTCAGCCAATCCCCGGGTCTGGCGGTACCATTTTTAGCATAGCGTAGCATAATTCATTGAAACTGATTAGACCATTAGCATCGCAGCACATATACGCAGCGCCTGAAAATAGTCCCCGGGTAATTAAAGTAACCAAGGGGACTATTTTCGGGTAATGCGTAATATCACTATGCCTGCTGCAGCCATGTTACAGCAGCAAAGTAATTGATTATTACGACAGAATGAGAGTATAGTTCCTAGCCATATCGGCCTAGAAAATCACAACTTTAAATTTTCCGTCGATCTTAGTACACGATGTAACTACAGAAGAGTCCAATTTTAAATAGGAAAAATATCTAAACTTTTTGGTTATTTTTAAATGCGATGCTAATGGTCTAATCAGATTCAATGGATTATGCTCAGCTATCCTAAAAGTGGTACCGCCAGACCCGGAGATCAGCTGAATCGATTCCAAAACGGTAAAAATCAAATGATTAACTCTAGGGGAGCTGGGAATAAAAAGTGGAGTGTCCCTTTAAGAGAAACATGTCATATGAAACATGGATTGTTTTCCAATATTTTTAACAAAATGCCAAAAAAATTACGTTACTGCAGCTTAAATGGTAAAGCATTGTGTTAGCATCCCAAAAGGTTGTGGGTTCGATGCCTAGTGTACATACACACTGATGCAAATGTAGAGCTTTAATGTTGGGTAAAAGTGTTTGCCAAATGCACTTGGACTTTCATAATTGGTTAATCGTATCACAAGTGAACGACGCTGTAGACAAGGTGTGAAAAGTTTTGAGCTAGTCCACTTTCAACCACATTTAAAGGTAGTCGAAAACATATTCGACCGTATTGCTTTTGTGTTGCAGATGCGCATGTGGTTAAATGTGTTCCAACAGCCACATAATGGGGCGTAGACACCAAACACGAATTCAAAGATTTGCGCGAGTACATTACATACAAAGTCAATGCAAAGTCGTGAAAATATGCAAAATCGCGATGTGAATTTTGTAAATCGCGATTGCAGCAAAAACACACGCTATTCGACTTGAAACTGTTCAATTCCACAGACAAAATTGCATGACACGAAGTTAAATCCCACGAGTAATCTAAAGTGAGGAAATCTGAAAACGTTGTGCAGCATGTTTACTATCAACACTAACAGCGCACTCTTACCTAAAATTAGTTTGCATCAATTTAAACCCGTAATTTCTCCAGCTCGCGTTTAAAAAAATGCAAGGACACAGACCACCCCTCAAAATAATCAGGACAGATGTGGTCAAAAGTGTAAACGTGAATGTGTCTCTCTCATCCATTTGTTATCCAATCCACCGAAACCCATCCTAATAACACGTATAAACAGCCCCTAAGACAATTTATTGGAAGTAAGCAACAAGAACGAACTTCAAGAACATTGTGTGTTTATGACATCACAACCACAAATTCATTAGCATATATCAATATACAGCAGCTCGGCCTACCTTAATGAAAAACAGCCTAAACAATTCTAGTATATGGAGAATAGCCAATCACAATAGAGAGATTTACATAATCATAAAGGTACAGTAGCCAAACTAATTTGTTTAATCCTAAAAGGACACAACTGTTTTGTGTGCTTAACTATACGCTATAAGAAAAGACAAATCAACACAAACACTCGGGAATAAACGCAAGGCCAGAGGTCTTCACTACTGACAAATTTTCTCATTGAGACAAACCCCGAGCCGCAGTGTGGACTTACCGGCCGGTGTCCACCTCCAGCTGTTCTTCACATCACACTCATAAACTCTCAACCCTTCTAAAGGACCCCACACTGCCTATCAATTTCAAACACCAGCAGGAAGGGAAAAGGAAAGGAGGGAGCTCGGGTTTCATCCCCCCCAAACATACTGTGGTAAAGGAAGCTTAGATTACCCCTCCGTCCGACGTCCCTCCTTATGCAGCTGTCCCACGAAGCAGAAGACGAAGACGCATCATTATTAGCACTTAGCAGTGATTCTCAACTGGGTTGGACAGAAAACATTGATGAATGCAATTCATAAAATGCTATTTAATTTATTTCATTTCCTGACCAAAAGAGAACCGAACTACAAGTGTGAACACGACCCAAATGCCAACATAGACAGATGATGTCATAGTTCTGGCAGATACCTTCAAGAATTCCCATCTTGATTAAGTTGTGTGTGTGCATGTGTGCTATAGGTGACTAGAGCGCAGGGATCAAAACCACGTCATCCATCAGCGCGCCTGGAAGCGTTCTCTAACGATGACACGCCATAACACACACGCGCGCATCGTGCGAGAGTTTGCAACATCAGCACTCGGCACCTGCACTTTCTTTCTTCGAGAAAATAACCGATTGTGCCCTTCAACGGAGAGCTGAATCAATTTCCTCAGACCTCAGTACAGAGGCGTGGCTGAATTTGAGCTCTCGCAGGCACACATATGATGGATTACAGGCCTTGGTGAGGGTCCCGGGAGGCTTTGCTTTAGGGGTCACGGCAGACAGTGGTGGCGTATATGCAGGGTGAGGGGTATCAGCTCTACACGGAGCTGCACGTTAAGGAATTGCGATACCGGCTTGTCTTGGGGGTCTTTAGGGGTCATCGGATCCAATCCCAGTCACTGTCAGAATGCAGCAACCTCATGGGAATCCATCTAAGGGTTAGATGTTTTTGTTCTACCTAAATTTGCAGCGAGGAATCACAGAGGAACCTCTCGCAGGTGGACTCCTGTCACAGACACAAACCACCATGTCTGTTGTGGCCTAGTAATGAAACGAAAGGATTGTCTGTAGTCAATAGTCTGGACTGTGATTGGATTTAAATGACCAATAGGAATGATTCGCTGTAGCTTCGGGCACTTTTTTGATGGCCGGCAATCATGTAATGGAGTTTTAAGTAGTTTAGGGTCACAGAGACCACACTGAATCAATGTAACACATGCACAAACACAATCACATACGAACAGCCAAAGAGGCAGATCTCACATAGCCACACATGAACAAGATGCAAAGCTGAGTATTACAATAACATGAATGCCTACAAGCCAACATGCATGTTTAAAACAAGTACAGCAACTGAATATTTACATCACAGCAATGAGATTAGGATTACACAGAAACTGGGACTGGATATAAACAAAACTAACGTAGCAGATATGTTTTTACTTATAAAGAAAAAAGGCTATATATATATATATATATATATATATATATATATATATATATATATATATATATATATATATATATATATATATATATATATATATATATATATATATATATATTTACATCTCTTCAATGCTCTTCAGATCAAACAAAGGATCAACAACAAACAAAGCATAAACATTTGTTTACAAAAAAAAAAAAAACATTAAATCCTTTCTGCTAATCCATGACAGCCATCTGATCACAAAGGGCTCTGTTAAATCCATTTGACTTCATATATCTGAAAGCACTACAGATTTATATTAAAATCAACCTGCTTTTTTCTGATATTACTGAGCCAAAATCTCAACTGTAATAATACTCGATGCATTACACATTAATTTTTAAATGCAAAATAATACTCCTGACCTATTTTCAAGGGTGAACATCCACCAAATCCAGATCTGAAGCAGTAGTGATGTAGCAGTGGCTGTCTTCATATTTATTTACATTAACTTACTTATACTGTACACTGAAAAAAACACCTTTTTCAGGTAAGTGGGTTGCAATCAATATATTTAAATGTTATTTTATTTTATTTTATTTTATTTTATTTGTTTAAATGTAGCTTAAATAAATTGATTGTAAACCCCAATTGAGTAAATTGAATGAATATTTTTTCAGTGTATATACACTCACCTAAAGGATTATTAGGAACACCTGTTCAATTTCTCATTAATGCAATGGTGTAATGGTGTGGGGGATGTTTTCTTGGCACACTTTAGGTCCCTTAGTGCCAATTGGGCATCGTTTAAATGCCACGGCCTACCTGAGCATTGTTTCTGACCATGTCCATCCCTTTATGACCACCATGTACCCATCCTCTGATGGCTACTTCCAGCAGGATAATGCACCATGTCACAAAGCTCGAATCATTTCAAATTGGTTTCTTGAACATGACAATGAGTTCACTGTGCTAAAGTGGCCCCCACAGTCCCCAGATCTCAACCCAATAGAGCATCTTTGGGATGTTGTGGAACGGGAGCTTCGTGCCCTGGATGTGCATCCCACAAATCTCCATCAACTGCACGATGCTATCCTATCAACATGAGCCAACATTTTTAAAGAATGCTTTCAGCACCTTGTTGAATCAATGCCATGTAGAATTAAGGCAGTTCTGAAGACGAAATAGTATCAGTATGGTGTTCTTAATAATCCTTCAGGTTAGTGTACATGCACACAAAATCACAAAATTGCAAGTGCAAATAAACATAACGAACACCATTTAAACTCTAAACTGGTCAGGGACACAACCTGATGGGCAATGCACATAACCTGACCTTTTCCTGACAATAAGCAATGGCCCGAGCTCATTTTTAGTCATCACCCCATTTGTTTCACCATGCTTTAATGCTACTCTCTATATTAGACCCCAAATCCCATAATAATCCAAATTTCTTCCTGTGTTTGTGTCTTGTTTATTGTAGAAAACAGAGAGGAAGAGTGAAAGAGAGACTAAAAAGGTCATTATGTGTCATTGCTGGCGTTTAATGATTGATCTGCTTTCTACAGCACTATACCTTCACAATCTTATATATAGCAGTTCATCTTATTTTGTATCTCTCTCTCTCTCTCCCCCCTTTTCTCTCTCTCTCTCTCTCATACATACAATGAAGAATCACTGAATATCATCTAGCAACGGAGCTCACCGATCATTCTTACACACTGAGATGTGACAGTAAGATAAGCCGAAAATCTGCATGGCTCATGGCTGCTGTGTGTGTGTAATGTAACGCGCTGCTGATAAGCAGGTCGGTCTTTACAGTCTGTGTGCTGACTCCAGCACTGCAGATATACACCACTGACACATTCAATCAGGGATTTTATTTCTTTCTCCTTTATCATAGACCAGAGATCCTTCCTTCCTCCACGTCTCACCCTACCCTGCTCTTATCAGCCACCAACATTCCCTGTGGGCCTCAGACGCATCCTGACATCCATCTGCTTTCAACTTAATCACCAAACCCTTGCAGCGGCAGAATCCACCGCTCGTATCCTGGCCGGGATAACACGGAATGAAAGCAGGGTCAGAGGACCTGGATGTGAATATTTACAGGGCAGGATAGAGCAACTATACAGTATGTGTGTGTATGTGATTTATTCACTCACACCTAGTTTTTTCAGCGTTTGTACCCATTTGTTGAACTACCAGCAAGATAAGACGTTAAAGAGCACCTATTGGCCGATTCACGTTTTTACATTTCCTTTGGTGTGTAGGTGTGTATTAGTACATGTTAATGATATGCAAAAGGTACAAACCCCACAGTAAACGATGATGCGAGTTATCGTCTCCAACATAAATCTCTTTTCTTGGACTACAACAAATACACGAATTGTAGGCAACAGTTTACTTCCTGGTATTGGTGATGTTGACAAGACCGACATTATCATAATTCCTCCTGCTTGGACTCACAGCCTGTAAATTAACTCCTGTTAGCATTGCATTGTAAGTGAATCTTTCAAACATAGTAAGGAGCGTCACATTTCTTGCTTACGTCAGAGGTATTTTGGCAAATCACAAACTACAGATTAGCTGGCCAATCAGGGACACAGAGCTTTTCAAATCTGTGCGTTTCAGGAAGAGAGTGAAATCTGAATGTGCGGTACAAAAATGTACAGTATGTAAAAAATAATGTGTTTTTTAACCATAAACCACGCAAACACATTGTATTATACCAAATACACAAAATAAGTTTTTTAGAAATAGGTGCTCTTTAAAAGACGTTACATTTTTGGTTTCAGAGGTTGTTTACAGCTCTAAAGCTAAGATTTGTGTTAAGAGCTGTGCTCATCCAATCAGATTCATCCGCTTTTATTGGGTTTTACCAACGCCAGACACGCACTGGTACAGACAAACAGTTTGAGATTCATTTGAAAAGCTTTACACAATAAAGCAGAATTTTCCCCCACAAATAATTTAATCTTTACCAAATCCGAATGCTGCCAACCGATGCTCCTTAATTGCTGAAGTGGCACGCTCGAGCGTATCAAAGAAACCTTTTCAAACACGCCAGCCAATCGCAAACCGGTGGCCTTTTTACACACCAGCAATGGCATCTGTTTCACCCGTCCCTCATTTGCATACTTTTAAAAGGTTACAAGCAAACAAAATGGCACTTTTTTTTTTCGCCAAGACTTAAACACTTTCCCACTTTATTATCAAAATCCATCAGCAGACCCAACACGCATTAACCGACAAAATAAACTCTCAATTAATTCCTTCGTGTTAAACAATCCGGTTGCCCCGGACTTATAATACACCTGCACACCTGAGAAGAGATACAGCGGCTAATTAACATTTTCCTGGATGATTGTTTGCCCCAGGTGTGGGCTGTCACACTGTGCCCGTATACAAGCTCCGACCCAAGAATTCGTCGCTTTAGCAAATTTATTCAAAGCAGGGTTTGCCACGCTCTGACATGCTCTTTACAGTGATTTATGAACCTGCTCATTGACCCAGTTTATCCCAAGAATCAAAAAGAGGGAGAGAACATGAGATGGGAGAAGCAAAAAATAAATTCGACATGCAATATATATATATATATACAGTATAGTATGGTATCAATATTACTGCATGCTCAAAAGTATGCACTTTTTAATCACACGTCAAGTATGCAGCTTTAGGCTGCAGTAGTAGCAAATTGGGATTCGCGGTTCATTCCCTGTCATAGCCTATCAGCACCTTTTCCCATTTTTTCCTCCTCTGCTCTAATTAAGAGATTATAATGATGGGTAAAGGATTAATTTATTTTGAGGTAGGCGGAAAGACATCTGGTTGAAAGTGAAAGTGTCATTTTTGAGGTTAAAATACGTTCTCCTTTCAAAGCAGAAGACGCAAAGACAGCTGTAAGTGTTGGATTTACATTTAAAGTAAACTTTGTGGTGCTACCAAAACATTCCTGTGTTTATCCGAGCATCTCAACCAACCACAAATACATACCACACTGGCCTAACCAATGGTGTGGGTTTAGGGGCGGGGCTATCAGTTTGCAATGTTGTTCAGAACTTAAAGGAATAGTCTACTCATTTTCAATATTAAAATATGTTATTACCTTAACTAAGAATTGTTGATGCATCCCTCTATCATCTGTGTGCGTGCACGTAAGCGCTGGAGCGCGCTGCGACGCTTTGATAGCATTTAGCTTAGCCCCATTCATTCAATGGTACCATTTAGAGATAAAGTTAGAAGTGACCAAACACATCATTGTTTTCCTATTTAAGACGAGTAGTTATACGAGCAAGTTTGGTGGTACAAAATAAAACGTAGCGCTTTTCTAAGTGGATTTAAAAAAGGAACTATATTTTATGGCGTAATAGCACTTTTGGGAGTACTTCGACTCGCCTGAAAAGTCCGCTCCCCTTCTCACTCTCATAATGGGAGAGGGAGGGTGTTACTGCGCCGAGTCGAAGTACTCCCAAAAGTGCTATAACGCCATAAAATATAGTTCCTCTTTTAAATCCGCTTAGAAAAGCGCTACGTTTTATTTTGTACCACCAAACTTGCTCGTATAACTACTCGTCTTAAATAGGAAAAACGTTGATGTGTTTGGTCACTTCTAACTTTATCTCTAAATGGTACCATTGAATGAATGGGGCTAAGCTAAATGCTATCGAAGCGTCGCAGCGCGCTCCAGCGCTTACGTGCACGCACACAGATGATAGAGGGATGTATCAACAATTCTTAGTTAAGGTAATAACATATTTTAATATTGAAAATGAGAAGACTATTCCTTTAAGCACTTCACCTTAAAACCGAAAAAGAGACCATTTCAAGCGGCTAGAGCAAACATTGCCCTAAAGCCTTGAAAACAAGGTCATATAAAACTATTTACACATTTACATTAAACAACACATCTTCACCCCATTTCTTTTAACTCCAAGGGACACAAACAAGTGTAACCAGATCTGTGTGTCTGCTTTGTCGAGTTTCTAACAGTCAATTGTTAAAGACTAGCGTTTGAGATAATCCTGCTCGGACGGACGCCTCCCCACAATCTGCCCTGATATTAATAATGCAGCGAGCTCTTTTCACAAGCCCCTCTTTGCTTCCTGCAGCCCAGCTTGGGGTCTCTCTGATCAGGCTGCTCCAGTGGTCCACGTCGAGCGCCTGGATGCAATCTGTTTCAACAGAGCCTTTCATTTAGCTAACGGGGGGCAGCACCGTAGACACCATATAACGCAACAGGAGTTGACTCGTAACTCGAGATGAAAAGTGATGGACTTGGTACTTGGTTACGTACTGTAATACAGCAGCTACAAAACATTTTTCACTTTGTATTTTCAGACCAGTTGTATCTTAAAGTATCACATATAGATCGCACGCACACAGCTGCCTATAAAATCAACATTTAACTCTTGAGAAAACAGCGCCGCTTCAGAATATTTCTACGAGGTGACAGATGAAACATATTTGGTTTGGCACGATACAAGAGCCGTATTGGTTTGGATTGGCTTTGCTTCTGAGATCGCTCACTAGTAAAGAGAGATTTTATGAGAGGAAACTGTGTAGCTGACAGTTTGAGTTGTGTTTCTTTCTCTAGTTATAGTATACACTATCCTGATGATCACCTGCGTGACCCTTCACCTCTCACCTGACGGCCATAAAACATCCTACAGCTCATTTAAACTCGTCCAGTTTATTCTTGCTTAGCACTGTTAAAATGAAAGGAACAAGGGTGGAGAGAGAGAGAGAAAGAGAGAGAGAGAGAGAGAGAGAGAGAGGAATAATCGGGACTTCATCAATTTTTCATGAATTTTCATTTAGGCGAGGAGACCCCTCTTAGCGCGATCGATAGATCAAGCTGCTGTCACACAGTTAGCACCTGGGGGCTTCCAGCTCGCCTGTGAAGAGCCCAAAAATGATCAGAGCAAACACACACCCCCTGCCAAAAACACACAAAACACCATGTCTGCCTTTCTAGATAGACTTTATAATCAAAATTGCCATTGTGCATCAACAGCTACAGGCTAACAATAGAAAATGCGTTCAAACATATTACAAAAAATATAACATTTAAAGTTAACCTTTACAGCAAAAAACATACATTCACACCTACCATCTATGTTTTTCTTTGGATTAAGTATTTAACATATCAAATGTAGATCTGAATAGCTTAAAAAATCCCTTGCTTTATAGTCATACTATCCAGCAGCTAAACACACACATTATTGCATGGGGCCTTAAAGCCGGTTAAGTAATCCATTCATTCAATATTTATCATCATATCTTTATTTCATAATGGATCGGCTCTATTTTCATAACAATGCCTAAGCGAGGGCTCTCTATTGATCAGCCTGGGTTTAAAACAGACTGTTTTCTTAGACAAGAGGTCTAGACTACAAATGCAACAGAGCAAATGCAATACTCCTTAGTCTCGAATAAAGTGGCATCTTTGCTAGCCAGTTTTGTGGCAAAACCCCAAAACCCTTAAGACAACGAATACAACATATGTTTGTTGGCAACAACAGTCAATAAATTACCAAAGTAATGGCCAACATTTAAAACAGCATTAGATCCTGCCAATAGTTGGGAAAACAAGGCCAGCTGACCTGTCATTCAGACTGGATCCTGATTGGCTTTGGGATTTGACCCCAGGGGATGTGCTCTTTAAAAATCCTAGTCAAACCATCAGGGACCCATCTTCAAAGCCAAACTCTTCTACAGGTTGTCAATAAGACCCTCTCAGACTTCCTTCTGCACCTACCAAGCATCCACCATGTCTGTCGCTCCATCTTTTTCAGTTTCTCGGGAAAACTAAAAGCTTGGCATGTTGTACCGAAACAGCAATATGCCAAAACATATGTGGAGCTAATCAAACTTGTATGCAAAATAGGAGTTTGAAACTAGGCTCTTTCCAACGCTTCTCAGACGCAACACCAAAACCACCAATATCAGCCAAGGCGTCTGTCGTGAATGCTTACCAATGCTAGAAGACGCATTTTGTGCAATTTAATCCATTTGTGCTTAGGAACATAAGGTAGTCAGGCCTAAAGATCACAATGGAAATAACCAAACTTACATGCTACTTCTAGTGAGGCGTTTCGGCTAATGGCTTCTCCCAGGTAGTTGCGGGCCACACACACGTACGCGCCTTCGTCGGGTTTGCTGCGACGGCCGTGTACGATGCGCAGGAAGAAGAGGGAGCCGCTGGGCAGAAGCATGCGGTGCGATCGAGGGTCATCTTTGTCAGTTTCAACTCGTTCTCCGTCCTTGTACCACTCCACGGTGGGGGTGGGCCGCCCCTCCGCTTTGCAGTTTAGGGTGGCGGGTTCGCCCTTGGACACGATCAGATCGGAGGGGTGTTCCACGATCCGAGGAGGAGAATCTTCCTGCCGCAGACGGGATCCTGGGTAAAAAGAAAATAAAGACTTATTAGTGTGAGTTCCAACAAATACCATTCTTACTATGGTAAACAAGGGTAGAGGTTAGTGTTGGGCGATATGTCCCATTTTGAGATTGTCCTATCATCAGCCTGTGAGATTGCCAATACACGATAGTATCTGGCAGTACTTTACTCATTTGTTTATTTGTTCAGTTTGTACTTGATTTGTGGACAAAAAAGAAGCAAGGGCGACACTGTCATGACCGGCCGCAACATTCTTAAAACTTATGCCATTAATCCATCTGCTCTAAAATTTCCTGCGTGCCAGGGAGTGGGAACAACAAACTCGCTGGTTTTAACCCTCTGCATGCCTAACAACCTCTCATGTGCAAGGAAATGTCAGAGCCATGCGTATTACAAATTCAGGTGCTAGAAGAGTCCAAGGTGCGCATATTGAGTCCTCATGGATGCGAGAAGGGATCTGCTCGCATTACAAGCTCTCTCGCGCAAAGTAAAGCCCACAAACCCTCTCATGCGAGGAAAAGCATGCAAATGCGCATGTTAATGTGAAACTATGTTGATAATAATAATAATAACTATCGCCAACTATCGTCATAAAAGTCCGCTATTAGCAATATGTCTGACGATCGTCGATACACAATACTATCGTCTATCGGCACAACCATAATAGACGTTTCTGTAGATAATGTGAACTTTGTTATGGCTTTAATTATCAAGCTTGTTTGAGCTTAGGGCTTGAAATAAATGCAATCTTCACAGTCGCCAATTTAATTTTTTGAAAAACATACTATGCGTGAAAGAATAAATGCAAAGCATGAGTTGGATTTACTCAAAATTCTCCCACAAACCTTGCTTTATCTGTATTAAAGCGTACAAAAGTTGTAACACAAGAATAGCTACATTAAAAACCCAACATGGTTCTCTTATCCGCCGCACTTATTTAGGGTGCCACATAGTGAGCTGGCAAGCCATTAGGGACTTGCCCTCCGTGACAGAGGGGTTCAGGGGTTTAGACTCACACTGTGTTAAAATGCTAATCCCCTGAAAGTTCCCCTGCACGGCCCAGCATTTGCTACGGATAACGCTAGCAGCCCACGCTAGGAGTCTGGCCCTTATGATAATAGATTGCAGAAAGAGCAGTGTGAGGCTTAACCCAAGAGATAAGAAGCCAGGGGCCACCCTACATTTACATCACTAAGGCACGGGGCCGAACGAGGACAAAAGTGGCCCCTGATCCAACCTAAACCCGACCGAAAAGAGAGAGACTAAGCTTCGAGCCACTAGGACTGCAATCAGATGAGTGCTGCTAGCTATGCAGGCGTCAATAGCACATGGCTAGCACACAAACACCCTTGAGATTGTAAAATGCAGATTGTTGACTTCTTTCAAGGATTTTAATTGCTTAAATCAAAGCTGTGAGGGGGAAACATTTTAGCATGTGATCAATGAATATATGTAAGGATCACAATTGTGTGTGTTTCAGATTGCTAACGTTTTTGCTTGTGGCCATGTTTACGTAAAGATAATTAAGAACCGATTTGTAAGTATATCAATTATGGGGACCTACATTGGGGAAGTCCTATAATGACAAAAAGAACATAGAGAACATAGATACATAAACAAAATTATTTAACATTTGGAAATGTGAATTCAGGGCAATTGCTAACTATGTAATAATTATAGGTTAGCTTAGCTTAATTTACTAAAGCCAATATAAAGTCCCCACCGTGATATACACCCAAATTTCGTAATCAAGGTACTTCTGTGAACGATGTGCGATATAAACAAATAAATGACTTTGCGTTCATTAGCCTCTAAATTTAGCTTATGGCATTGCTAGCGGGCTAAATCTCCTAGCTGTGCAGCTTTGTTTGTTTAGTCTTGCTAAAACAGCTGGTCGCTAGCTGTTTGTTAAACACAAACCACTTCAGGGTGCAGGACGGACCCCCTGCACAACATAAGCCCGCCGGCCTTCAGTTAGTGAGAGCTAAAGTTGGCCACGTCCTCCCCCAGGACGGCAGGTGCGCAGAAGCGATGTACAAGTGTTCACCATGGTGCTAAACCTTTTCAGATGCTGATGTAAGAAACAGAAACACACTGGAGAGAAACAGAAGGAAGCCATTGCTAAACCCAAGATCCACACAATGCATGTTAGATAAAACACGTTTGAATGTTTCTGTGCATTTGGGGTGCATTCTCTCCCACAGCGCAGTCTATTAAGGCGAGTACGGACCCCCAAATTTACCTAATTTGTGCTAATTCCTGCCATTTTCCTCTCATTGATTAGCGATCACTCGACTATCTGCTGTCTAAGCGGGACCACACAAAGACCCTGAGCAGGCAGAGGGTCACACAAGGGACCATCTACCAAGCAAAATCTTATCTACCATCCTCAAGGTTTCATGTTTAAAATCTGCAAGCCATATTGAATGTAACAGAGCTCAGCTGAAATGTGTCGATTTTGGGCTGTCTATCTCTCTTTTCATCTACTGCATTTCTCATTTAGTCTCTTTATGTTCTGCATCCCTCTATAAATATAATAGACTAACAGCACTTTAATAACCATGTTACTACATCAATTTAAGGTCAACATAATGATATATTTAAAAATATCTTCTACCTTAAAAGAAAACCCAGGAAAACACCACAGTTTTTCAATGTTTTGCTATGTTCTTACCTCAACTTAGATGAATTAATTCATACTATCTTTTTTCAATGTGTGCACTTTTAATCTTTGTGCAGCGCTTCTTAAAGGTGCTAGCATTTAGCCTAGCCCCATTTATTCCTATGGCTCCAAACAAAAGTTTTATTTTGTACCACCATACTACTCTTGAAAACATGGAAGTGTTTGGTGGCTTCTAAATTCATCCCTGTTTGGAGCCATAGGAATGAATTGGGCTAGGCTAAATGCTAACACATTCACGATGCGCTGTACAAAGATTAAAAGTGCACAATTGAAAAAAGATTAGGAACAAGGTGACTTATAACATTTGGAAATGTGAATTTAGAGCAATTGCTAAACTAGGTAATAATTATTGGTTAGCTTAGCTTAATTTACTAAGTCCCCACCATGATATACACACAAATTTCGTACAGTTTTGTCCATCAAGATACTTCTGTGAACGATGTGCGATATAAAAAATAAACGACTTTGCTTTCATTAGCCTTTATCTTTAGCTTATGGTATTGCTAGCGGGCTAATTAAAACTCCTAGCTGTGCAGCTTTGTTTGTTTAGTCTAGCTAAAACAGCTGGTCGCTAGCTGTTTGTTTATACTCATGTAACTACTCACGTAACAGTCTTTAAATAGGGAAAACATGGAAGTGTTTGGTGGCTTCTAAATTCATCCCTGTTTGGAGCCATAGGAATAAATGGGGCTAGGCTAAATGCTAACACATTCACAAGGCGCTGTACAAAGATGAAGTGCGCGCATTGATAAAAGATAGGTATGTATTAATCTGTCTAAGTTGAGGTAAGAACATAGTAAAGTATTGGAAAACGGTGGTGTTTTCCTTTAAAATCTGTTATGGGGCTAATATTGAATATATTAAAGCAAATTTCAATATATAATAAACCTTTATATTTATAAAATGTATTTAAATTATCAAACATTTTCTGCCTCAATTTAATACCGACTACCCATAACATCTTGGGTTAAAGTATTATAATCATTCAAACCATTGCAGTATGCACATTTGCCATATTTCGATAAATTCGATACATCTTGCACCCCTTGCTTGCTTTATAAATAAGTAGGGTTAATGAGAAACAAGTTCCTGCTTTGTCACATACAGTAAGTGACTAAATAAATGAAGCGCTAATTAACATTATGACATTGATAAATGGGGTGGGTTGAGATTAGGGCGGATGCGAGGGACCCTGTCCGCCACCAACATACACACACATTAACAGTATCTCTTTAGAGCATCTGTCTCGCCTCTAATCGACAGCCACCGGCGGACGGTTTTACACAGCGGAGGTGACGATACTAGCACTTGCCACGCGATTCGGTTTTTATTAGTCTAATTTCTTTAAATCTAATCTGCGAGCTCTAATCGCCTGAACCTCCAGGCACCATCTGCTTGATGCACCTTTCTCTTTATTCTTTCAAGTTTTTGTCCAGCAGATGCTTCTAATTGTGCTTTACTGAGAGATAAATGAAGGGAAATATGAGATCAGACAGAAATTTTATTGCGTTTAGAGCAAACAATTTTTTTAAAGTTGTGATAATGTTGCTTTTATTTTACATACATACATACAGCTGAATCAATGATACAACTGACAATAATTTGTTGTCATAGGCTACTGTAAATAATTCATGCAAATCTGAATGCCCACGTAATGCTCACTTGAGGACAAAGGATATAAACATGATAATGAAAAACTCATTTTTTTTCTATATTTACTTCAATCAGGAGACTAAGCCACTGGCAAAGTCAATTTATTCTCTCTCTCTCTCTCTCTCTCTCTCTCTCTCTCTCTCGTCCGGCTGCTCTCTTTTAATGTGATCATTGCTTGTTGTACAATCAAGTGCTCTTGGCCACGTGGGAGAGTGCTCTTTACTTTTGTCTGTGAACACACACTATTCAAAAAGCCATTTCCTTTTTATTCAGACCCCACAACCAGCCCACACACACAGAGGCATATATGCGTATGCACACATGGACAGGAAGTGTGTAATATGCATCACTCAACGAATAACATCAGTTTCAAGAATATATACAGTACTGTGCAAAAGTCTTAGGCCGACACCACCAGACTTGTTGTTTTGGAAGTTTAAATGTCTATCCACATTTAATTTATTTTATTAAGATACAAGCAAAAAATACAGAAAATGTGTACAAAATAAATAAATAATTACATTTTCAGGACTAAATGTCTTCTTTAGGCATCGACTGTGTTTAGTGTGACCTCTCTTGGCACTAAACACATCTTGAGCGTTTTTGAGCAGAATGAAGTAAAACAATTTCTTTAAACTTAGAAAATAGGATTAAATTTTATTTAGGTTTAAAGGGGCCATGGCATGAAAATCTGACTTTTTCCATGTTTAAGTGCTATGATTCGGTCCCCAGTGCTTCTATCAACCTAGATAATGTGAAAAAGATCAACCCAGTAACTTAGTTTTTGAAACCATTCTCTACAAGCACATGAAAAAATAGGTCGTTGAAATTTGGCTCTCCTTATGATGTCATAAGGAGCTCTTATTATAATAATACCGCCCCTTAATCTGCACTATCCAATCACAGCACTGCCATTTAGTGCAGAGAAAAAGAAAGAGAGAGAAAAAAAAATCACAGCACAATTGAGTTTCAATTGCAACCAACCGCTCATTTGCATTTTAAAGGACACACCCAAAACGGCACATTTTTGCACACACCTACAAAGTGGCAATTTTAAACTACTATAATAAATTATTTATATGGTATTTTGAGCAAAAACTCACATATGTGGTCTGGGGACACCAAAGATTTATTTGACATCTTAAAAAAGTCTTGTGCCATGGCCCCTTTAAGAGATTCTGCAGTTTCCTGCTATTGCTCACGTGGAAGGGGAGTTTACCCTAAATACTTGACACATCAATTTACATTTTTATGCAGTTTTTAATACTATATACACATTTCCTGTATTTTCTGGATGTATTCTATTAAAGAGACTAAAACAATTATATATGTATGATTACTATAACATTGCAAAAACCACTAATCTAATTCTGGACTAAGACTTTTGCACAGTACTGTATATCTTTATACACAAAAAACAGATTCATGTCAAATCACAGATGCATTTTTGTCTATCGTCTATTTTGCAGCTCACCAACAACACTGGGAGATCTGTACGCCCACTGTACAACCAACAATACAGGGTAACCTCCAGCAATAAAATCACTGAACTTTGCAGAGTTCGTGTAACCAACAAGAAAGCAGCAAAAAAGCATTATATAAGAAACTTTCTTGAAACAAAAAGCACATTTTTGTTTTAAAGAGACATGCATAAAACATAAAAATTTGACTAAACTGACTCAAGCTTCGGTTTCTGCAAGCAATGGAATATCAGACATCATCCTCAGATCAAGTCTCTCTTTCTCAACATATGCAGCCTATAGATTTGGTTGAGGAGGAGGAGGAGGATGTGGTTTCCATGGATGACAGCGCCGGGGGGTGAACTGTCATGTTAGTCATTGTTTACAGGCCGGTTAGGAACAAAAGATTTCTTGCAGAACCTCCCTATGGTCTTCTGCATGGCGAGGGGGCTAATTTTATCCTTGTAACATATTGTCCTACCATTCATTGAAAGGTGTGGGAGAATAATAGCAGTTTTCTTCGCTGAAAACCTCCATAAAAACAAAAATTAAATAATAAGATTTTTTCTAAGATTTGTCCAATTTCAAATCTTTCAATATTTCAAAATGGTTTGGATTTAAAATTTCTCACAAAATCTTAAAATGTATTTTTTCAGGCCAGCATTCCTCAAACCTGACTCAAGATTACACATTTTATATGTCTGACTAATTAAAATCCACCCAACAGGTCTCCAGGATCCAAAATATGTACACTTAGGGTGTTTTCACATATAGTTCATTTAAAAAGAACCAAACCCAGTTCACTTAAAGTGAACCAGAAAAGGAACTAGCCGACTGTGACCTCAGTCCTTTTGTTGTTCACAATATAGTGGACTCAAAAGACGACACAGTTTTTTTTTTTGGCCCTCTTCAGAAGTGATCTCAGACCCTTTCTTGTTCATATCACAACTTCATAAGAACTCAGACTGCAGCAGTTGATTTAGATACAATGTCCAAATGACACGTGAAGTGGACCGGGACCTCATTGATTTCACATCTCAAAAAGAAATCGAACCAAAAAAGAAGCCAAAAGCGAATCATACTTAGACCACCTCCGGACGTGGTCTGAGTTCGGTTCACTTTTGAGTCCTTTAAGGGGGGTCTGAGATCACTTGGTTTGTTCAAATATATACCCTGAACTGCTCCGAGAGCATTTGGAGGGCTGAAACGAACTAGGTGTGAAAACACCCTTAAAAAAATACTGGGTTATTTTCAACCCAGCGTTGGGTCAAAAAAGGGGGAAACTAGCCAGTGAATTAAATAAACCCAGAAAATGTTTAGATTTGACCCAACAATAGGCTAAAACAGCCTGATGTCACGAATTTCCATGTAACAGTCACAGAATATTTTGCTCATTTATCCGTGTCATTGTCACGGATCTCCGCATTTTTCCGTGTCGGTACCACGTATTGGTTACTCAATTGTTTTTCCTATTTTCTTATCGTTGTCACTTGGGTTTGGGTTAGAACAACTTTCAGTTACATAAAATGACATCCAAACCCCAAATCTAACCCCAAACCCAAACGACAATGGTTTAAATATAGGAAAAACAATTCAGTAACCAATACGTGAAACTGACACGGAAAAGAAAGTATGTGGTACGGACACGGAAAAATGCAGAGATCCATGACAAAGACACGGATAAATGAGCAAAATATTCCGTAACTATACCATGGAAATTTGTGAGATCAGGTTGGTTAAAACAACCCAGCATTTTGGGTTTACTCAACCCAGCATAGGTTAACTGACAACCCAACGGGTTAAGTTCATCCCATTTTGACCCAATGATTTTTGGAAAGTAATACATGCTAACTTAATTTTAATTTCTTCCAATGAATCTTAGAAGAAACATCTAAAGAAGTGCTGATAAATGACTCTAGATGACTTTACGCTATAAAAGGGCAAACTCGATCACAATAAATATTTCTTCCGGATATGGCTGGCAACATATGCCACCTCCACTACCCCGACCATTAGCTCTGCGTATTTTTTCACGTGCAGAACCGAATGTTGTGGGGCTCTGATGATCTTTTTAGTAATTATTTTTATTAGTTCCCCTGAGATTCATCAGCCCACCAACCAAATCAATAGCCAGAGCTGCAACCCATCCGCCACAGCAAGGCCAGAAACGTCCCAGAGGATGCATCGCACATTCTGTGTGTGTGTGCATGACGCCGTGATCGGAGGTGACCACGGCCAACCTCCCAAAAGTGCTCTCATTACACCGTTCCATTGACAATAAATAATGGCGAGGAAAGAGGTCACCGTTTGACGAATAGTGTTATCTCAGGATTTTGATGTGGATTATGGTTAATTAAATTAGTATGTGCCTGAAGGAACGTTGTCATAGACGATTATTTGCGACTCAGTGAGCCGCCATATAAGAAAGTACTACATGTGTGTATTTATACTGCACAATTTACTGTGTCACAAAATAAATGACAAAATAAACTCGTCCTCTGAAGGCTAGACCATCTCATTTAAATTTTCTTCATCGACTTTGGAGGTTGCGACCTTCGAAGACCAAGTGTCGCCTTTGAGGCACGGAAGGTTGCAGCCTTCGAATTGTGTGCGAAACATTCAGTTGCTGTTCACAGTCGTTCAGGGACTACTTTTTAAAGCGGAAGAACAGCTTTTAGTGATTTTACTTCATCTTTGCTTTAATATTTGTATTGTGTGGTAACCATTTTAAAAAAGCAACTACTGCAGTACTTTGTGCCTAACCACGCCCTTCAGCCGTTACTTACTCCATGACAGCCTCTCGTAACTTATTGCCTACTTACGGTAGCCCTTTATTAATATAGCTTTTACTTCACCTCCAAGCACAAAAGTCTTTCTAGCTCTATCTCTCTCCCTCACTCTCTCTGAGATGAATATCTCACTCGGGCTGGTCTGACAGCGACACATTCATCATGTCATCACTGGAAAATATAAAAAAAATCTGTGGGGAAACAGGGATGATGTTACTGGATGCCCTCCGAGTGAGACACACAATACACACAGCACCAAATACACTCGCATGGACAGACACGCCCTTGAAGATTCGTCATGTCACCACCCTGCCACCACGCGCACGCACACCAGCGCTTTCCCTCTGGCATTCTGTCTGGATGTACAACCACTTTTGCTCAGAGTAGGAAAATAGAAATCATGTGGTTTTGGCAGGACGAATCTGTAAAGAGCAGTGAGGTTATTGGACACACTTAACTCATCCACAAAAAAACACTTCATAACACAAGCCCCAAAAACAACCCAGAAGTGTGACATCCGTCCTTTAAAGCTCCATATACATAGAAAGCAAACAGGAGAAGCTGGATAATCCAGGATCTTTATATTCCGTCTCTCTCCTATTTCTCTTTGTCCTGTACACAAACTCATCTCCCTACAGTGAGCTATTGACTTTGTATCCGTATATACTTTCAGTCTGCTCCTGGCGAGAGGTATAAATAGACACGACTGCAGGAATGAGATTTTAATAATCAGCAATAATGGCTCCGGTACAGATTTATCCTTCAACATTTCTCTGTCTTTACTTAGGATCAAGATGTCTTTTCATTCTCAAGTATTTCTCCACATCTCTACATACTTTTCCCAACATAAAAGTCTCTTTTCCTCCATCTCTGTGTCTTTGTCTTTATGCACTATAAAAATGCTGTGTTGCTGGATTGGTCCATTTTCTTAAAAAAATCCAGACTCACCACCATGTCATCCAAAATGTTGATGTCTTTCTTTGTTTGGTCGAGAAGAAATTATGTTTTTTGAGGGAAACATTCCAGGATTTTTCTAATTTTAATGGACTTTAATGGACCCCAACACTTTACAGTCTTAATGCAGTTTAAAATTGCAGTTTCAAAGGACTCTTAACGATCCCAAACGAGGCATAAGGGTCCCATCTAGCGAAACGTTGTTATTTTTGACAAGAAAAATAAAAAATATGCACTTTTAAACTACAACCTCTCGTCCATCTTCGTTCCCGCGACGCGCCAGCCCGACCTCACGCAATACGTCATCACGTCAAGAGGTCACTGATGATGTATGCGAAACTACACATCAGTGTTAACAAGCATGGAGAAAGAGGACCGTTCCGACGTTGTTATATGTCGAATGATACTAATTAATGTCTTTGTGTCAGTTTATTGTTTAAAATGGTCCGCAAATGTGCGTTTCATATATGTAAAACGTGACCTTTCCACGGCATTACGCAATTACGTTAGGTCACGCTGGCGCGTCACACAGCCGGAGGAAGAAGAGAAGTTGTGGTTTAAAGTGCATATTTTTTTTTCTTGTCAAAAATGACAATTGTTTTGCTAGATAAGACCCTTATGCCTGGCTTGGGGTTGTTTAGAGTCCTTTGAAACTGCAATTTTAAACTGCATTAAAACTGTTACGTGTTGGGGTCCATTTAAGTCCATTAAAATGAGAAAAATCCTGGAATGTTTTCCTCAAAAAACATAATTTCTTCTCGTCTGAACAAAGAAAGACATCAACATTTTGGATGACATTGTGGTGAGTAAATGATCTGGATTTTTTGTAAGAAAATGGACTAATCCTTTAAATCATGGTTGGGTTAAATATGGACAAACCCAACCGTTGGGTTAAACAAAATAATAAGATTTACATATTTGACCCATGGGTTGAAAAGTATTTTGGGTTAAAACAAACCATCTAATAATAATTAACACCCAATGGTTGGGTTTTTTAATATATTTTACCCAACTGTGAGTTAACAAAAAACTACATTTTTGAAGTGTAAGAAAACCTGCAAGAGCTTTCGAGAAAACAGGATGAAAAGTGCTAATGTGTTTTTGTTTGCATGGTCCATGTCAAAAAATGTCCCACCCCCCTTAAATACATCTCTCATGTCCCTCCTTTAATGCAAGTCTACATGTAGGCTAATTGCACAATGTACACAATGTGCAGAACAAGTTACACCTCAAAGTTTAATACTTGGGATTACCTGTGCAAACAATTCTCTACAAATACCCAGGATAAGTTTCTTTCTTAAATGTCTCCACTACAGGTTAAAACACTTTTAGTACACACTGATTGTACAAACATCTATTTAACATGCCAAGGTTCCCTTTAAAGTAATGTGGGTCACGTCATTGCGGACACTTTGAAATCGGCTCCCGCAGGTGCGAGTATGTTTGCCTTGTGAAAATGTTGTGGTGCGCAGCCTTTTATGATATCAGTGTGTGTATGTGTGTGTGTGTGTGTGTGTGTGTGTAGTCCCATCAGAACTATGCAGGGCTTTGTGTGTGTGTATATACATGCCCACACCCTAATAAGCGCACACACACAGGTGTCCTGCACAGCTCACTTATTCTTTGCATCCTACTGAGGGCTGATGTCTAAACAGCACAGAAGCCTTTGTGCACATACATAAAAAGAGATATAATGGTCTCCTCTCTGACAATAATACCGTTACCTCCAACCTCATGGGCCACAAGATAAATTCATAGGAGACTAAACTAAAAGACCATTAAAACAAATACATGCACAAGTACTGGTGAGTTCAGCTTGCCATTATATTATATAAGGAATATGTATACAGAAGTTGTCCAGTCATTTAAAGTTTCACTTTTCTAAGTAGATTCAATTGGGAAAAACAGACGCTCTCACCCTTATCAAATCTCCTCTGACCCACCTTAGCTGTATTTGAAAGGTCATCAGCAGACTCGGGCAACCAACAAAACTCATTACAAAACCCAACACGGCCTTTGTCCAAGGAGACCAAACACTGATTTCATGTGCTGTTTGCTGACAGAAAACATTATTTATCCAGCTGTGTTGGGTATCCATATCTTTACCTTGGTAACTTATCCGTAAATAAAATCCTTATTGAACTTCAGTTTAGTTTTTTGATGAATTCCATAGTCTAAAACTTCAATATTAAATCTAAAGAGTAAACCTAAATGTACACAAAAACCATACAATTTCAAATCTAAAATTGAAATTGTGAAACAAAATGCAAAATTCCAAATCTAAACAAAAATTGCTGAATCTAAACCCACAACCCTGAATCTACATCTTAAAACCCCAAATCCTGAATTTAAACCGACAATATTTAATGTACTGTAAACCCACATTTCTGAATCTAAAACCACAATCATGGATGTAAACCCACATACCTAAAACAACTGAACACCTAAAATATCACACTTAAGGCGACACCACAGAATCTAAACAGACCATTATAAGTCTACACCCACAATTTTGAATCTAAACCCACAACCCTAAATCGAAACCCACAATTCTGAATCTAAAACCACAATCATAAACCTAAACAGACAATTCATAGTCTAAACCCACAACCCTAAACCGAAACCCACAATCCTTAATCTAAACCAACAACCCTGAGTCTAAACCCACAACCCTGAGTCTAAACCCACAACCCTGATTCTAAACCCACAAACATGAACCTAAACAGACAATCCAGAGTCTAAACCCACAACAATGAGTCTAAACCCACAACCCTGAACCTAAACCAACAATCATGAACATAAACAGACAATCCAGAGTCTAAACCCACAACCCTGAATCTAAACCCACAATCATGAACCTAAACAGACAATTCAGAGTCTAAACCACAATCCTGAATCTAAACCCACAATCATGAACCTAAACCCACAATCCTGAACCTAAACAGACAATCCAGAGTCTAAACCCACAACCCTGAATCTAACTCCCAAAATCATGAACCTAAACAGACAATCCAGAGTCTAAACCCACAACCCTGAATCTAAACCCACAATCCAGAGTCTAAACCCACAACCCTGAATCTAAACCCACAATCCAGAGTCTAAACCCACAACCCTGAATCTAAACCCACAGCCTTGAATCTAAACCCACAATCATGAACCTAAACAGACAATCCAGAGTCTAAACCCACAACCCTGAATCGAAACCCACAACCCAAAATCTAAACCCACAACCCTGAATTGAAACCCACAATCATAAAACTAAACAGACATTCCAGAGTCTAAATCAACAACCCTGAATCTAAACCCACAATCATGAACCTAAACAGACAATCCAGAGTCTAAACCCACAACCCTAAATCTAAACCCACAATCCAGAGTCTAAACCCACAACCCTGAATCTTACCCGACAATCATGAACCTAAATAGACAATCCAGAGTCTAAACCCACAACCCTGAATCTAAACCCACAATCATGAACCTAAACAGACAATCCAGAGTCTAAACCCACAACCCTAAATCTAAACCCACAATCCAGAGTCTAAACCCACAACCCTGAATCTTACCCGACAATCATGAACCTAAATAGACAATCCAGAGTCTAAACCCACAACCCTGAATCTTACCCCACAATCATGAACCTAAATAGACAATCCAGAGTCTAAACCAACAACCCTGAATCTAAACCCACAACCCTGAATCTAAACCCTACTGAAAAATCAGACAAAAACAAGCATAGGCTGGTAGCTGGTTTTAGCTGATTAAAGGTGGCAGTAGCTGGTTTAAACTGGTCCTCCCAGCCTGGCAAAGCTGGTTTTCCAGCCTGACCAGCTAAGTCCAGCTAGACCAGCTTAAAAAGTGACCAAAACACAGCTAGGCCAGCTGGCTACACCAGCAAAACCAGGTAAAACCAAGCTGGGAGACCAGCTAAAACCAGGATTTCCAGTAGGGAACCCACAACCTTGAATCTAAACCCATGACCCTGATTCTAAACAGACAATCCAAAGTCTAAACCCACAAACCTGAATCGAAACCCACAACCCTGAATTGAAACCCACAATCATGAACCTATACAAACAGGTCAGAGTCTAAACATACAATCCTGAGAATAAACCAACAACATTGAATCAAAACCCACAATCCTGAATCAAAACAAATAATACTGAATCTAAAAGCACAATTCTGGATATAAACTCACAATTCTAAAATATCTAAACAACAAAAATCTCTCACCAAAGGCAACACCACAGAATCTAATAGGCAATTCTGAGTGTAAACACACAATCCAGATCTAGACCCACACCATTGTGTCTAAACCCAAAATGTTGCATCTAAACCCACAATCCTGTTTGTAAATCCATAATCCTGAATCTAAAAATGTTAGATGCTCTCGAATTTGTAAGTCATTTCTGGATAAAAGTGTCTGCAAAATGATTGAATAAATATAAATATGCAATCCTGAGTCTAAACTCACAATGCTTGAATCCCAACAGATGATGCTGAATCTAAACCTAAATCTGACACATCTAAGCCTTCAAACCCAGAATATAAACCTCCTTGTGCACAGAAAATCGGCAAGGTAACTTTGTGATAATCAAAGGCCCTGTCTCTTGCACACGGCAGGCGGTCTGAAGCGCAGCAGTCAGCGCGTGCTGTGATGCATGAGAGTGAAGGTGGCAGCGTGAAGCATTTTATACACTGCCCTGCACTGCCTTTCTCTGCATTACTGCCCTGACGCGCATGACGGATGCGCTTTGGAGTGCCGGCCAGTCTCTCTGTCTTCAGACGCTCCGCTGCGGCCGGCCCTCATCCATTTTCATGACCGGCAGAGCTGCGTTTAATCTCACTGTCTCCTTTGCAGCTTCTGGAATGTACCAGCACAGGCCGGAGCGAATCTCGCACCAAAGGCGCAACCACAGCTCTGGGACTTCATTATTCTCGAAAACAGGGTTAGCTGAATTTTATTTGAATGTTTTATCTGGAGTTTACGCTTCTGTGCGTGTATGTGTGCTCTTATCTGTTAGTGTGAGTCATTCAGCCTTGACACAGATCGCTTCTTATCTAAGGGTCGGTGTGAGACAACTAAACCGGGGCAAGGTGAAGCTAATGGATGAAAGAGCAAAAGATACTTTCCCAAACATGACTTTGTGGACCGACCAAGTCAGACGATTGTACAAAGTGTGCTCAACAGAGTCTGTTGACTGTCAAAACGGAGAGAAAGATAAACTCCACTGAACAAACCCAAGCCAGAGAAACAGTCCTTAATGCTTATCACACTGTAGTTTTCATGCCACTGTGGATCTAGGAAAACAAAGACGGCTTGTGTCCAGTGTTTATCTGTGGGAAAACTTGACTTATTCACTTTTCTTGCTTTAAAGTCTCACTGACATTTGATCAGAACAGATTCCTATGCAGAAACTTTTAATTTTCTGTCGGTCTTAGTACACGATGTAACTACAGAAAAGTCAAGTTTTAGGAAATAGGAAAAATATCAAAACTCTTTGGTTAGTTTTTTGCGCGATGCTAATGGTCTAATCAGATTCAATGGACTGTGCTAAGCTATGCTAAAAGTTGTACAGCAAGACCCGGAGATCAGCTGAATGGATTCCAAAACGGTAAAAATGAAATATTTAACTCTGGGAGCTGAAAAATGAGAATTTTTCAAAAAAACCTGGAGTGTGCCTTTAAAGCTAACAGACATGGCCTAAAAGTAAAAAATGTCAAGTTCATAGTCTGTTAAAATGTAGAAAGCCAACATCCTAGGCTTGTCCGACAATGTGCGTGTGTCCTGCAACTCTACAGCATTCCCTCAAACAGGTGTGTTATCAGCTTTAACTCAAACGTGCACAGAGCAAAAGGCTTAAACTACTGTATGTACAACTGATCTTGTCTGAGTCTACAGAGAAAATTCTTCCTTTATATGAAAGTGTTGCATGGCACTTGTCTAGTCCGTAGTCAAACAAGCCATGCATTCAAGCCGAGAATTAGGATGTAATGCAAAAAGAATGCAAATTTAAAACGTTTAAGTTGCTAGAATGATAAATTATCTCATCTGATGGTGAACATAAAGAAAGAAGGTTTAGGGGAAGATGAAGGCCGCATTATGATTTTAAACCGTCGCATCAACTAATTTTCCAATCCAACGAACAAAAACACTATCACCGAAAAAATGTTCACCTGTCTCCGAATCTCACGGCATCGCATCCTCTGTCTAGAAAATGTCATGGGTACGCTTGACTGAGACCGAGCCGAGCAGATGAAAACACTTTCGGTCTCCAACAACCCCCCCCCCCCCCCAATCCGACTCTATCTAATCTCCTCGCTGTGTGTCGCTTGTGACATTTCCATTGAGAGAAATCGCAAAAACACAGCTAGCCGCATGTCTGTTCGGCAGTCGCCTTTAAATGCCATTCATCCCATCTTGCCTGTACACTCATTCCTGGTGTGAATCAACACAACATTACCATCAACAGAAACTGTGATCCAGATAAATACGCCTCAGACCTCTTACATCATTCTTTCAGAGACGGAGGCGACTCTGTTTGGTGTGATATTGCATTTGTTGCGAGTGGAGGAAGTAATTATCCATTACGAGAGAATCTGGAAGGAAGAGGCAGGTTTATAGTGTTTAAGTGATACTCTAAGTATAGCAGCGTGGCGTAATCCTATCCGGCGTGTAAGCTGCCTCTCGGCTGAGATACTTGATGCTCTTACTGGCTGAAAGTACAACAATGTCAGCGAAGTGCCCACACGCTGACCCCCACTTTAACCCTCATTATAGCTTCTCTCTCTCGCCCATCATCCTCTCTCTCTCTCGCTTCAGCTACCCCTCACATTCTTTCTCAGAGAGCCCGTGCGTGTTTTAATCTGAATGCTAAACTGAAAAACAGGGCTGCACATCCTCACGCACACGTGCAGAAATGCTTCATGACTCCAGCGCGCCTGCTCTGCGGTCTCCGCGAGTACGTGTCATTACCGCAGGCCTTCGCTCGAAAATAAGCCACAATTACAACAGCGATGCATTACAGCCCAGCCAACTAGTGCAGAACAATCTCATTTAAAACCTGAGCCGAGCTTTATGACGCTCATCCACAAAGACCCCAGATCAGCTCGACCCCACAACCGCGGCTTTAATTACAGCTCGCTTTCAATTACGCCCGTTCTCGCGATTGTACTATTAAGCATACTACGACTCGTACGTCGGTGGAGTCGACTGGATGATAACACGAGCTTCAGTTTAGAAAGGAAAATGCAATGAGATTAAAACAAACCATATGCTGCTTACTAGATTTTCTGATGAGAACAAGACTCTTGTTATCTCGCATCTTTTCTAAGGTTTCAGAAGATTTCAACAATATCTCAGATCTGCAAAAACACCAAAACCTGCAATGATATGACAGAGATTCGATCTGAACTTAAACACGTTCATTTTCTTACTGTACTGTATGTCAACAATTGTCTTGTGTATTTGTGCTTACATTTTCCAATTCCTTAAAGCCTACAATCAAAAGTCAGAAACAAGAAAAATGTTCTTAAAAAATGTCCATGAATGTCAATAAATGTCCATAAATGTCCATGAATGTCCAAATAAATGTTTTTTTCAACTGTGCCCATAACATGATATTATCTGTGCATACATTCTTAAACATGTGTTGGGTCAAAAAGAAATGAGCCCAACCAGTTGGTTTGTAATTTACCTATACTGGGTTGTTTTAGCCCAAAATGCTGGGTTGTTTTAACCAATTGATGGGTAAATTTACACATTTTCTGGGTTAATTGAACCCAATGGCTGGATCGTCTCATTTTGACCCAACGCTGGGTTAAAAAAACAGCACTTTTGTAGTGTACTTTCGTAGCTTACATGACAAATACACTTTTCCATGATGCATGGTGAGAACCAATGAGAAGCCAGAGGAACATTTTATTGCTCAGATGTTGTTGTCTTATTGCTTGAGAGATGTACTTGATTTCGGATTAATGGTTCATTGAAGTATCTTTGTTTTAGATGTTTCTCCTAAAATAATTTGAAGAAATTTACTAAATTAGATACAATGTCAGACAAAAAAATGGTCCCTAGCTGTCACTGGGATGGTACCCTTTCATAAACAACACCTTTGCACCTAAAGAGTTTATTTTAGTATCTTATTACATATTAATGTATGCATATATGTACCCAAATGGTGCATATAGGACCTTTTTAAATGGTACTGCCCCAGTGACAGCTTGGGACCAATTTTTTATCTCATTTAGCACATTCTTAAATTATTTTAGGAGAAACATCTAAAAAAAGATACTTCAATGAACCATTAATCCGAAATCAAGTACATCTCTCAAGCAACTAGACAACAACGTCTGAGCAATAAAATGTTCCTCCGGCTTCTCATTGGTTCTCGCCATGCATCATGGAAAAGATGCATTGATGTTTTGTCGCTAATGTACTGCATCTGATCTACTTCCTCTCCATCTCTCTTTCAGTCACGACTTGCAGACAAGTACACCGTTCAAGGTTTTAGTTCCCCTGACTGTGCAGAATTGAAACCTTAGTGTGCAAATAGATAGAGTGGTGTAGTCAGAGGGGGCTCACTTGGGACCGCTGGCAGGCAGGTGCAAGTCTCCATACCTCCAGCAGGGGAGCTTGGGAGTGGGGCGTCAACTTGTTCTCCCCTCAGTTATCAAGGAGCCAAGTAAACCGTGGGATCTGACCCCAGATAATAAGAGAAAACTGGGGCATGGAAACATCACGATGAGAATACTGAACTAAGGTAGTAGTGTGCATGTTTTTCAAGGACAAAATGATACTGAGCAAACATTTCGACTAGTCTTGCTAGAAAAGCATGGGTCTTTGCTAGGAAGTGACTGAAAACAGTCCACCACATGTGTGTATGATATTGTGTCATTAGATATGACCCTCAATGAACCCATAACACAAAAAAGTCCAATTGCTTGATTTCAACAATCGTGTCACATCTGTTTGTGTTTACACTAACTAAGCACTAAAATTACCATCTCACCCAAATCTCCATTCTCACCCCTCCCATCTCAAGCAGCATTAATCACCCGGCCCCGAATACAACGTCTATGGCCATTCAGACCCAGGACAGCTTTGTTACAGACACAGCCTTTACTGAATGCATCCCGCAACCTTTTTTGTCCACTTGAAGAGGGTTGCTCCTCAAAAAAGACTCCTCCTTCCACCACCATGGCTGGATTACCTCTCGTGGGCCAGGCAGGGGTAAGTGGTAAATGGTCCGCCGGAGTGATTCACAAGCTCTACACCCCTCTCCCTCCAAAAACCGAGGGCCATGCTTTCCTCCAGCGCCTAGCAACCGGCAGCTGGGGCGCAACAGAAACGGCTAAGAGTTTGAGCAAAATTGGGCCAGACTAGCAGGCTCCATGTTAGATACAGAGACAAAAAAACAAGAAACACAAGACAAACAGCAAGCCAGCAGAGGGACAAAAGCAGAATCTGAAGCCCACAGCCTGATTCAACCTCTCATCAGTCACCTAAGGTCTGGCCTGAAAGAGCTCCAACAAAAAGCCAAGCAAACACTGTTAAGGGTGAAACGGGGCTTTCGGACAAAGGCGCTCTTGACACAGCTAATGTAATGTGTTTGCGACACTCTCGAAGATACATATGTGCTGTTTGTATAATAAAAAACACTTGTAGTGGCTTTAGTGCTATTTAAACACATTGTCACACAAACACATATGATTTTGAATCAATTAAGCAGCTAGATCATACTAAATGGTACAGAACTAAGCAATGGGTAATTTCACATGACTACACACACAATGTGAATGTTCATTAATGTTTAATTAAGAAGTACTGAGTGATTAAGCGTTGTGATCCATGTTATTGTTATCTGGTCACATCGCATGATAGATTGTATATCAGAGCGCTGAGAGTCATGAATCGAGAGAGCTGATTGGCTATCGCAACGCTAATAGCGTTACAATCTCTCCATCTATAAAACTGAGCAATTTTCAACAAACGCCTACAGTGGGAAATATAGAGAAAGGATATGAACAGATGGAAAAGTGCATGCTGTTTGTAATGTTATATAAATCACATAAGCCCCTGTAAGTATGAAACTCCTTATGTCATTTATTTTAAATGGAGAAACACGCAAACACCAGAAGATGCACAAGATGTTAAGGCTGATAAAAGCAAATATGCACACATCAAACACTTACAAAGCATCTGCATTCAATTGATTGATTCATACAATACACACATGTCCATATAAACTGTTAGTTTCTGGTTGCACTGTTTTTTATTTGGGGTATAAGTGTGCAATTTTTGCACCACGCCTTGCACATCCACTGGTGTTTTTGCACAGCAGGTGTCACCCACATTGCACCTGCTGAGAAACCACACCGTTTCCAAACCCAGACCAATAAAAATGAGGTTTTCAAAACTATTCACGTTAAACCAGACCTATAGTTTTTTTCTATAGGTAGATAAAAAAAATGTATAGACAATATCCAACATGCATGCATAAATCATACTGTATGTGCAAAATTATATCACTCTATCTTACTGTATAATTATTTTGCTATAAAATGCATAAAAAAGCATTTAGCAGCACACAAGGTTGTGGGTTTGATTCCCACGAAGTACGCATACTGATTAAATGTATAGAATGAATGCACTGTAACTCAGTTTGGATAAAAGCATAATGTAAATCTAAAAATAGGATATTTTACTATATTGCATGATCAGATTGAAAGTTTAATGAAGTATTTGATAAGTGCAATACATAAACAGCAAAGCAACACATCATGATCCGAACCCAAACGCATCTTATTCAAAATAGACCTTAAGTCAAAAGTGGAGTAACTTACCATCCACATGGTGCAAGTATAATAATCCACAGAGTAAAAAGTGAATAAGAGGACTCATTGTGTCATAGTCCAGTTTTCAAATACTGGAGAAGTTTCTCTGTTCTGGACTATCTCTCTTATCACTCAGTAATTGCTCACATCCAGCTGAAATCTCAGAGTGCTCATGATGTGTTTTGGGTGAGGAATCAGATCCACGCACACGCGTGAGAGCCGAGTGCTGTCTCCCCGACTGTATTCACTATCATGCCAACTTCAGCGCGTTTACTTTCTATCAAAACTGGAGAAAATCTGCGGCGAGGATGCGTAAAGGACGCACGGATCTCTCCAAGCGAAACGCGCGTAATTCTGCGCGCTCGGGTTTCTTCCGAAGCTCCAAAGGCACGTTATCAAAACCAGTTCGCTTAAAAAGTATAAAACGTCCTTGCGTTTAGTCACAGTCTAAATTTCTCGTCTTGGAAACCCAGTTACCCGTGACCCAAAGTTTGGTTTGGCGCCCGTAAATCCGCGGTAAATCAGTCGGGCTGGCGCTAGCCCCGCGCGATCGCTCTGCGCGTCTCCGTCAGTGAGTATGAAGAGCTTTGGGAAGGGCGAGAGCTCCGCAGCGCTCCTACAGCTCCATAACTGACACCCCTGTGCGCACAGCTCCCGGGCCGAGCCAACACTGACGCTCATGCCGGAGAGTACAACAGCGAGGGGAGGAGGGGATGAGTGCTGGAGGAGGAGGAGAGAGGAGGCTGGAGAGCAGAGCAGAGAGATTTTCTCCAGTCTTGGCTCACAGCATTTCTTACCACGATGCTGACCAGAACTATCAAGCGGACAGCACCACACCAGTGCGCACGGTCACTTACTACTCTTATTTTACTTTTCTAAATTGTAGCCTGTTAAATTTAACCACTAAGAGGCGTACACTGTACATTGTATATAAATATCAAGTATTTACTTTATTTATAGAAATACAGAATATAAAGTTAACACAGTTTCAATTGTCTCAACACAAATTTACGCCACTGATGGAAATTAGTTATTAGTGATTGACGCCGTTCTTCTTCATTGCCTCTACTGCAAAGTAACAGAGCATCATTTACTAATTTAAATCTCTAAAAACAGATTTGGATATATCTATTGCTAATATACTATTAGCATAGAATATGGACACTATACTAGCTTTTTTTAACACATATCATGATGTATATATAATGTTATTATCAGTGCCATGAGCGCGCTCTTCTTGCTTTCGTCTCTCAAAACAGACGCGCATGCACCAAAGAGGATTCGCCCTTAAACACTCACAACGCTGATTGGTTTAATATTAGGTTACTTCACTTAAATCTGAATAAGAAAAAAGTGGGTCTTGCGTATTGACGCAGAGAACGCAGCTAGATAGACAGACAGATGCACATGAGACAGACATAGAGAAATTGATAGGCTGTGTTGCATTGTCTTGCAACATTAAAATTTAATTTCAACAGAATTAACTCACACACATTGACATTAAATGTCATTTTGAATGATAATGCATTTGGCACTGTTTTGAATTATTAAAAAACAAATAAATGCTGGCTGTCTGTAACCTTTACCTGATGTTATTATTTAGGCAGATTTGGTATAGGATGTTTTAATGTTATTTAGATGAGACACTATTTTTTTTAAGTGAGCAAAGAGGCTGTGAAATGTGCCACAGCCCAACACAGCACAGGGCATCGACTCGAGTCCGTATCTCTATCCAAGCATGAATGCAGCCTGGCTGCCTAATATCAGACTACTCTGTGAATCTTTTGCGCCCCCCGATGGTTGCATTACACATGACTGAATCAAACAAAGACATCGATTATTCCAACAGCATTATCACATCAATGACATTTCAGTACCTGGGTGTAATTTTGTATCACTAGAAATATTGATGTTAAACAGGCACATTAAAAATATAAATATATATATTTCATGATTCCTTCATATTAGATATTTCTTATTGCAACCACTGGGAAAGGTACACGTTGTTCCCTTATAGTTTTTAGGTTGGTCTGGTTGATCTCCTACCCTGTCCAGCTTTGTGATATGATCATTATTTAAATCTATGGTATATTCCTTATAGGGGAAAATGCACTGAACATATTAAAGGGGACATTTCACAAGACTTTTTTAAGATCTTAGGTGTCACCAGAGTACATATGTAAAGTTTTAGTTCAAAATACCCCACAAATAATTTTTATAGCATGTTAAAACTGCCACTTTGTAGGTGTGAGTAAAAAATATGCCATTTTTGGGTGTGTCCTTTAAAATGCAAATGAGCGGATAAAATACAAACACTGATCGCCATAATGGTGGTTTGTTGAAATGAAACCCAAGTGTGCTGTCAATTATTTCTCTCTCTCTCTCTCTCTCTCTCTCTCTCTCTCTGTATTAAATGGCAGTGCTGTGGTTGGATAGTGTAGATTAAGGGGCGGTATTTCCCCTTCTGACATCACAAGGGGTGCCAAATTTCAATTACCCATTTTTTCCACATACTTGCAGAAAATGGTTTACCAAAACTAAGTTACTGGGTTGATATTTTACATACTTTTAGGTTGATAGAGCACTGGGGACTCAATTATAGCACGTAAACATGAAAAAAGTCAGATTTCATGTGTCATGTCCCCTTTAAGGAAAATGGGAAATGGTTTCCCTCGCTTCCCCTGTATTTTTTGCATCACTAACAGTTACTGCAGTTACATCAATATGTATCTTACTGCTGTTAATGCTCTAACAGTAGAAAAAACTGTTCATGAAGAAAACCGATTTTAAAACATAATTCCCACATAAATGTGCATACACTGTTGAATGGGAATAGACACTGTTAAATAGGTGTGCATAACAAAAGGCACCCGCTGTACCTTTAAACTTTGAAAAAAAAATGTTTATTTATCTTATCTACCCCTAAAGGTGTATTTAAAATATCCCAGGTACATTTAAGTGTAGAAAACGGAGATAAGCAAACCAGCTGAGATAAACTAAAACTACAGAAAACTAAAACAAAAACTGTATGTAAATTGTACATTTACTGAATTTAGTCATATGTGAATTTATTTCAGGGTAAATAAATACATATTGTTAATGAATAAAAGACGTTTTGAATCAACATAACTGAAACCTGAGGCAGTGCGGCCCTTAAAAGAAACCCCATAAAGTCATCAAACAGGGTTGGACTCTTTAGTAGTGTGCTTGGACTTGTGTGGGCCACGCAGGGGCCGTTGCAGGAATCCCCCGCTTTCAAAATGATTTCAAATGATTCGACATCAAAGGAATATAAAAGTCATAGTGTGGAAATCATAAAAAAACTGCTCATCTCTTATAACCTCGTTTCAAACTTTCACACAGTAAACTCCTCCTGCATACTTTGGGGCATCATCACTGTTGTTCTCTTAAAAGAGAGCTCTCTCTCAGTAGATACCTTCAGTAATGATAGCTTTGACGCATTTTTCACCTCTGTTTGTTTGCGAAGTGGCATGTCGGTGCTTGCGAGGTCTTTACTGTTGCAACATTTAGTTTGCGGTGAGTGCCGTCAACAAGTCCGATTCAGAGATCTCTCTCGATAGATTAATTCATGCGTTCGAGCGTCACGCTGAATGTGAATTCAATATTCCTTTGTTGACCCAACCGCTAGTTGCTTTCAAATGGAACGAGACTGAATGGCTCTAAGATGTGGGATACAGGTCAATCATGCAAATGTACAGCGGTTAAAAATGCACAAACTATGTTAGTCATAAACAAGATTGCTTAATATTTGTTAGTGGAGCTTGCTAAGGCGCCCATGAATTTTGAATGAGTTTGAATTGTTTTGTAAAATAAAATACAATATGCAACTAAAATCGGTAACAATTTACACAAAAATGACAATCGTTTTGCTAGATAAGACTTATGCCTCGTTTGGGATTGTTTAGAGCCCTTTGAAACTCTGTTGAAAAAAAGTGTTACGTGTTGAGTTAAGTGTTAATTGTTGGTGTCTATTAAAGTCCATTAAATCAGAAAAATCCTGCAATGTTTTCCTTAAAAAACATAATTTCTTCTTGACTGAACAAAGAAAGACATCAACATTTTGGATGACATGGTGGTGAGTAAATTATCTGGATTTTTCTTTTAAGAAAATGGAATATTCCTTTAATGACAGTTGTCAAAAATGTGCATACAATCTCCTTCTTGTTCATGAAACGTGTCATGTGATGATTATAAAGATGTTATGTCAGTCTTATGAACACCCCTTCAAGTTAAGTGTTACCCTAAAATCTTATATATGTAGCAAGCAGAGGTTTGTCATTATTTGTAAAATAATAAAGCTATACTGATCAATCCAGATTCAAAACTTTAGACTTCGACTGAAGTGTGAGTTACATATCCAAATATCACTTTTTTGACTTGGGCTATAAGCAACTCATTGGCAACACCCTAGCAAACATTCAGAAAGATGTGGCACTCCTATTACTATGAATAGGGGACAATGCAACACTCAATACACTGTAAAAAGTTGGTTCAACTTAACAGTTACTTCAATTGATAACACCTAAAAAATGTAAATTTATTCAATATTCAAAAAGTAAAAGTTTTTAGGTGTTACCAATTTTAATCATTTTTTAAGTTGACCAAACTTTTCACTTTTGAAAGTGTATGGCTGCTCTGGCAACAGAAGTCCCGCCTTCCAGTTAAAAGAACCAATCATCAATCATCAATCGATAAAGACTAATGATTTTCTGGTGGAGGGGCTCTATACAGACTCACATGATGCGTTTGCCAACCTGTAAGCATGCACATCAGCAGAAAGAGATTGAACTTAAATTAAGTTTATTTAATTAAGTTTGTAAGGAGCATATTCATGTAATCCAACCAATAAGGACAAAGAGGTGTCTATATATGAAGACTTTCGTTGTTTTGTTTTGATTTAAACCTTCATAACTTAAAAAATACAGCTAAGTAGCACCATAAACAAAATAATAACATGATCACATAATAATAAACATGTTTTGACAAAAATGTTAAAAAATGGATTTATCTCAATTTGCAATGAAACTCTTTGTCATCTCTGTGCGTGCCGTAACTCTGTCTGACGCATCCAGCGCTAGCCTAGCTTAGCACAAAGACTGGAAGTAAATGGCCCAACTAGCATACTGCTCCCAATAAGTGACAAAATAATGCTAACATTTTCCTATTTATATGTTGTGGGTTGTATAGTCACAGTGTGTACAAATACAAGGTCCTATGAGACACAGCCATATTTTAACAGTATGCACATTGGGAACTATATTATTAAAATGCGAAGCATTGCTACTTTGGCGGCGTGATTAGAGCAACTCTGAGTAAACTATCTGCTCCTCACCACGGGCTTCCCGGGTGCTACGAGGAAATCACTCCGCCCAAGTAGCAGTGCTGCGCCTTAAGAATATAGTTCCCAGTATGTATACTGTTAAAAGATGGCTGTGTCTCATATGACCTTGTTATTTAAACAAGCTGTGACTTTACAAATCACAACATATAAATAGGAAAATGTTAGCGTATTTTGTCACTTATTGGGAGCAGTATGCTAGCTGGAGCCATTTACTTCCATTCTTTGTGCTAAGCTAGGCTAGCGCTGGGTGCGTCAGACAGAGTTACAGCACGCACGGAGATGAGAAAGGTATGTATGGACTTATCTAACTCTGGGGGATTAGGTGAATAAGTTGAATTCCCAAAAAGTTGGCGTGTTCCTTTAAAGCAGATAGGACTGTAGTCTTGCATAACTGAAATAAGTGCCCGGAGGCGTCGCAAACATAGTTGCCTAGTGGCGCGACTTCCCTAAAGGGACTTTGGACGCCCTGGCAAATTCATAAAAAATGTGAAGTAAGAAGAAATGTGTTACTGTATAGAAACCCGCTGCATTGATGTAAGAGGAAAACAAACATTTAACAATATTTATCGAGTCACATTCTGTTGTGGATTTGTTCTCCGATGTTTAACGGTTGTAAACAGATCTAAAATAGTCACACATCCATAAACAACACACATCTCTGCTTTACGACTAGATGAGAGAGCATTTCTCAAACCTCCATCTTGTTTTCTGTTCATTTATCTCTGTTCTAAATCTGTCTACTGTATCCCTGTGTCTGTAAAGGTACCTGTGTTTCTGTCGGGTGCTAAATATTGGCTGAAAGTGGATTTATTTTAATTAAAAAAGAGAAATTTATCAACGTCCGAGAGACACTGCAAAATTAGATTTGTTAGTTGCAGGAGTAACCTCAATGAACTCTCCGAATAAATGATACAAAGCTGTCACTGTGATGGTCCCTTTTAGGTATACATTTGGTACCTTTGAGGTACTAATATGCATTATCCTGGTACAAAGGTGTGCGTTTTAAAAGGGTACTGCGCCAGTGACAGCTTTCGTACATTTTTCGGAGAGTGTATACATACAAAAGAACCCAATTACAGCCATTACAAAAGTCCAAATGAAACAAATGATAGCCATCATAAAAAATATATATGATTGAATGGCATATAAACACTTAAATGACCCGTTATTGTCGTATTACTGTATCTAAAAGGCTTCAATGGGATATGCAAAATTCCTAAAAAGTGCTTCCTGAGTGCAACATCCATCTGTGCTTTGCTTGTATATTTACATATTTGACACTTTTTCAGCATTGATAAGCATTTACAGCACAGTCAGCAAAGAAAATCTAGCACAAATGACTTATTGTTAATAAAAAGCTGGTTTACGTGGCTAAAAACTCCTACCCTCAGTCACCCAGAAACCAAAGGGCAAAAAACAAAATGCTTTCACAGAACACTGTATGTAAATTACTTCAACAAAGGATCTTAAAAGCAGCCAAATTACAGCAAGCTGTCAATCACAGGGAACAACCAAAGATTAGCATTCATATGGTTGAATAAAAGCTTGGCTATTACAGGGTCGGCATTTCATCTGGGCTCCGGTAAAGGCAAACAGAGACGTGAACAAACCCACCACCCACATCAAATTATCCTTCTCCTCCTCTCCCTACACCCCATCTCTCCATCATCTCTCACAGCACAATGGCCGAGTCGCCAGCAGCACCGACCCTTTCGTTTGTTTCCACCTAAACCAATCACGCGCCTAACGCTGTCAACTCATTCGGCCAATTACGGGCATGTAATCTGATCAAAGCAAATCATCTATCAGGAACCTCTCTGGGTTTTTGTCTGTGGAACATCTGGTAAGGGAACCCAAAGGAAGCAGAGGTACCATTTTTCTAAAAAAAGGTCACGTTATTTCGTTCCTGATAGGTTTGGCTTTTTTCCATGTTTGAAAGCGGATGAGATTTATGGTATTCCGGTGAACGCAGTCAGGGTTTATCAAGAAGAAACTGAATGACAGCATCAAGGGGCTGTTTAGAAAAACCACAGCAAAGGTGTATTTCTCTGGTTTCGACATGAGATCAATAATTATTAAAGGCCCAAATGAATTACAAGACCTTTCAATCTCACCACTTTATCTTGGTGGAAGTTTAGGAAACTGCTGGCTTAACAATTTTGGTGCGGGATATTGTGAACAAGAAAGGGGTTTCGCCCCTCAGTTTATGGACTTCCACCAGGTTTTGTGATGTTGTCTAAAACAGAGAACTGTGGTAAATGACAGGACATCTTTGGTTTAACGGCCCACCTTTAACCCATCATTCACACTGCATCTGAAATCACATACTGTGACAATACATACTGAATTAGATGAGGTACCTACTCATATATATATATATATATATATATATATATATATATATATATATATATATATATATATATATATATATATATATATATATATATATATATATATATATATATATATATATATATATATAGTATGACTATGGATGAAATTCGGACGTACTACATCTGCTACGTTGATGCATCACGTGACATACATCGTCATAACAACAAGTGAGCCGTTAACTTGGATGATGTTAAACCAGCACAATTTAACCACAAGGAAAACTGTTTTCCTTATGTATTTAGTGTTCGAATTGATGAGGGGCTGCGATGGTCCCGAACCTCTTATAAGCATTGAAGGACCCCCTATAAAACACAAAAATATACATTTGGGGGGAACCCTGGTTTTTATTCAAATTAAAATACATGAATTTAAAATTCTTGTGCTGCACTGCCATAAAGCGATACTGTCAATTATTTGTCCCAATTTTGCAATAAACTATTCCAAAAGATTTCTGTCTGAAATAAATGAAAACTCTCAAGTGCGCCTCACGCTGTTTTCTGGAGGAATTGACAGATTGTTAAATTTAGGATTGGGTTAGGGGCTTTAACCCCTTAGGCATCACCCCACCCTATTGAGTTAAATCTACACTCTTTGAGCTTTCAAACGATAGTTTGTCATGATTAAATAAGACTTCACATGCAAAACACTACAGTAAACGTAGGCGTCCTGCTGGTGGGATATGGACATTAGCAGGATATGAATGTTTTGAGGCACACTCTCTTCATAAATGAATCAATTACTCTCCCTACATAATTGATTTTATAAAACACTGTTGAAATGTCTATTCTAGAGGCTTAGACCTTTCCAACGATATATAGTTTGTAGTGATAAATTAAAATTGACATCAACAATATTGATGTAAATGGCAACGCTTAACAGTTTAAAGAGCACTTATCGTCCGATGCAAAAGGTACATACCCCAAAGTAAACGATTATCGGTTATCGATTATCATCTCTAACGTAAATCTATTTTCTTGGACTACAAAAAACACCTGGATTGTAGGCAACAGTTTACTTCCTGGGATTGGTGACGTCGAGAAGATCAACATTATCATAATTCCTCCCGCTTCAGACTCACAGTCTGTAAGTTAAACTCCTGTTAGCAATGCATTGTGAGCAATTTTTCAAACATGGTAAGGAGCGTCACATTTCCGGCTGACGTCAGAGGTCAGTGCATTTCAGGAAGAGAGGAATATCTGGAGCTACAAAAATTTACGGTATGTGGAAAATAATGTGTTTTTGAACCATAAAACATGCAAACACATTGTATTATACCAAATACACAAAATAACGTTGTTTTTTTTAGCAATGAAATAGGTTCCCTTTAAAAAAATTCTTCTCAAACTATTATTTTACACTAATTTGAAGGGTAATAAATGGTTAGGGTTTGAGTTAATTTGGGGTTTCATTGAATAAAACTTTGTTGGTCCAGGATCACATCTTTCTTTGTGAAATCACAGCGACCATAATGATGGGGGGCTTAGCTAGGGGACCCCCATCATCTTTGACATTATTCGAACACTGTATGTATTTACATTTTAATAGAGCCGTGTTAACGCTTTACAATACTTTTGAATATGACGCCTCTCCTTCTTTTTCTTCTTTTTTGGTTGACTTCTCCTCCGGAATAGTAAAGTGTCCATTGAATGAACACTTCAAAATCTTATCGGAAGTAGTAGGTCATCCAAGTAATTTTCACCTACTGTTTTTTGAATAGGCCAACTACAGTATAAATTCAGACATACTCGCCTTACTACTTTTCGCCTACTACATAGTGTGGAAGTAGGCAATTTCGGATTCAGCGGTTGACTCCCTTGCATCAAATATTTATAAAGGATGTATGATGTCATGCTTCAGGGAATCTGTTTTGAATGAATATAAAGTATAAATCACAAATAAATGTTGTTTAACATAAAACATATACTGTAAATGTTAATCTTAAATCTATATTCTTTATAACTGCTAACAATAAATGAGATAATCCACCTGCAGCTTTGATTCTGATTAGTCAATTCACTCTTAGCTAAATGTCTAACATGTGCTCATGTATAGCTCAGTGCACTGTGTTAGCAGTGCAGAAGGTCATATGTTTGTTCCCAGGGAACACACGTGATGATAAAATGTATACCTTAATGCACTGTGAGTCACTTTGGATAAAATCATCTGCCAAATGCATAAATGTTACCACTTTGCATATCAGAGGTCACCAAATCTGAATTTCAGGACACACAGCGAAAGACGAAAATTACAGGTATGCGGCATACCCTCATACATTCACATATATATGGATATATGCTAGCTCTTCTGACAGATACAAACCAAAAATGTATGCTCATTTACAGTTGAATATGACATTATCATGACAATTTATCCTAAATAATACAATCAACGCCTTTTCTATTCTATTGCAGATGATCCATAAGAGCAAACATGCCACTTGAACTATTTTCCTAGCTAAAATTAGAATAAAATAATACAAGGGATCCCACGTCTGAAATTACGACCTCTCTGAATACATCATCCTGATTAACACACGTTCCCATCACAGCGGATAACTGTGACGCGACCCCAGTGTTTGCACATGCAAATCAACACTACACGGCCGATTTTGTCATTAGCGATAATTAGGATGCCGTGGCTGCCAATCAATTCGCCTCTACCAGGTGCGTAATTGTTGTATTAGCGTTACGGATGTTATGCTGATCATTGTACACTCTGCTTACGAAGCACCACAAAGGGACGAGTTGACGTTGGACAGTCTTCGTTTTGATTTCCGCTCATACGCACGCCTATTTTAAAGGTACGGATCGCGAAACAATTCCCCCATCTCTTAATTCTTTTTACCTTAACAAAGCGGCAACATTCATCAAAACCGCTGGAATCGAAAGGACGCGGGGGACAGGCTGTGACGAAGATAAAAACAACGGCGAGGGTAATTTGGGACTTTAATTCGTCCCAGTGAGCGAGGCCTCTGATATTTAATTGTGTGGCGGGTCAGGGGGGTCTGCGGAAACCAATCAGTCACAGTCAGGTGTGAAAGCCGAACGGGGAACATTTAGGTGGACATCCTTCACGCCACTGCTGGCTACTATCTCTGGCTCCGAGCGCCCGGGTTCTGATGATTAGGGGGTGGCGGGTGGGCACGAGAAGGAGGTGGGGTGCGAGTTTGATTAATGTAGGTGTCAGAGGTGGGGGAACACCATATCAGCCCCTTCAACGTGGGTAATGACACAAGGGGCTGGCAAAGACGGGTTTACCTGAAACTCAGGGTCCCTTAGGCTAGACATGATTCCTTCCTCTGATCCTTCTATGTCAGACGACCCGATCAGAACCTTATTAATGCCTGCAACCTGTCATCAATTGAATATTAAGCTGTGCGGTGCGATACTTACACTAAGTCATAGATACAAACACATAAATAATATATATTATACTTCAACAGCGTGAAACAGGCCCGGTAATAGGCTTTGCTGGACTGGGGGGCAGTCAGGAATTTTGGGTGGGCAGCCATATCACTCAATGTAAAATATATATAAAACCGATTTAAAGGTTTTGCTTTATTTGTCTTCCTTAAACAAAAAAAACATAATTCATATTCTGTGTCTTATCAATGACGGCAAACACAGAGGAAATTAAAGGCCATAGGAGATTTTTTCCGAAGATATTTTGCAGAGTACCAGCTGCCTCGGCCGAATTATAAAAGTTTGTCAACATTGTATAGATATGATAATGCGTTAACAACTTTTAATATGTGGTGTTAATTCACCTAAAGCCAAGGTATGGCAGACTGTGGTGAAAGCTCCTGGAAACTTGCCAATGGCTGTTGTATTTGAATAAATAATGAGTTAAGTCGTGTTCACACCGCGTCTGGTGTGAACACGACTTACCTCATTATTTATTCTAATAAAGGCGGCAGAGGCGGCAAGCGCGAGTGATTTACATGTTAAGTCAATGCAAAGATGCGATTAGGCATCCTGCGGCGCGGTCCATGCGAATTGAGCATTGCTGGGGGAAACGCGCAAGTTGAATAATCTGAACTTCAGCGGATTTTCCCGCCGCGTTAACCAATCAGGACCTTGCTGTAGTAGTGACGTGATTAGAGGAAGCGAGCGGAGTCTCAGCGGAGTCGCAGAAGCCCCTCCCATGATGCAAATTTCCGCTTGAATGTCTTGAATTACTAGAATTTCAGGAGCGAATGAAGCGAGTAAACTCAAATGTTCAAGCGTCCAACTACACGCAAATAGTGCGTTTTTGCCGCCTGCCTCTACCATGTCTGGTGTGAATGCACCATAATAAGGATTAGAGGCAATTTTGTGGATGTTTTACTATAAACATAATAGTTTCATATTAATATGTGTTGTGTTATTACGTTTATGTAATAGTCAGTTGCATGTTTGTTTTCTGTTTTATATATACTGTATATATATATATATATATATATATATATATATATATATATATATATATATATATATATATATATATATATATATATATATATATATATATATATATATATATATATATATATATATATGTATATATATATGAAGAGTTTGGTTCCAAAACGCAATAAACGCCATTTTTGAAAAAAATGAGTTACTGCCAAAATCAGCATTATATCAGGTCAGTAGTTAAAAGTAAATTCTTAATTTTACGCAAAATCCAATATCCACCGTGTTATTCTGTCATCTTTTCTCCCTTTTTTCCCAAAATGCGATAAACGCCACTCCCCCTTTTTTACAGAACGCAATAACTCCATTTCTGATATTACAGCCCACCGTTCACGCAATGTAAACAAACAATGGCGGACGCGCTGAGTACACGGAGTCCTGGTTTTCCTCATCTACTTTGTATTACGTGATCAACAAACAAAACAAAATAATACTTTAATTGCATTGATAAACCTGTGATGGTTTTCTGTGATGGGAAAGAAACGTAAGCCATCAGCATCTAACAATTTCCCTGAGAGGCACTCGGGAGACGGGTGCTTGTTCTCCCGACAGCATCAAGCTTCTCATGCTAACACATTGACCCCAGAGGATCTTATGAAAAACTTTCCATTATTTTACTCAAAGTCAACGAAAATCGAGCAGGACCAAAAACATTTTACAGTTGATCGCTGTGAAAGATGTTAAGCGAAGACGTCAAGTAACCGCAATGACAGGGTTCTTAATATGACAAAGTAAGTGTTTTGATTAATAACATTAATGTTTATATTTTTAATTAGTGTGTACAACTAGTCAACTAAATGAATATAACATGGCAAAGATGAATGCACATTTATATAGGCTATTGATTCAATAGATTTATAGCATTTTGAATAAAAACTTGTCATGGATTTATTGCATTTTGTGGAAAAAATTATATATATATATATATACATATATATACATATATACATATACATATATACATATACATATATATACATATATATACATATATACATATACATATATATATATATATACATATACATATATATATATATATATATACATATACATATATATATATATATATATACATATACATATATATATATATATATATATATATATATATATATATATATATATATATATATATATATATATATATATATATATATATATATATATATATATATATATATATATATATATATATATATATATATATATATACATACACACTAGTGATGCGCGGGTCGTCTCGTAACCCGCGGGCCACGCGGGTAACACGAGGGTCAGGTTGGGGCGGGTAAATAAATTGTAACTTTAATGCGGGGCGGGTTGGGGCGGGTCATTAAAAACAAAATTAAAAAACTGATATGTTGCGTCTAATTCCCTGTAGCATATATATTAAATATTTGGGAATATATATTTTTACTTTTAATTACGTTCTTTGATAAGGTTAAATTACGTAGGCCTATGTGGCAATGTAACTTCTGCAACGTAACTTGCGCAACCTAACTTGATATCCCCAAACCTTTGACGTCACGGAAGCGCCAAGTAGCTCCCGCTGGCTGCCAGCCACAACAACAAAACAAACGGAGAATTAAAAGATGAAAGACGATCTGCAGGAGAAATTAAGGTAGGGAATTTGTGAATAGATAATACAAATGCTGCTTTTTTTGTGTGGTGATCTACTTTTAAAATGATAAAGCCGACAAGTTCTACATGCTAAAAACACTTTAAATGCGTGGACTATACTGCATATATCTCTACATTGGATTTAGGGATGTCACCATTACTCTATTTTCTTGAGGAGTTAAAAAAAATCCTGGAGCACATGTCGAGTACGGTTTAAAATAGCGGAGATTTAGTGAAACAAACGTGAAAGAAAATTACAATAGTATCAGAAGCATATTGAGAGTGAGGAGCTGTCGTCATGGTACAGAGCCCCTCCCCCTTTCCGCCATGTTGGCAGGATTCCGGCGGCAGAACATGATTGTTTACGTGTGTTCTTAGCTCGGTAGTAGAGTAGTTTTTCGCAATTCTACACTGTTTTACAATGCCTCGCATTTACTGCTGTGTTAAAAACTGCTCCAGTACCTCACACGAGACATATGGAAAACATACGAACAATGGAATACAGTTTTTTAGGTTACCGAAGTGGAGACACCATTATGCCTAACAAAGACATCTCAAACAATGGCATATTTGCATTAAAAATATCATAATTGAACGAATGACACTTAGAATTGTCATAAACATGCATAAAACCTCCTTTATATTCACGACATGTGTCATGTCATAAATAATTATGAAGGTTTTATGTCAGTCTTATGCACACCCCTTCAAGTAAAGTGTTACCCACACTGTTAATGCCTTTAATCTTTAATCATTTACATCTTGCAATCACAGATTTAACTACCATAGCCAACCCAGAAGTGGTTTGTCCACTTTGCAGCCCCCAACACAAAAACCTGATACAACAGTATGTGTCATTGGGCTAAAATCAAATTACAACTAAATACCTAAATATTCTACATCAAAACATGTTGGAAACGTTTGTGTACATTGAACATCTCGTTACAATCTAGTGTTTAGAAACCGTCGCAGTTAATTACTTTGTAATTTTTTGTAAAGAAGTGTCTGCTAAATGCAATGTAATTACAATACACTAAACGCATGTGAAGAAACTTAAGTTACCTTTGCCAGTACAACGCTGTTTGTGAGCTTGTTCCTGTAAGGTCCCTTTTTTCGCCTATCTTTTTGCATTGCTTTATTCCTTTTCTTTGTCGTATTTGTAGATCGTCTCTGTCCTGCCGAAATAATAAATTAAAGAGCCCTGGAAGTCGCGCCTCTGTGAAGTTGCCCCTGGCAACCGATAGTGTCTCCTACCGTCATGGCCGACCGGCTCAGACCCCGCCCAAATCGGCACGTGACTCCTCACTCTCAATATCAGCACAACGCTGCCTCTCTCTCTCTCTCTCTCTCTCTCCCTCGTTCGCTCGCTCTCGCGTGCTTCAGCTCGTGCACGTGCATGAAAGCAAGAAGAATGCGATGCAATTGCATGCTTGTAAATTTCAGAAGTTTACACGACTGAGCTGCAGCGGCAGGCATAAGATTTATAAAAACACATATGAGAAGAAAGGCACAGCAACTCAAAAAGACTTAAGTGTTTCACAATTACTCATAATGCCAATTTTCCCGTGGAGGCATATGGAGCAGCATGAGAATACACAGTTAACTTATGTGCAATCTACCGGCATTGCCTTTGCGATCGATGTATTGGACACTCCTGGTTTATCATTATCCTATCTCTATATTAATATGACCATGCTGGTTTCTATGGCTCATTGGTGTATGTTGTTGCCAGTTTACAGGGCGATGTAATCTAATGGCTGTTTCCAAGCACTCTTAGGCTGAAATAAAGCCTCTTTTTATTAACATTAAAAATGCCTAATATGTCTATTTTAATGGTCGCGGGCGCGGGGCGGTGCGGGTTGTAAAAATAGATACAGTGTTGCGGTGCGGGTTGGGGCGGGCCAAATATTTCATAAAAGCGGGACCCGCGGGTTGGAAAAAACGCCGACCCGCGCATCACTAATACACACATATATATATTAAAGATGCATTTTCTTTAAAGCCCCCTTAACCTAAAAAAAATACACTTTTAAATGTGTTTCTAGCAGAAAATGTGTTGCCAGTGTGTGTGCAGAAACATCCTGTTATTATACAACTATTTTTCTTTGTGTAATCTCCTTTTAAAACGCAAGAGTCACACAAAACAGGCTGTTGGAGATTCCCTATCAATGTGATGTCACATTGATTTCGCCCCAACCATAACTCACATAATCCGCCTTATAAGCGCATAGTTCTGACAGAGACACATGTTTTGATGTAGTCCAAATCACATGTGTAAGCCCTTTACCTCCTACTTTGCATAAAGGGAGGGGAACAGAAGCTTTCTTTGCATTTAAAGAGACACACACAAAAACAGTGCGCTTTTCATTGCAGCCAAAATGGTCATGTTTAACGTCGTATAATAAAAGATCTGTGGTGTATTTTGACCTGAAACTTTACAGACACATTCTGGGGATACCAGAGACTATATCAATATGGCTTAAAACACCTAGGTTAGTGGCCCTTTAAGTTACCTCCATAGAGAATAGCGAGGTAAATACTACTGAAGAGACCCCAAGCTTTGATTTAGATAATCAGACAATGGTGGACGACAACTTATTTGAATAGCGTTTGCCAACAAGAGATGCTATTTGAGTTTTTTATGGTTGGCTGGACATTTTTTTGGAGGGGCAATTCCCCCCCCAGCACCCCAATAGACCTGGTCTTGGCGTGAAACACAGCAAAGAAGCATACATATACACATTCACAAACCGTATTTCTTATGCAGAAATACATAAGCATGCACACACAGACTACAATTAAATTCGCACTAGGGTGGAAATAAAAATGACAGAGAATTTGGCAACTGAACAACTGCTGAATGCATAAACTGCACTGGAAGATTGAGGAGCTTGTGTAGTCACACCTGCAGCACAAGCAGAAATGTCATTATTTATCCAAGACAGTTGTTTACCAAGACAATATTATTTATCTGTTTGTTAGTTTGCAACAGATTTGCAAGTCGTCTAAAATTAATGATGCTTTGAAAAGTTGATGTTGCGCATACTTGCAATGAGAAATTAACTAAATGTAGATCGTAAGTATTAAACAATAATGTCCCTGACTGTTTTCAACATAAAATCATCTGACATAATGTAAAGAACATTTGTGAAAATGTAACCTTGATATATTTAATATTGACTATAAGGCCATGTCAAAGATTGAAATTAAATGAATGAAATCACACTTTGTTGCTCGGAATCTTAATAATAGCTTTAATCTGGACTTTAGCCCGAAATTCACAGACAGAATGCTGACATAAACTATTTTCAGGTTTACAGCACCATTTGGTCTGAAACAACATCACATATTGTGACACAACATATAACAAAACCTCTCCGATAAAACGGTACAATCTATAGAGAGCTGTGAAGCAGATACCATCCCTTCAAACGTACAACATCAAGGCGACTCGTATCACAAGAAACCTCAATCCAAGTGTCCTGCAGGGGCTGCTTTTCTCATTTAAGACTGGGAAAGCGAGAGATTTGTGTCCAGCAGAGTTGAAACTCACAGACCGCACGTCTACACATCTGGTTTTATTTCCCTCAATAAAACTTAGAGGTAACACAGCCGATAAACAGGACATTGGGTTTTCCAATCTCCTGTGGAGAAGACAGCGAAACGTCAATTCAGAAAGTGTACAGCAACTGAACTCTTAAGTACTTCAATTAGTCAAAGCATTGATATTTGAAAGACAATATTAAGGAGTTTATTGCAAAAAAATTATGAAAACTGGGCTTTGCAAAACTGGTGGGTTCTCCCCTGTGTCAGCGTGGGTTTACTCCGGGTACTCCGGTTTCCTCCCACAGCCAAAAAGACGCAAGTTAGGCAAATTGGAGATGCGAAAATGTCCCTCTCCTGTGTCTGAATTAACTTGTCTGAATAAAAACTTGAATGAATTAACCAGTTCTTGCCATTAATATAGCCATAAATGCTGGAATGGTGTAAAAAATAAATAAAGAAAGAAAGAATGAATGAAGGAAGGAAGGAAAGAAGAAAACCCTGGTGGTTCGCAATGGTATTGCAGGGGGTTTGTGTGTTGACGAAAAACCATTATTTTTTTACAACTAAATGATAAAATGTTTATAAATAATTTTAAATGTATTAAAATTATTATAATTTTTTTTAGATTTTTTATTTTAAAATGATTTATTTACATTTTATGATTTAATTGTAATAAATTACTTGTTTTTGGGTGATTCTCACCAAATTAGACTTGCGAGGTGTCATGAAACATTTTGATAATAAAAGTAAATGTTATCAAAATAAGAAGCATACAGTTATAAACATCTTTCCATGTAATATTTTTGCACATGATTTCAAATGACATCATACAAACCAATTTTGTTGTTTTTTTCCAAATTTAAGGGAAACATTTTCATTACCGCAACGTGTCCATGGCTGGATTTGGGTTCTTTGACACGTAGAAATTTATAATAAAAAAATTAAAATAAAATAAAAAAGCTTCAGTGCATGTTATATTATAAACATTTACAGTAAATAAACATGTGGTATTTGGTGATCATTGGTAAATGTAGAGACAATAATAAGGAATATACATTTTCTCATCCTCCGCAACAATTTTCAATCATTGTTTAAGCGACACTCAAGATGGCTACCAGGTAAGCAGTTCTTATTTTTTCTCTCCAGATAAAAGTTCAAATTTTGTTTGTCATAGTACCTAGACAACTTTTTTAGTTCTCATTACTGAAACATGTAAATGCATATATTTAATGTAACCTCTTGTTGCGGTAATGATCATTTTTGATAATGAAAAAAAATGTAAATTCTATAAGAAACATTTTTTAAATCCTCTAAAAATAATGATTATAGGAAGTTTATTAAAATCAATCTTATATGTGCAAAAAATTGGCTTTAAGGGCTTTTTAAAAATTGTGATGCTGGATACCTTCTAAACCTGGATTTCGTGAGAATCACCCATATCTGTTTTGTTAGTAAGTATATTCTTTTTAATAAAACACTTAATAAACAAAAAAAGTATATTTTATTTGTTAAATCTGTGTCACTTTTGCATTACACAACACTTCAATATATCAGAAAACTGAGAACTGAATGCAAAATGAACAGATACTGTATGTTAATGTAAAAGAAAACTACCAGATGAAGGTCAAAGAGGTAATAAACAATAACTATGTAAAATACAACTGATAAAATCTTTAAAATGGATAAAAAACAAAATGTTGAACATGCAAATGTGCGATTAAACTATTGAAATATTTACTTTATAACCCTCACGGGTTACTTAAAGTAAATAATTTAGGTCAACCGGGTTTTGAAAACCCATGCTCTAAGAAATTAAAACGACATTGTTAGCGCAACATTCAACATTAAACATAGGATGATCATGGAACATTATCAGGACCAAAACCATCCACAATGTATCTTAGTGAGAAATATGTGGAATATACAAATGTACAGTCCCACCCACCCAGAATGCCTTGGGGTCTCCTCGGTTGCTATGCAATCTCCCTAGTGACACTGCAACAACTAGCATTTGGTGGCCCAGGTAAAGATGGTAGATCAAGGGAAGAAAACACAACGTCAAACAACAAAGGCTTTGTGGATTTCCCCAATTACTGTTTATCTAAAGGGAAATCCCAATTCCATGCTCCGACTCCGAGCTAATGAGAAGCTTCCACACATAGCAGCCATACCTGCACCGACTGGCATGGAAACGCTCCAAAGACCTCACAGGAAAACAGGATAATGTGCAGAATGTTAGGGATGCTTCATCTGTGTTATGCTTTCCAAAACAAGCTTCCTGGATTTAAACCAGATAATTAAGAAATCCATTTATTACTAAGTATACATTCTAGATGTAAACGCACTAGATGCTTCCTGTCCTTTGATGGCACTTACACAGTGGTAAATCTTTAACAGTCAGTCAATGGCTTTAATTTGCTGTAAAGCACATTAGATGGAGACACAGTGGAAGGTCTTTAAAAGACTTTTGTTCACTCAGATAGACCATCTACACATAGTTTGATAGAGTCATTCAGATGAACCATTTCTGGCCTCCAAACCCCCACCAGGCAGGATGGAGCGAGACTGCGTTGGCTCCCGAATTTCATTCGTCTTACTTTCTATCACTACCATCACCCTTAGTTCCTCTTTGGTGTATCTCTCCCTCTCCAGATATTCCCTGGAGTCAGGATGAACCGTTCCTCCCCCATTCGCTAAACGTCAACAAGGGAGTCAAGCTCTTGTCTGGGAGCTGTTTGTGATTTATGAGGGAGATGTTTGGCCTCCTTCTCTGGAAGTTCAGCATTCCTCTGGATAAGACTCAGCTTATCACAACCGTACACACGATTTGCACCAGCTGCCTTTAACGTCTTCATAGAGCTAAACTACCGTCCTGCGGGAGTTCTCCGAGAGAATTTCTCCGTCTATGACAGCTAGCAAATACATCGGTCTTGGCTTACGGAGGACTGTGGGAGTTCAACTTCTGGATATTCTCTCGCTCTCCACCCATTCCAAAAATAACTGGAAACCTCCTCACGCCATTAACCGTCCCATGGAAGCAATTCGAGTTGTGCGGGGCGGACGCAGGGCAAGCTGTTTTCCACCTGTGATCTGGGCCGGGAATAACGTGCCGGCTTTATTACCCCTGCCGGCTGTAATGACAGAGAGGAGAGGGGCAGAGCCTGCTGGGTAATTGTTCCATAATTCACACCTGAGTAGCGGGGGAATTCCCACAGGTGAGCTGCATCGTCTGGCCAGGGCTGTCCCAGCTGTCTGCCTCAAACAGGTACGGCATGTCGCGCTGCCAGCGCTTGCTATAAAAAGCAGTGCGGGCCTCGGAAAAACCCCACGAGCTTCCGAAATCCAGACAGACTGCACACAATTTCAACCACAGCGGGATGTTAAATTGAGAGTCAAAAAATTCTGGCCATGATGATAGTCACATGCTCTTTTTCACAAACCACTTAAATCCGACAGCAAACATCAATGCCATACCATTTAAAAATAAGCGAGAAAAAGTGAGAGAGAGAAAGAGAGAGAGAGAAAGAGAGAGTGAAAGAGAGAAGGGCGAAGTGTAAGGGGTGATCACACTAAATCTTTCCTCTATAAGTTTCCTCTATTTTCTGATTGGCACGGTCATGATGAAGGTTTGATCCCGAAAGCATTTTGCACTTTTTGCACCTTTGCACTTTGTGTGGCCTCTGCACAATAAATTGTTTTAGAGTTTTTTGGCCCAATTTTCATGTGCGGATCTTTTTTATCCAATAAAGAGACCAAGAAATAACTTTATATGGTCGGTGACTTGCTGTACAAAGTTGGATCAACTTAAAAAAATACTTTCATTGGTAACACTTAAACAAAATAAGTTTATTCAAATTAAAGTGAAACTAAAGCGAAATTTTAAGTTTTTACAGTGTATGACTGCAAAAACAACAAATCTGAATTTTTCCAAGTTTAAAGGATAAGTCAATTTTCTTAAAAAATCAAGATAATTTCCTCACCACCATGTCATCCAACGTGTTGATGTCTTTCTTTGTTCGGTCGAGAAGTAATTGTGTTTTTTGGGGAAAACATTCCAGGATTTTTCTCATTTGGATTGACTTTGATGGACCCCAGCACTTGGCAGTTGTAATGCAGTTTAAAATTGCAGTTTCAAGGGACTCTGAGCGATCCCAAACGAGGCATAAGGGTCTTATCTGGTGAAACAATTGTAATTTTTGGCAATAAAAATAAAAATATGCACTTTTAAACCACAACTTCTAATCTATCTCTGGTCTTGTGACCTCACGTAATTGGGTAAAGGTCACGTGTTACATATACGAAACACACTTTGCAGACCATTTTAAACAATAAACTGACACAAAGACATTAATTAGTATCATTCTACGTAATTTTAAACTGCATTAAAACTGTTGAGTGTTGGGGTCCATTAAAGTCCATTAAGATGAGAAAAGTCTGGAATGTTTTCCTTAAGAAACATAATTTCTTCTCGACTGAAGAAAGAAAGACATCAACAATTTGGATGACATGGTGGTGAGTAAATAATCTGGATTTTTTTAAGAAAACTGACTAATCTTTTATGTGCTATAATTGGGTCCCCAGTGCTTCTATTAACCTAGAAAATGTGAAAAAGATCAACCCAGTAACTTAGTTTTGGTAAACCATTGTCTGCAAGCATGTGAAAATAGGTCACTGAAATTTGCTCCCCTTGTGATGTCAGAAGGGGATAATACTGCCCCTTAATCTGCACTATCCAACCACGGCACTACCATTTAGTGCAAAGATCAACTCATTTGCATTTTAAAGGACACACCCAAAAACGGCAAATCTTTGCTTACACCTACAAAGTGGCAAGTTTAACATGATATAATAAATTATCTACATGCTATTTTGAGCTTAAACTTCACATAAGTACTTTGGGGACACCAAAGGGGCTGTTTACACTTGGTATTAAGATGTGTTTTCATCGATCGGATCACAAGTGAACGAGAGAGACACATTACGTTTACACCTGGTATTTAAATCCGTCTCTTTTGTCCACTTTCGACCGCTTCTGTGCTGAATACTATGAGGGGGTGGTCTGTGAGACGGTGGGCGAGTCTCTCTGCTGTCATTCAAACCCGAGCAGGAGTAATTATAAGTTTATATGGACGCAAACTAATATTATGTCGGAGTGCACTGCTTGTTTAGCAAGTAAACATGCTGCACAGTGTTTTGTACATGAGTATGTAAGAGCTTTCTTTGAATTTTCAGCGCAATTGATGAAATAGAATCTCGCAACTTTTACACGCTTTCAAAACGAAACTACGGAGATCAGCCGCTTAGTTTTATCAATGAATGGCTAAAAATAGCGCTGTTCATGTATGTGTACACCAGAAGTAAAAAAAAGACGTAAAACTTGTGTTTAATACCTCAGATTAGATAAATGGGCGGAGAGAAGGCGGTCGCATGTGGCTGTTCGAACGCATTCAACCACATGTGCGTTCCGCAACTCCAAAGCGATCCGATCGAAAGTGGTTTCGACCACCTCTGGATGTGGTTGAAAGTGGTCGAAAGTGGACGAGCTCAAAACGTTTTGAACACCGCTTACACCTGGCATTAACGTCATCCACTTGTGATCCGATCGACGAAAACACATGTTAATGCCAAGTGTAAACAGCCTCAAAGATTTATTTGACATGTTAAAAAGTGTAATGTCTCCTATAAGACTTGCACAATACTGTATATATCCCCTTCCCATCATCCTTTGCTCGCCACTCATTTTGCTGTATGTTCTATCTGACAGACCTTGTGCTTCAGACGCTCATTAGCGGGACACCTTTGTACAGAGAGGCACAAGGCTAAAATCACCCACATCTGTCGCTCTCTCGGCCCGGCTCGGCCCAGATAACAGAACACCAGCCACAGTTTCTGACGGATCTTCCAAACACAGAGGCCCAATGAATGATGGCCATTTAGCGCTAATGAGCGAAAAATGAGTGCGAGCGAGATAAAAGCGGGTGGGAGTGAGAGAGATGGAGAGAGGGGACGACAGAACACCAGGAGGAAAAATGTATTGTAAGAAACAGGGATGGAAAAGAGGGTGCAGACCCTCACCCATCTTTCTTATCTTCAGACCAATGATTGAGCCGTTTCACCGCCCGGAGTCGAACTAAAGCAATCGCTCAAATCCTTTTAAGCCTTCTTTAAAAACCACTCTCTACTAATTACACACCAGCTACAACATTCACAGAGCCGATGACTGGAGAGTCAGAGATCTGAGAGGAGACGCTTAACCCAAATAAACACTCTTAACTATCTGTGAGCCTTCAAACAACAGCAGACAAGAGAAATATGTGAAAACTAAAGAGAAAAAAAAAGAGGGAGAAAAAAACACCAAAGAAAACTGTTTAAGAAAGAATCACTTATTGTCCTGGTAACATTAAAGGAATAGTCTACTCATTTTCAATATTAAAATATGTTATTACCTTAACTAAGAATTGTTGATACATCCCTCTATCATCTGTGTGCGTGCACGTAAGCGCTGGAGCGCGCTGCGACGCTTCGATAGCATTTAGCTTAGCCCCATTCATTCAATGGTATCATTTAGAGATAAAGTTAGAAGTGACCAAACACATCAACGTTTTTCCTATTTAAGACGAGTAGTTATACGAGCAAGTTTGGTGGTACAAAATAAAACGTAGCGCTTTTCTAAGCAGATTTAAAAGAGGAACTATATTTTATGGCGCAATAGCACATTTGGGAGTACTTCGACTCGCCTGAAAGTCCGCTCCCCTTCTCACTCTCATAATGGGAGAGGGAGGGTGTTACTGCGCTGAGTCGAAGTACTCCCAAAAGTGCTATTACGCCATAAAATATAGTTCCTCTTTTAAATCCGCTTAGAAAAGCACTACGTTTTATTTTGTACCACCAAACTTGCTCATATAACTACTCGTCTTAAATAGGAACAACGTTGATGTGTTTGGTCACTTCTAACTTTATCTCTGAATGGTACCATTGAATGAATGGGGCTAAGCTAAATGTTATCGAAGCGTCGCAGCGCGCTCCAGCGCTTACATGCAGGCACACAGATGATAGAGGGATGTATCAACAGTTCTTAGTTAAGGTAATAACATATTTTAATATTGAAAATGAGTAGACTATTCCTTTAATGTGTTTGATTTGAAATTGTTTGTTCACTTAACACAGTGGTTTCCAATCCTTTCCCTTAGGGTCCCCACTAGGGAGAGTTTGGTTCCAAAAAACCAAAATCAGTATTGTATCAGGTCAGTATTAAAGCAACACTATGTAGTTTTTTTACCTTTAAATAATGTCTCTAAAATTATTTCAGTGATAGAACAACTTTTAACTGGACAAATTGTACTGTTGCTGCAACCTGAGCAGCCTCCTAGCTGCTACAAGTACACTCTGAAAGTGGTGGTGGAGGGTAGAGCACACCGCCCCCGCCCCTCCCCTGCCTGCAGAAGAGTGTCTGATACCAGGCACTGTTGCACTTTTCAACCACATGGGGGAGCTGTAAGTCATTTTTACATGGAAACTCCATAGTGTTGCTTTAAAAAGTCAATTCTTTATTTTACGCAAAATCCGATATCTGCCATGTTATTCTGTCATCTTTTCTCCCTTTTTTCCAAACTGCGACAAATGCCAGTCCTCCATTTCTGCAAAATGCAATAAATCTGCTCAACAAATAATCACAGCGCACCATTCCATGCATTGTAAACAATAATGGCGGTGCTTTGAAAACACACACAATCCTAGTTTTTCCTCATCTACTTTGTACTTCATGATTAACAAACAAACAAAAACAAAATAGTAATTTTAATGCCATTGCTAAAACTGTGTTTTTTTTGTGATTTAGAAGAAACGTAAGCCATCAAAATCGAATCATTTACGTGAGAGGCACTCGGGTGAAGGAAAAATGCCGGCTGTTGCTTGTTCTCTCGACAGCATCAAGCTTCTGTCATGCTAACACATTGACCACAGAGGATCTTATGAAAAACTTTCCATTATTTTACACTAAGTCAACGAAAATCAAGCAGGACCAAAACATTTATAGCTGATCGCTGTTAAAAAAGTTCAGTGACGACTTCCCAAGGAGGACAGCAGCAATGACAGTGTTCCTAACTCTTCCCCGCCATTGACGAGTTATCTCGTCGATCCGCTATACCGCTATTATCCACCAGGTGGCGCTCTTCCGCAAATTATAAAACCCGTACGTATCGCCCTAGGGCAAACAGCTGTATGTCCGTGTATGTTTTGAGGATCGCTCTTCATCTGATCTCTATCAAAAGTCCTTTACAAAAATGGAATTATCTCAGCCTTTTGCTCAAAATTGTTTGAAAAAAACTACCCATATTTGAGAGGTGATAAAAAGAGAACTAATGAAGGTAGGATGAAACTTTATTTATTTATTTTTTTATTCTTTCATTTAATATATTGTATGTTTATATATTCAAAGAAGAGCATTTTCTGGGAGGCATTAAAATTTCGTGAAAATCATGAAAAATGCTGGCGGGGAAAGAGTTAATATGACAAAGTAAGTGCTTTGATTAATGCCATATATGTTTTTTTTTATCAGTGTATACCACTAGTCAACTAAATGAATATAACATGGCAAAGATGAATGTACATGTATATTGATTCAAAAGATTTATAGCATTTTGAGAAAAAAAAACTTGCAGAAAAAATAATCAGTTTTTATAATAAATCTTTTAAAAAACATATATTTGTTAAATCAATATATATTTTTATGCAACTTTAACGTATAAAAACTAGTTGAAGTTGTTGAACTTAATTTTTAAAGTGATGTAAACTATTCACATGTCACAACCTAAAATAGTATGTTGAATTGACTTGAAAAACCATGTAGTTTTTAACATGTTTTAGCTATTTTTTAGCTCTTAAAAGGATAGTTCACCCAAAAATGAAAAGTCTGCACTGTAGAAAAATTCTGTAGAAATTGCAGCTGGTTGCCGGTAACTTACCGTAGATTTAAATTTTGTTTTTTACTGGCAACATTTTGTTCAAAGTTAAATGATTTTCAAGTCTTTGTCTTTACAGAGTAAAACTAAAAAAACAGCATCAAGCAAAACATTCTGGGAAACAAAATCTAAAGCAAAAAAAAACAGAAAAAGGTTGATGATAATTTCTGGTTCCCAGAATGCTTTGCATGAGGCTGTTATTGTATAGTTTTATTCTGTAAAGATAAAGACTTGTTAATATTTAACATTTATTTAACTTCGAACAAACTCTTGCCAGTAAATAACATAAATGTAAATCTACGGTAAATTACCGGCAACCCAGCTGCAATAACATTGTAATTTCTACGGATTTTTTTTTTACAGTGTGTCATTTACTGATGAACACAAAGGACTTCATTCCGATCATAATATTTTTTTTTCAGAAAATATTTTTTTCCTACTAAGGAAGTCAATGGGGCTTCTGATCGGTTTGGTTACAAACATTCCTCAAAATATCTTACTTTGTGTTCATCAGAACAAAGAAATTTATTCAGATCTGTAACAACATGAGGGTGAGTAAATGATGACAAACTTTTTATTTTTAAGTGTACTATCCCTTTAACATCACCCTACAACACTTAAACACTTGTGACAACAATAAAAAAATAAATAATGTAAGGAAAAAACTAAACAAACCCATTACTCTTATGCAGCAACATTGTTGAAGAAGAAATGTCTGATTTAAAGTAACTTCGAAGTATCTGTGACAGAAAAAGCACCGTATGCTACACAGAATGTAAATGCTTCAGTGTAGACTAAGAAGAAAGACATAATGAGAAAAAGCCAGACAAACAGACAGAAGGACATATGGTTGACAGAAGAGCCTCTGAATCAACGCAATCAACAGCTCCTCTATAGAATTCCTGGATAATTAGGATCTTAATTGTTGGGAATGCCAGAGAGAATTCTGATGAGGGTCTGAAGCCCGGCCTACCCAGCCTGTGACCCCTTCATCAAACCAGACTGTTTTTCCTACATTTCCATCACTCACTGCTTATTTATCTCCCTAGGTTATGCTTTCGCATTTCATTTAAAATCTTTTTTCCTTCTCTCCCTCCCTCATAAATGTCTGTTTCCTCCCACCTGCTATCAACCCATCTGCCAAGTTTTCTTTTATCTGCAACTCCCTTCTTTCCTTAATTCAGAAGACAGGCGAACTTCTCCACCGCCTCGAAGTCTTCATCTCTTACACCACTCCTTACTTCAACTACTCCAAACCTTCTCCATAAGGATATTTAACCCTTGACTAAGTCATGTTCAATCAGCAAGCAGATAAATGCTGAGAAAACGAGAGTATTGATAAAAAATGAGGCATGCAAATGAGAAGACAAAGAAGCGTTAGGCAGCTGCCTCATGTAATGAAGAAGACCGAACGACACTTCATACGAGAGTACAAGTACCACAGAAGAACTGCTATCTGCTTCAAATTCACTCGAGTCCTTTGTTTGTTGTTAAGAAACTGAAAACATCTGTGTTTGTGTTCATAAATAGACACACATTACTTGACTAAAATGAAGTATAAAAATAGATAAAATGGAGATGTTTGCATTGCAGGTTCAGTACACTGTCAGACAGAATGGTCACTAGCTGTCACTGAAGCATTACCCTTTTAAGAAGTACACCTCTGCACCTAAAGAGGTCACATTATTACCTCGGAGGTACAGTACATACTGGTACCAAATGTATACACATCTGGTACATATTAGGACCTTTTTAAAGAATAATGCAGCTTGGGACCATTTTTTAAACCAAGAGCCTTTAACTTGTTTGGTAAAAAAGAAAGACGTTTAATATAAGTGTATGAGTTATACCTGTTTAAATATCAATGTTTATCAATATCAATATTTAAAGGTGCCAAATAATGCATTGAAATAATCTGTTAAATTGTACTCTGATATCTACATAGAAGGTATGTGGCTTTATTAAGTGCAAAGTCAGTTTCACGTATTGATTACTTAAAGAGCCACTTAAATGACCACAAAAAAGTTTATATATTTATTGTTGTGGTCTACCACAAATCTGTTGTTTGAATTAAAGTTAAAAAAACGCATTATTTTTCTCATAATATAGATATTTGCAACATCTCTCTCTAAAACGCTTGATTGCAGAGCGTCTCTTCAAAGCCCCACCCCCACAAACGGCAAGTATACTCTGATTGGTCAGGGATTCTAAACGATTGTGATTGGTCAATCCTTGTAGCGTTCGAAATGTCCATTACCATAATCGGGTTTCTGCTTCTCATGCGTGTACAGATAATCAAACAAAATGGTCAAAACTGCCTCTAGTAGGCTATTGCATCGGTATTGCCTTGCAGTTTGAGCCTGAATCAGATTTAGAGAGTTTGCAGAAAGAAACAAATCTAACAGATACTCCTTCCCCCAAGGACGAATCGAGCAGGATGCTTCACAATGCTACATTTGTAACCGCCTTACACTTCGGATGTGTTGTGGCTGCAACAACAGGGTCACAAAAATTCAGACGTCTGTAATTTTTCCATATTCAGAAATAAAGGTAATCTATTGTATTACAATTCTTTATTTAAGTGTCTGCATAGATATTTAGTGTCTGTAATGTAAAACCGCTTTATGTCACAGCGGGGCTTTTTAGAAAGAGTGAGAGCACAGGTGCAGCAGTCTGATCGTGGCCACATGTTGTCATTTTCGGTGAAGCTCTGCTGTGTAGCCTACTGAAGAGAACTGGACTAGTTGTCTGTCACATAATAACCTGTTACTCTCGTTCACTGTGTAAAAGCATGACGGCAAACCTTGGTGCATAATTGCTTTATAATAATAAACACAGTCGATGTCCAGACACCAAACATCTAAACAGCTAAAATAAAATACCATACACGCGTTCTCTGCAGCGCAGACCAAACTCTCTCGTGTAAACACACTGAAGATCTTTGCCCGAACCCGATTTATAACATTTTACACGGGCTCGGACCGGGCTCGAACTTGCGCTCCGGCTTTGTGAGGTAAATGAGCGGTCAAGTTCAATGCTGCTGGATGCAGTAGCGCAGGACCGCGCTGAATTCATTTACAGTGGGTTTAATGATTTTCCTCATCAAAAACATGTAGCCTAATCTTGGTGAGTAGGTTTTTCAATGTATAACTAAATATGAATCGAGTCTTAAATACATAATTTAGACAGATGATATAGACTAATGTTGGCAGTAATGGAGAGAAGTGCGTACGCAAATCCCGCGGAGCCCTTCTCTTAATTTCGTTATTGCCAAATACCCATCTTAATTCAGAATGTATTATCTTAATTTAATTCGTTAAGAAATAATAATTTTATTGGCATATTTATAGTGTATTGCATAAGCCTATTTAGATTGAGATGTTACAATGTTACAGATGACTTATTTTATTTCTTGTTTCAACTTCCAAGTGGCGTGTAGATTATTAGTCATGAATAAATAATGTTAAAACCTGTGTAAATTTCTCATTCTTGACAAAAGCTGTGTGTGTGCGCACATTTAAATAATGTCGGTCTGTAAACGGGTTCGGGCTTTTAAAAAGCTGTCAATCTAAATGTACGTTCGGGTTCGGGCTGCATTCTGTCGGGCTCCGGACATTACAGCTCTAGTGCAGATAGTTTCGCGCATCCTGTTGTACAAAGTCTAGTTTTTTTTATGAAAGTAGCCAAATACTTTCTTGCCAAAAAGGCGCAGTGGATACAAAATATTTTTTACTCTCTTTGAATAGACAATCTAGCTATAAATAAGTATGAATGAATGTATAAACATGCCTGTTTGAACTATGGATGCAGAAAGATCGCTGTCTACCAATTCAGCACCATTCCCATGGACAGCAGCCGCTAACATCGTAAGTAATAAACGTTTTAAAGTCTTCATAGCACGCTATGTTTAATTAAAAACCACGTTATTGAGAAACACAGCACAGAGTATAAATGTAAGAGGGGTTATGAGGTTTATAGAAGCTCCGTCTCTCTCCACTTACTACTCACACTTTTACCGCGGCACGCGGCTCTTGTCAAATGAGCTATAAGCGAGAACTGCTTCATTCGTTTTATACACCAACAAAAGTATTGTCGTCGTTTATGCATTTGCTTGTCGATTTAGAGCTATACAGGTTTAAACAGCGGTTGAGTTTAGACATACAGCAGGCTACGTTAAAATGCTTCATTTAACGTGCACGCACAAGAGATGATCTATTTTACAGTCCTCTGAAGTTTACAAGTTTACAATGTAACACTACACTGCATGATTTGAAACGATTACATTGTAACATTGTATGGTTTTGTATGATTTACTGAATTCTCCACACAACATGGCGCAAATACGCGTGAAAAACTCCCATATATGATGTCTGTCAGTTTATTTAATTTTTTAACTATTTGTTATATTTTCCACAGCATCGCGATCGTACACAACTAATAAATATACACATAATAATGTATGGTTGTGATTCTAAAGCACTAGTTAACAAATTAGGAACAGATTAATCCCTTAGGAGCAAAAATTGCACAAATCCAGCCTTGACCTCTACATGTTTAAGGAAGCAGTGATCACAAAAATGACGATAGGAGAAATATAGTTTCTGGTTTCAGTGCGAAGGAATTGCATTGCAACTGTTTATTGTATAAACTGTAACCACTATTTCACTTACTCTTCATACTGTACAATATTATTTTACCCTCACATAACAAACAGCTTCTTACATTAAATCAATAATACCTATAGCAAACAGGCTTGGGCTATTTAACAAATCAGTTCTCTCTGACAACAGCAAGTGGGCGGGTATAAGCAGCTAGTGGGCGGGCATTATTCAAATGCACACGTCTACGTCATCAGGTCACGGAAATAACTGTAGAACTACATCTCAGGCGTTTACTGTAGTACATTAAAAATGCCTTCAGTTAAAGGGAATATCTTCCTTTAAATTGGCCTGTGAGCTTTGTAACTCTGCACATCTATTTTATGCTCAAAACTGCTACATTATAATGTAACTAGATTTAAAAAGTTGAAATCCATGAAAGGGGCTCTTTAATTGTTTTTCCTATTTGTAAACCAGTTTCGCATGGGTTTGGGGTTAGATTTGGGGTTTGGGTTAGAATGTCACTTGGTTCACTGCAAAAAATGATTTTCAAGAAAAAAATGTCTTAGTATTTTTGTCTTGTTTTCAGTAAAAATGTCTAAAACATCTTAAATTAAGATGCTTTTTCTTTATGAGCAAAACAACCCAAGAACATAAGTCTAGTTTTAGTTTTAAGTGATTTTGTGCATAAAACAAGCAAAAAATCTGCCAATGAGGTAAACAAATTTTTCTTGATTTTTTTCTTGAATTTAGTGTTTAAGAAAAATTTTCAAGATTTGCTTACCCCATTGGCAGATTTTCTTTGCTAGTTTTATGCACAAAATCACTAAAATTCTATATTTTTGGTCAAAAAACTAGACTTATTTTTTGGGTCGTTTTTGTTCATCAAGGAATAGCATCCTAATTTAAGAGTTTTTTTAATATAATTTTTAATAAAATACTAAGATTTTTTTTCTTAATTTTTTTTTTTTTTGCCGTGTTTATACTAATTTTTTCTGGACTTTTAAACAATTGTCGCCTGACGTTAGGGTTAGAGTTGGGTTTGAGCTAGGATGTCATTTTATGTTACAGAAAGTCGTTCCAACCCCAAACCATAGACTGTAAAAAAAAATGGACGACTCCCGTTTGCTCTCTTCCATTGGTGAAAAGTGAAGCCACCAGTGTCCCAATACGGCGCTGACATCTTAGGTCTTGCGTCTACGCAGTAGCGTTTTCGGGACCAGTCCTGCGCAGTGGTGAGCAGGAAGTAAAGCCGCGAAATCAAGGCCCAGGCCTCGCAGAATGTGCATATCACAGCTGTCAATCATGACGTGACACCACCTTTTTAATAGAATTAAATAACTAACTAAAAACAAACTTTTATTAAAAAGAAAAACACTTGTATTTACATCAGCGTGATTAAAAACTACAGTAAATGACAGAAACCAGCTTTGCAAAAAAGATAATTGAAGTGTAAATAAATTGTTTAGTTGGTCTCACGTCCCATTAAATAACATGGGGGAGGCAGGGTTTATGACCTATACTGGGACCAGACATTGGGGGGCGATCGAGACATTTTGGCTTCACTTATCGAGGCTTCTGCGGCACGCTTGCCCCAAACCCATGCGAAAATGGTAAGAAAATAGGAAAAACAATTGAGTAACCAATATGTGAAACTGACACGAAAAAGAAAGTTTGTGGTACAGACACGGAAAAATGCGGAGATCCGTGACAATGACACAGATAAATGAGGAAAATATTCCGTGACTATAACACGGAAATTTGTGAGATCAGGTTGAAACGACCTTATGTTTGAGCCTGTTTCAGACGAAGATACAGAATTTGAGGAAAAATCAATTGTCTGGAGATTGTTAATGAACGTTTCTGAGGCCTAGTCCACACGGACACGGGTATTTTTATAACCGTGCATTTTTTCACGCGGTTCGGCCGTTTGTCCACACAAAACCGCAGTATCAGGGCACTGAAACCGAGCATATTTGAAAACCCCGGCCAGGGTGAGCTTTTTAAGAAACCCCGGTTACAGTGGTGTCGTGTAGAGAGTAAAACCGGGGGTTTTGCCTTGCGACGTCAGAGTGTGCGCCGTTATCCACTGTGTTTGACGTCAAGATTGTGCGCCGCTGACTGTTTTGTTGATGATTCTGTCCAATGGCGGACGTATCTTGCTAATAATAACTGTGCTAACAGGGCTTCTAACATGTATACAGATAGATGCTCACTATATTGCGGAACACGATTTGGGTTATATCCCCGCCTGCTGGTGTGGCATGCTCTTGACAGCGCTTGATAGCGTGCTTTTGCTTTATCGTGTGGATGTATATTTAATTTAAACCGAGCATGTGTGGATGGGATTTTTTTAAGGGAAAACTCCGGTTATAAATATACCCGTGTCCGTGTGGACTAGGCCTGAGTGGTAAGTTTGTGTTTTTTTCAGTATGGACCTGTAACGTCAATAGTAGAACTTCCTAAATGCTAGCAGCATTAACTAGCATATAGCGCTAACTCAGTAGTCACAACTTTGTTTTTAGCATTGTAACTACATTGTACTTAATTTAATGTGTAATTTAATGTTGGGGGCGTACGTCTCTACTGTAAGACACTGTCTGTGTAATGTTGAGAGTGGCCTGTTTACCAGCTGTCTTTGCATGCACCGGGTTTAAAAGGAGGAAACAATAGTGTTTAAGGCTCATGATATGTCATCACCATGTACAGAACTCATATTATTCATATATGCCCTGGTAAATACTGTTTTACATTGTACAGTACGGCACCTATCCCGACTATTTCTACGGCATTCTGATGAAATGCCTCCATGATATCAGTGAACAGTTTGATGCATTATTTTCACCCCCTTTTTAAATGAGGAGTAAAATGAGAAGAGAGAAAATGAGAGAAAGTGAGCTTCAGTGTACGTCCATGCAAAGCATGCTTTCTCTAAGGAATCTTTCTCCATTACCCCTCAACCATGCACTGTTTTGGACAAGGGCCCAGATCCGAACCCATTACAGCTCATCTGCTCTCCACCGGCCCTCCTCTCTCATCCTCTCCTCCACTCATCTGTGGATTGGCTCTAATCACGACTGGGGAAAATGATATTCCAACTTGAGCACATTATAGTGTCTGGTATTTGTCCTTCACTGAGAGCCATCACACACGCAAGGGTGATTATAGAAGACCAAAACACTCCTCGAAGTAATCACACAAACAAAAAGACACAAGAATGAAACTACAGTAAGTTATAATACAGCAGCATGATGGACCACCAATGGAAGATTATATCAAAATCAAAACAGTTACATTACACCTATAAAATCTTATTAGTTGGCTCTTAGTTTTATGGCAAGCTGAAATCACAATAATCATATTTGAATAAAACTTGCACAAAGACCATTGGCTCATGCATTTGCAATATACTTTTATCCAAAGCAAAGCAAGGTACACAATTTGATCAGTACATGTATTCCCCAGAATCAAAAGACATGACCTTTTCCCTGCTAATGCAATGCGTTACCAGTCCAGCTACAGAAAAGCTTACAGTTTAAGCTTCACAGCGTTTTCTAATGTCTACACAATTTTAAAAGGGCCCAAATGGAACAGTAATGGACCTGTAATTGTCCATTCCCTCAAAAGCCAACGCAACACGGTATTGGGGTCAACCTGCCCTCCGGTCATCACTGACCCTCATAAAAACCCACGCATTTGATAGTGGGTGGATTCCTCTGGGCTCCAATGACCCAGGATACAGCCCTCTGACCGTACTTACAGCCCACCTGTGACCCGAGGCCTCCGGGCAACAAATCATCTCCATCCAGCTCCAACCCGATCTTCACGCTCTCCGATGAAACGGACAAGGACCCTTCCCCCAGGACACAATAGCGCCAAATTACCGCCTCCCAGCCCAAACCTCTCCATTCCATCTGTAATTGTTGCCTTATGAGCATCCACAGTAACAAAATCAGCTAACGACGAAATCCTTTATTGATCTGAAACCTTCGCAATGTGCTGCGAGTTTATAAAGCACCCAATAAAGACAAACAGGCCATGACTGAAAGATAACCACAATCGGAAAGCAAGAGATACAATTAGGAGCTTTCAGCCTTGACCCCGAGTCGAGAGGAACGAATGGAAAGTCTAAGGTGTGCAGCTGACCCTTTCGATCCGTTTCATTAGCAGGTGCTGAAAAAGCGCTTTTAGCCCATTCTCCAAGGAGCCATTACCGAACAGTGGCAACGTGTGCATATCTCTGCAAATCTTAAAACCTTTACGACCGACGTGGAAGCCTTTATTTTGCCACAGCTCGTAAATATGCAAGGCTATCACGTTTACAACTAGTTGCGATGCTTAATATGGGTTTCAGGCTATGAAAGCAACAGTGCACAATTGGAGCCTCAAAGATCCACTCACAAATCTCTGAGTTGGCTTGATGTAGTAAAAAATGAAGAAACAGAGCGAAATAAAGATTTACAAATGCATTCAACGGAGTAATTGGTATTTGGTAAGCAACATTTGTGCCGCCAATGAATGCATAATATCCACAAGGATAGCACATGGGAAAAATAATTCCAACATTGCTTCATTAAACAGCTGTGAAATATTTACAAAGATTAATTATTAACTCATCGACGCTTTACAAGAATGTACCGAGCGGTGCTTCGCGAAGCGTGCCAAAATCTTTCAATGCTTCGAGTTGATAAGCCCAACCTTTTAGGATAAAATATTTACGCCGTTACTCGATCCAGACTAAACTCTGTCAATACTCCAGTCCTTGTATATACTCTCAAAAAACTTCAAATAAGCATCATCATATTCTCACACACCGGAAAACTTTTCTTTCGCAATGAGGCTTTGCCTCTCCTGACATTGATCCCACACTAGCTGCAGTCGAACGGAGACCCGTCTCCACCGCCTAATTGGTCCCTCTGCAGCCTTACGCAATCCTGATATGATGTAGCACAGCACCCAGTCAAGTAATGAAATGGATGGGTATAGTGCAAGCGAGGTTATTTGGTATACAAAGCACACCCAAAGAAGGAAGTAGACACTTATCATCGGCAAGTCGGATAAGGACACAAATAATTGGAACGAAAGGCCAATTATGTACTGAAAGCGGCAACAAAAGCCCCGAGCATCTCGGGTAGGACGTGTAAACATAGCGTCTGACTTCACATGAAGTTCATTTGTGGACGCTTGCAGCTATGTTTACAGTATCAGCGCATTACTACAGCCAAGCTGAAACCGACCAATTCTCCGCAAGCCTTGTTATTACAGAATTGATCTTTTTATTTATGCGAAAGGGAATCTGCCGCCGGACTACATCTTGAGTCAATAACACAGTGATTTGATGACTACCACCGTCCTGAGACCAGTTTATTGGACTGGGTTGTAAAAGCTAGAATTTGGGGATCTCAGTCAACGCCTATCAGTGAAGGAATATGTAAATTAGCAGGTGGGAACGAACCGCGAAGAAAGAGTAGCAAGGCGCTGTAATTCTCCGAGGAGCGGAGGGTAGCCGTTTCGAGCATTTCAAAACGGTTAGCATGCCACAAAAGACTACAGCACAGCTGGGCCAATTAAATAAGGCTGCTGATTTGGTCATTTACATAAGAAATCATTACACTGTCATCAAATCAGTTTTCTGGCGCCTTCCCAAAACACTCCCCATTCTCCTTCCATCTCGCCCTCTTTCTTTGGCTGCGCTTTCATCCTCGCGTCTCCATTCAAAGAAGTTCAAGAACTGCTAAAGGAGAAACTAAAGCTCTCTTGGCAGGCGTTAAACCCATCTCAATATCTCAATACCCCACATTGAGAAAGATTACTGGATGATTTAGACCTCTCGACGGCATTTGTGATTAGCAGCTGGCATGAAGACTGAAGAACAACAGACCTTCTTCGTCCTCAGTTTCTTGTCTTAAACTCGCCCTATGCTTGCCAACTTCTCTGTTTTGATTTAAATTAGTGTTAGGGGTTCGGCTGTAACAGAAAAGCAATAGAGATTCTTTTTAGCAAGAACCACTAAGTATTCAATCTGGCCTATCACTTTTTCTGCTGCGGACATGATACCTTAAGTCGTGTAGGTACCATACTTACGGTGTTTATCAAGTGGATGAAAACAGGAAATAAAATCCAATGATTTTAATTAAATGAGGGAGACAATTGCTTGGGAACCAGTTACACTTAGATGCAGGAAAATTAGTTTTTTTTTACACTTTTGGCTTTAATAGATTTACATTTAATAGGTAGGACTCCGTTGTTGATTTTCTAGTTTTCTATTTTCAAACTTGTGCCGTCAAACTGAATATCGCTCACGGAGTCATGTGATATAGCTGTATATCATCATGGCTGTGATTAGGCCAGAGGCATGACGCCGCAGACCAAGGGCTGGAGGCCCAGTTTGGATATCACACTCCTACTCGAGCGATATTGCTCAAGTTTAAGTAAATTATGAACATAATCTTCAGTATTATACTATAAGCCATATAAATCTCATTGCAAAATAATAATGCTTTAGCAACTTTATATATGATTTATTGTGGTCCAACATTAAATAAATGAGAAAGTGCGGCTTTTCCCTGCGCTGGGAGACAAATCTGCTGTTTGTGAGATATTTGTGCTGTCAGATTCTTTGAGGCCGGAATGCGTTCAGTAGTTTTATTTTCACTTTATGTTTCATCACCTTGTTCAATCTTTCTGTCAACACAACTAAACACAAAGTTATTATCCAACTTCCCCTGCAATCTAATAGCATGAGCAGATGCTACAGTACAGTACTAAAATCATGGCGAACTTCATTCTGAGTCTTAGTGGCTCTGTTAAAATAACCGTCAACCAAATAAATCTCCTCATGCCATTTATGCAAAAACTGACTACATTCACACTGAGTTTACAGACTATACACTGTTATTATTTTGAATAAAAATGTATTCATGTTTTCATATGTAAAAAGATTGTGCTAATACAGCAATGTGAGACACAGCAAAATGCAGTTTTACAGAAAGACAGACAGACAGACAGACAGACAGAAAGACAGAAAGAAAGACAGAAAGAAAGACAGAAAGAAAGACAGAAAGAAAGACAGAAAGAAAGACAGAAAGAAAGACAGAAAGAAAGACAGAAAGAAAGACAGAAAGAAAGACAGAAAGAAAGACAGATAAATGATGCAATAGATAATACAGACAGACGGACGGACAGAGAGACATGATGGATGGATGGATGGATGGATGGATGGATGGATGGATGGATGGATAGATAGAATAGATATATAAATAGGTATGAATATATAGATAGGTATGGACATGACAGACAGACAGACAGACAGACAGACAGACAGACATGCAGGCAGGCAGGAAGGCTGACAGTCACAATAAATATATAAATAGGTATGGACATGACGGACGGACGGACGGAGAGACATGATAGATAGATTGTTGTTGATATGTTGGTAATTAGGTAGGTGGGTATGTGATGGGTAGGAAGGCAGACAGACAGACAGACAGACATATAGACAGAATAGATATATAGATAGGTATGGACATGATAGATAGACAGACAGACAGACAGACAGGCAGGCAGGCAGGATGACAGTCAGAATAAATATATAGATAGGTATGGACATGACAGACGGACGGACAGACGACAGAGAGACATGATAGATAGATAGATAGATAGATAGATAGATAGATAGATAGATAGATAGATAGATAGATAGATAGATAGATAGATAGATAGATAGATAGATAGATAGATAGATAGATAGATAGATAGATAGATAGATAGATAGATAGACAGACAGACAGACAGACAGACAGACAGACAGACAGACAGACAGACAGATAGATAAATAGGTATGCATATATAGATAGGTATGGACATGACACACAGACAGACAGACATGCAGGCAGGCAGGCAGGATGACAGTCAGAATAAATATATAGGTATGGACATGACAGACGGACGGATGGACGGAGAGACGTGATAGATAGATTGTTGTTGATATGTTGGTAATTAGGTAGGTGGGTATGTGATGGGTAGGGAGGTAGACAGACAGACAGACCGACAGACAGACAGACAAACAGACACATTCGACAGACATAAAGACATATAGATAGAATGATATATAGATAGGTATGGACATGACAAACAAACAGACAGACGGACGGACGGACTGAGAGACATGATAGATAGATTGTTGTTGATATGTTGGTAATTTGGTAGGTGGGTATGTGATGGGTAGGGAGACAGACAGACAGACAGACAGACAGACAGACAGACAGAAAGACATATAGATATAATGATATATAGATAGGTATGGACATGACAGACAGACAGACAGACAGACGGATGTATGGACTGAGAGACATGATAGGTAGGTAGGTAGATAGATAGATAGATATATAGATAGGCATGGACATGACAGACGGACAGACAGGCAGGCAGACAGACAGGCAGAATAAATATATAGATAGGTATGGACATGACAGACAGACGGACGGAGAGACGTGATAGATAGATTGTTGTTGATATGTTGGTAATTAGGTAGGTGGGTATGTGATGGGTAGGGAGGTAGAAAGACAGACAGACAGACAGACAGACAGACAGACAGACAGACAGACAGACAGACAGACAGACAGACAGACAGACACAATCGACAGACAGAAAGACATATAGATAGAATGATATATAGATAGGTATGGACATGACAGACAGACAGACGGACGGACGGACGGACTAAGAGACATGATAGATAGATTGTTGTTGATATGTTGGTAATTAGGCTGGTGGGTACGTGATGGGTTGGAAGGCAGACAGACAGACAGACAGACAGACAGACAGACAGAAGGACAGACAGACAGGCAGGCAGGCAGACAAAGTAAAAAAATAGATAATTAAGGAAATGATAGATAGATGGACAGAGTGACGGACAGACAGACGTGATATATGGATGGACAGATGGACAGGTGTACATTTTAAAAATGATGACTTTTAAAAAAAATCTTAAAAAATCTCTGCCTTTTACATTGATGCTACAAATTCAGCAACAGTTTAAATGGGGGCAGAACTAGCAATTCAAATATTCATGCTTCACAATGATCATATAAAAAGGACCTTTTAAAGAATTCATGATGGAATTTTGCAGATTATTACAGGCAATAGTTTGACTCTGCCACAGCACAGGAATGGTGTGTGGGTGCTCGCGAGCCCTGGGTCAACCGTGCTATTCGTTTCCTTTTACAACACATCCACATTTATGCCACACCACAGGCCTTGAGACTTTATTGTGGGCTGTTAGCGCCGCGAATATAAAACCCGCAAAAGGTCATTTTCACACGAAGGCTACAGCGAGGTATTTCTGAACGTGACACTTTATATCTCCATGGCCTGTTGGGGGAATGTAAAATAAAAACCGTAATGGTGTGGATGTATTTCAGCGTTATAGCTGCCTGTGTACACGAAGGCTTTGTGAGATATAAAGATGACCAGAGCCAAGGTCTCTGCTTAGATTGAATCAAATATAAGAGCAAAAAAATGTACCGTTGAGTGAAAATCCATGAAGGATGTACCTACCAGCTTTAATCTGAGGGTCTTACCAACCTTGAGGCCACTGTGAGTTCAAAACTGCAGATGGTAATATAATTCACCCTGAACAATCCCATTATGTGTCAAGAAACAAAAAGTGAACATTGATTTCTTAATCTACTTCCGCCAAAGACACTGGGTAAGTTAAGGCTACGACCCACATTTAGACTGCCACGCTTTTAACCAATACCCATTGTCGAGGTACCTTGATGTTGAAGGGTATTTTCTTCAAACTAATTTCTCCAGGGCTGAACAGAGCAGAACAGCACCTGCCGGGAGAACTCATCTTGGCGGCTGTAATGAAATCACCCGGTATGTAGCACTAAAACGCTAGTAATGACCTACTGTCCACACCTTCACAAAAGCCCAAAGCGGAAACGAGCAAAAAACGGATGATTGCATTTCTAATACGGAAAATCTGTTGCTGTGGACGTTAATGATTCCTGGAGGTAAGTATTTCTTCTAAACATACAGAGAAAAGCGGTCCGGATTTAATAAGGTCCCTTGTTCTGAGAATACCTATTGATTTTTGTCGTAACCGCGTGTGTGGTGTGGGGCCTTGCTCTTTTTGGAGCTCAGCAGAGGTAAATTGAGCCATTTAGAAGCTGCGACTGTCTTCTGGGGCAAGGGTTTGCTCTGGCCGTTCCTTCGACCGCATTCAATTTCCATCAGTGGAGAATTTTCTCCACAGGCGGCGGGTTCGAAACCCTTAAAAGCGAGATGCACGACCTATAGAAGAACACCGTCTCCCATGCTTGTTCTGTCGCACACAGTGATCGTGAAGTCGTAATAGGTTGGATTGTTGTGAAAGGTTGTGCCTTAATTGCCTGACATTTAGCAGATGCAGCGCTTAATAGTTCACTAATTGCAGGAAAGTCTTTATGGGGCAACATGGGATTAGATGCTTTGCCCAAGGTTATATCAGTGTTAGAGCTGGATTGCGAGTTCAACAGCTCCTCAATTTTAAGGGAAAAAAAACTGGACCATCGAACTTGCAACTTTGGTGTAAGCAGCATAGATGTTTACTTATGAATGAATAAAACTATGTAAGGCACAATCTCGGAAAAATCTGAAATATTTAGATCCGATCAAAGAAAAGAGCTAAGATCTTGTACCGTATTTTCCAGAGTATAAGTCGCATTTTATTCATAGTTTGGCTGGTCCTGCGACTTATAGTCAGGTGTGATTTGTGATATGTTAAAATTAATTCATTGTTGGAAATGCGGGGATTATGAAATCATGCAAGCCTCGCATATTTTGCGCACGGAAATCTGCAATTTATGCTGGGAAAGTGCGCCGTATTTGAAAAAAATGTGCCGTATTTGCATAAATATGCGGACTTTGGCTGATTATGCGTTGAATCATGCGATCGCATAACCATGTTTTTAAAGGAATAGTCTACTCATTTTCTATATTAAACTATGTTATTACCTTAACTAAGAATTGTTGATACATCCCTCTATCATGTGTGTGCGTGCACGTAAGCGCTGGAGCGCGCTGCGACACTTCGATAGCATTTAGCTTAGCCCCATTCATTCAATGGTACCAATCAGAGATAAAGTTAGAAGTGACCAAACACATCAACGTTTCAGGACTCGCCTGAAAAGTCCGCTCCCCTTCTCCCTCTCATAATGGGAGAGGGAGGGTGTTACTGCGCCGAGTCGAAGTACTCCCAAAAGTGCTATTACGCCATAAAATATAGTTCCTCTTTTAAATCCACTTAGAAAAGCGCTACATTTTATTTTATACCACCAAACTTGCTCGTATAACTACTCGTCTTAAAGCTGCCGTCGGCAACTCTGGAGGATTGAGCAGTTTCCAAATGTTTACAATTTCATGTCCCTCCCCCACTACCTCCGAGCAACCTCCCTCAGAGCTCGTTCTCGTCAGCGCGTGTGCAAAAGTATTATTGTGAACGCATACTTAGCAAGAATACTTAGATTACTTACATAACACTCCGAAATACAATCAATGGTTGATAAAGCACAATTACCTGTTGAGAAGACATGTGGCAAGCTCTGCATCCAGCTTTAAATCTCGTAGATTCCTTTCAAATGCCGGTCTGATATTAATCCTAGTTTTATTACACAGTCGCTTTCTATCTTTGTTTCCTTCTTTTTATTGGTTGTTTTCCTAGCTCTGGTTGTTAACCGAGAAATCGGAAGTTTGTTACTGAAAGTTCTCTCCGCCATCACGCTATTCAAACCAAAACAACTATGAATTCAGGCGGATGCACGTGATATTGTAACGCGCGCGAGGGGGATGGGGATCTGTGGCGCGTGCAGGTACTGTGATTGACAGGCAGATTTTACACAGCCCTGCGCTGATTGGACCAAATGAACCGGGAGCGGTGGATTTTTGCAAAACAAATAACAGGCTCCAGGTGGAGCTAGAAGCGCAGGTTTTTTCTTAAACAGTCTAATTGATGTTGTTCTATCGGTGCATAGTGTTGGTTTCAGTGAATATGATAAAAAAATATGATAAAATAAGTTGCCGACCGCAGCTTTAAATAGGAAAAACGTTGATGTGTTTGGTCACTTCTAACTTTATCTCTGATTGGTACCATTGAATGAATGGGGCTAAGCTAAATGCTATCGAAGTGTCGCAGCGCGCTCCAGCGCTTACGTGCATGCACACAGATGATAGAGGGATGTATCAACTCTTCTTCTTAGTTAAGGTAATAACATAGTTTAATATTGAAAATGAGTAGACTATTCCTTTAAGGCAACTAAAATAGACTACGCCATTGATCAACTAAAACCTGTGGCCGGTTGCATAAAACTTATAGTCTTAAAAGTTAGTCATGAATTTTTTTCTTCAAGACTGATCATAAGTGTTTTAAGTATGTTACATAGAAAGGTAGATTGGTCTAATTTAAATCCAAATAATAAGACTGATTAGCCCTAACTAATTGCTAGTTAGTCAGAATCATTCTTAAGACACAGTCTTAACGTCACGGCTATGTTTATGCAACCGGCCACTGGTCTAAAGTCTAAAGTCAATGGCGCAATATTGTTTTTGTTATTTAATGAGCGCTTTTGAAATATGCGGCTATTAAATGTGACAACAATGCAGGTTTGCTTATCACACACTTGGATGCGCAGCAGCACAAAAACTTTTTAAATACAAAAAATTTAATTATTAAAATATAAAAGACACTTTTAGGCCATGCTCTTGGTGCATAAACTATTTTTCATGTTGTTAAATTAGCAAAAGTTGGTTCGGACATGCCTGTTTTGACAGTGCGGAGTGAGCTTTAGACCATGCGCTTAGATCGTTAAAATCGGGTTGGATTTTGTGAAATAATTCTAATAGTCCAGTGCGACTTACACTGTATATGTTTTCATGACGCATTTTTGACTATTGCGACTTATACTCCGGAGCGGCTTATAGTTCAGAAAATACGGTACATCTAAAAGTCACCGGGGCACTCAAATTGAGTCTAGACTTTCATGTAATCTTTGAAAATATTCAAGTATTACAGCAGAAGACTCTGGGGCGAATCTGCACCGAATCCGCTTCAAAGTTAGCGGCTACGGTGCAGATCTGGTGCGGATCCGGCCCGGAACCGTCTGCTGTTCGGTGATCTAAACTTGGCAAACTTTAAACGTTGTACTGAATTTGAAAGAACATTGTCTACTACATAGAAAATAACATGCTCTGTTCAGATTTAAAAGTTCACAATTCGATCCACTTTTTTCCGGCAATGCAATAAATACAGCTCAAGATGCGTTTAATATATAAAAGACCAAGACAGAAAGGACTAATAAAGGCTAAATGTATCTTAATAACTAGGTAAACAACACTAATTTCCTTTTCCGAAATCTGTTAATTCTGTAATGAAAATCCGTCTGCAATCGGCTGCAATGATGAGATTTAATTGCCGCTAAAGCTTCTCGAATCGATACATGACGTTTCCTATAACTCTCTCCCCACACCGCTGAAGAGCGTTACAGCATTTAAGAGGACCTCGCTCACATATGTGACAGAGATCAAGACGAATCAAAAGTGGAGACAGCTGTAATTAAAGGAGAGTGCATTTATTGTCCTGATAGCGCTGGTGCTATTGTAGTAGTCATACTGCCATTGTCAGCGTTAATCGGGTTAGTGTGGAGTAATGTGCAATTGAAGCCCTGATTATTAGAACAAGCTGAATATCTTTCCATATATTAGCGAGACTACTTGAAGAGCAATCTTCGGCTGGGATTAGTACTTACAGTGAACCGCTTTAAAAAACGTGTTGTGACAGGCGAGTCTCGACGGGACAAGCAAAAGACTGCATGAAAATAATTAGTTAGAGACAAATGTTGTACTGCTGAATATAATGTAGATAGGAAAATACTGACAGAAGAAAAATGAAGTCATATTTGAATGCCTGTGACGTGCAATTAAAAGTACATTCAGAGTTTGGTCTATCTGTCAGTCTGTTTATGCATCTATCATCCATCTAGCAGCTTGTCAGTCGTCTGTAAGTCTGTATCGTCCTATCTATCTATCCATATCTGTATGTATGTCGACCTGTCTGTCTATCCATCTATCCATTCGTCCATCCATCCATCAATCCATCCATCATTCTATTTGTCTGTTATCTATTTGTTAATCCGTCTATATGTCTGTTTTTCTATCCATCTATAATTCATCTAGCAGCTTGTCTGTCTGTCCATCTATCAATCCATCTTTCTATCTATCTGTATGTCTGTCTGTCTATCCATCTGTCTATCTGTCTGTCTATCTATCTATCTGTCTGTCTGTCTGTCTGTCTGTCTGTCTGTCTGTCTGTCTGTCTGTCTGTCTATCCATTTGTCCATCTATCGATTGTTCTATTTGCATGCTATCTATTTTCTAATCTGTCTATCTATATGTCTGTCTGTCTACCCATCCATCTTTCTATCTATCTATATGTCTGTCTGTCTATCCGTCCGTCTATTTATATGTCTGTCTGTCTGTCTGTCTGTCTGTCTGTATGTATGTCGACCTGTCTGTCTGTCGATCTATCGTTCTATCTATCTATCTATCTAATCATCTGTCTATTTATCTATCTGTCTGTCTGTCTGTCTGTCTGTCTGTCTGTCTGTCTATCTATCTATCTATCTATCTATCTATCTATCTATCTATCTATCTATCTATCTATCTATCTATCTATCTATCTATCTATCTATCTATCTATCTATTGATCAATCGATCTATCTGCTATCTATTTTTTAATCTGTCTATCTATCTATATGTCTGTCTGTCTACCCATCCATCTTTCTATCTATCTATATGTCTGTCTGTCTATCCGTCTGTTTATATGTCTGTCTGTCTGTCTGTCTATCTATCTATCTATCTATCTATCTATCTATCTATCTATCTATCTATCTATCTATCTATCTATCTATCTATCTATCTATCTATCTAAATGTCTGTCTAATCATCTGTCTATCTATCTGTCTGTCTGTCTGTCTGTTTGTCTCGTCTGTCTGTCTGTCTGTCTGTCTGTCTGTCTATCTATCTATCTATCTATCTATCTATCTATCTATCTATCTATCTGTATGCCTGTCTGTCTGTCTATCCATTTGTCTTTCTATCTATCTATATGTCTGTCTGTCTCTCTATCTATCCTTTTGTCCATCCATCCATCACTCTATTCTGTCTGTTATCTATTTATTAATCTGTCTATATGTCTATGTCTGTTTTTCTATCTATCTATCATTCATCTAGCAGCTTGTCGGTCTGTCTGTCTATCCATCTATATGTCTATCTATCTATCTATCCTCTCTGTACTGTATCTACTCTATATTTCCCTCTCTTCTGTTTTTCGGTCTGTCAGTTTATCTGTCCAGAATATGATATACAGTTTTTCTCAATTGCTTTGGCGCATTTTTCGCAACATTCTTGTTGTTCTCGGGGCTGGGAGTGCAAGTGTCGCGGCTGTTTGATGGAACTTCAGGACTTGGTTGCGTGTCTGCAAAATGAGGTTGCACACTCAAAACATTTTATTCATGCTTCAAAACCTAGTTATCTTGTCAGTAATTTGGCCAAGGGCACCAAAATATAAAGTATTTTTGTCATCGTGTGAGCAACACTGGTCAAAATGTTTAGTTGTTTTTTCACCATGAAAGTCCACCATAGAAAATAAGGTTTCATAAAAAAATCGTAATAAATGAGAAGAGTCAACAGTACATAGAAAAAAAAGTAAATTAACATTTCTATTTATTCTCTTCATTTATTTTTGTATGTGTATCACATTTAAACTGAAAGCTTGCTTGTCCAATTGCTGTTCATTTCATATCTCCTATGTTACAAAAAAATATAATAGAAAATAACTACAAAATAACCTCAATGAAAAACGAATTATTCTTGTTGGACATCCTGTCGCTCTTGTTGGTCAAGCCAAAGATTTTCATCCACATCACATCTTATGTTTTCCATTGCCATGCACCGGGGAAAAACAATCTCCAATGAAGCATACATTATAAAAAATATCAATGTCAGATATTTATGGAGTGTACATGCATGTTTAGTAGTTTTTGATAAGTGAATGGATCGTTTTGAATGTGATGGCGTACACGATGACAAATGATTGAGAAGTTGTGAAGAGTTTGACAGTTTAAGTGAGAATTGACTCATCAGTTTTGATCAACAAGCCATATGCAAGTAGTTGTTGGGCAAACTGCAGACGATTGTACTTATTGTTTGCACACATGTGCCAAAGCATTTGCAATTTGCTCAAATCAATAAGAAATTCCAATCTGATGTGAACAATAAGCTAATTGTTTAGAGATCTGATCTTATTGTTTTGGAAAATAAAATTTTCATTTGAGAATTGAGCCAAAGCAATTGAGAAAAACTGTAATACTTTGTAAAAACATAACTGCAGTTATATTTATTTTTATGTAAAAATGTACAAGTGTACACTTAATAGTTTCATCAAAATAATTACACTCAATCAAAACATTTCAATCAAATGCTTCATTTATATGTTTATCCAACATCCATTTCACCCTTCCATCTCTTTTCAATAGCTCAGTTAATAAAAGACAACCGCCCACAGAAGGTGAAGAGGTTACTGATACTGACAACAGCTCATACAGTTCCAGGAAATTCCAGATCACATCGTCCTCAATGTCAACAAAGCGAGAGCTCACCTCCGTAACACTGAGCACACATCAACAGCGAGCGAGAGGACGGCGCTGACCTCCAGATCAAATGAAACCAGGGATCATATGGTGGAAGTGGCATATATCTTTTCATCTAACAGTACAAACTGAACAGGGTACATGGTCCCTTTCACACATTCAATACTGCAGAAAAGAAATGAAAAAAATTATAAGATGGACCTGGCGCTGTGATGTCAGTGATATCGCACTTTTCCAGCAAATAACACCACTAAGATGGTTTTTCAGCAAATGGCAGAAAATAAATAAATAAAACTGTTTGTGAAGTGAAAGAAGTCGATTAACTCAAGGTCACTGCGATGCATCTGTGACCTCACGAGCACTCCAGTGTAACACAAAAACAGCCTTATTTGTTTGCAGGGAAATCAATAGGACTGAATATTGGGTTGGTATGAATGTCTGGGATCGGGATTGGATCTCTCTCGGTGTGTGTGTGTGTGTTTAATGACTGGAATTGGCTTGGGGGCGTCTGTGTGTTCCTCATTCAGACAAAATTCCATCAGTCAAACAAAGAAAGCAAGCCAGCGAGCTCGATCTGCCCACTATAGGTGTGCTAATGTGAAAAACAAATGGAAAATTGGTATTATGCAAAAGAATCTCTGGTGATATTTAGTTTAATTTGTAGAAATGGTTTCAGACTACACAGAGTGTTCACTTTTTGTTCACACAAAAGTTCACCTGAATGTTAAATGCATTTTACATCAATTATGCATTACATTCATGCATTTGACAGACACTGTTATCCAAAGAGAAAGTGTAGGTATACATTTAATCAGTAAGGAATATTTGACGACGGGCCATTGAATTATAAGAAAATAATGCACAACCAAGGTGCAATGCGGCACGACGCAAAGCGGAGTTAAATTAATGCATACCCACGGAACATTTCTCAGCCAATCAGAATACAGCATTCAACAGACCCGTGGTATAATTATGGATATTCCCTGGGATCAAACCCACAGCCTTTTTGCAGTGCTCTACCATTTGAGCTATAGTCCCTAGAAGTCGCTCCTCTGCTATTTAATAATGCAAGAATAAAGTCCTATAGTAATTACTTAAAAGGGGTAAGGCAGATATCTTGTCTTAAAATCTTAAAACAACATTTTTCTGACAAACAATGAAACCTGACATCAACTGCCCCATTAGTTTTGTTTTTTAAAACAAGACCAAGATAAGACTTCTAGAACAATGCCAGAATTTGGGGGCGTGTACACCGTGGCTGGCGTATCTTTCCAATTGTTTCCAATGGAAGTGCCACGCTTTTTAAAAACGCCAGCAGCGCTCTGCGTTTTTCCGCAATTAGTGTTGAAAAATATTAAATTTCAGTTGAAATGCTCATCTTGTCACTTTTCACTCGGCTGTCCAATCAAAGTGGAGAAGGGGTGGGACAAATATCACAACAACCAACCTGCGCTTTGTTCAACGACTGATAAACAAAGAAGAAGTATCATAGCAAACAAAGTACTCCAAGCACCCACAGTCAGTGTCCGCCTGGCGTTTTTAAATGCCTTGGTGTACACGCCCTCTTATTCATGAATATCAGTCATGTGACCTTTTACATCATCTGCTCAATGCTCTTTTTCCGCCATTTTGAGTATCTACCGAGTACCAGTAAGCTCCTGACAAGCATTAGCTAGCTTGCTACGATTTACGGATTTCTTATCTTTTACTGTCTATGATTCGTACAGATACAGTAAATGGCTATGAAAGACAACATTTCGCACCTTGACTGTCAAAAAATATCTTGGTTAGGCTGTGATCCCTACACGATCCCTAATGTGTTCTTCCAGCCGCTGTCCGCTGCTACCGAACTACCACTATTTTTACAACACTAAGACTTTGCTCAAAGTATCACCTGGATCTCTACACATGAACGCGAGCATTGAGAACATTGTTTGTGTACACAGAGTTTACTAAAAAGAAAGGTTTTGAACAATTGACTGTCCGCTCGCCATCTTTGCAAGACATAAAGAATCGATCTCCAAATGTGAATGAATGAATCTCATATGGGGCTCCTTTTTCAACGAAAGGGTCAATATTGTTTTTCACATCCGACAAAACAACAAACTATCCGTGCATTTATATGAAACTATGCTTTAGGAGCTATCCATCTTTACTCTCGTCCTTCCTTACGTCGCATTCGGAGATCGATACCTCTTGACTGGCAAGATGGCAGCGAGCGGACACCAAATCAAGCAAAGTCAGTTGTTCAAAACCTTCTTTTTAGTAAACTCTGTGTACACAAACAATGTTCTCAATGCTCAAATTCACGAGTAGAGACACAGGTGATACTTCGAGCAAAGTATCATGTTGTGTCGAGCCTTCTTAGTGTTGTAAAAATAGCGATTTTGATGCTCACAACATACTGAATGCATAGCTTCTAGTTCTTTTGCGATCACTTCAGGTACTCAAAATGGCGGAAGACAAGTTTGAGATGTAAATGACGTCAGCTGATATTCATGAATGGACGATTTAATTGGACGCACGTGCGTCTGCTCGTAACTTCCGGTTTCTGTTTGTATAACTTCATCCACAGGCTTCCGAAAAAGAGCTGGCAATGACGGCTAGTTATATCCACATTGCCGTGCATGCCGAGTTGCAATCCCGTAGTAGGGACGGCAAAAACAACTTTCCGATTAATAAATGCCTTGATCGCGTTTCTCTGTTCCTCTTTTAAAATCAATGCACTGTCGTTATCTTCTAAAACAGATTCGATGGCAGAATCTCGCCATCTCAAACAGCGGCAGCCGTCTTGGTTGTAAACGGATTCAAACCAAGCGCTCTTTGGTTGATCATAGCCCTTTTCACACAGACATTCCGTAAAATACACGGGAAAGGCATCCGGGATTTTTCCGGGATCCTTAGATTTTTTGTTCATTCACACTGCCATGATTACCCGGCATCTGATGGTCCCGGAAAGACACGTGACCTATTAAAAGTCCCGCCCTCTCTTCTACGCAGCGTCTGAAGTTTGCATATTATATATTATTTCTCTCTCTAAGAACCACTCGCGTGCATTTTTGTTTATGATAAGATTATAAAGGAGCGCGTGATGCGCCGTTCTATTGCTGGTGAATGATCGCAGCTTCAGGGTGGATAGTTGACGAGCTCCTTGATCTCTGCTTTAATATAGTTTTCAGACATTTCTCATCGTGATTGTTTATGCATTTTGAGGAGCTGAACGATATATATTGTTGGGATGACGCGCGGATATTTTCGTTTATTATAGCTCAATGAGCACGTGACGCAATATTCTTTTATGCTGCTGAATGATCTCCGTTTCAACGCAATAAGTAATGAGCTAACTTACCTGATATCTGCTTCAGTCCAGTTTGCTGACAATTCTCGTCGTGAATGTTGTAAATCCCTCATTTTAAAGAGTTGAACCAACTTCATGTTGCCATGCCACGCGAGTCCACACTACAGCACGTGCGTCATTGTTTATGTGTCTCATTTATCATTTCCTGATAACTGCGTCAATATAGTTTGCAACATTTCTCGTGGTGAATGTTTATATGCATGTTATCTCTCGTTTTAAGGAGCTGAACCATAACTTTTGTTGTGATGATGCACGCGTCCTCACTGCGACACGCCCATTACGGCATTCTTTCGGCTTCTTGTTTACACAGAGGGTTATCCGTGTATCTGACTAGGTCCTCTTTCCGGCAACGATCCCAGAAGATTAACAAGACGAGTTTGTGTTCACACAGACGCTTGTCTGGCAATTTTACGGGTATTTTCTGGGACCAAAGGTCTGTGTGAATGGGGTTTATGTTACTGTTGATCATCTGATCTGTCCATCATCATATAAAGCCCTCCTTGACAATTTAATTGCTTTGACCAGCTTTGGGTCAAGCATAGTTGCGCCACAACCGAGCGAACCTTCCCGACCTGAAATGTTGTGGGCGGGGCTAAGTTCGGCTGGCACCCAGGCTAATTCAAAACTGTATAAAAATTTAAACTGATATGTCAAGTTTTTTTCCACTTGAGCAATAGCAGGAAACTGCAGGATCTCTTAAATCTAAATAAAATTAAATCCTAATTTCTAATTTGAAAGAAATGAGTCTTTACTTCATTCTGCTCATAAATGCTCAAGATGTGTTTAGTGCCAAGAGAGGTCACACTAAACACCTACGATGCCTAAAGAAGACATTTATTCCTATATAAATATATATATATATATATATATATATATATATATATATATATATATATATATATATATATATATATATATATATATATATATATATATATATATTAGGAATAAATGTCTTCTTTAGGCATCGTAGGTGTTTAGTGTGACCTCTCTTGGCATATATATATATATATATATATATATATATATATATATATATATATATATATATATATATATATATATATATATATATATATATATATATATATATATATATATATATATATATATATATATAAATATTCCTGTATTTTCTGTTTGTATCTTAAAAGGAACCCCGACTAGTGCGTCATGTTGGCCTTTTAAGATTAACGTGGGTGTCAGCTGTAAAAGGGTGATACCAAAACATTGCAAATGGTTTTGTTTTTATTAAAAAAAGACAAAAATCCGTTCACTCGTAGGCCGCCATTGTTATTTACGTCTCAGTGCATTCTGGGTAGTGACGTGTAAAGGTTGCGTACTGTCAATGGATTGCAGCAGTTTGACCGGTTTTGACAGTACCGATTAGAGAAATGAACAAGTCTGCCGTTCAGCCTTTTCAGTTTGAACCCGAGCTCACCGTAGGCCTAAATCCCGAGAATAGCGCGGAAGACGATAGACCTGAAGATTACCAGAGAGTTGAGGAAGCGAGAGTGGGGCACAACAGATGGTGTCTGTGCGGCAACTGCTTGCCAATGCCAAGCGAGAACGAGAGCGTTTGCTGTAAAGAGCTTCACTTTTTGTCAGCAGCTGTCCAGGGTAACGTTAGGCCAAGTATAGGCTAGATCAGGCAATCGTACTATCAGTACAAATAATTTAATAAGCCTAACGCCGTCTTGCTTTATTTTCCCTAAGCAGTCACTATGTTGAACGCAGAAAAAGACCCTCTCCCCCCTTACACTGAACAAATTCGACACTGTTCAGCTCATCTCATGTACATTTAAAATCTTACAATCACGATATTGTTATTAATAATTACTATTGCACTGAATTGCCTTGCACTACATATTTAACAACTTCGATTTTGTGGAGAACCGTGGCAAACGTAACGTGGGACGAGAATAACATAGCGATTTTCTCCCTGATAACATTTGCATCCCAAACTATGACAGCATCTTTAGCACAACACCCTTGAAAGACCTGACAAATATCGCGTTATTTACTCACCGATTTCCACGTGTAGATCCAGAAAGGTGTTTTCAACCATGATAAGTAAATTCCAAAAGCGATCCTTGTTTGTCGTTACATCTGTTAAAGTACCGATCAATCTACAGGTTATTTAGTGCTCTAACAAATCCTGAAGTCTCACTTCTCACAGTTTTTCAAAATAAAAGTAAATTGCTTCAAAAGTAACACTTCTTACTCGCTGCTAATACTGTTGTATATGTTAAAAATGTTTATTATTCTAATTTGATTTAATTTCATTTTCATAGTGAAATTAAATAATTTGAGAGAAAATGAATAGGCTATAACTGTTGACATTTTTTTTATTCTCAACAATTTAAGTTTGTACTGTTGGTTGCTTTGGAAACATTTGATAAAACTGAAATGTAACATGAAAATGTAATTTCATTATTTTTTACAAAGATAAATGACAAAATAAGTTTGCACTTACATATTGAAGTTATGTATATTTATTAAAAATAAGTGTAACACAAAAATCTATCTTGTTTTTTTTTTTTGTTACTTTCATCCCTGCAGTCGGGGTCAAAAGTAACAATTCACTACTCATGTTTAAAGTGAAATTACACAGAAGCCTTTTAATACTTTTACAAAATGTCACCTGGTATTGATAAACTACACTTATTGTAGTGAGTTATTGACCACAGCAAAATATATATCTCTGTCTACTACATTAACTTTTCAACTTAAGTTTTTCTGCTCTCCCCTACTATAGTGATTTGGACTATTCATTTTCTCTCAAATTATTATATATTTGGTTACACTTAGGTGTCATTGTTACAGTGTAATTAAACATTTAAGTACGGAGTAATATTAAGTAACTACTACATGTACTTAGCATAGGATTAGGTTGAGGGTTAGTTGTATGTAATTATGCATATTTTACTGTTATTACTATGGTAAGTAGGCTACATGTAAAATGAACACTATAAAATAGTGTTACCATATTTTTTATACATTTCTAAATTTTATAGTATTGTTATACTCCATACTTTATTTTTTGTATTACTATTAGATTTCATACTGAGCTTTGATTTTATTCTTTATATGTTAAGTGAGTGTTGCACTGTTAGAGAAAATATTTTCAGTCAACTTGTTTGTTTGCATAAACCTGTGGCAATAAAGCGAATTGTGATTCTGATAAGAACATTGCAAAAGGCTATAACAACATGCTTTGATTGTATTTACAGATAATCCGTGTATCACAGCACACGACAACTTTAATGCAGTTTGCCTCAATACAGATGTTTTATGGGCAGCCCTCGTCAGCCTCCATGACCGCCATAATGCTGGTCTACCAAATCGTAATCAGGTCACTAATAGGCAAGTAAAACGTGAACATGGTTATCCGAGTATGCCTAGTAGCCTACAAATAGTGAAAAAAGGTTACCTGGATTGTGCACTTTCAGTGAAAGCTTCAGTTTTTTATTGGTTATGACAAACATCTTAAATTACCATTTCATAACGTAATAGGATAATTCTTTTCAAATTTCTGCCTTTAAGGTCTTACAGATATGCTGCATATCGTCAGTTTACATGGTGTATGCATGGTTGGCTAGGGAGAAGAGTACGCAGAGTCATTCCATCATGTGCGGTTAACAAAATAAGAAACGTCTACTCTGAACCGAATGGAATTTATACAGGGTTTGAAAATGAAGACAATGATAATGCAGAAGTAGATGAGGCATGGAGGAATTTTAATAACATATAGCTGGATAGTTTACATTTCAATGCCTTTTGGCAAGAGCACAAGCTATGCTTGCAACAAAAGAGCGAATCATACCAAATGTGTAGTGTTTAAATAAAAATGTTGCATGTACTCCAATTATAAATACCGGTAAATGTTTGTTTAAAGTACTATGTGTGCTTCAGTAGAATTCAAAATAAAACATATTGTACATTTCAACTATGCTGGTGTGTACGTCATGTGTTCATAATGATGCAGCTACTTAAAACGTGAAAACTGCTGTGTTTGAAAAATGATCTGTGATCTGGGTAGTCTGTCTTGTGGAGCCATGATGACGTGTGTTGGATTAACTCTCATGTCCATGACTTGTTTTGAATCCAACACAGAGGAGAGAACATCTGCAATCATAACTGTCATGTAGCTGTAGTTCTTTTCAACAGGCACTGGTCTTGCTCTGAATGTCTTGTGGACTTTGCTCCATGAGATTTTGAACTTAGGTTCACCAACACTCTCCCCATCTTGAAGAACAGCCTGTTCATAAACAGAAATATGAAAAACGGACAAGGTGTTAGGAACACTTTGATGTGCAATATCCAGTGTCACAAAGGCTATTTACCCTTGACATTAACATGCGATCACCATGATCTGATCATTAGCCCATCAGGACACGGTGCGTTTACATTTGATCACAAAGTAGCCTGGATTACTGATTTCTGTTTCCTGAATAATATTTAAATTACGTCTGTAGCAGGACACCAACTAAAGAGTAAAGATGACACAAATTAAGCAATGTCCCAATTGCTTTCACTCACATTACTTTCCTATTCAATCTCCAGTCTTAGATCAAATAGCCTACGTCTTTGAATGAAATCCATCCGGCTCCAGGAGGATAAAAGAAGGCCTTCTGAGAGCAATCCATGCAGTTTTGTCAGAAAATATACATATTTAAGACTTTATAAAGGAAAATAACTGGCTTTTGGTAATGGTTGACACACTTTCACGGGAGATGGATCCTTTTAATATAATTTTTGGCCAAACTATCCCTTTAATCGCATCCAAAATAACACTATGTGTTTAGATTATAAATGTGTGGGTACTGTGTATAATTTCTTGATATATAAAAATACACACAAATGTATGTGTAGGTTAATTTTTCAATTTAATATATATATATATATATATATATATATATATATATATATATATATATATATATATATATATATATATATATATATATATATATATATATATATATATATATATATATATATATATATATATATTAGTATAAATGTATAAAAATACAGGCATATGTGTGTATTTTTATATATCAAGAAATTATACACAGTACACACACACACACATTTATAATGTAAACACAAACTTTTATTTGAAATTTGATTAATTGCGATTAACTTTTGCCCAGCACTATAAATTACACACACAATATCATGTAAGTTTAAATAAAGCGTTTGACATATTGACAATTATTCTAAGTCTAAATAAAGTGTTTTAAATATTGACGTTTATTGTAAGTCTAAATAAAGTGTTTTAAATATTGACGTTTATTGTAAGTCTAAATAACGTGTTTTAAATATTGACGTTTCTTGTAAGTTCCAAATAAGTTTAATTTATTGTGTAAACTGCGTCTGGCCATTATTTCTGACAGCATGTTTTGGGACTGGGCAGCGAGATCTACACTGAGATATGATTACAATGCATCCTTCGACTACCTCCGAACCTGGACACATTTAACGGATACCATTCTGACCAGAACCACGTTTACACTTGTCTTTTCAATGTGTATGTGGACAACATCCAGATACAGGTCACATGTTAATGCCAAGTGTAACGCAGCCATTGTGCTTGCAAATGATAGGATTTATTACAGTTCACACACCTGTTCCCTGTTCACATTGTTGTTATGATCTAGAGCAGCAAGCATGGAGGCATGGATCATCACATCATATCCAAAATGTGTTCTCTTTGGGAGGTATTTCAGGTACATGGAGTGATATACCTGAAACAAATTTGAATTTGAAATGAAACTATTAAAATATGTGACTCACATCATAATGCATAGCATAATATTAAATATATCTGTATTTGATCATACCTCTAGTTTTGTTGTGTGGATGCACTTTGTCAGATGATCCAGGTCTTTCAAAAGCCGCGTGTGTTTCACAACCTTCACAAGTGCATTGTGGGCTTCAGATCCTGGCTTTAACCAAAGCTTACTTCTCTGGTTCATCTCATCAAGGGGCTCATGAGCACATTGGTGATAGTGCCTGTTCCCTGGCCAGTCGTGTCGGTTGGTTACATGGTGTATTACAGATATCCATTTCTCTTTCAACACTTCAGCATTACCCTCACAAGTTTGTGCACTCCACCACAAATGATTTATAATAGATGGAATCCATTGTCCCAGGCCTTCACATTCCCTTCTCTTAGCTTCAGTTGCCAATTTTTTGGACACTCCTTTCGCCACATGCCAAGGGTCAAATTGATGGCATTTTTCTGGATTATTGATCCTCATTTCTTTGACAATTTGTGGATGTCTGTCAGTGGAGATGGTTGAGACCTTCACTCCATTGTCTTCTATGGTTTTGAGAGCATCTTTAAAACCTTTTATTTCCATGGTATTAGAGCTCGAAACTTGAGTGCAGCCTATTACCTTGAAGTCCACAACCCTTTCACTTTGTGCATCTAAAAAAAGTGTATGTACAGTATTTGGCTGAGTGCCCCGGAGAGTCACACCGGCCATCTCCACAGACTTCAACAACTTCTTGTGATTTCATGTTAGTTAACACTGTACTCTGCTCTTTAATCCATGTTTTTTCAACAACAGGAAACACAAACTTCTTCCTCAGTGATGTGTATGTGTCTTCACTTATTGTTTTGAGATTCATGTTACTACAGAAACGTTCAAATTTAGCAAAATGAATGCCACTGAAGAAAACTGATGCTGTTAAAAGCAGGTTTCCTGTCCCTTTAGTCCCACTCAGAGTAGGCTGAGACTGCCATCTGTAACTACAGCTTTTAGCACACGTGAGCTCTAGTGTCAACTGTGATCCTTCATTTTTTAGCTCTTTTACTTCTTCCTGGACAATCAGGGAGCCACACTTTACACAACGCTGAAGCAATTGGTTTAATTGTTCCTCAAAAACTAGAAAAAGCCTATTTTCTCTATGCGTGTTAGTTGAAGCTTGTGATCCCTGGGTGCTTTGAGAAAACTCAGATGATCTTGCACTGTATTCCGGATCAGAGTGACTGTGCTGTGGTTGACTCTGTTCACTAAGTTCATCGTCTGAGATGAACAGATCCTGGGAGTTGTCAATATCATCCTCCTGTACACGTTTGCTCAACTCAATTTCATGTTTACCTGTGTAAGTATGGTCATTTTTTACCGCGTAGTCCACATCAGCTGACCACTGTACCGCTGCATCCGACTGGTTAACATCCGTCTGCGTTGCTGCATCGTTCATAATAGGAGAACACTGTACACCTACATTTATGAAATAATTCCGAGCATCTGGTGGATTGTCAGTTACCTCCATGATCGGCGTAGTGTCCAATGATTCGTCTTCCGCGACGACCGTAGCGGTTTGTTTACATCCTAGCAGGAGATTGTCCAGAGTCTCTTGCCTTTGACGCTTGTTAGCGCGGTTTTCACTCGCTACGCGCCGATATTTAGGTCCCTTGTGGGGGAAAATTGAAGGCACGGCATTTGATTTTAGCTTTCGCTTGTAACCAGCTGCACCTGTGAACTCTTTTAGCCGGCTAAATGCGTCAAATGCATCAGGGCTGAAGTGACGGGAACACAGCCGCGCGTCTTTAGGAAGATGTACTCGTCCACAAGCAACTTCCCACTCTTTTCGTATTTGTTTCTCCTTTGGAAAGCAGTGGAGGCTTACATCACTCCCCTTATTTCCTTTGGATTGAAAATTGCAACCAAACGCTGCACAATGTGGCATCGTATACACGTTTAGGATGTAGCTACTGTTTACAGCTTACCCATCTGTTCTGAACGCAACCAATACACGTCATCGACCCAGAATGCACTGCGCGCGCGAAAATAATGGCTGCCGTCACAGCTCAGATTCCGTAAAACACTGTGAGGATTTTTTAAATAACGAAAATATTTTATGTACTTATAATTATGCATTTTGTAGGAGAGAGCAATTGTAGCATATTTAGGCCTATTTGTCTTAATAATCGGGGTTCCCTTTAAGAAAATAGATTGAAAAAAAATATGGATGGACATTAAAACTTCTAAAACAACAAGTCTGGTGGTGGTGGCCTAAGACTTTTGCACACTACTGCATATCGAAATGTTTTGGATATGTGTTTATAAACTATTTCACCGTTATTGAAAAAACAAATAATGCAAAATATATTGATATTGAATTAGTGTCCAGCCCTAAGACAAGCTTCCCCCAAATGCACACAGTATCAACTGACCTTAGCACAATGTATACTGTAGCTGCTGTGAAATGTGGCTTTTAATGCTCTTATAAAGCGAGCAGATCTATAAAGATGGATGGACGAAGAGATGGGCAGCCGATTTCACAGCACCTAGAGTCCCCAACAGCAATAATTGATTAATCATTCATTTTTAATGTGCCGTAATTGGATAAACAGAAGGCCCACAACTCATTGGAACTCAATTATTCATTATGCATCTCTTTCTGTTTTATGGCAGCTGGATCGGGTGGGTTTAATAGGTTCTGGCACGCATTTCTTCTCTTCCTAACCTTTTCTTTTATTATGCCGCTGTGAGTAAATATGCAGAAAACACCATTTGAATTCAGAGCTATAAAAAATACTGTATTTTATACAGAACATAAAGCTGTGATGATTTCGTTAGTTTTAGATGTATCCGAATACAATCACATATGTATATTAAGTCAATTTATTCACAATGAGATGCATTAATTTTACATTATGCTATGATATTAATTCATAAATGACTTAGTTGTTTGATTTTTGTATTTATTGTGGTAGCTTCCAGCCTTATTATATATTTAAAGGTCGTTTAAATGCATTGACATTCAAATGCATGGGATCAACACTTTCAATAATATATTACAATATACTAATATAATGCAATAATATGTCTTTGTAACCCAACAGTAAATGTGCCCAAATTTTGAATATAGACTCTTTTAAACAGCACTGCGGTATCGTGTACTACATGACTTTTAGGTTAATAAATCTAACTAAACCACATACTTTCTTATATGTATTAAAGTTACTGTTTAATATTAAAAGGAGACCCTAAATCTCTTGTGGGTGTCACTCATCCTTCACGTCTGGTCCCGAGGGGGAGCAGAGGAATGTGTGGCCCAGTTTTCACACTCGGGAGCCAGCGATGGAGCCAAAGGCGACGCTACATTCATTAACAATTGTTCAATTTGCCTGTAACGGCTTTTCCCCGTCCCAGGCCGTCCGTTACTGTTCCTGCCCGGCTGCCTGCATTCCCAGTGCACACAGAGTTTGTAATTAATCCATTCATCTCCCATAGCCTGGATCAATGGGCTCTGACACAGAGACTGTACCGACCCAAACACAGTCTACGCATAACATGCCCTCAAAATCACCCGATCCCACCCCCATGTCAGTTGCACGAACAAAGAAAACCTGCATGTAAAGACGCAAGCGCCTAATATCAAAATAACAAGCTACTTGTACACATAATGTAATGACTGTATTGATCTGTGGCCTGCGGGCCGATCATTAATATTTTCTGCAGCTCTCTCTATGGGTTTTCTCCGTTGGCAATGTAAATACGCTGCTATTTGGAAATCTAAATGTAGTGTGTAGTGTATCAAAATCTATTTAGAAATATAAAATGTATGATCTGCCAAATATCCCTGCCAAGTGCACATTCTCAATTTACACGGTTCCAAATAAGTCTGTTATTGAGGGGGAAAGGATTATTAAAAGGATTTTTGACAAAAATTGATTGACATTAGATTTGACACAATAGGAGATGAAGGTCTGTCTATATACAGTGTGACACACACACACACACCGAACTCCTGCCATGACCCGGCCACTCTAAATCTCTCTTCGCACACTGCAACCAAAGATCAATAAGTAATTTTTTGGGGTCTGATTAGTTTGCCGTGGAAAGGGAGAAGACCACCCGCCTTTTTCCTGAGGATGTAATCATGCCCTAAAATGCAGTCTTATCAGCAAGTGTAATGGCAGAAATGGAGGAATGCCATGATGCTCGTCTGAGACACATACTGATGGTGAATGTTATTAGAAGCTCTGTAGATGTATGTGCAGATGTTTATGAGAGAACAATGTCTATAAGAATCTAACAGAATTGCGGAACGCGAGATTCTTCACTATACACTATCTATACAGTATTGTATTATATTTCGAAATGTATAAATAAAAACAAGATAAATTCAACCTCCTATGAGCTTCACAATGCTACTACGTCTAAAATGGTCTGTTAAAGTAAAACACAGCCGTTTTTCAATATTTTACTATGTTCTCATGTTCTTACAACATGTTGTGAATGTGTTAGCATTTAGCCTAGCCTCATTCATTCCTTAGGAACCAAACAGGGGTGAATTTAGAAGCCACCAAACACTTTCATGTTTTCCCTTTTTAAATGCTGTTACATGAGTAGTTACACGAGTAAGTATGGTGGCACAAAATAAAACTTGATGTTTTTTTTAAGCGGATAAAAAAATGTGAACTATATTGTGTAGCGGAAGAGCACTTAAGGTACATTCACATTATAAGCGACTAGCAGTAGCAGAGCGATGCAATCTTATTGATTTCAATGGAAGCTCTGCGGCATCCGGCGACACGAGTGACAGTGACCATTAATGGCTGGATGGGCGTGTCCAGTCGCACGACAAAGTTGAGAAATGTTTAACTTTATGCAAATTATGAGCGACCAGATTTAGACTCGCCTCTTTTAAAAGAGACGAGCGACACACAGCGACAAAGTCGCTTATAGTGTGAGTGTACTTTAATACATTTAATAGCCTGATTACAAAAGTACAGATTATTATTTTCACATTATGCAACATTGTGAAAAAGGTGCTATAGAAAAAAACTTGAATTGACATAACAAATACATGAAATGAAAATGCTTGCATGAATGTTTCTTGAATGATAATGAGTTTTCTTGGATATGAATTTAAACCTCGTGTTATAACCTGGGTTATGCACCACCAACAGTGTCTTCACAGAGTGCAGACACATAAATTTAAAGGGGGCATGTCATGAAAATCTGACTTTTTTCATGTTTGAGTGCTATAATTTTGTCCCCGGTGCTTTTATCAACTTATAAAATGTGAAAAAGATCAACCTAGTAACTTAGTTTTGGTAAACCATTCTCTGCAAGCATGTAAAAAATATGTCATTGAAATTTGGCTCCCCTTGTGATGTCAGAAGCGAGATGATATCACCCCTTAATCTGCACTAACCAACCACAACACTGCCATTTAGTACAGAGTTCAACTCATTTGCATATTAAAGGACACACCCAAAATGGCACATTTTGCTCACACCTACAAAGTGCCAACTTTAACCAAAGATTTATTTGACATCTTAAAAAAGAATTCAACTTTGCATTTTTCATCAGACAAAAATGAAGTTCGGCCAAGCCCACGTCCAAGACTGTAAAGAGAATCATTGAGAAAGAAAAGACAGGAACGGAGAAGAGCAAAACAAAGAAAGAAGTCATTTAGTAGTTGTTAGTACCTGGTGAGGGGGGGGTAGTAAATCCCCTCAGTCTGTTGCCCTCAGAAGACTAATGACCACGCTGAAGATATGAGGGCGACATTAAGTAAATATATGACTCTCTTTAACACCACCAGGGTTGCTATGACAACAGCACCGTACGGAACGGCGCACAAGGGGGAATTTGGCGGCGTGCTGCGCATCGAGACGCAGTCACGGGTGCGTTTTTGAAAAATCTCTTCCTGAGAGGTCTGAATTAGGGACACGCTTGAGACCGCTGCTCTCCCAACAGGCAGAAAGAAGGATGTGGAGGGATTCAGGTAACATGGAGAAATCATACACACACATATACAGGCCATAAACAACAGCATACAGCTCTATCGATTATACATTCGGCTCCGTTCCTAGCCCATTTAAGCCGGTGGACAACAAAAGCTTGTAAACAAACTCGGTAATTAAAATCGGAAAAAATTCCTGATGAGCCCGGAGTTAATAAAACAACTGCACGGGGGACGGTGCACCGCTAATGCTTTATAAAAAAAAACATTAATGAGACACCAAGGTGTCTTGCCAAGTGCCACATAACTTCAGTACGTTGTATAATCGCATGCAAATTGCTTTGTAAATGATCCTGACCTGATTTAAAAAGAAGCTGTAGTTTAACTTTGTCAGAATGAACTACACTGTTAAAATTAAACAAACACTTTAAAGCAAAAATTGCATCGGTGATGAGGGTCAGGATTTTTAAAGAAACAAAGCTTGGATAAAGCAACAGTGTTTGTGTTCCCGTAGCTCAATTGGTTAGCACAGCAAAGGTCATGGGTTCGATTCCCATGCAGGGAAGATACATACGGATGAAATGTATAGATTGCAAGTTGCTTATTATAAAAGCACACTGAAAAAAATATTCATTCAATTTACTCAATTTTTTAAGGTAAGTGGCAATCAATTTATTTAAAGGTGCAGTGTGTAAATTTAGTTGTGAGGTTGCGAATTGCAACCAATGGCTCAGTCCCTACGGTGGCCCTGAAGTACAAACCACAACAACAAATTACTAAACAACAACAAAAAATAAAAAAACAACAACAAATTAAAAAAACACTACAACAAATTAAAAAACACCACAACAAATGAAAAAACACTACAGCAAATTAAAAAACACTACAACAAAATAAAAAAACAAATACAAAATAAAAAACACAACAGCAAGTAAAAAAAACACTACAGCAAATTAAAAAACACAACTACAAATTAAAAAACACTACAACAAAATAAAAAACCATAACAAAATAAAAAACACAACAGCAAGTAAAAAAAAAACACTACAACAAAATAAAAAAAACACTACAACAAAATAAAACACTACAACAAAATAAAAACACTACAACAAATTAAAAAAGACAACAACAAATTAAAAACACAACTACAAATTAAAAACACAACTACATTAACCTACCGGAAGAGGTAGGTACCAGTGGGCAACATGAGACATCGCTGATTGGACGACACTGCAGTTCGTGGACTGCTGGGGACGGCTAAGGTACGGTCTGGAAACCGCTAACTATAGTAGTAAGCTAATGTTACATGCACAAGCAACGTAAGCATTACACTATTCTTATTAACTTACTCGAAGGTTGTTGTCTCCGATGGTAGATATTTCTTTAAGCCTTTTGCCAAAGCCGCTGCAAAAGTTTGGGGACGGCTCAACCACTTCTTTTCCGCAGTTTGGGCAAAACATTTTGCTGTCCTTCCTCCTCTCCAAACCATGCGCTACAGGAAGAATATTTTCCGGTTCAAAAGCTGAACTGCAGTGTCGTCCAATCAGCGATGTCTCATGTTGCCCACTGGTACCTACCTCTTCCGGTAGGTTAATGTAGTTGTGTTTTTTATTTGTAGTCATGTTTTTAATTTGTTGTTGTGCTTTTTAATTTGTAGTTGTGTTTTTTAATTTGTTGTAGTGTTTTTTATTTTGTAGTTGTTTTTTATTTTGTTGCTGTTGTGTTTTTTATTTTGTTATGGTTTTTTATTTTGTTATAGTGTTTTTTAATTTGTTATAGTGTTTTTAATTTGTTGTAGTGTTTTTTAAACTTGCTGTTGTGTTTTTTTAATTTGCTGTAGTGTTTTTTAAACTTGCTGTTGTGTTTTTTATTTTGTATTTGTTTTTTATTTTGCAGTAGTGTTTTTTAATTTGCTGTAGTGGTTTTTAATTTGCTGTAGGGTTTTTTTAATTTGTTGTTGTTTTTTAATTTGTTGCAGTGTTTTTTAATTTGTTGTGGTGTTTTTTAATTTGTTGTTGTTGTTTAGTAATTTGTTGTTATGGTTTGCACTTCAGGGCCACCGTACAGTCCACTGCTCTTCCCTCGCTTAGCCACCACATGAAAAACATGTGAAGACAAAATAGTTAAAAAAAAGTCTGTTAAGGGCTTCTGTAGAAACATGGCGGCACAAAATGGCGACTTCCACATAAGGGGACCCTCTGTGTATGTAGATAAAAACATCTCATTCTAAGGTAATAAAAACATAATGGTTCATTATTAAAAGGTCTTTATACACCCATAATAATATAGATTTTTATAATATTTAGCATTTCTGTCAAGAGATCCTTTAAAAACTACACACTGCACCTTTAAGCTACATTTAAACAAAAGTTTTTATTTTATTTTATTTTACTAATCTTTTTTGTTCAAATGTAGCTTAAATACATTGACTGCAACCGCTTACCTTAAAAAATTAAGTAAATTGAACGAAGCATTCTTTCAGTGCATCTAGCAAATGCATGAAAAAAAAATTATGTGTGTGTGTGGTTTTTCTGTACATAATTACAATCACTGCAGTTTCTGTAAACCTGTGGGCGATATTCTTCCCTAAATATACAGCACCCAGCGGTGCCATCATCCGCACACGTTTGTGCTTAACTTTGCAGAAAATTATAAAGGGAAATGTTCAAAATAGCACTTCTATATAATGGGCTTCATACCGGTACAGTTTAGTACAGTTTAGTTTTGTCCTACAATGCGTTTTACCCAATAAATTATTCAATACAAGCATTCTGTTCACACAACCAAAGCGCAAACAATATCTCATACTGAATAAAACCCTCATTCTTGTTTTACAATATTTGTAAAACAGACAGAGCTAAGAGAGTCTTGCATGTTGTATCACGATTGCAATATTACGAGTCCGAAGAGCCTCACATTTATTACCACCCCCTGAGGGTCATATACAGTTCCACCCTGTAAATTCTTATGGACACGACGGGGGTGCGAGGGTCCCGAAGGCCTGATTGTGTGTATGTGAGCGTTATTTTCTTACTCTATTTTCTTAGGCCGAGATTGATTAACAGCTCGGCCGTAAATGGTCAGTGGCACCAAAGCGTGAGGCGAAAATGAATTTCACCCCCGTCTCCACTTCCACATTTACAAATACAACAAATCCCTCATTCTTTCACAAAGCCCCCTGGAACGCAGGGTTGCAAAACTTCAGTCCATCTATCAGGAACGGCTCTGCGGTGAAGACAGAAATACAAAAATGCTGGAGATTGGGATTTCAGGAAGTGAGACCTAGTGAAATTCTCCAGCGGATGAGCGACCTCTACTGGAGACTGTGTGGCATCGACTATATAATTGGGTCATATTTGCTGCAAATAGCAGATTGATTTAATTCAACAGCAAGTTTTGCAAATATAATGCAATATTTTTTTAAAAAGGTAAAAATCTATTTTTATCACAAACATTATTATATGCTTTAAAAGGTACATATAACTCAAACAGCCTGTATCACAATGAATTATTATAAATCATCTTTATCTGTTTTGGTCATCTCCTGCATATCTTACTGAAACACACACATATGTATTCATGTTATATATTTGCATTATCTTTCACTTATTCACAGTCACCGGACTGATGTGCAAGCATTTTCAATTACGGTGATAAACAGAAAAGCCATGTGGCGAGATTGAACAAAATTAATCAGCTGTATCAGCCTGCCTTTCTCACCTCGATGTGTCATTTTTGGAGAGCTTTACTCTGATAACCGTGTAGTGCTTCGCTTGGGATTGACTAGGTTAACAGGAAGTGACACGTTGTTGTTTCTTCTGCTGTTTTATTGGCTTGGTCAATGCATGCCGAGCACGATTTCTACACGAGTCACTACAGAAAAGTGGATCAAAATCAGTATGTAGTCATTAGTAAAGCATACTACACACACACACACACACACACACACACACACACACACACACACACCTTGAATGTGTTACTCTATCTATTTGACTACACAAATCGGTTCGCATTGAGTTACAGAATTGGCAGGTCACGCACCCCTGGTCTCCAAACACTAAATTTATGTCCCTTCATATGGCTCGGTCCCCGTTTCAAACCCTTAACATTAAATGTGAGCAGAGGAAATAAATTATAAACAGCAATAGTTTTCTTAAAAGGTACTATATGGGTGATTCTCACAAAAACTTGGTTTTAAAAATGTCAAGCATGAAAATGTAAAAATTGCTTATATTTACTTTTTTCCCACCAGACATTGAAAAACAAAGTCTGGAGTAAATGGAAACATTCATTTAAAAACTTTTACTTATCATTTAACACTTTTTGTAACATAATTTAAAAAATTAGTCCTAAAAAATCTCATTACCGCAACAGTCAGAAAACATCAACACTGACATATTTCAAAATGACATGACAAACCTGAAAGAACATAATTTGGAGATTCTGCACATGCATTTAAAATCAAAGTATTATGCTTCTATTAATTAAATTAACATTTAATAAGCATCTGTTGCGGTAATGATAATCAAAATGTCGTGTAAGCATTCTGACAAGACAATATTTCAAGTTAACTGTAAAAAAAATGATCTTACCTGGTAGCCATCTTGAAGTAACTGGTCCATGTGCTTGGTCATTCAAAATCAAACTTTATTAAAATTCTGTATGTGTGCTTAAACTGTTCTCAAAAAGTGTTGCGGAGGATGAGAACATCAGGCATGGACACATCATTTTCCTAATTTTTCTTCATTATTATTATACATGAATATTCAGTAAATATTTTTTCTGTCATCTAAAGTAGTCTAGCTAAACATCCATTTATTTTTTTTCTTAATATTTTTGTGTTAATTTGATTAAATTACAACATAACGCATGTTCAAACACAGCCAGACACATTGCGGTAATGAGAATTTCAGCAGAAAATGAGATAAAATTTACAATTATAAATTCTTATGTTGAAATCACACATTGTGCAAGGTAGAACACAGTATTGTGTTAATTCTGATGCTTTTTAATGTTACTATATTACACATTTTAAAGCTAAAATCATTAGTGCCGTGGTGTTTCAATGGTTTCGTGAGAATCACCCATATAGTCAACTTGACAATATTATATATTTAAATAGAAAAATGGATCATATAATGGTCCTTAGCTGTCAAAAAGTCCACCTTTGATACAAAAGAGTGCACATTAGTGCCTTGCCAAATGTATACATATCTGTAACTAAATGGTACATAGGACCTTTCTATAGGGTACTGCCCCATTGACAGCTTGGGACCATTTTATGACAATTTTTTTAGATCTGTCAGTAAATCTATCAATAGTTGAACAGACCCGTATGTGAAATTTACTGCGACTCTTGATGGCAAGGTGATGTTTTTAAGAGATAACAGGGAGAGATTTAGAGCCTGTCCACACGGTTTAGCTGTATACATAAAAAAAATAATCCAATCTGCGTTTTGGGAGCCTATTTTTCCTCACTACGGCACACCCCTTAAGGCATTGTTTCTGCCATTTGTTCACACCTTACACATTTCTTGGGACAATTTAAAGGATAAGTCTATTTTCTTTTAAAAAATCCAGATAATTTACTCACCACCATGTCATTCAAAATGTTGATGTCTTTCTTTGTTCAGTCCAGAAGAAATTATGTTTTTTGATGAAAACCTTCCAGGATTTTTCTCATTTTAATGGACTTTAATGGACCCCAACACTTAACAGTTTTAATGCAGTTTAAAATTGCAGTTTCAAAACGATCCCAAACGAGGCATAAGGGTGTTATCTAGCAAAACGATTGTCATTTTTGGCAAGAAAAATAAAAATATGCTCTTTTAAATATATGCGACCTCACCTCACGTAATACGTGATCACGTCAAGAGGTCATGGATGACGTGTCGAAACTACGCCCCAGTGTTTACAAGCGTGGAGAAAGAGGACCGTTTCGACGTTGTTGTATGTGGAATGATACTAATTAATGTCTTTGTGTCAGTTTGTTGTTTAAAATGGTCCGCAAATGTGCGTTTCATATATGTAACACGTGACCTTTCCACGGCATTACGTAATTACGTGAGGTCGCGTTGGCGCATCACAGGACAAGAGATAGATGAAAAGTTGTGGTTTAAAAGTGCATATATTTTATTTTTCTTGTCAAAAATGACAATCGTATCGCTAGATAAGACCCTTATGCCTTGTTTGGAATCGTTTAGAGTCCTTTGAAACTGCAATATTAAACTGCATTAAAACTGTTAAGTATTGGGGTCCATTAAAGTCCATTAAAATGAGAAAAATCCTAAAATGTTTCCTCAAAAAACATAATTTCTTCTCAACTGAACAAAGAAAGACATCAACATTTGGATGACATGGTGGTGAGTAAATTATCTGAATTTTTCTTTTTTTTAAGAAAATGGACTAATCCTTTAACACGGAGGGAAAAAAATCAGATTTAAAAAATGATCAGATATTGGAAGCACTGGATTGTGGATGTGGCTTTACGTAACCCCACTCCGTCTCCAAATCTCTCCCGGGCCGAGTTTTACAAGCAGCCGACCAATTGCAGTCATTAGACGGCAGCCCGCCCCGTAAAGGCCGCTCGGAGAGAAATCATCCAGGGGTAAAACGACAGAACTACATTTCCACGCCTCTGGTTTAAAGAGGGGATTTCAAAGAGCCATTACAGAGAAATGAAATGAGTGTCTTGGGTCCGTCTCGGTGAGATTAGCTCTGCTGTCTTCTTTCTGTCTGCGTAGACGAATCTTCCTTAACGTTCTTTCGCTCGCATGATCTGTCACTCATAAGCGTGGGCTCCATCAAGGGAGAGATCCCTGTGACAAACAGGATTTCTCAATCTATAATCCACTATTCTCACAGCAAATTAATGGGGTTAATTAGTTGAATGAGTGCCAAGGGCTGCCGGTGCTTCATGTGCTGGACTTTTTTCAAGAAGCGTCCACAGAAAAATTATTCATCTCTTTTCTTAATGCGTGCATATAATGAGTGTGTTTACATGCAGAGTCTTACTCCGATTATGCTTAATAAACTGATAATGTGTGAGGTCATGTAAACGTGCAAAACAGGTTTGCTTTATCGGAAAAAGGTCATAAATGGCTAAAGCAAAATCTGATTGGCACAGGTAGATTTCTGTACTTTCAATTGTACTTTACATGTAAATAGGGCATCTTATAATTGAGGCGACAAGGACGTGTATATGTATATAGTAAACTATGGTGCGGCAGCAAAGTCCTTGTGTTTTCTTTTTTAATCAATAAATATATAACAATCACAACTGTCATGTTGATATGCCAATGAGGCATTACCTAAATAATATGCACTTATGTGCATACTTTTGATAGGCCACTGCGGATGAATAGGGTAAACAAAATAAAAATAAAAAACAGAGTTGTGTTAACATTCCCCCACTTGAGTCCAAAATGTCTTTGCACATCCTTGCACACAAATGACATGAAATGCCATGCAAGCTGTGAATCATTTAAGTGAACTGATTCATTAAAGCGAACTCAGCTGAGCGAACCAATTTACTGAAGCTAATCAGAATTCCTGACCCTAAGAGACAAACTCACATTTGATCAATAGATTTAAATAAAGGCTTAAAATTTGTCAATAAACAAAAAAAAAAATGCCTATTTCACCCTATAACTACATCACTATGAGGTCATCTTTAGGTTGGTGTTTTGTGCTGTTTATTTAAGTCCTAAAGAAACAATAGCACAAGACAATGAATTACAAGAAAGTAGCACTAATGTAATACCAAGCTTTGAATCTTAAAGGTGCAGTGTGTAATTTTTAGAAGGCTCTCTTGACAGAATGCAAAAATAATATACAAAACTATATTATCAGGGGTGTATAAAGACCTTTTTATAATGAACCTTTATGTGATTATTACCTTAGAACGAGACCTTTTTATCTACATACAACGAGGGTCCCTTTACATGGAAGTCGACATTTTGTGCTGCCATTTTCCTACAGAAGCCCTTAACGGACAATTTTTTTTACAAAGTTGTCTCCGACGATGACATGTTTGTCTGTAGCTTCTCTATGCGTTTCAAAAGCGAGGGTGAGCAGTGGACTAAGCCGTTGGTTGCAATTCGCAACCTTACCACTAGATGCCACTAAAATTTACACACTGCACCTTTAAAGCTATAGGCACAGTTCCAATTAAACGCCCAACATCTAAGCGGATCCGGTTGGGTTTATTTGTTTGTACACATAAAGAGACAGATCTGCTCTTTATCTGTGGAATGTATGAGAAAACAGTAAGATCTTGTACAGTAATTACACAGCACAGTTCACCTTTTGATTGACAGGTGCAATCCCAGCATGTATTGGACTGTGAGCATTACCACTGAGTCCCGCTGTAGATTGCAGCCCGCTATGCCCTTTGGTTCTCTCAGGCTAAAAGGCAGCAATAAACATGACAAGCCATCAAAACAATGACAAAGCAACAGATAAAGGCAGACCTCTCTCTGCGTAATGTGCTGCTTTTGAGAGGCAAGATAATGAAAACATCACACAAAGGCCTTTGTGTGCTTATGTGTCCGTGTGGGTAGTTTTCATCGAAACAACAGAAGATGCTACTCCGAATAGGGGAGATGAAGATTTTAAATGTAGCAGTCATGGTTATTTTTGGCTGCAGCTAGGAGATACCAAGGTGGTCTTTGGTGGTTGCTTACTAGTCAACCATCAAGTCTGTCCTAGTCCCTAAAAGCTTGAGTAACTTCTTAAATATCATTACATAAAAAATAATTCTGAATGGTTAAACGATTAACAACACAACTCTTGTACAAGGAATGTGATTTCAGATATAACATCTATTGAGAGATATATAATGTAGGCATATGTATAAATGTATGTATGTTTGCATGTATGGACAGATACTGTAGATGTATGTACTGTATGTTAAGATGGATGGATGGATGGATGGATGGATGGACGGGCAGATACTATAGAATTATGTTTAGATGGGTATATAGAAGGATCTATAGATGGATGGATAGATGTGAATATACTGTTGAAATATTGATGTTTACATGGGTACATGGATGGATGGATAGATGTGCAGATACTGTAGATGTATGTATGTTTAGATGGGTAGATAAAAGGATGGATGTATGGATAGCTGTGGAGATACTGTTGAAATATTGATGTTTACATGGGTACATGGATGTATGGTTAGAAGTGCAGATACTGTAGATGTATGTATGTTTAGATGGGTAGATGGATGGATGGATGGATGGATGGATTGATGGATGGATGGATGGATGGATGTGCAGATACTGTAGAAGTATGAATGTTTAGATGGGTAGATAGATGGATGGATGTGCAGATACTGTAGAAGTATGAATGTTTAGATGGGTAGATAGATGGATGGATGTGCAGATACGATAGAAGTATGAATGTTTAGATGGGTAGATAGATGGTTGGATAGATGTGCAGATACTGTAGAAGTATGTATGTTTAGATGAGTAGATGGATAGATGTGCAGATACTGTAGAAGTATGAATGTTTAGATGGGTAGATAGATGGATGGATGGATGGATAGATGTGCAGATACTGTAGAAGTATGAATGTTTAGATGGGTAGATAGATGGATGGATGGATATATGTGCAGATACTGTAGAAGTATGTATGTTTAGATGAGTAGATGGATGGATGGATAGATGTGCAGATACTGTAGAAATATGAATGTTTAGATGAGTAGATGGATGGATAGATGTGCAGATACTGTAGAAGTATGTATGTTTAGATGAGTAGATGGATGGATAGATGTGCGGATACTGTAGAAGTATGTATGTTTAGATGAGTAGATGGATGGATAGATGTGCGGATACTGTAGAAGTATGAATGTTTAGATGAGTAGATGGATGGATAGATGTGCAAATACTGTAGAAGTATGAATGTTTAGATGAATAGATGGATGGATAGATGTGCAAATACTGTAGAAGTATGTATGTTTAGAAGGGTGCATGGATGGATGGATGGATGGATGGATGGATGGATGTGCAGATACTGTAGAAGTATGAATGTTTAGATGGGTAGATGGATGGACAGATGGATAGATGTGCAGATACTGTAGAAGTATGTATGTTTAGAAGGGTGCATGGATGGATGGATGGATGGGTGGATGGATGGATGTGCAGATACTGTAGAAGTATGAATGTTTAGATGGGTAGATGGATGGATAGATGTGCAGATACTCTAGATGTATGTGTGTTTAGATGGGTAGATAGAAGGATCTATGGATGGATGGATGGATGTGCAGATACTGTAGATGTATGTATGTTTAGATGGGTAGATAATGTAGATGGATGTATTGTTAGATTAGTAGATGGATGGATAGATAGATAGATAGATAGATAGATAGATAGATAGATAGATAGATAGATAGATAGATAGATAGATAGATAGATAGATAGATAGATAGATAGATAGATAGATAGATAGATAGATAGATAGATAGATAGATAGATAGATAGATAGATAGATAGATAGATAGATCAAATCAAATCAAATCAATTTTATTTCTATAGCACTTTACAGCAACCACAAGGTGCCCAAAGTGCTTCACATCGAATACAAATAACACATCATTTGAAATCACAACATACAAAAAAAAAGAATAAAAGAAGACAAAACATCATCAAGTCACACACTACTGCGTATCAAATGCCAATTTAAACAAATACGTTTTAAGTTTGGTCTGAAAAAGGGCAACCTCGGTAATAATACGCATGTCAGGGGGGAGCTTATTCCAAAGCTTAGGGCCAGCAACAGCGAAAGCCCTATCACCCCACTGCTTATACTTTGATTTAGGGACCTGTAAGATGCCTTGATTAGAAGACCGCAAACACCGATTTTGCCCACCCAGAGTTAACAACTCAGACAAGTACTCAGGGGCTAACCCATTTAAAGCCTTAAAAACAAATAATAAAATCTTAAAATCAATCCTCAACCGCACCGGAAGCCAGTGGAGAGTAGCTAAAACCGGAGTAATGTGTGCTCTTCTAGGCGTGTCAGTTAAAAAACGAGCGGCAGCATTTTGTACTAGTTGCAGACGTGAAAGAGATGTTTGACTCAGACCAACATAAAGAGCATTGCAATAATCAAGCCTTGAACTAATAAAGGCATGTAAAGCCTTTTCCAAATCCTGCCTGCTAAGAAAAGGCTTAACTCTGCTCAGCAGACGAAGTTGGAAGAAGCCTACCTTTACCACATTGCTAATTTGTTTGTCAAATTTTAAGGCACAATCAAAAATAACGCCTAAATTTCTGACAGTTTGTCTGGTGTATGGAGTCATAGATCCCAAACTAAGATTTGAATTTACTGCCATATAACTTGTATTAAAAACAATGCATTCAGTTTTACCTTCGTTAGATAGATAGATAGATAGATAGATAGATAGATAGATAGATAGATAGATAGATAGATAGATAGATAGATAGATAGATAGATAGATAGATAGATAGATAGATAGATAGATAGATAGATAGATAGATAGATAGATAGATAGATAGATAGATAGATAGATAGATGTGCAGATACTGTTGAAGTATGAATGTTTAGATGGGTAGATGGATGGATGGATGTGCAGATACTGTAGATGTATGTATGTTTAGATGGGTAGATAATGTAGACGGATGTATTGTTAGATTAGTAGATGGATGGATAGATAGATAGATGTGCAGATACTGTTGAAGTATGAATGTTTAAATGGGTAAATGGATGGATAGATGTGCAGATACTCTAGATGTATGTGTGTTTAGATGGATGGATGGATGGATGGATGGATGTGCAGATACTGTTGAAGTATGAATGTTTACATGGGTAAATGGATGGATAGATGTGCAGATACTGTAGATGTATGTATGGATGTATGTATGTATGTATGTATGGATGTATGGATGGAGGTATGTATGGATGGATGGATGGATGGATGTATGTATGGATGTATGTATGTATGTATGTATGTATGTATGTATGTATGTATGTATGTATGTATGTATGTATGGATGGAGGTATGTATGTATGTATGTATGTATGTATGTATGTATGTATGTATGTATGTATGTATGTATGTATGTATAAAGGTATGTATGTATGTATGTATGTATGTATGTATGTATGTATGTATGTATGTATGTATGGATGTATGTATGTATGTATGGATGGATGGGTGGGTGGGTGGGTGGGTGGGTGGGTGGGTGGGTGGGTGGATGGATGGATGGATAGATAGATAGATAGATAGATAGATAGATAGATAGATAGATAGATAGATAGATAGATAGATAGATAGATAGATAGATAGATAGATAGATAGATAGATAGATAGATAGATAGATAGATAGATAGATAGATAGATAGATGTTTTGATGCATAAATGAATGTATGGATTTACGGCATGCATGTAATAGATGTATGTTTGAATAGATGAATGCATGGTTGGATGCATATATAGACAGATGCAGTAGACAGAAAGACAGGCAGATAATTTCTTCTCCTTTCCTACTCCCAGAGTTTTCCTGCACATGTAGACAGAAACTTTATACAGTCCCACTACATCCTTTCCACAGGTATTACATTTCTGCTCATCTAATCTATGTCACACACAATAAGACCCACAGCAGATAGGGGCTACATTTCTCGCTGCTCCCATTCACACCGAGGCCTTATCTGGCCACAAACACATTTCAGCAGTAAGTAGAGCAAGCCTGCTGATTCCAGGCTTCTGTTGGCTTTAGCCAGGCTTAGACGATCCCGCATCCTCCGAGTTTCCAACACATCTAAAACATACACACGTACACCTCACACAGACACAAAAAGAGTATTTACCCAAGGCTGTGTCAGGAGTTATTAAACTTTAATCTGGGTAAGAAGAGCATATTCCTGCGATGAATTATAGATGATGCAGGTTATAGTCCCCACATGACCTCTATCCCCCGCCCCTGAAGATCAAATGTGGTAGATTTTTAATAAACTGTATTATAAGCCGAGCGCCAGGGCCACAGTCACCCAAGATGGAATTTCAAATAACAGAAAAGGAATTTGGGGTCCCGAGATGGAGAGACTATAAGCCAAAGTAAATTATTGTTGCCGGTGTCCGGGTATTAATACCTGTCTCTGTGTGTGTGTTTGACCATATTTACTGGACTGCCTCGGTTTCAGTTGCACAATATTGTTTGTGTGTGGTCACTGAATTGTGTTTGTGCGGTCCTGCCCATGACCCCAGCCGAATCCCGTCTGTCTTATCCTGACTACCAGGGTGTTATCGAGATAATTTTAATGCACTCTGCCTTTGTTGTCATATAGCAGATTGACTGAAGGAAAGAAAAAAACATGCTTTGAAATAGTAAATAGTTTTAAAATAGTCCATTTGGTAACGGCTTCATAAACTTCAGGCTATTTTGTGTTGCTGATAACCGTCCGATAAACAACGTACAGTAAGTACATAAAAATATTAGTGGCAGAATCAGGTTGCGTAACAGAATCTAAATTAAGAATAAATTAAAGTGAAATTTCTTCCCCATTAGTGACTCAGTAAATGAATGACTCTTCAGGACGTACTGCTTGAAGGCCAAAAATACAAAATATGAAGAGTTATCTCATTTTGGAACCAAACTCTTCATATATCCTCATACTGGACAGGGCAAATCACTACACTAAGTGCAGTGTGCTCTGTTGTGTACTGCAAATTTTAGTAAATGTATTAGGTCATCTACACAGATATTAAAGACATCAGCATTCCATGCCCAATATACTGTACATACTATTTTGGCAGTATATAGTACTAGTCAAAAAGCAGTATGATATTTAAAACACAGCCAATTATTGTTTCCAACCACATAAAAAGTCCACAAGTTTTGCCTCGAGAAAACAAAATAAATAAACATTAAGATATTAATTATGTTATTATATACTATAATGTATTTATTATGTATTTTATCATAACAACAGCCTGCCCAGGGACTACTGGTGAAAATTTTTTGTAGGCTGTCCCTGTTTCCCTAAATAAATACATTTCAATTTCAATTGTTCTTGGTTATTCCATAGTAAGAGTAAAAAATAATAACAACAACAAAACAACAACAGGCATTATTATTAGTATTGAATTCTTGAATATTATACAAGTAACAAAAATAAAAGTAATACTAATAAGTATACTACTAATAACCATAATAAAGCAAAAAAAATATTATTATTATTATTATTATTATTCATAATAATAATAAAAACACTACTACTACTACTACTACTACTACTACTACTACTACTACTACTACTACTACTACTACTACTACTACTATTAATTATAATAATTAATAAAATAATACAATATTGATATTTATTATTTTAATAATAATAACAACATCAGTAATGATTATTATTATACTAATAATTAAGCCTGTCAAAAAATTAATTGCCAATTAATTTACAAAATAAAAGTTTTTTTAATAATTTATGTGTGTGCTCTGTGTGTAATTATATATATATATATATATATATATATATATATATATATATATATATATATATATATATATATATATATATATATATATATATATATATATATATATATATATATATATATATATATATATATAATACACACACATTAATGTTTGTACTCAAGAAACATTTACTTGTGTATATATATAGATTTTGATATATGTTATATTATAAATAAAAATATACCTAAATAATTTTTTTTTTATTCATACATGTATGTGTGTATTTATATATACATAATATATAACATGATATAATATATAAACATAGAGTACACACACACATATATTATGCAGATTTATTATTAAATACAAACTTTTATTTTGTATGTGATTAATCGGGATTAATCTTTTGACAGCCCTACTAATAACAATAGTAGAAGAAGTAGTAGTAATATTAATAATATAATAACAACAAGAAATAACTATTATTATTATTATTATTATTATAGGCTTTTCTGTTTTGCTAAATATGCCTATTTTTGCAATATAAGTTCTGTTACAAAACAGAAATTACTAGGGATTCACTATGATATTGGCCTATAATCGGTATCGGTAGATGAAAGTAATTTTTTACATTATCGGACATCAGCTGAATGTTTAAAAACAGCTGTAATGGGGGCAGATTATATCCTGGCAACGAAAAGGTTCCTGAAAAACAGACAATCCATTTAGATTTTTGGGTCACAATGACAAAAGAATTGCAGTTTGTAGGCTCTGCACATTTCTAGATTTTACAACAAAATGATTTTGCAACAAAATGATTTGAAAAAGCAACACCATCAGCATTTATCGGCATCAGTAGATGTCATTCTACACTCTAAAAATGTCTGGGTTATTATTGACCCATAATGGGTAAATATTGGACATAACCCATGCTGTGTTAAAAATGACCCAATTTTGGGTTGTTGTTATGCAACAGCAGTTGGATTAAAACAAGCCAACATAGGGTAATTTTCACCCAGCGGTGTGTTTTGTCCAAAATTTACCCATTATGGGTCAATAATAACCCAGTCATTTTTAGAGTATAAGTAATCGAATATCGGTATAGATATTTTGCATGGGTGCATCCCTAGAAATTACAAACTAAATCTTTTAATTTAATGGAATATTTCCAAATAGTTACTTATAACACCATAACAAACAAGTCTCTGAATGAACCACATGAATGTGCTACAGCCTGAACATCCTATATTCCCAAAGTCTTAAAACTCATCTTACTCTCATATTCGCCTCACAATGTCCTTCTGCCCTACAGTCACTCTTACAGACGAGAACAATCTACTGAAAATATAAAGCTATGTGAAGAATGATCACCAGTGGCTCTGGAATGCGTTTCACATTGAGGCTTTTCTCCTGCAGGTTCAGAAGAATAGACTTCCACAAAATCTACTGCAAATTGCTCTTTGATGAGAATGTCAGCTGCTCTGAGCAATGGAGTATCGCTCGACCCTGCAGTCCGGCACATAGCCATAAAATGGTCCGGAAAAGAGACATAGCGAGAAGCGTGTGGCTGTAAGTCTTCATGACGCTAACTAGGCTCAGGTCACTGTGTGCTGTTAAAAGAGTCACATTCCTCTTCCAGCGATGACGTCAGGGGTTTGTAGTTCGCTTTGTGAGATTTTCACATTTTAGATGTACATAAAAACCTCAATGTACAAACAAATAAATTTAAATGTGTGTATAGAATACATGTATGGGACCCTGCAGCACAAAAACACATAATGGTCAATTTTTTTTTAATTGGGATAAATACATTATCTAAAAGCTGAATTGATTTATTTCATTGATATATGGTTTGTTAGGATAGGACAATATTTGGCCGAGATGATTCAAAAGAATTCGAAAAACACATATAAAAGAACATAATCCAAATGTCCTAGCAACACATATTACAATTGAAAAGGTTTGTTGTAGCACTCTATACTGGCTTACCACTAAAATGACCTCGTCGACTGAAAAGGGAATTAGTTGTTGGCTTTTACACAAGCAAATGGAAATTGGAAACCCCCAAGGAACGGGTTAGCAAAGCGAAGTTTTTCTGTCCAATTTTGATCGTAATTTTGCTGCATCCACTCACAAAAATAACGTTTTTTATATTTACGGTACAAAATTTACTAAATATCTTCATGGAACATACATATTATACTAATGATTTTTGGCATAAAAGAAAAATTCGAATTTTAACCCATACAATGTATTTTTAGCTTTTTCTACAAATATACCTGCCATTTACGAAGCATTAAAGGTGCAATGTGGGACTTTTAGAAAGATCTTGTGACAAAAATGCAATATAATATACATAACTATATTATCAGTGGTGTACCTTATATAATGAACTATTATGTTTTTAATGACCTTAGAATGAGCCATTTTTATCTACATACAACACAGGTCCCCTATCATGGAAGTCGCTGCCATATTTCTACAGAAGCCCTAAACAGACAAACTGCGCGTTTCATCCCTACGTTGTCTCAGACGATGACATGTTTGTCCTATGACAGCTACCGTAGCTTCTCATCAGGGGCGTTGTACAAGATCTCGGGCCCTATGCATAGGCAGTCCTGATGGGCCCCCATGCCCCACCCCCTTAATACATTCCAGACTTTCCAAGGGCCCTCTCTTCCTTTGGGGCCCTGGTAATCAGTACTGGTTTTACCCCCAGTCCGACGCCCTTGCTTCTCATTGCGTTTCAAAATTGAGGTTGGTTGCAATTCACAATTTCTCCGCTAGATGCCACTAAAAACCCATACTGTACCTTTAACTCTTTACTGGGCACATCCCTTTTTGAGTAGGGGGTGAAAAGGTGATAAATCCAATAAAATTAATATAACTCTGGCATTGTTTTGTTCTAGAAGCCTAATTTTGGTCTTGTTTTAAAAAAGACACTTTAAAAAAAAAATCGGAAGTGCCTAAAGGTGAAAATATTAAATAAGAAAAAATTGTTAAAGCGGTTTAAATTTATTGTAATAAATAAAAATAATGCAATATAGTATTATTTTATACATAAAATATGTTTTTGCTGTGTAAGGGTTTGTTGTGAGATTTGCTGCATACTCTTGTCACAAATTAATAAATTACAGTCACTGCATTATTATTATTATTATCTTATTATATGAAATATTATATGATATTATTATTATATTATATGAAAACTACATTCTTAGACCTTTCCAAAATATATAGTTTGTTGTAATATATATACATTAACATGAAAAATATTGAAGTAAACTTGGGTGTCCCGCTCACTGGACAGTGCCAGTTAAAGGCGGAGTCCACGATGTTTGAAAGCCAATGTTGATATTTGAAATCAACTAAACAAACACGCCCCTACCCCAATAGAATCTGGACCTTCTGTTGATAGACCCGCCCCACACATACGCAACCCCGCAAGGATGTCGGTTAGTAGACATGCTCCTTACTGCTGATTGGCTATAAGTGTGTTTTGGTAGTCGACCCGTCTCCTTTTCCAAAGCGTTTTTCAAACATCGTGGACTCCGCCTTTAACGGGTTAAAGTTTGATTTCAAATTGATTTCAATCTTTGTCATGGTCTTCCTCAAAGATATGAAGGTTAATTTTCACAGAATGTTCTTTACATTATTTAGGATAATTCTAAGTAAAGATCAATAAATCACAAAAAAAAATGACTTCAGCTAGGTTTTCACAAACTGCCCCAGTATAGTACATAAATTAAAGATTCCTAAAACTGACTTCCTACCGGTTTAGACTGGACTGTTGTCATTCTTGAACCAGCAGTCACTGCACTACAATATGTTCATTCTGTAGCGGCATGCCACATTCTCTCTTTAGACCAGAATTTAAAATGGCGAGTCCTTAAAGATCTCCTCCCTCTCTTTGGCTTTAATGGGACCCAAAGTCATCATTACCAAAAGCACAGAGCATGCATCTCAGGAGGCTTTCATTAGACCGGCCAGATGCTCCATGCAGTCACGCTTTTCCATAAGGAGGCACCCTTCCATTCTGATAGTCCTGGAAGAGGACATTTCTACCAAAACACAGCTGCAGTAGCCCTCTGTGCTTCTGAGAGTAAAAACTTACTGTGATTGACACTGACAAAGCATCCAGAAGTAATTTGGATGACATGAGCTACAGAGACTGTTGGTGACACCCAAGTGCCCAAAATTCCTCAAAACCAACAAACCAGACTATCCAGTCGAAGCTATAAGGTCAACAGACCAATGAAATGTCTCACTTTTTTAGCACACGCTAACAGTTATCTCATTTCACCTGCTCCCCTGAGACCAAATAAGCAACAAAATACATGTAATATGAAACACTGTGAAAGCATGGATAAGCATGATTTAGGCAAAACAATGTTTAAAAAACATGGTAATTACACAGCAAGAGGTGAAGTGTTGCATCGCAGTGCGTCGGGCATGAATATCCACGCGTGACCCGAGGTGTGGCTAACGCAGGTGATCAGATTAGCGAAGCTACTGATGCAACATGCAAGCCCAGCGAGAGACTGTCTGACTACCATCATTATCTAAAGTACTTATTTCAATACAAACCCAGCATGCTGCTTGCACAGCGGATGGCGTAATCTGCCTCTCGCTATTTAGATCAAGCAAAACAGCCCATTTGCAGTTTATGCAAGGAGCGGAAAAAACGACACCTACAGAATATTAAAATTTCATGGGCGGCAGGTTTATTTGCCTTAATGGAATTTTTAGTGACCTTGGAATAACGCAATGGAGTTGTATCTTGTGAGATGCTAGATTGAATTTCCACATAAATGATATAAGGTAAAACTCCAAACCAGCACAGCCCATTTCTTTTGATTGTGATACCTCTATGAAACATGGCTCAGGTCTACAGAACAGAAAAGGTCCTGACCCATACCTGTGCACAGTAAAGCCAACACAATCCGACCGGCAGTAATTGGTTCAGACGGAGACCCTTGAGTGTGTTACGAGAAAGACTGTGATCTACAGGGTCAGTATACACCTCTCCTCTTATCCCTTCTGGAAAACATCCAAGTCTCAACGAGGCATCATGGGAAATCCTCAGACCAAGGCATCCATGACCTCCTTCCTGTTCAATTCATCACCCTGGTCAGCATGCTATTATGGTAACCACTACTCTAGAGCTGAAATAGATCGGAAAAGGATTAGCTGTTGCTATTCGTTGGAGAGCCAAACTTTTTAACGTAACCCACTGGAACATCTAGGAATTGGCCAAGCTGGGACAAATTGAAAGATGCGACTGGGCAACGCATTAATTTCACGTCACATTACCAGACGCGGATAGTCGTTCATCAAAACATGAGATATAATCCTTCATTTATAGCTTGCTTGGCCAGACATACACAGCAGTTAGTGTTGGTTTAACAGAACAAACAGAAACACTGTGTGCTTGGCTATCATTCTTAACGCCATTTGCATGCTGACCGTTTGACAGAAACAAACTATCTTTCACCGCAGAGAGAGAAATTACAGCTCCTCTACGAATTAGAAGCAGGCGCAGCTAACCATCGACACGGGCGTCCGCGTCTCTGCAGCGATTGGATTTATTACCGCGCTGCAGAGCACATCATAACGGATGCCTTCAATTCGCAAAGAGCCGGTAAGGGATTTATAAGGTGGTGAATGCTAATAGATGAAAGCTCAATTTGGAATAGGATCGTCAGGGCTCTGTTACAAATCTAATAATGATTTAACTGGAAAATTAGTTTTGCTGCTTTCAGAAGATATGAAAGAAAGCAGGACAACTGAGATGAGACCAATGGATGTCTTAACCCTGATTACACCTGTTGTTAACATTTATTGAAGGTGATCCGACCACAGTTAGACAGGGCTAAATACAAGTCTAAATAAGGGCAAAACATTTTTGAGATTGGATTACTCAAACCACAAGATGTGACTCACCACAAAACAACCTTACCATAACACATCAAGGGTCACAATTCATATCACAATTGTAGTATAAACGCTTATTAGTCACAATTCAAATTATTTTTATTGTCACAATAAGACAAAAGCTCATCTGTCAAACAAACATAGTACAAATGCTTATCTGTCACAATTCACATCACAATTGTAGTATAAATGCTTGCCTGTCACAATTCACATCACAATCGTAGTGTAAACGCTTATTTGTTAAAATTCACATCACAATTGTAGTATAGACACTTATCTGTCACAATTCGCATCACAACTGTAGTGTAACTGCTTAACTGCCACAATTCACATCACAACTGTAGTATAAACGCTTATCTGTCACAATTCGCATCACAATCGTAGTGTAAATGCTTCTCTGTCACAATTCACATCACAATTGTAGTGTAAATGCTTCTCTGTCACAATTCACATCACAATTGCAGTGTAAATGCTTATCTGTCACAATTCGCATCACAACTGTAGTGTAACTGCTTAACTGCCACAATTCACATCACAACTGTAGTATAAACGCTTCTCTGTCACAATTCGCATCACAATCGTAGTGTAAATGCTTCTCTGTCACAATTCACATCACAATTGCAGTGTAAATGCTTATCCGTCACAATTCACATCACAACTGTAGTATAAACGCTTATCCGTCACAATTCGCATCATAATCGTAGTGTAAATGCTTCTCTGTCTCAATTCACATCACAATTGTAGTGTAAATGCTTATCTGTCACAATTCGCATCACAATTGTAGTATAAACGCTTATCTGTCACAATTCACATCACAATTGTAGTATAAATGCTGCTTATCTGTCAAAATTTGCATCACAATCGTAGTTTAAACGCTTAACCACCACAATTCTTATCACAATTGTAGTATAAACGCTTATCGGTCACAATTCCCATCACAATTGTAGTATAAACGCTTATCCGTCAAAATTTGCATCAAAATTGTAGTATAAACACTTATCCATCAAAATTCAAATCACTTTTAATGTTATAAACGACCTTACCACAACACATCAAGTGTCACAATTCATATCACAATTGTAGTATAAACGCTTATTAGTCACAATTCAAATCATTTTTATTGTCACAATAAGACAAAAGCTCATCTGTCAAACAAACACAGTACAAATGCTTATCGGTCACAATTCACATCACAATTGTAGTATAAATGCTTGCCTGTCACAATTCACATCATAACTGAAGTATAAACGCTTCTCTGTCACAATTCACATCACAATCGTAGTGTAAACGCTTATTTGTTAAAATTCGCATCACAATTGTAGCGTAAACGCTTATCGGTCTCAATTCACATCACAATCGTAGTTTAAACGCTTAACCATCACAATTCACATCACAATTGTAGTGTTAACGCTTATCTGTCACAATTCGCATCACAATTGTAGTGTAAACGCTTATCCGTCTCAATTCACATCACAATCATAGTTTAAATGCTTAACCATCACAATTCACATCACAAATGTAGTGTTAACGCTTATCTGTCACAATTCCCATCATAATTGTAGTATAAACGCTTATGAGTCACAATCACATCACAATTGTAGTGTAAACGTTTATCCGTCAAATTTGCATCAAAATTGTAGTATAAACACTTATCCATCAAAATTCAAATCACTTTTAATGTTATAAACGACCTTACCACAACACATCAAGTGTCACAATTCATATCACAATTGTAGTATAAACGCTTATTAGTCACAATTCAAATTATTTTTATTGTCACAATAAGACAAAAGCTCATCTGTCAAACAAACACAGTTCAAATGCTTATCTGTCACAATTCACATCACAATTGTAGTATAAATTCTTGCCTGTCACAATTCACATCATAATTGAAGTATAAACGCTTCTCTGTCACAATTCACATCAGAATCGTAGTGTAAACGCTTATTTGTTAAAATTCGCATCACAATTGTAGCGTAAACGCTTATCCGTCTCAATTCACATCACAATCATAGTTTAAACGCTTAACCATCACAATTACATCACAATTGTAGTGTTAACGCTTATCTGTCACAATTCGCATCACAATTGTAGTGTAAACGCTTATCCGTCTCAATTCACATCACAATCGTAGTTTAAACGCTTAACCATCACAATTCACATCACAATTGTAGTGTTAACGCTTATCTGTCACAATTCCCATCATAATTGTAGTATAAACGCTTATGAGTCACAATCACATCACAATTGTAGTGTAAACGTTTATCCGTCAAAATTTGCATCAAAATTGTAGTATAAACACTTATCCGTCAAAATTCAAATCACTTTTAATGTTATAATAAGACAAACGCTTATCTGTCAAACAATATGGTACAAATAAATGCTTGTTTGTCAAAATTCACATTACAATTCCAGTATAAACACTTATCTGTCAAAATTCGCATTACAATTGTAGTATAAACGCTCATGAGTCACAATCACTTCACAATTGTAGTGTAAACGTTTATCAGTCAAAATTTGCATCAAAATTGTAGTATAAACACTTATCCGTCAAAATTCAAATCACTTTTAATGTTATACTAAGACAAACGCTTATCTGTCAAACAAACATGGTACAAATAAATGCTTGTTTGTCAAAATTCACATTACAATTGCAGTATAAACACTTATCAGTAAAAATTCGCATCACAATTGTAGTATAAATGCTTATCCGTTACAATTCACATCACAATTGTAGTATAAACGTAGCCTGACGTTGTCATACTCAATTCTAGTCAGAATTTGAGTCTGATACCGCTCCATTAGGCTATAATTATGAGGCGTGTCTCAACCGAAAAATGCCTCTGCACTCAATTGGATAGACCTACGACCAATCAGAGCAACGGAGTGTGTGACGTATGTTGAAATTACGTCTTTGCAGCCTGACCGAACTGCTAGTTATTTCGCTACAATGACACTAACATTGTGATTATACTAAGTCTGAGTTAGCGAATGTACATCAACACCTACTATGTTTACAACATTTCGTTTATATCACAACACATGAAGTATTTACTAAGTCATAGAGTAAGACTATCTCTTACCATTTGTACGTTAGGTGAACTTCATCCACGACGATACCCATTACGTTGGCTTGAAAATATTGGAGCCTAGCATGTCCCTCCACTTATTCAACAACCACGATTCCGGGCTTCCGAAAAGAAGCTGGAAACGACCGCTTATTATATCCATCTCGTCATGCACGCCGAGTTGCATCGCCGTGATAACGTTACCCATTTCAGTTGCGACCAACTTTTGCCGAATCCCGTGGGAAGGACAGCAAAAACATTCACAAATTTCCTGCTCGCGTTTCTCTGTTCCTCTTTTAAAATCAATGCTCTGTCGATATCTTTTAGAACAGACTCAATGTCAGAATCCACACATCTGAACTCTACAGCGCAGCCATTCAACACACGCGCTCTTTGGTGACGTGTTCATTACGTTACTGTTGATTATCTGTCTATCATCGTATAAAGCCCGCCCTGACAATTTGATTGGTTCGACCAGCTCTAGTCCTAGCATAGCAGCTCCTCAACGGAAAAACGCCAGACCGATCTTCCCGTTTTCAAAATCTTGTGGGCGGGGCTAAGATCGGCTGGCACCCAGGCTAGTATAAACGCTTATACATTACAATTTGCATCACAATTGTAGTATAAAAGCTTATCTGTCTCAATTCATATCACAATCGTAGTATAAACGCTTAACCATCACAATTCACATCATAATCGTTGTGTAAATGCTTATCTGTCTCAATTTACATCACAATTGTAGTGCAAACGCTTATCCGTCTCAATTCACATCACAATTGTAGTATAAACGCTTATCCGTTACAATTTGCATCACAATTGTAGTATAAAGCTTATCTGTCTCAATTCATATCACAATCGTAGTATAAACGCTTAACCATCACAATTCACATCATAATCGTTGTGTAAATGCTTATCTGTCTCAATTTACATCACAATTGTAGTGTAAATGCTTATCTTTCACAATTCACATCACAATTGTAGAGTAAACGCTTATGAGTCACAATTCACATGCTTATCCGTCACAATTCGCATCAAATTTGTAGTATAAAAGCTTATCCTTCTCAATTCAAATCACTTTTAAAAACGCTTATCTGTCAAACAAACATGGTACAAATAAATGCTTGTTCATCAAAATTCACATTACAATTGCAGTATAAACGCTTATCCTTCACAATTGTAGTATAAATGCTTATCCTTTAAAATTTGCATCACAATTGTAGTATAAACGCCTATCCTTTAAAATTCGCATCACAATTGTAGTATAAACGCCTATCCTTTAAAATTCGCATCACAATTGTAGTATAAATGCTTATCCTTTAAAATTCGCATCACAATTGTAGTATAAACGCTTATCCTTTAAAATTCGCATCACAATTGTAGCATAAACGCTTATCCTTTAGAATTCGCATCATAATTGTAGTATAAACGCTTATCCTTCAAAATTCGCATCACAATTGTAGTATAAACGCTTATCCTTTAGAATTCGCATCACAATTGTAGTATAAACGCTTATCCTTTAAAATTTGCATCACAATTGTAGTATAAACGCTTATCCTTTAAAATTTGCATCACAATTGTAGTATAAACGCTTATCCTTTAAAATTTGCATCACAATTGTAGTATAAACGCTTATCCTTCAAAATTCGCATCACAATTGTAGTATAAACGCTTATCCTTTAAAATTTGCATCACAATTGTAGTATAAACGCTTATCCTTCAAAATTTGCATCACAATTGTAGTATAAACGCTTATCCTTTAGAATTCGCATCACAATTGTAGTATAAACGCTTATCCTTTAAAATTCGCATCACAATTGTAGTATAAACGCTTATCGTTTAAAATTCGCATCACAATTGTAGTATAAACGCTTATCGTTTAAAATTCGCATCACAATTGTAGTATAAACGCTTATCGTTTAAAATTCGCATCACAATTGTAGTATAAACGCTTATCCTTTAGAATTCGCATCACAATTGTAGTATAAACGCTTATCCTTTAAAATTCGCATCACAATTGTAGTATAAACGCTTATCCTTTAGAATTCGCATCACAATTGTAGTATAAACGCTTATCCTTTAAAATTTGCATCACAATTGTAGTATAAACGCTTATCCTTTAAAATTTGCATCACAATTGTAGTATAAACGCTTATCCTTCAAAATTCGCATCACAATTGTAGTATAAACGCTTATCCTTTAAAATTTGCATCACAATTGTAGTATAAACGCTTATCCTTCAAAATTTGCATCACAATTGTAGTATAAACGCTTATCCTTTAGAATTCGCATCACAATTGTAGTATAAACGCTTATCCTTTAAAATTCGCATCACAATTGTAGTATAAACGCTTATCCTTTAAAATTTGCATCACAATTGTAGTATAAACGCTTATCCTTTAAAATTTGCATCACAATTGTAGTATAAACGCTTATCCTTCAAAATTTGCATCACAATTGTAGTATAAACGCTTATCCTTTAGAATTCGCATCACAATTGTAGTATAAACGCTTATCCTTTAAAATTTGCATCACAATTGTAGTATAAACGCTTATCCTTCAAAATTTGCATCACAATTGTAGTATAAACGCTTATCCTTCAAAATTTGCATCACAATTGTAGTATAAACGCTTATCCTTTAGAATTCGCATCACAATTGTAGTATAAACGCTTATCCTTTAAAATTCGCATCACAATTGTAGTATAAACGCTTATCGTTTAAAATTCGCATCACAATTGTAGTATAAACGCTTATCCTTTAAAATTCGCATCACAATTGTAGTATAAACGCTTATCCTTTAGAATTCGCATCACAATTGTAGTATAAACGCTTATCCTTTAAAATTCGCATCACAATTGTAGTATAAACGCTTATCCTTTAGAATTCGCATCACAATTGTAGTATAAACGCTTATCCTTTAAAATTTGCATCACAATTGTAGTATAAACGCTTATCCTTTAAAATTCGCATCACAATTGTAGTATAAACGCTTATCCTTCAAAATTCGCATCACAATTGTAGTATAAACGCTTATCCTTCAAAATTCGCATCACAATTGTAGTATAAACGCTTATCCTTTAAAATTTGCATCACAATTGTAGTATAAACGCTTATCCTTCAAAATTTGCATCACAATTGTAGTATAAACGCTTATCCTTTAGAATTCGCATCACAATTGTAGTATAAACGCTTATCCTTTAAAATTCGCATCACAATTGTAGTATAAACGCTTATCCTTTAAAATTTGCATCACAATTGTAGTATAAACGCTTATCCTTCAAAATTCGCATCACAATTGTAGTATAAACGCTTATCCTTTAAAATTTGCATCACAATTGTAGTATAAACGCTTATCCTTCAAAATTTGCATCACAATTGTAGTATAAACGCTTATCCTTTAGAATTCGCATCACAATTGTAGTATAAACGCTTATCCTTTAAAATTCGCATCACAATTGTAGTATAAACGCTTATCCTTTAAAATTCGCATCACAATTGTAGTATAAACGCTTATCCTTTAAAATTCGCATCACAATTGTAGTATAAACGCTTATCCTTTAAAATTCGCATCACAATTGTAGTATAAACGCTTATCCTTCAAAATTTGCATCACAATTGTAGTATAAACGCTTATCCTTTAAAATTCGCATCACAATTGTAGTATAAACGCTTATCCTTTAAAATTCGCATCACAATTGTAGTATAAACGCTTATCCTTTAAAATTCGCATCACAATTGTAGTATAAATGCTTATCCTTTAAAATTTGCATCACAATTGTAGTATAAACGCTTATCCTTCAAAATTCGCATCACAATTGTAGTATAAACGCTTATCCTTTAAAATTCGCATCACAATTGTATTATAAACGCTTATCCATCACAATTCACATCACAATTGTAATGTAAACGTTAATCTGTCACAATTCAAATCACGTTTATTGTCATAATAAGACAAATGCTTATCTATCAAACAAACATAGTACAAATAAATGCTTATTCATCAAAATTCAATTGTAGTACAGACGCTACGTCACAATTTTACCTGGGCAAAAGCAAAAAACTGTCTGCTCACCTGTCAACCATTTCTCTAAATTTAAAGAAATTAAAGAAATTTCTGAAATTTCTTGGTCACAATCAGCATTAAGGTATTATATTTTAAAAAGCCTTTATATACTCTACCTGCAAAGATACTTGCATAATAGATAAATCCCCACAATACTGTTTAAAAAGGATCTCAAAGTGAGACATTAAGAAGTCAAGAGTGCATTTCCTTAAGCTGCAAATGATATAACACAACATAGATTTGATTTATTTTTAATGCTTTTGGCCTCAACAGAACTGCCATAGTTATATTTGGGTTTATTCTATAATTTGGAAAAACATAAATATAAAATGAATAAGCATTCCAAAACCTTTGAATAGTAGCGTATGCATGCACAAAATTTGCTGCCAGTTACCTGACATGTAAAGATGTTTCAAAACACATTATAATACTAAAAAAGTAGCAAATCATTGTAAATGGCTACAGCACTAAGGCTTATTGCTATTTAAAACAGAAAATAATAGCAGACAAGTCATTTGATGTGTCAAATTGGAAATAAATCTACCCAACAAAAACAACTGCCCTGGCCGGTCTATTGAATTACCGGGTATTCGAATGCAACAAGATTTATTCAGCAAATGGAAAATTATGCTTATTATTGTACTACTGCTAGATCTCCACATCGACGATTGAGCTCCGACGCATGCCAAGTCAATAAATCTTGATAAGACAGCAATAACGCAGCCTGTAGCGGCGTCTACACACACACATCCTATATACAAGCAACAATGATCTGAGCATATAAGGTCATTACGCCAGCCCCTGGCGCATTGCTTAGCCACATTACCAAAAACGCAGGCAGGCCCAAATGTCATTACGGCCTCATTACCAGCCAAGGCCTTGGCCTGCATCTCAAATTGTTCATTTAGCCGATATCCCCAGCCAAAGATTAGCCCCCAATATCAGCGGCAGCCTCCTGGAGATATGGGGGCAGGGTGAATTGACCCTTAGTATTGGCAACCAACAGAGGCTAAATTAAACAGAGGCATAAAAGAGCAGGACTGACATGCATGCGACATTGTGCCGGCGCAGGGAGCGTGTTTGCGTTAATGGCGCCATAAGCATTCAGGAACGGTTGCAGATCGCAGAAGAGAAAATGTGACTTACCTTAATGAAAGCAGGGATGGTGCGGCACACAACGGAGAGCAGGGAGAGAAGAAAAGAGATTATTAGATTACTTTTACATATTGTGTCAGAGGTCACATCATGTCATCAGAAAATTCAGCTCGTCCAATCCAAAGAAACCAAATCATAAAATGATCATCACGATTGGGATAGAGAATGGGCATTCTTGGAAACTATACGAATCCTATTTTTGTTTAATAATATTGCCAATAATTGGTTTAATAATGCCAATAATTGTTAATAATACCAATTTTTCTATAAACAGTTCATTTTTAAGCTATGGTACCACAACATATTTGAACTAAAATGAAACACACCTCTGCAAAATCCCTAACAGAAGTGCAAAACAACAGCACGAAACGGAGATTGCTATGCAAAATAACAATCCACCATCTTCTCATTCCCATCTGATCGTGCTCCCATTTTTACAGCTTCCAACAATCTGTCAGCAGGAGTCTGTCGGCTCTAATGAGATGTCATTTGATTTAGAGCCCCGAGCGTAACAGGCAGCGGTCGCAGGCGAACACTCGTCCCTCTGCGGTTCAACACCCCGACTGCCAATAGAAATCAATACAGTCGATCCGGTTATTAATACAGTCCCGCATCGCGAGAGCCGACGAGAGAGACGAATGACATTAAGCCCCATTGATCTGAAGGGAAACGGATTTCATAAGCGCTTGAATGAAGTCATTATACGCGGGACAATGGGGCCCAATTTGCAAAGTCGAGGCGTTCGTTTCGTTCGACAGCACTCGGCGATATCGCCCCAAATTGCCCGACACACAGCTAGGAGCAACCTGACTCATCGAACAACAAGATTAAAGGGCTGTTATACCCAAACATCAAAATTGTGTCATTATTTACTGTACTCACAAAAAAGCACTTTTTCCTTTAACTCTTTCCCCGCCAGCATTTTTTTATTTTCAGAAAACTTTAATGCCTTCCAGAAAACGTTCTTCTTTAAAGGTGCAGTGTGTAATTTTTAGAAGGATCTCTTGACAGAAATGCAAAATAATATACAAAACTATATTATCAGGGGGTGTATAAAGACCTTTCATAATGAACCGTTATTAGAACGAGACCTTCTTATCTACATACACTGAGGGTCCCCTTACATGGAAGTCGCCATTTTGTGCCCCCATTTTTCTACAGAAGCCCTTAACGGACATTTTATTACTAAGTTGTCTCCGACGATGACATGCTTGTCTGGTGGCGGCTACCGTAGCTTCTTTATGTGTTTCAAAACCGAGGGGTGAGCAGTGGACTAAACCGATGGTTGCAATTCGCAACCTCACCAATAGATGCCGCTACAATTTACAAACTGCACCCTTAAATACTGTATATAAACATACAATATACCAAATGAAAGAACAGCCCCTTTGCTTTAAAAAAAAAAGTTTCATCCTATCTTCATTTGTTCTCTTTTAATCACCTCTTAAATATGGGTAGGTTTCTTCAAAAATACAAAATTTTGAGCAAAAAGCTGAGATAATTGCATTTTTGTGACGGACTTTTGTTGGAGATCGGGTTCAGATTGATCAGAACATACACAGAGTTTTTACTGTTTTTGGATCAGTGAATGTTTTAGTGTTTTGTGGGTTGTGCGGGAGTGCCACCTGGTGACTAGTGGCGGAAATATAGATTGCTGTGGGAACTCGTCATTGGCAGGGAAGCGAGATAACTCTTTCCCCGCCATTGATGCGTTAAGAAACACATAAGCATTCACTTGTGGTGGTTGCTAGGAATGAATAAGAACTTACATTTTGTTCTGGTTCTTACACAAAGCTATTGCGTAGCTTTAAAAATATTTTTTAAGTCCACGTAAAATGATATTAAAGGGGCCATGTCACAAGACTTTTTTAAGATGTCCAATAAATCTTTGGTGTCCCCAGAGCACATATGTGAAGTTTTAGCTAAAAAAAAAACATATAATTAATTTATTATAACATGTTAAAACTGCCACTTTGTAGGTGTGTGCAAAAATGGGCCGTTTTGGGTGTGTCCTTTAAAATGCAAATGAGCAGATGAAGTGCAAACACTGATCACAATGATGGTGGTTTGTTGCAATTGAAACTCAATTGTGCTATGAATTATTTTCTCTCTCTCTCTCTCTCTCTCTCTCTCTCTCTCTCTCTCGCTCGCTCGCTCGCTCTCTGCACTAAATGGCAGTGCTGTGATTGGATAGTGCAGATTAAAGGGCGGTATTATTATAATAAAAGGCGGTATTATTATAATAAAAACTCCTTATTACATTTTTTCACCTGCTTGCAGATAATGATTTACCAAAACTAAGTTACTGAGTTGATCTTTTTCACATTTTCTAGGTTGATAAAAGCACTGGGGACCCAATCATAGCACTTAAACATGGAACAAGTCAGATTTTCATACCATGCCCCCTTTAAATACGTGTTTTGAGTTTGTCACTCAAGTTGAAAATATGTTATTAACCACCATGATAAAAACCAAGTAAATAAAAGTTCAAAATCTAAATAAGCAGGATTATCTGCTCTCAAATGCTGGGGGCGTGTCCTGTGTTTGTGCTGAAACCACGCCCACTTATTGGAAAGCTGACGTCTCTTTTAACTCTTTCCCCGCCGTTGACGAGTCAAATAAGAGAAAACGCTTTCCTGCAAATAACAAGTTTTTCCGGCAATTTGTATTTCTGCTATTATCCACCAGGTGGTGCTCTTACCCAACTTATAAAACCCGGAAGTATAGAGACAGAGCGCAGCGCGTCATAACCTGAAAACCACGCCCACCGGGGGGGGGAAAGCAATCCAACCGTCTCCATTGACTTTGTGTTGCGAGGGGCCGCCTCCTTGCCATTTCTGGCTTGTAACAAAAAGCAGAGTGGTGCCTAAAGGCTGCTGTGTGACAATTTGTAGAGCTAACAAGCCAAAGAACCCAGAGGTAAGTTTTTATAAGCTGTTGAGCCGTAAAACCCAGCCTTTAAGGAGAATAAAGTGGATCGCCGACTACGTTTCCCCCTAGTTGACGCAGTTTTACTAATAGGAGTACTATGAAAAGTTGCCTGTTTCCATTTCTGTGTCTTTAAACGCTCGTTTTTTAAAGTCGACAGCTTATAAAAACTTTTTGCTCAAAAATGTGTATTTTGAAGAAACCTACCCATATTTGAGAGGTGATAAAAAGAAATCAAAACTTTTTTTTGTAAAGCAGAGGGTCTGTTTTTCATTCGATATATTGAATGTTTATATTTTTAAAAAATAACATTTTCTGGAAGGCATTTAACTTTTGTGAAAATCATAAACACTTTGACTGTTAGATCTAATGCGTGACAGATCAAATTTTAATAATAAAGTTTAACAGCTTTATTATTTTTTCAATTTAATATTTTTTTTTCTAAAACTTGTCACTATTGCACATTTTGCAACAAAATATTGAAAGACTTTGACTGTTGCCATCATAAGCTTGATGTTATGTGACATTTTGCCCCTCAATATTTATTTTTCTTTATTTAAAAAAGTGTATTTTTGTTAGTTTGTTGTTGTAAATGTCTTAATTGGAACAGAGATTGTGCCATTACAACTATAATAGATGTTGAAAATTATTAAAGGTTATTTGAAAACGATTTGTGCCATTGTGCCAACAGTTTAATTAAACGTTATATATATTATATATATATATATATATATATATATATTAGGGCTGTCAAAATTAACGCGTTAATAACGCGTTAACGCAAATTCATTTTAACGCCACTAATTTTATTAACGGAGATTAACGCAACGCGCAATTTCTGTTTGACCCTTGGTCCAGCCCATAGTTGAATGAACAGAGACGCAGACAAATGTGACTCTCTCTAAATGAGTAAAAGGTTTTCATAGAAATAAGAACATTAAGCAAATCGTCTACCAAATCCAATGCTCTAAATGCTCGTTGGACATCTGATATGATCTTTATTTATACGTCTGAGAGGTGTAACGTACAGTCCTCCTAATGCTTAATCTAATACAAAAATACGTCTCAATTCATTTTGGTTTCGCTTTTATGCATGACTTAGAAAATAGACTGCAGGACTTGCTTGATGTTAAAAGAGTCATTAAGAGAGATAAAGTTCGGTACCTGATTAATGTTAAAGAGTTATTAAGAGCGACAAGACTCAAAAGCGATCCCCTCACGCTGACTGACTGATATCTGAAGCGCGTGCACACAGACGCGCGAGTGCGCGACCCGGATATATAGACATCACAAAATTACAGTTTTAAATATCTGTTTTGATAAGAATTCACGCAGGTAGGCTCTATAATCTGTTATGTTTTAAGTAAATGTTTGGTTAACTGTTGGGTAAAACTATCTGATGTGTAACATTATATTAGATCACTTAGATTTTAAGCAGTCTGTCTCAATGTCAATCAAACAAAAGGAAAAAAAGTTGAACATACATTGATGATGTTTTTGCATTGTGTGTGCTAAATCTATTAGTTTTACCAGTGATTTTAAGGTATTGATGTGGTAATATAATGTATGGATGTGGAAATTTTTGTGGTAATTTGACTCTTTCAACTTCAAACACGTGTAGTTCTGTCATATTTTGTTATATTTCAACAAATCATGCATTGTTCTATGTTTTAATAGAGAATGTCAAAATATGAACAACTATTTTTTAAAAATTTGCTAATTCCGACTCAACTTGCCAGCACAAGTCACAAATGATGCAGCATGCAGCAAACAAAAATGGAGAAAGAAAAATCTTCTGAAAGGAAAATTCATATACAAAACAATGGCTGGTGATTCTGTTAAAATGTAAACAGGCTGTTGTTAACATACATTTGCATAAAGCATCTATATATGTATATATGATTAGAATATTAAAAACCTGAAAAGTGTTAAATTAGGGTAAATTTAGAATGGATAAAAATGTGCGATTAATTTGCGATTAATCGCAGTTAACTCATGACATCATGCGATTAATCTAGATTAATTTTTTTAATCTATTGACAGCCCTAATATATATATATATATATATATATATATATATATATATATATATATATATATATATATATATATATATATATATATATATATTGGTTGCATTTGTAAATCAAATCGTACGGAGGCAGCATATGATATATCGGCAAAATTCACATCGATGGCAGAGAAAAACGATTTGCATTGAATCGTAATGAACTGTCCGATTTACACCCCTAATATTCTTTGTAATGGTTTCAGTAATATTTTTAAAGTACGTTTATAAAGGTTTTAGAAACAGATCTCTCAAATGACTTAACACAGACCTTAAAACATCGCATAAGTCCTACGACTTTAAAACTTTGATTGTGTTTTGTCCTCCTTTCATGAAGTTTGAAAGCTTTGGTGGTGCCCATTCATTGTGTTTGCTCAGAAATTGGAGACCAGCACAATGCTATTGTAGTCCAAAGAAAAACCTGATTATAACGACATAAGGGTGTTTCATTTGGTAGAACTATCCCTTTAAGACAAACCCAAACATGCAGCGCTAAATAAAAGCCTTGTTTGTAGAAATGGATGTGACCCATTGTTTGGATAAGCGAGATACTCTCGATTCGTGCAAATGAATACCCATAGTAGGCAGGCATTGTAAGTATTGCACCTTACAATGGTGTATTGGTCTCCCATACAGAAATGCTTCACCGAAAGGGCATCAGAGATAGAACGACAATAGACGTCAATATCTGCCAGGCGTTTGGGAACAGACCAATGCAACTATGCTTCAACTGCAAACTAGCCATTTAATTACCAGCGGAGCATTGGGATTCTAGTCCGCCTTTTCCAAGATTAAACACATGCCACAGATGCCCATTGTTCTTATGTGTACTTACACCAGAGCAGTTCATATCTCACAGTGTTCATCGCCTACTCCAATGACATTTCACTGAGACCAACACGTTACATTCAGATACTAATGAAACAACAACAGCTCGAGGGCATGAAGGAAAAGACAAATATAGTTTGATTTAGCCGGTGACAAAAGCTCATATTTACATAGTGCGAAATAATGAAACATTATGCCCGGAGAGTCCAAACACGCACTGATAAACCCATTGCTTTGCCTCGCTTCATCTGGGACCAGACCAGGTCAGTTCCTCTAGGCTTGTGTCTCAAATGAATATTCATTACGATATAAAGAGCCAGCGCAAGGACAATAAACTTACATATATGAATGCGTATGCGTGTGTTTGTCCGTAGGGTGCGGGGCTGTTTAACTAACCTCAGAGAATAAGAAGGGTCAGCCATCCAATAAGAGCTGCCTATTGTCATTAAATCACATTGAGCTTTATTGAGTGTACAACCGTATTACCATGAGCTTGGCAATATTGCTCACACAAGGACCCATCTGGCCTAAAAATATGATTTTTGCCACTATTTTAATATCTTTTATAGCTTGGGGATTTATTTTGGAAGGGGAAAACTAATTTAGCGTCATGTATTAAACATAGACGATGCAAAGATCTTTTCAGCATATTGTTGTGCTTACGGTATTTCCGAATTGGAAATTTCTGGACTCTGAATAGATCAGAGGTAAATCCTCACACCTGTTCCAAGCAAAATCCCTAATATCTGCATGCAACACCTAAAACAAAAACTAATTTTTTTATACTACTCCCTTTATCTAACTCAGACTTGGTATTACAATATAAAAAAATGATCTTAACAAAAAATGTAATAAATAATTTCAAATCTCATTGTATAAAATATATAATATTTATTTATATAAATATTTATATAATATTTATAAAATACCTATTTTACCCATTGTGACTATCGCTTACAGCTAACTACTACAACAATTCTACTCATAATAAAGTGATTAAAAGTTTTGTAGCTAACCTGGTAACATAGCAAGTATACACTCTCGGATAAAAGCTACAAGTGTTGTCACTGGGATGGTACCTTTTTTAAAAAGGTCCTAATATGTACCATTTAGGTACAGATATGTACTTTTGAGGTACCAATATGCACATTTAGGTGCAAAAGTGAACTTTTTGAAAGAAGGTACTGCCCCAGTTAGAACTTTTGTGAGAAAGACCGTAAAATCAAGGTGAACTTAATATTCGTATTTTACAACCAAGCTGTAAATTTGTTTAATTTTAAAAATTCATTTAGGATACACTCATAAAAATAAAAGGATGCAATGCCATAGAAGAACCACTTTTGGTCCCTAAATAACCTTTCAGTCAAAGGTTCTCAGAAGAACCATGGCCGTTTCTCAATATGCGTTCTTGTCTGTACTTGTGTTCTTGTGGACTTGTGAAACATCATCAGTTGCGGACCAAGTACTGTTCCAAATCAAAGTTCGCATCATAGGTTTGCATCAAGCCCAAGTTCACATAAATCCCCGGATGTGTTCTTGATCCGCCCATTTTATCGAGAATGCATCAGAGGAGACTTTCAATTCAATTCAATTCAATTTTATTTATATAGCGCTTTTCACAATACTTAATTGTTTCAAAGCAGCTTTACATTAATAGAAGCAGTAAAAGCACAGAAAAACGACAGATAGCACAACATAATACACAATAGCATAAGCAGTCAAATTTGCTGCGGCTATGACTCGACATTATGAGCGAGCGTATTACTAATGTAACGTCTAGAAGAAGAAGCTAAGTTAAGCCCAAGCAGGCTACCTCCCCGGGGTAAAAAACCCCCTAGGAGAAAAAAAAACAAAAACCCTGGGTTGTTTAGCCGAGGAAATAAAAAAAAAGTCCTAGGAGGGAAAAACCCTTGGGAGATATATATGTATATACACATATAAAGACTTGTGTGGACTTGTGACAGCGAAGTTTCCCAGAATGCATTTCGCGTCAGGAGTTCGTTCTTCAGAGTCTGTACTTGCAAGTTCGAACTACGAAGGACACAAGTCCGAGTTTGGCGTACTTGGTATTGAGAAACGGCTCATGTCTTTTTTAGACAGTTTCATCAGACGGATGCTCATTGTCACGGTTACGTGCCTGAATGAAGTGAACTTCCCGTCTGTATTTATTTATCGGTCTGGCTAGTGGCTAAACCAATCTCTGAAACAAAAACTTTGTCTAAAATAAATGTTTCGTTTTAATAAGACGAGTGGAGACGACAAGCATGGATCAGAACTGCGGAGAGGTTTGGCAGCCAGGCATGAAATCAAGGACCTGTAGCTAACATTGCATACATTAAGTTTAGTCTATAGCTTTTTATAATCTAAAGAACCTTTTCTGTCACTACAAAGAACCTTTTGTGACACAGAAAGGTTCTTCGGATGTTAAAGGTTCTTTATGGAACCATTCAGCCTCTAATGGTTCTTTTATGGCATCATGAAGCGCCTTCATTTTGAAAAGTGTCTATTACAAAATCTACTATTTACCCCAATATTAAACCATTCAAAATTGTGGGGGAAAGTCATACACAGGGATAACAACACCTATAAATGCAATTAACTAGCGCTGTCTCATAAGCGGGACACCTGAGTTTACTTCAATATTACGCATGTAAATTTCATTCCATCACGACAAACGATATACTGTTGGAAAGATATAAAAATGTAGTTTTCATATTTCAAAACGTTTTAGCAGTAATAATAATCCAGTGACAGTAATTTATTAATTTGTAACAACAGTATGCCGCAAACTGTTGACACCTAGTGGCCAATGTCGGTAAAACCACTAAAAGTGTAACACAAACCTAATTTGGTGATAATTTTATGTAGAAAATATATACTTTATTGTATTCATTTTTTTTTTACAATAAATGTAAACTGCTATAAAAAGATATATTTTCACCTCCCATGAAAATATTTCCGTGAAAAACTTCAGAGTGTCTTCTTTAAAACAATGTACATATACATATACATGCAAGACACTCCCTTAGCAGTAAAATCTGATTACACATGAGACTACGCGAGTATCTTGCAAACGCGAGCGTCTCTTTTTTTATTTATTTTGACAAGACACGTGATACACATGGGATCACTCGATGCACTTCGCATCGAGCGCCCTTGAAAAAAAGAAGTCACCAGCCACCACTGCCATTCACCCCCTCCAAACACACTGGTGCCAGTTTAGCCTGTGGCCCAGTGCCCACCCTATGCTAACCCTCCGCTGTCCTGTTCAGAATTTTATCCCTTTTCCTACTTATCGCATTTCCTTCCACTTCAAAAGAATGTTTGAAGTTAGCGCGGACCACTTTGAAGCCCACGCGCCAGCACGTACGACAGCCTCCAGTAAGTCCCCTGTTATGTGTCATTAGCCGGTTCATTTCCAATATGAAGGCTATAGACAGACGTATAAAGTCAAGAATAAAGAGAGTCTCAGAGAAGTGGATTATGTCATTAAGATGCAAACAAATGGGATAATAATTTTGTAAATGGTTTCATTTACATTTCTTTGGCAAAAGTGACATTCAAGCTATACATTATATTTAGATTTTTTAATTCCCAGCTACAGGATCTTTAATACAAAAAACTTTGATAAATTTGTTCCTCTCACTTGGTACTTATAAATAATATACTCTAAATAAATAATAGTTGAATTAATGTAGTAACAAGGTCATAAACATTATTTCTGAATTAAATGAAACACAGCAAGTTGTTTCAAATGCACGAAGCGTAGAGGTAATCTAACTTTGTGATTTAACTCTGCTTTCTTGAACTCCGGCCTCGGCTATGAATCAAAACTTTAATTATAAATCTTCAGGTTTGGAGATATTTAAATGGAGATAAAATATACATGGACGATATCTTTCTCCTTTTTATTAACTGTGTCCTACTCAGGAGCGCTGTTAATCATTCTTTAATTAACTTGTTGACTGGGGACGAGACCAAGCTATCTCTCTCTCTCTCTCTCTCTCTCTCTCTCTCTCTCTCAAACACAGACACACACACAGAGAAGACAGGGTTTATCTAAAGCGACCACTGCTAATGTTTATTTTTTAGGATGACTAAAGAGCAAACAGCACAATAAACAATGCAAGAGGGTCAAAAGTGTGCACACGTTAATTACAATGTGTCTGGGCAAGTGCTGAATAAATGCACGAACCGTTGTAATGGTTTTGAAGGTCTTAAGGTTTTCCCCATAAATGTTTTAAATAAAGTGAAGTCCACACTAAGTATGAGACGACACCACTTAGATTCTGGAATTAAACATGAAGTTGAAAAATGATGTTAATGATGATAATAATAAATATTTATCAAGACTGCATTATTTCTAGGTCACTAATGTAATAAGCAAATATGTGACATTTGCCATGTTAATTCTTTTGAACCAAAGGTCAGATTTCCTGCTTGCTTTCGCTGAAGCAGACAAGATGCTCTTTGAAACATTCTCAAATCACGCTGGGATAACATGGATCATCAGGTTTTGCATTAAGTCCATTTTAAGTTGTGCAGTCCATGCCAACTCATGTGCACACTCCCATTTAAGCAAAAAGAGGACTAAGCACTAAAAAAAATCAAAAATGCATGTTGATTTTCAATTCAACTTTAAACTTTAATTTAAAACACTGACAATATAAGTAAACATTAAGGTACAAGACGCTGTGCTGTATCGTGGGATAAGTCATGACTGAAGTGCGCTGTCCTTTCGGTACCTTGCAGTTATATGCAAGTCATCCGGCACATTGGAACGGTGTTGCCAAGTCTGCGGGTTTCCCGCAGTATTGTATTACTTGACATACTGTAGATTTATTTTTCTGTGGGTTATATTATATAACGCAAGGGAATGTGGAAGGATTTTAATGATATTATGTTCTTTTTTTAAGTTTTGGTATTTGGAAAAAGATCATTGGGATTGATTTGAATGTTAGGCAAATCTGGCAACCCTGCCAAGCCGGTGCATGAACACTTGAGAGCATACTGAATGTCCGTCTACAACCGTAGTTATACGCATGTTTATCAAATACATAATTAATGTGTGGTGTTGTGTAGACCCAAACATCATAACTGCTTACACAATACACCAAGACGAAAGAGTTCCCTAACACAACATAAAAAATTGAAAATCTGTAATACTGAGTTACTACAGACACATAACAACATTTTACCCTGTGAAAAGTTATCCCATTTTTCTGGAATACAAATATCTGCAGGATTTACAACCAGAAGCTGCGTAATGTATCCTGAAAAACTGTGAGTGACATCTGCATCGGGACCGTTTCAAAATGGCGGACATATACTGTATAAAGCAGTCGAATGCCGTATATGTGTAAACATCTATGGTCATAGCTGTGTCTATCGTAAATAAAACACAGCCTTTGACCAATCAGATTCAAGGATTGCAACTGTTTTAAGAGTATAAGTCACGTAAGAAAGAGGAACAAACATATATATGTCGCAGTGGACACGTCACATTTATTTAGAAAATTATTTCACAAAATCCAAGCCGAGAACAGACATATAATCTGGAAAGGCAAGTTATTCAACTAAACAATAGCAGACAGAACAGCAGGTTGAATAGGTGTCCATACGTTAAAGTAATAGAAACAGTTATTTACACGATACACAATAGCTTACAGAACATACCAGGAAGGCTGAAAAGGCTAAATGAACAATACAAGCCGACGTGCAACAAGTTCGCAGGTTTGTCATTCCACATCACTGAATTCATTGAATTACATAAATACTGTATTTTTCCATATGCTGCTTCTGTATTTATGTAATTCAATGGATTCAGTAATGTGGAATGACAAGTATGCAAACTTCCCGCTAGTTAGCTTGTTCGGTTAATTTAGCCTAATGAACCTTCTAGGTAAGTTCTGAACGAACGAACCTGAGAAGACCCGAACTGTCTCACGTGTGTGCATCAAGTCCTTTTCCAACCACTCCTCCGTTTGCCAAGACATTTTGTGGCTGGCAATAGGTTCATTTTTGTTGAGCCAGACCTGTCAATCAATTTTGAATGCACACTGTACACTTTATAGTGTCAAAAATAGTGATAAATAGCAGTAAAAGCTCGTAATCATAGGGGAAAATTTTTTAGTGTTATATAGCACCTATCTATAAAGCACCTAGGAAGAACCATACGGGGGTGATATAGCACCACTATATCACAATATGGTGCTACACAGGTGCTATATAGCACTTAAAATAGTTCCCCTGATTACGACCCAGTGAACCACTTTTAGTGCTATTTATCACTGTTTGTTTTTATAGTGTAGTGGTTACAGTACCTTGGTGTCGTCGGCAGATAACAAATGAAAATAAATGGATCAGTGGGCCAAAATGGGTTGCCAGGCCACTGGGTTCTTTCTGTTTGACTGGTGGGTACGGGGCTGCAGACTGCACACACATCGGTGCCGTTTACATCCGGGTCCAGTCGGGTTAAAAAAATTTACATCTTGCTTGGGTCTATTTTTGTCAGGTTTGTCTCGTGTCTTTAAAAATATATATTTATGCATGTCGGATTCAGGTAAAAAGTGAATCAGGTAATTTCGGGTCAGGTACATTTCCATTTCTTTGAACCTGAGAAGACCTCTAAACTAAACTATGCTTTAAAAATGCTGGGCTATTTTCAACCCAGTGTTGGGTCAAAAAGAGAAAAATTCAACTTGTTGGGTTGTAGTCTAACCTATGCTGGGATGTTTTAATGCATTGATGGTTGAAATACTGTTGGGTCTGGGTTGTTTTCACCCATTGTTGGGTCAAATATAAACACTTTTTGGATTTTCCCCTTTTTGACTGAGGGATGAAAATAGTTATTCGCGTGTAGTTGGACGCTTCAACATTTGAGTTCACTCGCTTCATTCGCGCGTGAAATTCTAGTAATTCAAGAAATTCACGCGGAAATTCGCGTCATGGGAGGGGCTTCTGCGACTCCGCTGAGACTCTGCCACTCCGCTCGCTTCCTGTAATCACTTCACTACTACAGCAAGATCCTGATTGGTTAACGCGGCACGGAAATCCGCCGCAATTCAGATTTTTCAACTCACCAGACTCTACCGCGTCTGGTGTAAACGCAGCATTAAGCTATACTGTTATATTACTACTTGTGTCTGCACTTTTATGTGTTACTTTGCGCTTACTTACGCATCTGACGTTTATCTTTCACATGCGTAGACATGCGCACATGGACAAAACCGTGAGAAAGCCGGTTAAAGTGTTTACATGCCACGCAAAATCAGGGTAATGAGCAAAAAACTACCTGTGCCGATTGGTTTTTGCTTACGCCGTTTATGGGCTTTCCCCGACCAAAAAGAAAAACATTTTACGCGTTTACATGACCCCGCGTGTTATCAGTTCATTAAGCATAATCGACCTAATTCTACTCTTTGTAGAATATTGTTGTATAATGTAACAATAAATTCAAACTGCAAACTCACTCAAACTCGGTCGAAACGTAATTGTTTTTACTGTGACACTGTAGATTCAGGTGAACAGATGAAGCAGGGCAGATTACATTGAGGTAGAAACAGGGTGAGTGACGTGTTGAAGATGCCACAGGCAACAGAGTTAAGCTTCTCTTGGCTAATGGAAAAGACCATACATGGACTCTCTCTCTCTCTCTCTCTCTCTCTCTCTCTCTCTCTCTCTCTCTCTCTCTCTCTCGTCTTTAATAACTCTGTCTATAGTGTTCACAGAGAGCAAGTCTGATGTTTTCTCCACAGAAGGGAGTCGGGACCAGCTGGGTTAAGCTGATAAAATAGCACTTGGAGAAGTAAAGCCAGCAGACTTCAGAAATAAACACAGATAGCGATACGCACGACTGATGCCTGAACTACATGAAACTGCCAGAAGGTTTATACAGGAAAGTTACGGGAATAACATAGGCTTGTGACAAACAGGTTTCTTACTGCTCCAGTCTTTTGATACAGCTTAGGTCACGGAAAATGGAGGTCAGTAGTATGGGAATCAATATAGTACATGCTTAACTGGTAAAGCATGGCGCTAGCTACAGTATGCTGAGGTCACGGGTTCATATCCCAGCAAATGGACATACTGATAAAATGCATAGCTTTGGATTGAAGTGACTACTAAACGTTAAAATGTAGATGTAATGATAAAACGCATAGCTCACATTTCTTCAACAAGTCACATGAGGTTGTAGGTAGGTCAAATGAAAAATATAAATTACGAACTAAAGTGTTATGGATTTGAACACATCTAACCTTAAATATCAAATACGGCAATAGTTCTGAATCTCTGTGCGTTATCAAAGACATATTCCTATTATAAATAATTCAGCTCTTTCCCATTTATGACAGATATTGACGTACATTGTTGACAGTAAATGGGAAATAAGATGGACTACTTTTAATTAACAGTATGATGACGGATGAGTGCAACCACTTTATATCCATTATTGTACCATTCTTGGACATTCAATCCAGATTTAATTTCATAAATCAAATCTAAGACATTACATTTGATTACATTGTAGCCTTAGGGTTCCTAGTCGACCGCTTCCTTATTGGTGTATTCCCACCTCAGTGTATATTATAGAAACTATATTGTATATCATACACACAATGGCAGACAGTATATATATACACTAATATGTTGCGGATGAATAATTTAAAGAGCTGGAAGAATCAAAGGCCTCGGTTAACGGCACAGATTCAATTAAATTCAGATTCAAGTCAGTCTGAATCAGTCTCAGTTGCTTTTAGGGCTGCTCGTCCGTTCTTTGTTCCCTTGGAGAAATGTCTATTTATCAAACCCACAGAACTACATCAAATATTATATCAGTCTCAAAAAGAAAATAACATTAATGATCGCTTTTCAAGCCTTCGTGAAATTAGCTTTTACCAGAGGCGCAACTGACATAAAATATTTCCTTCAAAAGGTGGCCAACGGTTCAAGGCTAAGTTTAGTTCTCTTGCAGCTATCAATTATTATTCATACTATATATATATATATATATATATATATATATTCAGTGCTTTTCTCAACACAAAAAAGAAAGAGGCAGATCTTCTTATGTCATCTTGAGGTTGAAGACAAGAAATAATGCTAGAGACTCCAGTAAGCTCGTGTTTTCCACCGAGAAGCCACTTCAGGCTCACACTATGCTAATGACACTAAAATCCGCTCAACTTTTCCAGCGGTGAATTGTAATTGCGAGCTGCAGCTATATACGCTGCATGACAGACACCCCATCAATCACAGACCGAGCTTCGAGTCTGGAGGTTTTCCCACTGGTGGTCTAAACCTCCCCACGCATTCAAAGACCTCGACGTCACGGCTACCCGGCCCGCAGTCTTCCCTGCATGCCTGCGGAGCGCCACGTACATCCTCTCTTTAAAGAAAACCCCAAAACCTAGTCACTGATTAAAGTTAATTTCTTTCAGATGGTTTACTCTGGCCCATCTCGTGCACCCAGTTAAGACCGATTGGAGCACGGTTCCCCCGCTCCTTCATCTACTAGCAGCATCGAGGGCCCTTCTCCTGAAACGTGGCACTGATGCCATCAAACGATGGGACTGCATTGGAATGTCATTTGCGGACTTGGCTATATATAAATGTACAGTATGTACAGTACATAGGAAGGACAGATGGTGCTACCACTTTCCAAAACCTTTTACAGCTAAATATAGCACACGCTACCAGTCTTTAAAAATGAAGCATTTAGGGTGCGTGTACAACAAAAGGTATAAATGTGGGCGGATGCCAAATGTAGACACTTGCCAATGTTTCTTTTGCTAAGCACTTTGGTTGCTATAATACTTTTGTTTTGTGTTGTGTCGTTGTACGATGTGCCAGTTGGTTGTTGTGGCATTTGTCCCGCCCCTTATCCACTGTGATTGGATGGCTGAGTGAAAAGTGAAATTGAAAAGAAGACATTTCATGGTAATGTAAAATTTTTAACTCTGGGCTTTCTGAAAAGCATGGCGCTTTCCTTAAAAACATACGCCGGCCACAGGTGAAAACGCCTTGGTGTACATGTTGCCAACTGCGTACACATCAAACGTGAAGTTCGTCGCTTTAGAATACTCGTGGGATTTAACTTTGTGTCATGTACATTTTTCGTTTAGTTTTTTTTACTTGCGCAAAATTGTTTTTGTGTCAATGGCGCCACCCAATTTGCGTCATTCGCATCGCCCCATGCAAGTTCATGTCCATTCGCGTCTTTGGAATGACTTTGTATGTAATCTACAGTATGCGCACAAATCGTTGAATTCGCTTTGGTGTATATGCCCCATATAGTTTTTTTAACATTAAACTATTTTTTATATATTAGTTAAAATAATACAATTGTTTATGTTAGTTCATTGTGCATTAAGGTTAAAAACACAACTTTCGATTTTAAAAATGTTTTAAGAAATGCCTAAATAAACATAAACTAAGATAATAAATGCTGTAGAAGTATTGGTCTTGTTAGCCAATTGAATAACTAATGTTAACAAATATAGTCTTAATGTAAAGTGTTACCAAGATTGTATAATACACTGAAAAAATTATTCATTCAGTTTACAATATATATATATATATATATATATATATATATATATATATATATATATATATATATATATATATATATATATATATATATATATATATATATATATATATAAAAAATTGTAAACTGAATCAATAATTTTTTCATATATATATATATATATATATATATATATATATATATATATATATATATATATATATATATATATATATATATATATATATATATATATATATATATATATATATATATATATATATATATATATATATATATATATAATTTTTTTAAGTTATGTTTTTGTCTTTCTTAGATAGATAGTATGATAGGAGAGGACAGGAAATAGGGTGGAGAGAGGGGAGAGGGGTACGGGATCGGCAAAGGACCTCGAGCCGGAATTCAAACTCGGGTCGCCGAAAGTGCGTCTGCACCATGTGTCGGAGCACTGCCCACTACACCATCGGCTCCGACTGTTTACTAAATTTTTTAAGGTAAGTGGTTGCAATCAATTTATTTAAGCTACATTTAAAGTAAAGTTCTTTTTAAATTTATTTTAAAAAAGTCTAATTTTAAATTGAATTAATCATTATTTTCAGTGTAGAAGAAGCCTAATAGATGCCATTAGATTGTATCTAAATCTGCAAAGTTACAAACTAACAGAGCTTTGCTAGCCTTGAAAAACAAAAAAGCATTGAAACATCTACTGGATAAACAGCAATATATATTTATCGATAAGCTGCCATGAGAGTTAAGAGGAATGATGCTTTAGAAAATCTTGAGTTTCTTTACGGCTTTAATTTATATTCTTTATATTAAATGTCCAGCCAAAGATTCATAAATGAGAAATGGTCTGTTAGGGTTAAACTGTCAGTATGTAACGTGCAAAACAAGATGTTATATTGCTGAAGCAAACAGAAACATATGACTAATGTCACCACAAAGACATATGTGCCAAATATTGGTGATCCTAAAAAACCAAAGCACACAAGAAAACCAGATTATTTCTCAGTAAAAAGGCTACGGCACAGAGGTCAGAGGTCAAAGTAAAATCAAGCAAGGTGAAAAGACGTGACAAGAGATGACTCGAAAAGCTTTGTGTCTAAGCCAAACTCAAACACACGGAGGGGTTTGAGAGTGACCCTGCCTAAGAGCCTGGCACAAGGGCATCGACTGCAATTAAACATCTGGCCCTGATATTCTCTCTGTTCGGCTCAGTGGAAATTCTCTGACCTGGAAGGACGGTACTTTATTCTCTGCCCAGTCTTTGTTAACCATATCAAATCTCTTTTGCAATTAGCCCCCTGATTTCCGTCCTGACGTGTTAGCAGAATTATTCATCTTTCCCAGGGTCCTGTGGTTCGTTCGGTCACCGGCTGGTCAGTTGGCTTGTGTCCTGAGCAGCACAGAGCCAACAGGAAGATGACTGTCTCTGCATATCATCTCTGGCACGGGGGGAGCTAATTCACCAGCTGTGAAGGAACATGCAGGTGAACGAGGATGGATACAAAAAATGAAACTTTCTAGAAGACTTTGGACCTGTTTAGAAATGCTTATTCGCCATATATGCATATGAGTGATGATAGAATTGCAAGTACATTTGGTAACAGTGTTGGCAGCCATGAGTGTGTGTGTTTTTCAGAATTGACACTGACAAATTCAGTCAACAGAAAATTATGATTTTCAGCTGTGTAAGTCAACTTTTATAGAAAAAAATGATATTGTTATGGCCTGTAACATCTTGTGATCCATGACATTGAGTACCAAATTAATACAAATAATAAACAGGTAACCATTTGAAAAAATATTGTTGACTTTGGACACCAAATGTTCCTCCAATTATATAATCACTTATATGCATATGGCTCTAATCCACAACTGTGCAATGACATGACCTCTAAGAAAAAACAAAAACAACACTTCTCCTAGTTATATGATCAGTCTGCCATAGCTACACACTAAACACAATAAATACGTTAGGTTTAAGAATAAATATAAACTGGTAGGGTCCAAAAACACTGACAAAATTCTCATACATGAGATATCTATAGTTTGGCATGTGCGCTAAAAAAAGTCTAGAATTTTTATGACATCACCCTACATTTCAGGTTCTTATCAAATTTCATGTCCAATTAAATGCTTTTTAGATACATCCTGCCTTCTATGTTTTGTAACAGTACATCTTTGCTGGACTCTGTCATACATTAAACCCAATTGGTTATGTAAAAAAAGGGGGAGGGTCTTGTCGATAGCTCCATTCTGAGTTCCTGTTAGTTAAACTGACATTGTATGAAGTTATAATCCACACTCGGTAACACTTTACTTGAAGGGGTGTTCATAAGGCTGACATTCAATTCAATCTTATTTATATAGCGCTTTTCACAATTGGTGATTGTTTCAAAGCAGCTTTACATTAATAGAAGCAGTGAAAAGCACAGAAAATCGACAGATAGCACAACATAATACACGATAGCACAAGCAGCTAAACTTGCCATGGCTATGAATCAACATTATAAGCGAGCATATTACTAATGTAACGTATAGAAGAGGGTGCTAAGTTAAGCTCAAGAAGGCTGCCTTCCTGGGTTGAAAACCCCCCTAGGAGACAAAAAAACCGGACTTTTTAGCCGGGGAAGTAAAAAAAGTCCTAGGAGGGGAAAACCCTTGGGAGATATATATATATTTATATATACATGACACCTTCATAATCATGACATGACACGTGTAGTGAACATAAAGGAGATTTTATGCACGTTTATGACAAGTTGACAACTAATTATTATTTACTTAATTATTTATTATTGACAACTTAATATTATCAACCACCTAAGACCCGAGCTTTGGTTTGGCTTGCATTTTAGATTTCTTCCAGCTATTTGGGGTTAGGAAGAACCAATACATATAACCAAATATTTTTCTTTGAATATGAAGCAGTGTAATTATCCACGATTGTGTGCAACAAGTTCCAGTTACACAGAATTTAAAAGCATAACAAAAAATGTGATATGCAGGTATGTGGACACACCAGGGGCCTCATTGATCAACATTGCGTAAAAAATGTTCTATATTTTTACCTACGAATGAAATCTAGTATGTGCATAAGTACAAAAAAATCGGGATTTATCAAACGTGCGCACGTGGTTCGTACGCACATCAGTAAGTAATCCTTGATGATAAATCCCACTTGTTCTTAAGCATGCTCAGAGGTGTGCGTATAGTTACACACATTTCTACGTATAAGTGCAATTTGATAAATTCCACACTTTGCGTAAAACTGTTCCTATGCACACTTTACGCACACTTCTGTTCGTACGCACGCTTGATAAATGAGGCCCCAGGTCTTAAGAGGTTAAGTGTCATTTTTTCAATTATGCCATTTTTAATGCAAAAATGACATTGTTTGAGATGTCTTTGTTATGACATCTTGACATTAACCAATACATCATAACTTGTCATGACAACTTGACATTACCAAGACAACATAAGCACCACTGTAGTTGAGGTCAAGAAAAATATTCACGATGCCGTCATAAAACTATTTGACAGAGTATTAAAACTTGACATGACATTTAAATTTAATTTAAGTTATGATGTACTGGTTTATGTCAAGTTGTCACAGCAAAGACATCTTTGCATTAAAAATGACGTAATTGAACAAATGACGCTTAAAGACAATTGTCATAAATGTGCATAAATTCTCCTTCATGTTCATGACACGTGTCATGTCAGTCTTATGAACACCCCTTCAAGTAAAGTGTTAGCAAACATTCTTCTTTTCAATTTTATTTGACATTCATCATTATAGGAAACAAACACAAACCTCACAATCTCACAATACATCAGCACCATTTAAACTGACATCACCACATCAAATAATGCTGCACATTCCAAGGCACTTCAGTGGTCCAGGGATAGTTCACCCAAACATGTTCTGTCATCATTTATTTACCATCATGTTGTAAATTATATATATTTCTTTGTTCTGATGAACACAAAAGATGATATTTTGAGTAATGTTTGAAACCAAACCGATCAGAAGCCCGATTGACCAGATCGGATCGGTTACAAACATTACTCAAAATATCTTCCTGTGTGTTCATCAGAACAAAGACATTTATACAGGTTTGTAACAACATGAGAGCGAATAAATAATGACAGAATTTTCATTTTTTATAAATGAATTTGAATGACATCAATGAATGACATTAATGAATTTGACTGAAAATGGACCTCAAATAAAAAAAGAGCCGTTCTGCCCACACTCCGAAAATGGCTATTCACTGGATGACGGGTTTGTTGTTTATGCAGTATAACAGTTGTGCCACTGAAAGGGTTTAGAAAGAGTTTAGCCAAAAAAAAACCACTACATCAGTTCACTGGGTCTGTGGAACTCAGGCAGGCGAGGAAAGAGCATCTGCTAAATTGGTCTCTCATTTTTTTATAATAATAGGGGAGGGGGTTCGTACTTATCAAAGTGCAGATTGCACATAGATGAGAAAACTAGTGCTTTAAACATTTTGGAGGTACAGAGAGAAAAGTGCACACATGACATGCATACATTCACGCACCCTATAGGGAAATTAAAGATGTGCATGTAACACACACACACATAATGCAAAGATCCATGTTAAAAAATAAAAAGCGAGATTTTCCATTAGGTGCTAAACAAACGCCGTAACCTGGCAAATGATTCCTAAATGAGAAATTGAGTTTACAGCAGGACCATCTGGCCGGGCCGAGCCCTGTTGAAATCAGCCGTAAATTGGGCGAGCAGTGTAATTGAAAGCAATGCGCATGGGGCTAAGGGAGCGCTGTCTCTATCTCTCTGTGTAATTTAGCTTTGTCAGAGCTGATGTTTTAGGTTGATGGACTCATTGTCAGGCAGATGCTGATAATGGATCTTCCACCGGTCTCTTTCACTCTCTAGCGACGACCGGGTTTGGTAAAAGGCTATCTCCAGTCCCTAATCCTCTGAAATCGGGGTGAAAAGCCTCCGTCTGGAAAAATAAGCAAACACAATCAACTGGAATGGATAAAAATGCGGTGGTGCCTCCTAAGGTCTAGACAGCTGTTGGCTTAATATGAAGGGCAGGAAAATTTGCTTTAATAAGACATATCAATGTTGAGTACCGTAGCTTCCAGACTCATAAACAAAACAAAACAAAAAAACGTTGAATTATATTATATTTCTTCCTATTACCAAGATGTTCAAATGTAGATTTTCCTAAACTGTCCACACTCCCCAAAAATAACCCCTTAACAGATCTTAGCTGGTTCCTAGTCTTGAAATGTAGCAAGATGGTGATTGGCTTATTTTAGGATTGGATGGTTCACCTTGACCATTAGTTGAAAGAGAAAGTGGTCAGGTAACCTGTTTGACAAACAATTGCTATTTTTACAGTTTCATTTGGTGTCACTAAACTCACAGATAGTATACACAGTTAGTACCGCTATTATGTCAAAGATATTGAATATAACAAGATTGAGCACTTCTATTCATAGATATGTATAATAAAGGCTAGATGTCTCTCCTGCGCTGCTGGCCAATAGAGATCGACTTCCGCCCTGGCGGCCATCTTGTCTCAGGCAGTTTGTTCACTTGTAGCATTGTGTTTTAATGGTGCATTTGCATTTAAATAACCATAACTTGCTAAAATTTCTACCGATTTTTAAATGGTTTGGCTTGTTATAAAAATCAGAGATGTACCTTTGACTGCATACGTATGAATAATTTTCATGAAACATGTTCAAGCATCCAGCATTACAGCTAAGTTAATAACGTTTGTAAGAAAACCAAACCATTTGAAAATCGGTAGAAAATTGAGCAAGTTATGGTTATTTAAACAATGCTACAAGTGAGCAAGCTGCCTGAGACAAGATGGCCGCCGGTGATGACGTGAGGGACTTCACCATAAGACATCTAGCCTTTATTATGGGCTACAACAGCAGAAGACCCCACCGGGTACCACCGGGCCAAAAATGTTGCCTGGTCTAATGAGTCTTGATTTCTGTTGAGACATTCGGATGGTAGAGTCAGAATTTGGTGTAAACAGAAGGAAAACATGGATCCATTATGCCTTGTTACCACTGTGCAGGCTTGTGATGGTGGTGTAATGGTGTGGGGATGTTTTCTTGGCACACTTTAGGCCCCTTAGTGCCAATTGGGCATCGTTTAAATGCCACGGCCTACATGAGCATTGTTTCTGACCATGTCCATCCCTTTATAACCACCATGTACCCATCCTCTGATGGCTGCTTCCATGTCACCATGTCACAAAGCTCGAATCATTTCAAATTGGTTTCTTGAACATGTCAATGAGTTCACTGTACTAAAATGGCCCCCACAGTCACCAGATCTCAACCCAATAGAGCATCTTTGGGATGTGGTGGAACGGGAGCTTCGTGCTATGGATGTGCATCCCACAAATCTCCATCAACCGCAAGATGCTATCCTATCAATATGGGCAAACATTTCTAAAGAATGCTTTCAGCACCTTGTTGAATCAATGCCACGTAGAATTAAGGCAGTTCTGTAGGCGAAAGGGGGTCCAACACAGTATGAGTATGGTGTATGGTGAGTGTATGTTGTATTATATAATTGTGATTTTAGCGATATCTGTATTTCTCCATTCAAGTAGACAGGACTTTAGTCTCGCTTGACGGAAATAACTGCATGCAAACATGGCCGCCTACTCCGAGGGCGTGATGCTGAATGCAGAGAAACCGTATATGTTCAAAACCGATATTAAAACCACAAAAAAAGCTGAGGTTCTCCAAGTACCCATAATCCCTGTAGAGAGAGTAACTGCATCTAATGCAATAACGCTCTCTCTCGCGAACGCATGCACACCCCACACACTCGCTCTTTCGACTCCTGCGCCGACCAAATCGTGTTCACGCAAACTTGATTTAGGCAGAAATCTGATTTCCTTCCTCTGATGTGTGCAGACATGTTTATATTCGTGTGCGAATACATGTGCGCAGAAGTCGTGTGCTGCTGCACGTACTGTATATGTGTGTCTGATTGTCAAGCGTATTAATGACCGTGTACATGGCGATGATAAATACATGCATACGGTACTGTAGAGAGCCCAAACCCTGCTGGGCTGAACCGCCTGGAAGAAAAGCATTCAGAGAGTGCATCTGTCTTCTCATTTTATCCCTGCTCTCTCTCTCTCTCTCACTTATCCTGTCTTGCATGGCTGCTTTAGACTAAAGACGCCTGGTAACACTTTTACTCTTAGCTGTCTTGTCTTGTCTTGTGTTGTCTTGAGTCATTGATGCTATTGACAAATGCCGCTCCATCAAAGAGAGAGACAAACAGCCTGGACAAAATGTCCAATTAACACAGCTCATCCAGATCTTCTCAATGCTATGACCTTTGCCCAAAATCTTGTCACGCGATTGTTGATGTCAAACAAGATTGCTTAAGATTACCTAATCAATTAAATTGGCAAACAACCCACATTTGTATAGGAGCCTAATGTATGTCAACCATATCATATTCCGCTGATAAAAAAGTTATTACACAGAGTTGTTAATGCACAAAACCCAAATATTTCAAAGGTAATAGGCTCAACACAAAGGAATGTCTTCTGTATGGGATCTAGATTGAGTAAGTGGTCTGTGTAGGTATGGCAGAACGGATCAATCTGCAGTGTTAAATTATTAACACGCCATTAAAATTTAATCGGCACTAAATGTCTCCCATTTCTTAATTATGAGACTTTGGGCTTCCCCATTTCCCCAGACAACGAGTTTAATTGTCATTATGATGTGCGTATCCCACACAAAAGGCCAAGATTTGGAACGTGTTCGGATCACGAGACCACTGATGAAACGACATGTAGCGAATCAGGATTATCGGAGAGCTTTTAAATGGTGTTCTCAAAAGACGACAATTTTTTATAACATTATAGAGAAAATGTGAGAAACTTGAGAAAAGCTGTGAAATATTTATTGTATGAAGATGTGTGTTTCACCAGGCTTGTTAAAATGAAATAGTTTTACTTGTAATACTGTAGCTAAAAAAATGTATTAGAGAATAATCTCTTGCTTCCCCTCTCTCTCTCTCTCTCTTTCCATCTGTGTATTTACAGTAAAAGCAATACAGCCTTTATATCATACAAGTTTGCTGCCCCCTGGTGCCAGACAAGCGTTTTACATCTGCAGTTTAGTCTGTTATTCAAAGGTTCCCTAATAAAAGCTCTGTTACAGCACCACACGCTTTTCACAGCCTCCGGCTCTTGCTGCAATTCATCTGTTGAAAGGCATTGCGATACAGACGGCAACGCCTGGGCAAGCAGTCATGTTGACCAGCTGCATTTTGATAGGATTTAAAAGGCCATCAAAACAAAGGCTTGGAAAAGCCACACACGCTCTCTCCACCACTCCCCGCACACAGAGACACATGCAGTCTTTCTTTCTCCGTAGCATCAATCAAAATGGCCGCTCCAGTAGGAAGAGATAATGGCTTTATTTGTCATGCCAACCGCAGTTTTTTGGCTGTGACACCCATTAGTAGTGATGTCTTTATCAGGGAAAAGTGACAGAAGCCCAGCCAGTGCCTTCTTGGCCGCGTGGAACACCGCCAGCCAATTAAGCACCGCCGATTTGCCTTCGACGAACAGGACAGCTCGGTCATTGGACGAATCACGCTAATGTGGTCCAGTAAACGCGTTAATGCATGAAAGTCAGGCCGCAAATTTAGAAAACTGCTCGCCCTGAATGGGAGCGTGTCACCGTCGATGGCGAAACTGTGGGATAGTCGGATGGTTTATGAATAAATTAATCTGAAAACAGGACGTGGTTTCCTGGAATGTTTACTGGAGATATAGGAGTGAGATGGTGCCGTGGTTATGTTCTCTCCCGGGGGTCTATTTCATCAAGTGTGTGAACATCAATTTGTTTAGCTTTGCCGGGGAAAAAAGCAAAGAGACCAGCGATTAGGATCTGGCGTGGAGGAGGAGAGAGAGACATGCGGATTGGCTGACCTCTTATGGCTGAAAAGAAAATAATAGAATTCCTTCAATTGTGTAAATAGAGCATTTCCATAGAGATGGCCCCCAAGGCAAAGTGGAGGTAAAGGTGGAGGCAAAAACTCTTAATCTGGTTACTGACTGTGCAGAGAGAGAGAGAGAGAGAGAGAGAGAGAGAGACTTTAAGAATGCCTTTTTTAAAAATATTAAAGGAATAGCTCACCTGAAAAATGCTACTCTGTCACTTTCGATTCTAGGATTTTCATTTTAGAGGTATAATAAAAATAATAAATAAATAAAATAAAAATGGCAGAACTAAATTTGTATAATGGTGCGTAGAGGGTAGCCAAGGTTACTTTGGGGCAGCATTTCCTTTGCCCCACTGGTGGGGAATAGGAACATTACAAGTGGGGCGTGACAAAAGATTTTTGTTCCCATCTCTATTAATTCCTTTATTAATTGACAATATACTTAAAATGACATTTTTAAATATACTGTAAGCCTAACTTAAAACAAAATCTGTGACTGTGAAAAAAATGCCACGCGGAATCAAAGCCTACAAGAATGAATTAACGTTGGATGTTAAGGTTATTTTATTGCTTAAAAAAACGTGTATTTAGTATAACACAATGTGTTTGCGTGGTTTATGGTTAAAACACAATATTTTCCACATACCGTACATTTTTGTAGCTCCAGATATCCATGTCTTCTTCAAACGCATTGATTTTGTACAAAACTAATCGAGTTGAAAAGCGATGTGTCCCTGATTGGCCAGCTTAGCTGTACGTTGTGATTGGCCTCTGACGTCAGGCGGAAATGTGATGTTTCTTACCATGTTTGAAAGATTCGCTCACAATGCAATGCTAACAGGAGTTAACTTACAGGCTGTGAGTCTGAAGCTGGAGGAATTATGATAATGTCGGTCTTGTCTACATCACCAATCCCAGGAAGTAAACTGTTGCCTACAATCTGTGTGTTTGTTGTAGTCCAAACAAATAGATATACGTTGGAAATGATAACTCGCATCATCGTTTACGTTGGGGTTTGTACCTTTTGCATATCGTTAACATGTAGGCTACTAATACACACTTACACACCAAAGGAAATGTAAAACCGTGAATTGGACCACAGTATAAAAGGAATCAAAAGAAAACTGGAGATTCGGCACCAGCAGAGAAACCAAGACAGACTTTGGACCTAATCAACCAAAATGCCAGTCGAAAAGAAAGTATGTTGACTTTTGTCAGAGACAAAATGCAAACACAGTTGCATTATTATTATTTACTTTTGAACAAAGTCTCATGCAAAGTGATTTGCATGTTTATTTTTTTTCTATTGAAAGTGTTTAATGCTGTTATGTTTTAAAATATAATGTGATTAAATAAATTTCAACAGTTAAACTTAAAGCTAGTTGATTACCATTTTGTTGGGGTGATTGGGAACCGGTGCTCGGAACCCTTCCCTACCACCAAAGTGGGGAATGGCAGAAAAAGTTTGAGAAACACTGTTAAGGGGGACCATAGTCCAAGAAAAAAAATAATTTGTAACCCTTTATAAAAAAAAGCATGAATGATTCTCATGATTGGTGATTAATTCACATCACCCCACATAAGATAAATATTCCTATATAGGGTATGCATTGACGTCACTTTTCCACACGACCACGCCGGAGCTCGCCCTGTTGAGTGGCAAATGATTCAACAAAATGGCTGATTTTCATAGCGGCTGCTGCGAAAAATGCCAGTTAAATTGACTATTATCATTTGAATTTGAATTTTGCTTCACTACATTCTAAAGCATATAATCATACTGTGTATTCTTTAATATTGCATATAAAAATGTATTTAATACCTAATTACATTAAAATTGTGTACTTTTACTTAAGTAAAAGTATGTTAATGGACTTAAATAACAAATGTACAACAAAAACTTATTATTTATGAAATGTAATAGAGTAAAAATGATGATAATATGCTTTGGAATGTATGTTTTCCAAAGACAAACACGGATAAAATACAAATACTTGGAAAAAAAAATAAGTTTAAGTAGAAAGTAAAAACTGCTTGATAGTGACCCTAGAAACTTGTCAACCCACCTGTGGTCTGTGGACGTTGGCATGAACGATCAATTTACTTATCCTTTCTGTGTTTATTAGCAGTCTGTAAAATGATATCTCCCAAATTTTGTTAATCTGTTAGTACAGTCTATCGCACAACAGCTTTTTACCATTTAGATGCGTTTTCCCGCCTTTTCGCTGTACAAATGCTGACGCTCTGTCTTTTGCCACTCAGTGGGCGTAACCGCAGTCACTTTCACCGAAGGTGACGTCATGTGTATACCCTCTATACAGTATTGCATGCATTACTAGCACAGATGTAAACATAATGTTAGGCTGAATTATAAACTTTTTTATTTCTCACATCTGATTTACTGATTTAAAGATCTCAAATTAACTGCAGTAACTTTCGTAAAAGTTGTTCAGGAACTCCATGTTAAACCTTAAACTTACTTTAAATAGAAGAGCTCAACACTAAGGATTTTTGGCAAAAGTATTATTTTTTTTAAGTAAATTTGGATTAATCTTTGTTATAAAGTTACAGAAATTACTCAGTCAGGAGCAGTGAATAATTTTCTCTTTTCTTATTAAGGACGTCAACAGCTTAAAGGCTTATAATTAAGACCTAATGCAATCAAATGTTTACATTAAGATAACTAATTGTTTAGATACTCATTAAGACAACTATTTTGACACGTTTATGTATTTGACCGTAAACCAAAAAGACGTGAACATGAACTCATTTAAGCTCTGTGCACGCATGTTGGGTATCGAGTACCGTGCCGTGCACATGATGCGCATTGGGTATTCAAGTTTAAGGCGGCAATCTAGTCCAACACAGTGAATCGAATCATCAAACAGTAAAAAGACCACTTCAAGAATAAAAACATGGCGTTGAGTTTTGTTGTAAAACAGTACTAAGAGAAAAAATATGCAGTCCACACAATGAAGCGAAATAGGTTTCTATATGCACCCTCTTCCAGCCTACAATAAAATAATTTAGTTAAATTTGCAATGTACATTAATATTTGTTTTTAACAATGTGCTGCGCTGGCACACATCGAAATATGGACGATTAATGGGAAGTGAATTATCGGAGGGAGTGAAAGTAGTGCATTAAATTTGGGGTTGCTTGAAGAGCAGGCTGAAAGAGGATGAGAAGCTGAATCTGCCCTGCTGCCACTTATATATAAAAATTTAAGTGGGACTGAAACGATTACACATTCGTGTACAGTTTATGGAGCTAAAATCAACATTTCTGAGAAGAAATAAAAGGCCCCTAAAAATGGCCTAGCAACGCCCATGCTCACCTTTATCTTTCAAAGCTGTGTGATGTTTTTTCTGTCTAACACAAAAAAATCTGTTGAAGATTCTTTAGAAAGCTCAATGAAACACACTGACATGATAACCGTTTCAAAGTGACCACTTTTGTTAAACTCCACAAAGGACTAGAAACATCAAAGTGTCACAGAAGTCATTTTTGCCATACAATATGTGGGACAAAAAGACTACAGTAAGTCAATACTTAACTGTAAATCTCATCTCTTAGTGAAAATTTGTGTACCACAAAAACAGCATATGGGTTCAAATAAACACGTGGGTGAAATAACAACAACAGCATTTTCAATTTTAAGTAAGTTAAACTTCTCATAATGATCTCAATCACCGAATGAAACATTACCATTTTTCTTAGCGGGACAATCTTGTCACAGTAATTCGAGTTATTAAACGCATATAAAAGGTGGTTCTTGAGAATGACACAGTCATGGGAACATCAGGCAGAGAGCTCTCATTAATCACGTTATTTTTGGACGAGTGCTCCCATTTTTCCGGCGTGACGGAATCTGCGGCACGATGAGCTGCTGGTGTCTCACTGGAGACTGTTAGCATATAGCTCGCGAACGCCGCATGCGCTGGATAATTAACTTCCCATTTAACACGTCAGACAACTGTTAGATTTTGCAATTAGACCAAATCAGATTAAAACTGCAAATATGGGGCGACGCAGATGCTGCTCAAAAGTCGCGCAACTTCTCACTTTTTGTAGATCATGAAATCTGTAAATAATTGAAATTCAAGGCACTTCTGTCACAGGATCTATAAAGTATAATGGTGCAAGCACTACTGCATTCAGATCAGGGTTACAGTCATGAATAATTAAGAGAAACATCTTCTCATTGGATAAGAACATATAGATTCACGAATAATTATGAAGAAATGGCACAAGAGTAATGCATTACAACATGTGACGGTGACCTGCAAGTGCCTAAAATCTCACTTTTCTTATATAGTTAAACTTGTGCGACACAAACACATTTGTTAAGACTCTCAGAAAATGCGCTTTTGTGTTTTATGAGCGTTTAAATGACAATTAAAAGACCGCAAGACAGTTTAATGAGTTTAAGTTAAAGCAGGAGTAAATTAAAACTACAATCTGCCTACTGCGCTGTATGGAGCTTTGGTTACAAATGTTTCTATGAGCAAGAAGTCCAACAACATTTACATAATTATTATCTGCTTACCAGGAGCAATTTCTCCCCCCGTCCACAGGCCGTATTATTTATAATTCCCTGTACTCGCAGTAGCTGCTGATAGATGGTAGACGCCCGGCCATTGGCTGATCGTATCTGGGGCATTTCTCACTGTTGCTCAGTGCTAAATAACGTTGATACGACAGTGGAATGGAAGAGATTGTTCGCCGTGAATACCCAGTGTGTCCCAATGAAAATTTTATTGCCTAGAGGGTTGCGCTTTCATAGCCATCACTTGACGTTAACATAAAAAAGATGTTTGCAAACCATTTTTACTTTATAATTATTAAACAAGAAAATTGATGGTAGGGTGGGGCTTGATTTATTTTATGATCTGGATTGGGAAAAGTGCTCTGAATATGGTGGTGGGTTGAAAAATATGAAACTAAAGTCGCAGTGGATAAGGCGTAGTTGGATAAGACACACGCTTTGGTGTGAGAGACCTGGCTTCGAATCCACTGTGACACACCATTGTGTCCCTGAGCAAGACACTTAACCCCTAGTTGCTCCAAAGGCGTGCGACCTCTGACATATATAGCAACTGTAAGTCGCTTTGAATAAAAGCGTCAGCTAAATGAATAAATTTAAATGTAGAAGAATCAAGTTTTAAATAGGAAAAATATCGAAACTCTTTGGTTATTTTTTGTGTGATGCTAATGGTCTAATCAGATTTAATGGATTATGCTAAGCTATGCTAAAAGTGGTAGCGCCGGACCCGGAGATCGGCTGAATGGATTCCAAAATGGTAGAAATCAGATGTTTAACTCTAGGGGAGCTGGAAAATGAGCATATTTTCAAAAAAAATTGAAGTGTTCCTTTAAGTCAGACTAGGATGTATAAAATATATTTAGACACTTCACATTTGGGCTTTACATAAACACAAGCCATTTTAAGAGTATCTTGAGGGAGTTGCTTATAATCTCATATCTGTGTTAGACACGGCTTATGTGTGACTCTGATATTAAACTCTTCAGTAATGATTGATCTTCTATCAGCGTCATTATTTACATTAGTGCCTCAATTACTCAACACACGTAGCCCGAGGGTACAATAAAGCTCCCACAGCAGGAAATATCATCGGCCCACTTCCTCTAATGTAATATATGTTTCCAAACAAATGACACACGATACACTAAATGCCCTCCCTATGTGCCTTTGCTGTCCTTTTTTCTCTCCCGTTCTCATACTGAAATAGACTGCAATCATTTTTTCCAACATCTAATGTGTCATTTGCACAATCTGATTAAATGGTCGGAAACAAACATGGGCTACGGTTAAAACACACTCCTACGCAACCTGAGGCTTTTTCAGGCTTTGCTTAGAGTTTTACACAAACAACTGCGGTAAAAGAGAAAGTGACACATTAATCGCTTTGTGATCTTGCATTGTGATCCTTGAAGCTACCTCGCTATTTACGGCCATTCATATATCAGCAATGTGCATCGATAAAGGGATAAAATTATTTGTTTTCCAAGCAAGGGTTTTTCTGATTAGTGACGCAAGAAAGTTGAGATAATTGTATGTTATAAAATTGCTCCTGGGTTCGATCCCAGGTAACACACTTGCTGATGAAACAATGTATAGATTAAATTAGGGATGCTCATTTTGAATTAGTTTCATTGCCAACAACCAAAGCTCATTAATCTTTAATCATTAATCGTTAACCGATAAGATTACAATTTAATTCAATTACCAACATATCTTTTTAATATAATAAGGGGTTTCTTTTTAAAGAACCATTTAAATACCATTTCAACGTCAACAGAGCTCTATACGTCACACTAAACATAAACACTTTTAAGGAAGTTGCATCACTACACCATCATATCCGCAACACTTCCAGGTCTTGCGCAAAGTCCCTCCCCCAGAGAATTTCATTCGTTAATGGCTGACGATTGGCTCTTTTTACTGAAAGGCGGGACTAGAGCAGCCATACTGATCGTTGCGATCTCCCCCATTCATATTAATATCAGTGACGCATCTTGTTAATATTAAGAAACTTTGACTTAGGGTCATCTATGGTGATGATCTTTCTGAGTAATATCAATGTATTTTTATATTTATGGTTATATCCTCAAGTATTTTATCGGCACCAAACATGCTTCATTTTTACCTCTTTCGCTCTGTGTGCACTCACTATGCTGCTTCTCTCAACAGCAATGGCCCTGTCCCAAATGGCACCTCCCACAAACATTCATGGGCTTCTTACAAGTCCGCAGTTTCGTGACGTAACTGTACGTTCACATGGGGCTAAGCGTTAACGCTTCGCATTCACTTTTAACTCAAACTGAAATGTAGATTCGTCAGCGCTGCGTCACTGCGTTGCTCGCAGCAGAAGTGGAACATTTCTCAACGTTTCAAGCGGCAACGCATGCGTCAGCCAATCAGATCGCCTTATGCAAATAACCTAGGCAAAGCCAGCCAATTACGTTTATGGAAGACCAGAGCGTGTGTAGGTGCCACTGTGATTGGCTGTTGGCCATGCTTCAGACAAAGCCTTCCGTCAAATGTTAACGCTTCTGTCCCGTATGAATGTACCATAATGCCGCTTTGACTGTCAAGAGGAAGTCTCCTGTGAAGCTCGCACAAGTGCGCATATCGATCGAAAAGGGGGTAACCTTGAGCACCCTTTTGAAACCTAAAATGGGACACGTTATGGGCCCTGTCCCAAATGACACACTCTGGACTTCCTCAGAGTCCACACTTTGATGACGTCATGTAGTGCAGACCTTAGGGACCCTTGACGCAAGTCCTCGAGGGCGCACCGGGGTCGTATTTTGCAGCGCGGTCTTGCCGAAGACTGCATCAAGGGTGCAAAGGGGACTTCAAAGTGTATAAATGACAGATAGGACACCCTACGGACTCGTGGACTAAAGGGGGTCACACACCGGACGCGAAGCACCGCGGCGAGTTGCGTCTAGGACAACTCGGAGGTATCGTAGAACCGGAAGTGCACAAAAATATACGTTCAGCCAATGTTAATAGTTAAGGATTTGGGACAAATATGATGTCATTTAATATTAAACTATGTGAGTGGCGCTCTGTGGCGCGACACGGATTTGAGCAACTTCCTGAGTCGTAGCAGTGGATGCTTCAGTGTTAATATATATATATATATATAAAGTTATAAGTGCCATATAGTGGATAATAGTGGAAATATGGATTGCTGTAAAAACTCGTCATTGGCAGGGAAGCGTTTTCTCTTAATTGACAATATAACACGTCAATGGCTGTTAAAATTTTAACTGAAAGTATTAATCTATCAACGTTCTCACTAATAGTTAAGCAGTTAATTATGTTCATTCCTAGATTGAATGCATTAAGTCCTTTAAGATAAATATGTTAAAGCAACACAATGTTGTTGCCGGTCTTCATGTTAGGAACACAATGCCTTTTCCTAGAAGCTGTCTAGAAAAGCAGCTCACAAAATTTTGCAAAAAAGAACTCGAATGGTGATGGTTATATCCCCACCCTGTGGTGTATCATGTATATTAAGTCTTAATGTGAATAACACACTATTCTGTGGACCTTCTATACTTAGTGTCTGATTTTAAAATAGAGAAACAGGGAGCGGTAGAAAATGGTTCAACTGAATTATGTCCCCAGCAATAAGATTTATTGAACTGGCTTAGGTGAATATGTCACTGTAATGCATACAGCCTAATATCCCGGTCCACAATCCACAGCAGGCGTGAATACATTTGGCTGCTTACAGTCCTCACTAATCAATCAAATGTGTTTCTGTGTGCAGCGCCCCACTTCTTTCTCATTACACCCACAAATCATACATTACACGTTCTTTACGATGCTAAATCCCTGGTTTACTTCTTCCAGGACTCATAAAACCGAAAACACACCATCGCGTTATTAGTCAGGGGAGAGATGCAGAAAAACACATTCGACAATGAGGAGCTTAGCTTATCTTGTGAGCATCGTATGGAGAGAAAACCAAGAAACGCACTTTGGAGGCGGCAAGCGCATATTTGCATGAGTCTCAGGAGAGCGGCTACCTGACGAATACGCATTTCAATACAAGAAAAATATGAGGTGCCAGGAATGAAATTACTTTTATGCTCTACGTCTTTGTAGGCTAGTAAGGGCAAAGAAAATCAAAGGTAAAACATGTTCTGTCTGTAAATCGTTTCCCCAGACAAAACTACAAAATATCCAATCTGCTGTCAAAGCCGAGCTCTGCCTAGATACATTTACAGATACATGTTTTTTTGGTCAATAACATTTTCACCTATAATAGCCAAAAATGTATAAAGCAAACCATAAAGCTTAAAGGTAAAACCGAGACCATTGGGTGATTCTCAAGAAATCCGAACTTAAAAGGTGTCCAGCATCAGATTTTTAAAAAGCCCTTGAGGCCAATTTTTTGCACATATAAGATTAAGGTCTGAACTTACTATAACATTTTTTAAGAGGATTTAAAACATATTTCCTATAGAATTATTTACATTTTTTAGATTATCATTATAAAAAATTATCATTACCGCAACATGATATTAGATTAAATATATGCATTTACAAACTCATGTTTCGGTAATGAGAACTAAAAAGTTGTCTAGTACTATGAAAAAAATTATCATTACCGCAACATTATATTAGATTAAATATATGCATTTACAAACTCATGTTTCGGTAATAAGAACTAAAAGTTGTATAGGTACTATGACAAACAAAATTTCAACTTTTATCTGGAAAGAAAACTTTAGAATTAGCCATCTTGAGTGTTACAGTCAATTATGTCCCTTCCAACTATTTTTTGTGAAAATGTTCATTGAGGGCTTAAACAATGATTGAAAATTGTTGCGGAGGATGAGAACATTTTTCTTGGACACATTAATATTCCGTATTATTGTCTCTACATTTACCAATAATCACCAAACACCACATGTTTCTTTACTATAAAATGTATAGTATAACATGCACTGAAGCTTTTTATTTTTTAGATTTTTTAATTATAAATATTTCCAGTTCAAATAACCCAAATCCAGTCATGGACACGTTGCGGTAATGACAATTTTCCCCTTAAATGTGGAAAAAACAACAAAATTGGTTTGTATGATGTCATTTGAAATCATGTGCAAAATAGTACACGAAGAGATGTTTGTAACTGTATGCTTCTTATTTTGATAATCTTACTTTGTATTTACTTTTTTTAATCAAAATGTTTCATGACACCACATAAGTCTAATTTCGCGAGAATCACCCAGTTGTGATGGAAGGTTGGCCGTTATAAAAGTGATTAGCTTTGCTTGGATTCAGTACAGGTAATGTTTAGAGGTTGCTTAATGACCTCCATTAGTGCGTTTGGGTGGGCGATGGGGGTCTGGATGTCACCGAGATAGGCGTTAATGAGGGTAATCTCGCAGACACGCCCCCTCCCGAGGGTTAGAATCCATCTTTTCTTCCTAAGCACTTAAAAATCGCCTTCAACACCGCCAGTGTAGGAGATCATACGGTCAAAAGCTTTTCAAATACAGAACTCTTGCATCAATGAAAGACAAGATTTGACATGGCGAACCTGAGAAAATATCTATCTAAAAATAAATAAGAGCCAGCGTTACACAATACCTTGCGGGTTTCAATATCCGTGTGTAGCACCGGAGACCTTTTCAGTAAACTCTGATGTGACAAATTGTATTCGTTGTACTGCCGGTACGACTTCAATGGACATTCAACAACCAAGTTTTCCTTACCCGGAAGAAACTAGGACAGTCATCCGCACACACTTAGCAGAGTTTCAGTAGCAGATACTCAGGCCTGTCTCCGAAGCTGATGTTTCTATGGCAGCCCATGCTAAAGTCCTTAAAGGCTTTAAGTAGCTTAAAAACTTCGGAGGAAATAAACTTCAACATCCCTTCACAGACTCGGAAGACATTTAAATCCTGCAGAGTTTGATGTACAGCCCACATGCGTCGAATATCTAAACAGATTACTCTGGAAAGATGTACACACGGTGGTTTAATATCCCTTAAATGAACGAACCCCTCTCCAATTATATAATGTTTTGTTTTTTTACGCATTTAGTTGTTTTAAATAGGTGGTTTAACACGATTACAGTCATAGCTAACTTGAGCAGACATTTCTTTCTTAGCATGCGCAGCCGGAAACAAGTTGCTAATTGCATTTGTCGCTCTTTTGTAAAACAGGCTTTGGGAAATCAACCGTTCGACTGCCTAAAAATGGGAAAAACTTCACCGGGAAGTTTTTTTCGGAACATTGAAGCTTCAATAAATCCCCATTATTTCGTTTTAATAAAAAGAAAAACTAACCCCAAAACATCGGTGTTAACGTCACAGCTGCGTGGCGCTGCTTCATCGAAGAGACGAGACAAACGCTTGCTCGACGACGCAGATGTAGTCGACACTCTTGAACAATTTCAATCAATCTTAGCTACTGGCCTATACAGATCTCCTTTAGAAAAACCTTGAAAAGTACGCCATATGCACAAATGTTACTTTAGGAAAAAAGTGACATGGAGGACAAACAATGTTGTACGTTTAAGAAACAGATGAATCGCTTGCGGGTGCGTCATCTAAAAAAGCTGTATTCATTCCCATCTGTATTGCACAAAAGATGCGTATAGATTTGGCCGTCTGCATCATGCACTAAAACATCGACCGTGTCAATGTGTTGAAAGTGGTTGTTTGTGTGGTGCACACGTTGCTAAAAAGTCCTGAAATTCCCCTGAATTCTGGCACTATCAACATTCCCCAAATCACAGCAATAATCCCTGCATGAATCTCTCGGTCAATTACGGCTTTCTGGAGAGGAGGATTACAGGAAAAGATGGCAGCCCGTATTACAGCTGCTGACTGTGTGACAGGAGGATAGAGAAGAGGAAAGAGGAGAGGATTGATGACAGAAGGTTTGTGCATCATTTATTTATATAAATTGAAAAGAGCAAAAAAAAATAAAAAAGAATTTAATTTTAGTACAAATAATACTAATGACACATCTTGCACTCAAACTTTTGTCCAATAAGATGCTCAGATGTGAATGTCTCTTCCGTCTCAGTAGCAAAACATGATTTATAGCTGTGATTTGTCTTGGGGCGAGACTGCAGCTAAGTATCGGAATTGCCCCGTGATTTTCTCACCCCCAAGCAATCCGAGATACATATGCCCATCATCTTTCAGACGAACACGTTTGGAGTTATTTTAGTAAATGTCATCGCTTTTCCAAGCTTATAATGGGAGAAAACAGGGATCAGGGAACAACTTCTGACTTTAAAGCCCAAGAAGTGCATCCATCCTTCACATAAGTAATCCATGGGCTCCAATGGGTTAATAAAGGTCTTCTATGGGTAATCGATGTGATTTTGTAAGTAAAATATCAATTTTTTCAACTTTATAAAGTATAATACACTGAAAAAATGAACTTTTTGGTGTAGCAAAATATATTAGATTAACCTGTATAATTTCTACTATACATAGTAATATTAACATTTATCGAGAACTAGATTTTCCTAAGTAAAATTATGATAAATACGATGTACAAAATGAACTGTTTTGGAATAGTAAGTCGTATTATATATTTTCTTGTATTATTTAACTGTTTATAGTCACTTGCACATAGTACTAAAATAATTAAGTAAAAAGTAAAAAATCTGAGTTAATTTAACTTAAGCGTATGAAATCCAATAAACTAAAACATTCAAGTGAAATTTACTTACATTTATTTTTTATAACTTATAACACTAAGATTAACTAAGTCCATAAAACTATGTTAAAGAAAATAACAAAAAGTAAATACAATCTACCTTACAACAGTAAATAAAATGTATTTAAGCATAACAATGCTTTAATATTCAAAAAAGTATATTTTAAGTATAAACAGGGCCGGCCCGAGGCATAAGCAAACTAAGCAGCCACTTGTGGCCCCGTGGCCACCAAGGGGGCCCCCAATCGTTTTTTTTTTACAAATAAATAACTTAAACAAGTAATATAAATGAATGAATATGTATGAATGAATGAATACAAATGAATAAATGAAAAACTCAAGACAAAAAAAATCTGATTTGCAACTAGCTGGCGTTTGAGACTCATGTGCAATATAGACACCTCGCGTGCATTGACAATTCGCGCCGGTGTGCAAGTGCGCGTAACTGTAATAAATGATAAGCCATGTCACAGAAAAATATGTATCCCTCTGGTGCCGAAAAGAGAAAGAAGAAAAGGACATTGCGGATTAATATGCAAATTTAAATAGGGAAAGTTTATCATTTCACGTGTTTAAAGGGCTTGCAAAGTTAACATTTCAAGTGTTTTTAAACCATTTAAAGCGCAAAAAGGCACTAAAGTAAGAAGCTTTCTGGACACACATGCGTTTGTATGTTATGATTAATTTAATTTGATTTCTGTACCTAATGCTAATTTTAGCCCTTACTTAATGTGCAACTTTGTTCTTTTAATAAATGTTTGTAATTTCTTTATTTTTTAATAAAGAAATTGGTGATGGGGCCCCCAAACAAATTCTGCTTAGGGCCCCTAAGATGCTCGGACCGGCACTGAGTATAAAAGTAATAAAAGTATATTTTCATATTTTTAAAAGACTTTACCTAAACAATTAAAATAAATCTAAATTCTAAAACAAAAATAATTAAGTGCCATTTACTTAATTATTTATTAAGTAGATTTTTTTTTATTTTAGTAGGCAAGTTGAACTTTTAGTAGGCAGTCAATTTTACTTTTAAAAAGTTTGTGCAAATTGGATTTTTTTAAGTGAATTTTACAAGTTGTTTTTTCAGTGTACCTGGCTTACTACAACAGAACATCCTGAACTAACGCGATTCACGAGAGTTACTGCACACTGTACGCATGGCAACCACGCTTACTACGCTAGTCCAAGATGGCGCCCTTATCGAAAGCTAGTTATTACAGTTTTGAAAGTTTAAAATATGGATATTTTTCTTACACAATCACATCGATTACGTGCAAAAGACCTTTATTAACCCCTTGGAGCTGTTTGGATTACCTCTATGGAGGATGAATACACTTTTTTGTGGTTTAAGGTCAGATGCGCGTAGGTTGTTCCCTGATCCTGGTTTTCTACCATTATAAAGCATGGAAGCACAAGAACATTTACTAAAATAACTCCAAACGTGTTCGCCTGAAAGATAATGAAATATGTATCTCGGATGGCTTGAGGGTGAGTAAATCATGGGGTAATTTTGGATATTTGGCTGGAGTATCCCTTTAAGTCCCGTTTCATTTACTAATTACGTCAACACGGAAAAGAAAATGTCTATCATTTTCACGGAAGTCTTAAAATTCGGAATATTGCCCAATCCTGGAGAGGCGAGAAACAGACAATGACAGATAAAAGACCAAGAGGCCTGTCAGCCGTCAATGGTGCAGTCATGCATGCCGGGCCCTGCTGGGTTCTGATCCGGCCCTGGATTTCTCCACTGCGCTGCTAAAAGGAGAGGTAGACGAAAGCGAGGACAAGATGGTGACAGGGTGAGCTGTTTTAGAGCGCAGGGTCAAGATTTCCACAGCTCATGAGAATAAAATCCGGCGTGGAGGGAGTAAAAAAATGAAAGAGAGGAAACTGAAGAGAAATGACAGGACAATACACTGACTACTGCAGAGAGATGCCATGAATGCACTACCCAGTCTAACAAGATTTCGTGATATAGTCACGTAATTTTTTGATTCTTTTTTCGTGAAATTATTATCATGAATTTTTCGCGTTTTTTCGTGATCGTATAACGAATTCCTGTTTTCGTGTCATTGTCACATATTGGTTACTCAACTGCTTTTTCCTATTTTTTAAACCATTGTCGCTTCGGTTTAGGGTTAGATTTTGTGCTTGCATTAGAATGTCACTTTATGTATTGGTTTATACTATTTTTTCTGATTAATTTTTTTATATGTCGCCTGGCCTTAGAGTTAGAGTTGGGTTTGGGTAGAAATGTAATTTTATGTAAATCTAATCTTAAACCGAAGCGACAATGGTAAGAAAAGAGGACAAAACAGTTGTGTAACCAATACGTGATAATCACCCGAAAACAGGACTTATGCGAAAATTCGTGATAATATCACGAAAAAAGAATAATAAAATTACGTGACTATGTAAAGAAATTTCATGAGACTGGGCTGGAATGCTAGACAAATGCATAAAAAGTAGCTTTAAATTTTAAATGAGTGTTTTCATACCCTTCAATGCAGACAGCAGTAACGACCATAAAACTTCAGTCACAAATTTACAAAAAAAAAACTGATTTTAGCTTACAATGTGAAAATATATAAATGTTTACATCTACTAAAATTAACTCGTTATAAATGCCATTTTTAAGGTTTCACGTGCAAATAAATAAAAACAATACAAAAATTTTGATCAACTCAACTCCATAACCCTTTCTTTATTCAACATTAAAATATTTATTTTTCCAGAAAAAAATATTCAAATATTTAACCGGGGATGTCTTCAAAAGTTGAATTGTAAAGCTATTTAATTTTTTTATGGAAATCCATTTTATCAGTTAAAGTACCTTTAATTTAGCAATTAGGATTAAGGATTACGTTTAAGAGTCAAATCAGGCACCTTAAAGTAATAAGGCATTTTTTTTCTTTTTCCAGTGAATGATAAGTGACTAAAGCTGCAAAAAAGTGTCAAATTAGTAATAAAAGCACATGATAGATTATAATACAGTGCTTTATAATCACAGTCTGCATGTGACATCTGAGGTGAAGACTGAAGAGTCAAATTATCCAAAAGTACTTAATTCATGACTTATGGCAAGGGTCAACATTACTAGGAAAAGGCATACAGTAGCACGATCCCAAATAGACATATTGAAACATTGCAAATAATCAGTGGCAGGAAACTCGTGGTCTGAGGACAAAGGTTTGTCATTCTGCATACTGCTGCTTTCAAAACTTGCTTCGGGAGCACGTCCCCCCGTGTCACCACATTCTTGGAAATCGGAGCGTTTCAGACACCCGTTCGGGCATTCGTGACGTGGGTGGAGAAGCAGGTAGCCCGCACAGAGTAAAGAGCTTTCTACATGTGAGCTTCACCATCAGATTGTGTACAGGAGATTCAACCTTTTCTGTCACCTCATTGACCTTAACATAACACACACAATCACCAAAATCCAACAATGAAACACTTAGAACCTTACTTTTAAAACTATACATTGATGCTATCCAACGACAAAGGCCCATTCATGTGTAAGTACTAACTTTTATCTTTCGTTTGACACATTATTGGCCTTAATTGCTATTTGAGGGCCACTTGGCACCCAGCGTTTGTCCTTTCACTGGGTCATGTTTAAAACCTGTGGAGTGAATGAGCAGGGCCCAGTAGGATGCCTCTCATTTCGATTTTAACCAAGGGTGTACGGCTTCATGTGTAGCCGGTTCGAGGGGCTCTTGTGGCTGTTGTATTTAGGGCAGTGGGGGGCACAGATATAATTTGCCCCATCCTGCTTGACTTTCAGTTGAGTATCATTAGTGTAATGTGCAGCTGGGGTGTGGGGTTACCAGTCAATGGCCCTTTTCGGGCCGCATAGAACCTGCTGTGAGGAAACAGGGAATGAGATCGGTCAATGTCCTGCAATTTTCTCGGATACAAACAAAAACTCAACACTGAGGAGGAGGACAGTAGCAGACATTTCTGTCTATTAGAATGTCATTGCACAAAAAGCCTTTACAGCAGTGGCATATATAGCCAATTACATAAAAGTGTGCTTCCTTATGCAAATTAAAAGATTTTATTTTGTCTAAATAACATGCTAGTGGGATTGTAAAATGAGTCAATGTAGTTGGTGTTTTGATAAAAATGATCAATTTAATCTCTTTTTGAGAGACATTTTATATTAGTGTATCCTTGGTTACTCAACTGTTTTGTCCTATTTTCTTACCATTGTCGCTTCGGTTTAGGGTTAGATTTACATAAAATGACAACCCTATCCAAACCCAACTCTAACCCCAACGCCAGGCGACAATTGTTTAAAGTTTAGAAAATATAACAGAATACATCAGAAAAAATAGTATAAACCAATACTTAAAGTGACATACTAACGCAAACACCAAATCTAACCCTAAACCGAAGCGACAATGGTTTGAAAATAGTAAAAAGCAGTTGAGTAACCAATCCGTGAGAATGCCACGGAAAATGAGCAAAAAATTCCGTGACTATCCCACGGAACTTTGTGAGATCATGTTGATCCTTAGTTAATGTTCAGTGTACCCATAGAAAAACGAAAATATTTGCATGTACATCTGTATAACTTTCTTTCTTATTAACCTTAATGTACACAGACAAAAAAGAGTTAAAAAAAGAATCCAGAGCACAGCCCCTTCTATTTTTCTTTCTTTTTTCCTTTCTATTATCTCAAAGGCTGAAAAATGCATCAAATGACCTTGTCTGGTCTCTGAACATCTGAGTACCCTTTCAATTTTACACAGTTCCTTTTTTTAAAGACACTTGTATGATGCATTTGGGCAAAATCTGCTCAAATGTTGTTTTATAAAGTCTTGCATAAAAAATCACAACATATGCTATTAATTTTGCATGTTTACTTTTTCTATCTTGAGCAGATTGTTTCCTATATTTTTCCTTTCTGTTAGAGAAAAGTACAAGGTTGAACATACTTTTTGTTAAGGGAAAGACTACTCCCTCAAAAGAGAAGAGTCCTGGAAACTCAGCAGTATGTTTATAAGACAGAGATGGCACCTGTCCTGTCCCGATCTCTCAGAGAATCTCAGTACTGACAACCGTAGCAATGCATTATGGGTAGTAAGCATATAACACTGTACCAGTATGCTTCTATTGTATGAACAAGACAAGACAGTGTGAGACCATCTGTGATTGACATCCGTCTATATGAGCCGCATGAGCTGTGTGACATAAGGCATGCAGGGGTTTTTAGACCCAAACACACATACACAGCCTAGAAATGTTACTGTAAAAGTGAAGTACTTTTAATGTATTTCACTGATCATTGACTGATAAACCCATCAACAATATTCATCTGTTTCTTACAAATTGAGGGCAAGAAGTTCAACGGTGTTCTTCAGTAAATAAATCAAATAAAAATGTTAATTTAAAAACAACATTGACATTAAGTTAACACAAAGTTGCGTTTTAAACACGCACACACAGAGAGAAAGAAAGAGAGAGAGAATTGCAAAATGCCTTTCCTGTCAGACAGTTTTCAAATCAGGGTTCCTGTGTTTACTAGCCATGAATGTCGCTCTTTAATTCTTCATATCAGCTTAAATTCGCCAGGGGGAACGAGATCCGGCCATACAGCAAAAAAGCTACATCTAGCATCAGCTAAATGAACATGCATTCAGTGAAAAATTACAGAGCCAGCATACACAGCATACTTACATGTACCAGTGAGGTGGGAAATGCACACCATGTGACATGTAAGTAAAATGTGTTCTGCTCTGGTGCTTATTGAACGAAAGTGTAGTAGAAACGAACACATAATGTTGTTTGTCAAAAACAATGTGAACACAGGTACTGTAGGGTGGTGTGTGTTTGTTTGGGAGTGTGTATCTTTAGGCTTCCTTAATACAGATTACTCATCTAGTCCCTTCAGGCCGACAACCAAATATACACTATAATCAATATTAATGAAGCCATGTATAATCTTGCCTTTTTATGCATTCAAAAAGAGTGAGATGCAACAGATGTATCTTTGTTATGGAGATGTTTATAACTTATGTATAACTTTTTCTTCTTTCAGGGGCAATTTCAGATTGAAAGGTATGTCTAGTTTAATATGATGGCTGCTATATATCATTAAATGACTTACACTGAAAAAGTGTTATGTTGAGTTTACTTAATTTTATTATGCCAAGAAGATGCACACAATAAATGTATCTAACTCCAGATATATTTTTTGAAGTTGAGTGTATTTATAATTTATCAATTGAGTGTACTTATATTTTGTAAGTAATTCCAGATTTTTATATTCATAATTGTGGCTAAACTATTTTGAGTAGAATTTACTTATTTTTTTATGTTCAGTACACTAAAATTAATTATGTGTAAGCAGATCAATTTAATGGTTTAATCGAATCATTTTCTAAACTCTTATTCTATTTTAACTTTCCACATTTAACTGCCACATTAGCCTCTTTCACACAGTAATTCTGGTAAATTACCAGGAATTTACCAGAATGAATTTACCAGTAAATACAAAAATGTGCTGTTCACACATGCAGTGACATTCCGTCTTTTTACCAGTAAGACATCATTCACACATCAGTATCAAAATACCGGTAAATTCGTTGAGAAAGCAGAAGTACCTGTGGCGCGCGTTGAGCTCAGTGTTGTATTTGTAAACAATCCACGTCGTTCATATCCACGGTCCGTATTTTGTTGTTTTTACGTCTGTGGTAGACTCTGACAGTTGCGAAGTTGCTCATGACCAAACAACATTGGATGAGGCGACGTCAAACCGAAAATGCATTTTAAACAACAGTACTGTTTGCACTTTAGGCTTCACAGAGAGCGTGCTAAGGACGTCGGCAATTCTGCAAGCTGTTTTAAACAACTTTGGTGAAGAAATGTGGACGTAAACTTCAGGTGTGCTCGACTTTCAAGCAGCGTGTGTGTGGAAACGTCCGTAAAACAGTGCGGGGGTAAATGCGTCACCTGTATTAAAACATTATGATTGGTCTGAAGCTGTCTGACGTCGTCCGTTCTAAATGCCGGTATTCCTGTATTTTTCGTTCACACATAGCGCTTACCGGTAAATTACTGGTAATCTTACAACCTGTCTTACTGGTAAATTGGGAGCACTGATTTACCGGAAAGGTTCTGTTCACACATGACCTGTTAACGGCAATTTACCAGTAAATTACCAGTAAAGACTGTGTGTGTGAAAGGGACTATTGTGTTGAGCAAGTACGAAGAGACTCAAAAGCATGCTGGGAAGTAGAAGTCCACTGCCTAGTTAGTTATATTTACTTAATAATTCAAAAAAAATTCTCTCTTACAAATGTAGGTGGATTTTACATGATAAAATTAAGTGAAATTTACCCAATAATTTGTTAATTTAGAATTACTTAAATTTTTTGTGTTATTTTTACATTTTTTAAATAAAATTGTATCATTTCTTTTAAGTTAAATTTACTAAGGTACAGAATCATTTTTCAGTGTAGGGGCGGTATCCCAGATAGGGTTATACTGCATAAGCTGCCTTAATTGAAAAACACCTTGTACTGACATATCTTATATTAGTGTTATTGTTTTGTGTTAAGATGCACACCAATATTGTTTTTTGTAAGGTATGTTTGTAAAAACTACTTAAATGTTCTAATATAGTCCTGGATTAATCTAGACCCTGTCCTGGAAACGGCCCCTTAATGTCTGGCAGTCAAAGAAAGAGTATATATGTGATGTGACCCTGGACCACAAAACCAACCATAAGGGTCAATTTTTTGGAATTGAGATCACAATAGATTATAAATAAATAAGCTTTCCATTGATGTATGGTTTGTAAGAATATGGCAATATTTGGCTAAGACAAAACTATTGAAATTCTGGAATCTGAGGGTGCCAAAAAATCTAAATATTGAGAAAATCACCTTTACTCATTCCCAGCCCGCCAATATTTTTTTGTGATTTTCACAAAGTTTCACAAAATGCCTTCCAGGAAAATGTTCTTCTATAATTATATAAACATACAAATATATCAAATGAAGGAACAGACCCTCTGCTTTCAAACAAACAATAAACAAACAAACAAAACGGTAAAAAACAGCTTCATACTATTTATATTTTTTCTCTGCTTAAACTCTTAAATATGCATATTTTTCTTTAAAAATAAATGTTGTTGTTTTTTTAGCAAAAAGCTGAAATAATTGCATTTTTCGAAGGATTTTTGTTAGAGATCAGATTCAGAATGATTATCAAAACATAAAATTGCAGATGAACATAAAAATTCATCAGGAACACAATTTTTATGCAAATGTTTTTCTTAATTGACGAGATAACTGGTCCATGGCGGGGAAAGAGTTAAAGTGGTCCAAATGAAGTCTTTAGCAAAACATATTACTAATGATAAATACATTTTTGATATATGAAAATGTAAAACATATCTTCATGAAACATGATCTTTACTTAATATCCTATAGATTTTTGGCATTAAAAAAAAATAATAATCTTGACCCATACAATGTATTGATGGCTATTGCTACAAATATACTAGTAATTCTTATGACTGGTTTTGTGGTCCAGGGTCACATATAGTTTTAATAGATTATAATCTATTGAAGGACAATACTATTTGCAATAATAACTTATATATACTATACATTTAATCATTCTCCCACTTTCTGTTGTTTCTTTTCTTCGTTATTTATGTAAAGTTTCTTTTAAACAAATCAACAATGTAAAAATCACTACAAAATGCATTTGACCTGCCTTGGACTTCTTCATACAGTGCAAACTGTCTACAATCTAAGCACAAAGCATTCAGCGTGCCAACTAGTGAAGCATTGAGTTAGCACCACAAAGGTCAGTGAACACATATTAATAAAAAAGTATACCTTGAATACACTTGGTAAGTGGCTTTTGGATAAAAATGTCTGCATAAATGCATCAAAAATGACCATCGTGACCCATCTCTAGTTTAGGTTCCGCATGCAGGTCAGTAGAAAGAGATTTTTCTCTGCAATGAAAGCAAATCTCAGCATGAGCACGGCATATTAATGCATGTGTATTTTTGTTGCCTGTTTGTCCCTTGTGTGTTTGTTTACTGGTGTGCATGCGTTTCTACAAAGTATCAAAGAAAAATGCAAAGGCGGGGAGATAGTGCGACTCCACCCAGTCCAGAACCCCCTCACGTTGGAAAATAAGGAATCTGGGTCAGGCTTAACTTACGGAGCAAGACAGAAGATCTTGCAGCTGCTGAAACAGATGAGATACCGGGCACAAGGGATACCAGTCCCTGCTAAAATATGGATGTTTTAGGACCGCAGCCAGTCTCCAACCCCATCACAGCTGTACAGCATTACAAATAAGTTTCTTGTCAAAGGGTAACTAGCTAATTATAATAGGTACAAAAAATTAATAAAAAACAAATTTTAATAGAGCTGCAAGCAGCGATGGCAGGCCTCGCGCGAAGTTGATGTGGCTCCCTTGATTACGATGTACGGTGGGCACATGCAATTATGTGGGTAAAAATCAGTGAACCATTTGAATGTTGTTACTGACCAGTTTGGGGACTGTACTGTAGGTAAAACTAACCCCACTACTTTACACAAAAGCAGGCGCTACATAACTCTTTTGCTTCACCCATGTGTGGCTATGTTGAGAGTTTTGCCCACACCTACCAGCCAACAACTTTGACACCAATTTCGTGACATTTTAAGCATGCTCAGAGCCTTAAAATCACCTGAATGTAATATTAATGTTTGAAAGGTTGCCATGGCAACACTATTTAAGATATCATATATAAAAATCTGTTCGCAATTTAACATGTTGACCAAGTTTGGTGTCAATCGCATGAATCCCCTAGGAGGAGTATTTAAAAGTTCACCACATGCAACGGTCAAAACCATTTACTTTTGTGACTGACACACTTCCTGGCACCAGTTGGTGGTGTATGCCTTAGATATAAGACACTTCCTGTTTCTCTGATTTCGCCATGGCAACAGCGTTCGAGATATAAAAAATCTGTTTGCATCTCCAATGTCTTGGCATCATGATCACTAAGTTTGGTGTCAATCACATGAATCCCCTAGGAGGAGTATTTAAAAGTTCATTGCATGCACTTTTTAAACAATCCAAAATGGCCGACTTCCTGTTGAGCGGGGCTTATGGGTGTCAGCGCAAAAGTTGTTTGGGTCGATGAGATCTATGCACGTACCAAGTTTTATGATTTGTGCGCCAAGATATTTTTTTTTTGCACTACAGAGCCCCTCTTTCACAGCCGTGTGCCAGCCTTTGCCCGGTCCTAATGTCCAATGATTTGGACGTTTGTGCCAAGTTTCAAGACTTTTTAAGCATGTTAAGGCCCCCAAAATGTTACAGAGTAACTTAACCCCTGGTCAGAGCCTGACTCCACCCACTGGCAATATTTGAAAAATGCAAGAAAAGTGGGCAGATCCCAATGGAGATAGAAGGGGACGAACCGAGCTCGTACCAAGGGTGTGGTGAGATTGTAACAAGGCCATGGTGAGCTTGAACCTGCTTATGTAGGATCATACCATTTACGTCATGTAGTACCGCAACATCCAATAGGAAAATTCAACTGCAGTAGCCACCGTTCAACCTGAAGAGGGCCATATATTGTAGCATTGAAACATACCCAAATGTCCTAAAAGTTACTCAAATCAATGAACAGCACTTATAATGCACAATTCTTACAGATCATTAACTAAAAAAAGTTGGTTTATGGTTCAGTTACTCTTTAAAAATAATAATAACAACAAACCTAAAGAAAACAACAGTGCCCTAATAATAAAGAAAGTCACCTTATTTGTTCCCCCTACCAGTGGTTTTCGGCAAATGAGGGTCTTTGTTAGCGGACTACGAATCTGTGAAACAAAAACATTGTTTCACCTTTGACCTTTGCCCTTATTGGTCCAATTGTTCCAAACCGTTCCGCAGCCCTACTACTTCATGTAAATATCATTTTTCAAGCGCTGAGGCCCGCTCCGGGCCCACAATAATCTCACAGCCAGCTTTAATATTTCATAGAAGTGTACCGCCATAAAACTAGAGCTGACAATTTAATTAGATGCCAATGTCTTTGATAAATAGCATCGGGAGCTATGCATCTAATCTCACGTTTAACAGTGAAATCAATATCTGCATAAATCATTCAAGGCCCGAGTCATTACCAAGCGGCGCAAGGCAGAGAAGTGCAAAATGTATATTTAATACGAAGGCTGACACGAAAACAAGCAAGGGGGTGAGGGACACAAGGCTCGTTCCCGTACTGCAACAGGGTGCAATTTATTCTGTGCTCAGGTTAGGTTCGTTTGGTGGTGTAATTTGACATCAGGCAAGCGTAAATTCTGCTAACTTGTTTGTTCAGGGAGCTCTTTAAGCGAGTGCTCTTTGGCAAATTCAATTTGCTGTACAATGTACACAACAGGCGTGCGGAGAAAAAACCCAAACTGGGATAGAAATACATGAGTGGGTTAAATATGCAGAATTTATGCATATATCTACAGGACAGAATGAACGCTTTTAACACTGTCATTCGTAAATCTCCGAGCAAGTAAAAACGTCAGCGAGTTTTGCAATTACGAGCGTGCGAAACAAAGTACAATCTCAGGAATAACGTCTAGGCATCACTGTGACAATCGCGTCTATGACGCCAACTTGATTCTCAGCAGTTTCCATCAATCTGGCACGCCAACCGCCTCGGAATCGCTGACTGCGCCGATGCCGAATTTAAAATCGGCCAAGTAAGCCAGTTTATCCGAAAGCTCTCGAAAGCTTGATTTAAGCGGAGACAGGAGAGATTAACCAGTGAAAAATACTCCATTCATCCGGAGTATTTCTTACAGAGACCGTCACCTCTCTCTGCTTCCCGCTGCGGCTGGATTTGCATTTCTATGAGGCTTGGATGCGTTGTGAAGCTGCGGAGGGGGAGAGCATCTAGGCCAGCCGCTGTTACTGGGGGCTTGTGCTTTAGCATGTGAAATATTGATGGGAAGTCAGAGCCCAGCCTCCGCTCCCTGCAGGTGAGCGCCGTCTGGACGTGAGACACCTGCCACAGCTGGAATCCAGTTAGAGGGAGGAAAACATTGCACAAGGAGGTGGCAATCTCAGCACCCATGCTGTTCACGTGGCCCTTCTTTTATGTAAAATATACTTTACGGTGGGGGAGAAGGAAAGACAGAAGCATACTACCAGAACATAGATGTAAAGCTTGGACAACACAATGCAAGAATGAAGTACCATTGTAGAGAAGTTCATAATATTAGTATTTGCTTTTAATGCCCCATCAGGTTAGACTAAACCATTGAACGGTATGAAGCTTATGGTATAAAATAGACAAAACACTGTGTTTATTGGACAAAACGTATTATATTAGAGAATCTGGGTTTTATTCCAACATACAAAAATGTATAGAAAAACAAAAAGCTCACGGTGCATTGAAACTGTAAACTGTTGAGGTCCACTAAAGTCCATTATATGGAGAAAAATCCAGGAATGTTTTTCTCAAAAACGTAATTTATTTTCGACTGAAGAAAGAAAGACAAACACATTTTGGATGACATTGGGGTGAGTAAATTATCTGGATTTTTTTATATAAGTGGAGTAATCCTTTAAAGGAGTGGTATTTCGGACTTATTAACACAGTTACAGAGCCGTTTCCTCATGCTAAACGTAGGCAATATGTCGAAAAAGCAGTTGGGCCTGTTACAGAGTATTTCTGTGCCGAATGCACTTCGTCAGGGTTCGTACAAGTTTCGGAAAGTTTTTTGGATTACAGGTCCAGCTGACGTTTCAGGGGTTTCTATACGTATCACTTCTTTTTATGGGCACTTCCTCCGGAAAACCCCGCCCACCCGTCAATCAGCAGAAGACGCTAGAACTTACAAACATCTTATCAGGTGACAGCTTTGTTTAATTTCAAAACTCAACAATGGCACGAAAAAAGAAGTGTTATTGAATGTAAGGAGAAGAAATCCAGCCTTATTGAAACAATGGATATAGTTTATTATCCGGGATAGCAGCGGAGTTTTGCGTGTGTGTTTGATGCGCTGGATTTTCCCAACCGGGTCATGAGTTGCATGCGGTAAGTAAGACTTCTGTCTTATATTGGAAATAGGCGCGTGCATATGATATTATATAAATGACACGAACATGTAGTGAATCATAAGTTAAACTTTGTATTGTTGCATGACTCGTACTCGCTCCTCCCGCGGTAGTAACTCCTCCTTCTTCATTTTTTCGTACGTTATCGGAAAGATTCGGTAAAGCTAATCTTTCTTTTATAAATCTGATTAAACGCAAGAATCTTTGGAGATATAAAGGATGTAATACTACTCTATAGGTATTCCAGATTAACATCAGAAATGCAAAAACAGCGACATGCGTACACAATTTTTAAGGCTTCTTTAATAAAATATTAAATAAAGAGCGAAGATGTCTACTGTTCAAAGTTGGACATCACATTTGGTCACTACTGTACATACTAAATTGTTACCTTACTATTATACGAGATGTGATTTTTAGGGAGGCTAAACTGAGGACAGAAGTTAAAAAGACATCTCAGATTACTATATCACATTTACATTTATTCATTTAGCTGACACTTTTATCCAAACTGACTTCCAAATGAGAAAGCATTCAACATTTTATCCAAGGAGCCAACAATAAGCGTATCCTACAAATCAATGTTGACTTTTTTACAATAATAATTTTATAATGACGCTTTTTTCTTAAATTGTGCAAATTTCTTGTTGTAGATGTTAAAAGAAGATTTTAAATATATATATTTTTAAAGGGGACATTTCACAAGACTTTTTTAAGATGTAAAATAAATCTTTGGTGTCCCCAGAGTTCATATTGTATGTGAAGTTCTAGCTCAAAATACCATACAGATAATTTATTATAACATGTTAAAATTGCCAATTTGTAGGTGTGAGCAAAAATGTGCAATTTTTGGGTGTGTCCTTTAAAATGCAAATGAGTTGATCTCTGATATAAATGGCAGTTCTGTGGTTGGATAGTGCAGATTAAGGGGCGGTATTATCCCCTTCTGACATCACAAGGGGAGCCAAATTTCAATGACCTATTTTTTCACATGCTTGCAGAGAATGGTTTACCAATCTAAGTTACTGGGTTGATCTTTTTCACATTTTCTATGTTGATAGAAGCACTGGGGACCCAATTATAGCACTTAAACATGGAAAAAGTCAGATTTTCGTGATATGTCCCCTCATGAGACATGCCGTTTTGATTCCCTTGTTAATGTGATGTCACACTTACAAAGCCCCGCCCACAGCCACTGACTGACTAGTTAACTTTACTAAAAGCTTTACTAAATTTGTTTGTTAGCACCTTGTAGCGCTAATTCGGCTAAAGATACTATTGTACCAACCAGAATGTATTTACAGGAATCTGATCTATTTTTAACCAAAAGCAGTAGCTCATTTGCGTTTAAGGGTACAGACATGAAAATGTCGTTTTTGCTCCCGCCCAAATAGGGGCATTTTCGATATGCTATAACAAATGATTTGTGGGGTATTTTGAGCTGAAACTTCACAGACATTCTAGGCACACCTGAGACTGATATTACAGGGGCATAATATCTTTGTCACTTTCCATTTTCATGGTCAGGGGCATCATGCACCATTTTTTTAAGGGGTCACAGTGTACACAGCTCACAGAAATTTGTGCATAAACAGACATTAAAAGAAATATTAAAGAGCATTCAATATTTTCTTTGGCACTCCCAGTTACATTTCTAACAATCTGAGCCCCCTTATGTGAAAATCACCAAAATAAATGTGTTGATTAACTTTTATGCCAAATACTTTAATTAGACATATTGGCATCATATTTACATCTGAAATGGCATTTTATTGTTTATAAAGGTTCTGTTTTAATCAATTTAATTTATTATATTATTAGAGGAACACAAAATTTTATATGTGACAAGCGTGTGATTCCGCGCCCCCCTTGAGCTCTGACAAACTCTGCTGTTGTAGAAAGATGAATCTAGAAATCTACTAACATTTACACAGTGGAGGTTAACTGTACATTACTGGGGTTTGGAAATGTTTTGAGGTTTTCTGATAACGTCTTAATTTTTCAGATTGCAAAATGCATCAGCATGAAGTCAGCGACCGCACCTGTAGCACCTTCCTCATGAATAAAGTAACATGTAACACGATTGAAACCCTATCAAAACGGCAAAAATCTCTGAAAAGTGACAAGGTTGCATATTAAACAGATAAAAAGACAAGTAACAGATTAATGGATGTTTCTTTGATTTGGAAGTTGCATGCAAAATCCATTTGGCTCAAAAAACTGTGCCCGTATCCCCTTAGTTTGAATGGGCATGACACCTCTAACCATGGTATATAAAAATGAACCTCACATCTTTTATAAGGGTGATTCTCACGAAACCATTGAAACACCACGGCACTAATGATTTTAGATTTAAAATGTGTAATATAGTAACATTAAAAAGCATCAGAATTAACACAATACTGTGTTCTACCTTGCACAATGTGTGATTTCAACATAAGAATTTATAATTGGAAATTTTATCTAATTTTCTGCTGAAATTCTCATTACCGCAATTTGTCCGGCTGTGTTTGAACATGCGTTATGTTGTAATTTAATCAAATTAACACAAAAATATTAAGAAAAAAAAATAAATGGATGTTTTGCTAGACTACTTTAGATGACAGAAAAAATATTTACTGAATATTCATGTATAATAATAATGAAGAAAAATTAGGAAAATGATGTGTCCATGCCTGATGTTCTCATCCTCCGCAACACTTTTTGAGAAGTTTAAGCACACATACAGAATTTTAATAAAGTTTGATTTTGAGTGACCAAGCACATGGACCAGTTACTTCAAGATGGCTACCAGGTAACATTTTTTTACAGTTAATTTGAAATATTGTCTTGTCAGAATGCTTACACAACATTTTGATTATCATTACCACAACAGATGCTTATTAAATGTTAATTTAATTAATAGAAGCATAATACTTTGATTTTAAATGCATGTGCAGAATCTCCAAATTATGTTCTTTCAGGTTTGTCATGTCATTTTGAAAATATGTCAGTTTTGATGTTTTCTGACTGTTGCGGTAATGAGATTTTTTAGGACTAATTTTTTAAATTATGTTACAAAAAGTGTTAAATGATAAGTAAAAGTTTTTAAATTAATGTTCCCATTTACTCCAGACTTTGTTTTTCAATGTCTGGTGGGAAAAAAAGTAAATTTAAGCAATTTTTACATTTTCATGCTTGACATTTTTAAAACCAAGTTTTCGTGAGAATCACCCATAAGCTCATAAGTTTATCTTAAAAGTGTTTCCATGCCATGAAAGAGAACGCTGGATCTTCAAGACAGTTTATGTTAATGATGCTACAGCCCCTCGCAGCAACACTGAAAACACAACAAACGCAAAACCAAGCTTGCATTGTTACAAGTATCTGTGTTCAAATACCTGCGCAGTACAGTGTGTTTCAGGACAAAAGACAGGGACGGTTTAAAAATGTACCTTTAAACATTTTAAATGTAAAATCAATGCAGAATCCCCTCAAACAAATGCGCTCAAGCCTGTAAGCATACATCACCCTCCTGTTTTTTTTTTCAGGAAGGATTTGTGATTTTTCCTGCGCCAGGTCAGGTGTCAGATCCAGGACCATGGATTACACGTACAGCACAGAGCTTATCCCCCCAGGCACTGACATTCCCGCTTAACTGAAAGCAATATCATTAATTCTAGAAAATAAGAAGAAATTAAGAGGTTTAAAATGGTGCTTAATTCATTGATTTATTGCTCATAAAAGCAGCGTTCAGAAAATGAAAGGCCGTTGCCGACAGCATGGGGTGTACAGTTGGTGTGGGCAGCGTACGGCAGCACTCACTGCGGTAATTACAAATCCGCCTGTATTTGTCATAACTCAAAAACCACCCAGATGTTCATAAACTCATTACTGTATATGTTGGGGGGGGGCAAGAAGATAATTTGGGAGGAACTAACTTAAATTTGACCCTAAAAGAACCTCTGTGTCCTGTTTAAATTTCTCTTCATCCAGTTTAATTAAAGTAACAAATCGAAAGCGATAGGAGACGGGTGGGTATTAGGGTGATGACCGATAATGTGTGCTGCCAAACAGGGTGAGCTATTAGAGAGTGAAAAAAAATGAACAAATCCGCCGTCTCTGTGGGTTGCGAGCGCGTAAAGCACGAAGGTTTAGGCTTAATCCCCTCCATGCCAATCATAAAAATGCATTTCTGTATTTGCCTTTCAAGTTATGCAAAATTAGCCCCTAAGTATGTCAAATTATGACACTGTGCTGGGAACTGTTAATTCCAGCATTGTAGAAAAGAAGACATTAAAGTGAGCTCAGGTGATAAGAGGGTGGAATTGTGGGATGAAGTTTCCTGGATTTCCTTCTCTGAAAATTGAACAGGAAACACTCAAATTATTCCATATAAAACAAAAAAAAAATCGGAAATTGAAGCCATCATCGACGACATCAATCCTCCACTGTTAGGACCGGAGACATTCGTCTTGTTTATAGACCGTGGTTGGAGCTAGAAACTCATGCATTGTTAAGCATTTGGTACCGCATGCCGAGCATCGCGTTGCGGGGGGTTCAAGAAGACATTCATCGGCCAAATAACAGCCCGCTGACTCTCTCTGTAAGGCCAGATTGATACTGACAGATTGAGATGTGAGTTTGGACAGCAGGGCTAATCAGCTTACCGAGCGTTTGCATAGAGAGAGACCTTTACAGAAAATTTAACAGGCCAGCTAAAATTACATTTTTATTGCATCAAGTTTCAGCAGGATACGCTGACATTTAAACTGGCTTTGGAAACAATGAGTAAGGTTGTACTAATGATAACAAGCTCCAGTCCTATAATCTAACCGGACATGCAACGCTCCAATGGCGCTCATATTTAACACACCAGAGAATTTAGAAACGAGCGCAATATTTAAGCAATATCAGCAATTCCCTGTGGACAAAGCACAGCCATTCTGATAAAAAAGCCCAATGGTGTTTTTGCTCATGTGAGATTGCTTAAATATTACAATTTTGTTCCCAACTCTATCGTGCTCATTCACTGAACTAAAATAATATATGATTTGATCTTTAACAACTTGTTAAAGGGGACATATCATGAAAATCAGACTTTTTCCACGTTTAAGTGCTATAATTGGGTCATTCCTCTGTGATGTCAGAAGGGGATAATACTGCCCTTTAATCTGCACTATCCAACCACGACACTGCCATTTAGTGCAGAGATCATCCCATTTGCATTTTAAAGGACACGCCCAAAACGGTAAATTTTTGCTCATTGAAATTTGCCTCCCCTGTGATGTCAGAAGGGGATAATACCACCCCTTAATCTGCACTATCTAACCATGACACTGCCATTTAGTGTAGAGATCAGCTCATTTGCATTTTAAAGGACACGCCCAAAACGGTACATTTTTACTCATTGAAATTTGCCTCCCCTGTGATGTCAGAAGGGGATAATACCACCCCTTAATCTACACTATCCAACCACGACACTGCCATTTAGTGCAGAGATCATCTAATTTGCATTTTAAAGGACACACCCAAAACGGTACATTTTTTGCTCATTGAAATTTGCCTTCCCTGTGATGTCAGAAGGGGATAATACCACCCCTTAATCTTCACTATCCAACAACGGCACTGCCATTTAGTGCAGAGGTCAGCTCATTTGCATTTTAAAGGACACACCCAAAACGGTACATTTTTGCTCATTGAAATTTGCCTCCCCTGTGATGTCAGAAGGGGATAATACCACCCCTTAATCTGCACTATCCAACCACGACACTGCCATTTAGTGCAGAGATCAGCTCATTTGCATTTTAAAAGACACACCCGAAACAGCACATTTTTGCTTATTGAAATTTGCCTCCCCTGTGATGTCAGAAGGGGATAATACTGCCCATTAATCTGCACTATCCAACCACGACACTGCCATTTAGTAAAGAGATCAACTCATTTGCATTTTAAATTACACACCCAAAATGACACATTTTTGCTCATTGAAATTTGGCTCTCCAGTGATGTCAGAAGGGAATAATACTGCCCTTTAACCTGCACTATCCAACAACGGCACTGCCATTTAGTGCAGAGATCAGCTCATTTGCATTTTAAAAGACACACCCAAAACAGCACATTTTTGCTCATTGAAATTTGTCTCCCCTGTGAAGTCAGAAGGGGATAATACCACCCCTTAATCTGCACTATCCAACAACGGCACTGCCATTTAGTGCAGAGATCAGCTCATTTGCATTTTAAAGGACACACCCAAAACGAGACATTTTTGCTCATTAAAATTTGGCTCCCCCTGTGATTGTCAGAAGGGGATAATACTGCCCTTTAATCTGCACTATTCAACAACGGCACTGCCATTTAGTGCAGAGATCAGCTCATTTGCATTTTAAAGGACACACACAAAATATCCAACCACGGCACTGCCATTTAGTGCAGAGATCAGCTCATTTGCATTTTAAAGGACACGCCCAAAACAGCACATTTTTGCTCATTGAAATTTGCCTCCCCTGTGATGTCAGAAGGGGATAATACCACCCCTTAATCTGCACTATCCAACCACGACACTGCCATTTAGTGTAGAGATCAGCTCATTTGCATTTTAAAGGACACACCCAAAACGGTAAATTTTTGCTCATTGAAATTTGCCTCCCCTGTGATGTTAGAAGGGGATAATACTGCCCTTTAATCTGCACTATCCAACCACGACACTGCCATTTAGTGTAGAGATCAGCTCATTTGCATTTTAAAGGACACGCCCAAAACGGTACATTTTTGCTCATTGAAATTTGCCTCCCCTGTGATGTTAGAAGGGGATAATACTGCCCTTTAATCTACACTATCCAAAACGGCACTGCCATTTAGTGCAAAGATCAACTCATTTGCATTTTAAAGGACACACCCAAAATGGCACATTTTTGCTTATTGAAATTTGGCTCCCCCTGTGATGTCAGAAGAGGATAATACCACCCCTTAATCTGCACTATCCAACTACGGCACTGCCATTTAATGCAGAGATTAGCTCATTTGCATTTTAAAGGATACACCCAAAACGGCACATTTTTGCTCACACCTACAAAGTGGCAAATTTAAACATGCTATAATAAATTATCTGTGGAGTATTTAGAGTTAAAGCTTTACATTCATTCTCTGGAGACACCAAAGATTTATTTAACATCTTAAAAAAGTCTTGAAGTGAAATGTCCCCTTTAATGTGTTTAACCATCACAAAACTTTAGTGAATATTTTCCATATAATAGTTAAACATAAAGTTAACCATCCACAGTTGCTAAACTGAAAGCAGTTTTCTGACTGGCAAATTTCTGTCTCCAAATCCAGTAAGAAACATCACAAGAGTCTAAATTCAGTCCAAAGATTAACAACTCGCACACAGGGGATTAGCAGACCGGATAAGCTTTTGTCAAATGTCGGCTGCAAAGAAAATCAAAAATGATAGCGAGTGAGCAAAACTCTGTACGGCTCGCTCATCTCGGGTGGATGACAGACAAAAAATGAATGATTATGCACGTGCCGCGTAAAAATAGCAAGAGTTTGACGGACACATATAGTTTAGGGCCATTTACATCCACCAGTTTTCTTGCTGGTCCTTTCAGCAGCTCTCTCTCTCTCTCTCTCTCTCTCTCTCTGTCTCTCTCTCTCTCTCTCTCTCTCTCTCTCCCCCTCTCTCTCTCTCCTTATCATGCTTTACAGCTCCGAATTCCATCGTCATCCCCATGGCAACAACTTCAGCTGCTTATCCTAATCACTTGAAGTTAACCTTGATATGAAAACGTTCCCAGGGGACTACTCACGCCATTGTGTCGGCTTCTGAAGGCAAGCACTTCCAATAATAACCGTAAAACACATCGCGGGCTCAATGTGAGGTAGAGAGGCCAGAGGATAAATGAGGGAGAGCGAGAGACACTCAGAAGTAGCAGCACTTAGGAGAAGATCAGGACATTACAGAAGCGGCTGTAGGATCTTGTGTATGTATATGAGAGCCGCTGTCCAAGGTGCTGAATGCATAGCAGAGTGCCTATGATGCCATTAAATAAGCTGGAAGCTATTAAATGTCACTGATGGCTGATAAATGGGACCAATATAAGAAACCACACTCTCGCTTAGCCCATGCACGCTAGCCAATCAAAAAAATTGAAGGCTGCCGTGCAAAACCAATAAAGATTGGGGCAGGACCACCTGTTTTTCCAAATGAGACGATAATGGGTGGAGTGTTCAAATGGTAACACTTTACAATAAGGTTGTATTTTGTTAGAATTAGTAAAAAGGTTAGCTAACATAAACTAACAATGAGCATGGATCGTTTATAGCATTTTTTAATCTTTGTTAAAGCGTCCATAACACATGTTGTTTCTAGCCTGGGTTTCCCCATGTTGCCTTGCGTGCAAATTTATTCACTCTGCAAGTCTAGCATGGAAACTATGGACCTTTTTTGCCCCTGAAATAGGGCACCAATCACAGAACGGGGAGGGGGCAGCAAGATGATGACGACGTCTATGGAACACACCAAAGCAGTTTTGTTTATTCAACACAGCAGACGCGAAGTTACTTTTCAATGCAGCCTTAGATAGTGTTCTTAGAAGTAGTTTTGAATGCAAGTTTATTAAAAAAAGCTAATTTTGGCGTTAAATAATTTCATATCCAAGAAGGATGTTTGGATATGGCAAGACATGATAACCACTGAGTTTTATAGGACCAACCTGCTAGGCATCGTCGTCGACGAAGTACAATTAACTTATAAATGGTATTTATTAATATCATATTGTCATTATGCCTGTACTGTGGTTGTCATAGTGCCACTAAATTGTGTTGCTTTCAATATCAATATACAGCTACCAGTTTAGTTGTATTAGTATTACATGTTTAGTTGTATTAGTATTATAGTAGTATTACATCCTTCATATCTCCGAAAAGTCTTTAGTTGTATCAGATTTATAAAAGGCAGATCAGCTTTACCGATTCTTTCTGATGACGTACGAAAAAATTTGGAAGGAGGAGTTACAAGCTGCGGGAGGAGCGAGTCACGAGTAAAAACTTTATACAACACTGACTGGATAACTCATGATTCACTACATGTTCGTGTTGTTTATATAATATGCACTTACTGTCTGTCGCGTGAAGTGATGTGTGTAACTTAGCGTCCTCTCCCGCTGATTGACGTGTGGGCGTGGTTTTCTGGGGGAAGTGCCCATAAAAAGAAGTGATAGCTTACCCCTAAAACGTCAGCTGTAAAAAATAAACTTTCCAAAACTTGTACGAACCCTGGTGAAGTGCATTCGGCACTTTTGACACTTTGCATTTGTTTAGCATGAGGGAACAACTCTTAAACATTGTTAATAAGTCATAATGCATGAAAAACCATTGAACCCCCCCTTAATGTTAGTTAATGCTAATACAATTTTTTCATGTTAGGTCATTGTGCTTTAAGTACTTTAACATTTGATATAGATAAATGGTGTAGAAGTATTGTTCATTGTTAGTTTATGTTGTCTAATGCATTAACTAATGTTAACAAATACAACCTTTTTGTAAATTGTTACCATTTCAATTTTTGACATTTTAACCAATCTTTGTAGTTGCTACAGTAAAACCAAACTAAAACGAAGGACCTTAGCAAATCTTGTACAACACAAACTATTGTGTGATTACTTACTGTTCGCCAAGCGTCCTTGTGACTGAATAGATTTAACAGCCTGTGGCTTTTTTGCATTTGGCAGAGTCAGAGATGCGGTTCCTGTTAGTTCAAAAGCCTGAATCTTTTAAGTTAATAACTTTAGCAAGCCATTTAAATCTTCAGTGAAGGTCTGCTGGAGCTCTTGTGTGTAAAATATCCTAATTTCAGCTCTAAATTACTGACCTTCTGATAAATGCACCCCTGTTTTCCAAAACCTCTCACAATCTACTCAATGCGTTGCTACGGCATTAAATGAATGTCTTTGTCTCTCGCTTTAAATGTCCCTCAATCTTGCAAATGCAAAACAAGACATCGTCGGAGCACTTAATGCATCGGCGTTAAGCGCTGTGATCCATGAAAGATGTCACAGACACAATGTCCCTCATTAGCCATTTCCCTTTGAGGTTTTGACACCATCAATTATTATTAGCCGAGTAAACAGTGTGCTAATAATGATCAAGTGCATTACTCACGTGCAATAAAAGAGACAGAACTTCAAACACCCAAGCGAGAATCGTTTAAATATTTAAGTTGACACCCTTAAAAGCTAACTACCAGAAAAACTGCTTTAAAAGCATTTTCTACTTCGACTATGCATGCCGACTTGTCTCCGTTTGCTTTAATAGACCATGTAATGTTTCAATATATAGACTTAATATATTTATCAGATATCCGTTATTGCCTCAAGCAGCAAGCCGGATGAAAACGTTGAAGGCTGGAATGCTTGAAATGGGCAAGAGAGTGTTTGGGAAAACTTAAGTCAAATAGGACCCAAAAAATCGAACTTAATGCTTGAGTGCATTGGAATATTGCTTTGTGGTTTATGGGAGTGTTTGGTCGGGGGTCACCAAACACGTTTGGAAATCACCATTGGGAGAAGATTAGCCCGCATGGAAAAAGATTGAGGTAACCTGGCCCCGTTTTTATGTGGCCCTGGGGCAGCAGCCCAGCTAATTATGAGTGACCCTGAGCGCATAGGGACTTCTCCTCACCTTTGGCCTCCCGATTCTCCATTAAAACTATTGACGCGAGGCCTTTAACAAGAAAGATACATACAATGTTATACTAAAGCAAAATCTCAGATTGGTCGAGGGCGAGGCACTGTGTTCAAAAAATACGTCTATACGTATTATATAAATTTATATGCATATACCTATATTAATAAAAATACGATAGGTTCAGTAACTTTAGTTTGAAATTCATCATCTTTTATTATTAAATAAAATAAAAAAAACTATTATTGGATGATCTAACTATTATTGGATGAAGTATAAAATACTTATATACGTATTATATCAATTTATTTATATGCATATGTACTTATATTAATATGATTGGTTTAGTTTGAAATTATAATCTTTTATCATTAAATAAAATAAATAAATTATTGGATGATTTGCCCAACCACCGAACCCCCCATAACATCTGTCCCTCGTCCCGAATTTTAGCCATTGTTAACATCTGGTCACCCTAGCACCATATTAGTATCGCAGAGGTACATATTGGTACAAAGAGTGCATATTAGTACCTTAAAAGTACATATTAGTACCAAATGCATACATATCTATACCTAAATCACTTCACTGGCTGCGTCCGAAAACTCTAAATTGCTGCATTCTGAGGCAGCTTTCCAAGGCAGGAAGGCATCAAGGCATGCCCGAATTCAATGTTAGGTTTACTTTCTGTCTCCTGAGATACCTATGCGTGGGCGTACAATAAGAATGTGATTGGTCGAGCCTGGTCGAGTTCGAAAAAAATAAAATGGCAGCCAAGGAAGCGACCGGAGCACAAATTTAGTGTAAATAATGGTAGATTTTCACTTTTTACACCTTTTAATTGCATTTCTAGTGAGAAATTAGTATTGTAGTTTTCAAATATGTGATTAGTTATCACAAAAGGCGCTCTCTGTTTATAATTCAAACACGCTGCCTTTGAAGTGTGTCCGAAAGTCTTTCTCTGAGCTGCCTTCATGCCTCCGAAGTCATTTCCTCATGAGGCAGCGAGGCAACGAGTCACTGCCTTGAGTTTTCGGACGCAACCACTGCATCACTCTTATTGGTAGTCGCTCATCATTTGCATAAAGTTGAACTGAAATTGGACACGCCGACTTCATGTCACCAACAGTCACGGATGGCGCACGTTTTCAATTGTTTCCAATGGAAGTGCTGCGTTTTCCATAAAAAAGGAAGCTGCTGTTTTTTTTTCACGCTGAGCACCCAGTGTTGAAAAATGTGAGTGAAACGCTTGTCAATGTCACTTCTCACCCAGCCGTCCAATCACAGTAGAGGAGGGGCAAGGCAAATATCACAACAAACAACCAGCGCATCGTCTCCAACATAAATCTCTTTTCTTGGACTACAACAAACACACGCATTGTAGGCAACAGTTTACTTCCTGGGCCTGTTGACGTGGAGAAGACCGACGTTATCATAATTCCTCACGCAAGGATCATAGACTGTAAAAAAAGACGCCCGTTCGCTCTCTTCCATTGGTGAAAAGTGAAGCCGCAGTCAGTATCCCGATACGGCGCTGACATCTTGGGTCTTGAGTCTGCGCAGTAGCGATTTCGGGACCAGTCCAGTAGTGAGCAGGAAGTAAAGCCGCAAAATCAAGGCCTCGCCCTCGCAGAATGCGCATTTTACAGCTGTCAATCATGACGTGACACCACCGTTTTTATAGAACTAACTAAAAAGAAACTTGTTTTAAAAACAAACACTTGAATTTACATCAGCGTGATAAAAACTACAGTAAATGACAGAAACCAGCTTCGGAAAAAAGATAATTGAAGTGTAATTAAATTGTTTAGTTGGTCTCAAGTCCCATTGAATAACATGGGGAGGCGGGGTTTATGACCTATATTGGGACCAGTCACCGGGGGGATCGAGAGGTTTTGCCTTCACTTTTCAGGGCTTGTGCAGGAGGGCTTGTGTGACATCCTGTAAGTTAACTCCTGTCAGCATTGCATTGTGAGTGAATCTTTCAAACATGGTAAGGAGCGTCACATTTCCTGTATTCAGACCAATCACAACGTACAGATTAGCTGTCTAATAAGGGACATAGCACTTTTCAAATCAATAAGTGAAATCTGGAGCTACAAAAATTTACAGTATGTGAAACAAAGTATGTGTTTTTGAACCATAAATCATGAAAACACATTATAATATACCAAATACACAAAATAACGTTTAAGCAATGAAATAGGTGCCCTTTAAATGTGTTTTATTAGGTTTATCATAGTACCAATCATGCACAATATTTGCTTACTGTAACAAGGATGAGATCCTAATTATATTTAACAGCAAAGATAATAACACAGGCATTCCCTGAACATTTCCCCAAAACAGTTTAACATTGATTTAATAATACAGAATGAATCAGAAAGCTAAGCAGCCAAAGTGGCATAAAGGGACGGGTGATATTTAAGGGGGGAAAATCATTGCATCGAAATGATTAGACTCTACACAAGGGCAAATAGTGAAATGAGCTCTTCCAAACACACATACACATCTTTGAAACAACACAAAACAACACACATTTCATTTTGAACTGAAATGAAGAGTTTCACCAATTTAGGGCCGCTGACGCAGAAATACGGCAGGTTAGATAAACTCTTTACACTTCAATGAACGAGTCCTAGAAACATGGCATGCTGTGTTCGTGAGGCCAGTACTTAAATCGTCACTGTTTCTGTTACACCCACTCCACCGTCCTGAAATCCTGCCGACAGGGTCAAAATGCAAGCGGACACCGGACACTCGCTTTCAGTTTACAGACACCCTGCTGTTTTCACTGAAAAATCATACGATCATCAAAAAACAAAGCCAGTAATACTGTACAGTAAGTGTAATTTTACTGTGTATACTTACACCAAAACCACATGGTAGATATCGCTTATTACAAAAAAAGGATTAAAAAACAGCAGGTGTTGCCACAGGCGCTTGAATGCGCTGAACCTTCCTTGGCACAAGACGGGTATTAACAAAATGACTCTTATTAAAATAATGATTCCAAAATATTCAAAGCAACAAATAGATGAGCTTAACTCAGTAGTTTCAGGGTAAAAAATATGTAAATAACAAGTAAAAAATTTGATGCATCTTTAAAAAAAAAAAAAAAAAAAGCTTGCGGGAGATGAGTTCTGAGTGTCATGACTCCGCGCAGGGTGAGAAAATAACCAATATAAAGTAATGAAAGAATGACAATAGGAATGTAATAAGAGACAGAAATATGAGTCGGCCAGCCCTCCGGGTACATGACCTGCTTTCCTCTGCAGTAAAACTTCAGCGCAGATCATCAATAATATATACAAGCAGTCTATTTGCCACTCAGGCTACAGCACTTCCAGACTGAGAACACGATTTTATTAAAGTCCCGCTTTCTGACCCCAAACTCACCGACCGCAAACTCAAGATCGCAAGATCAGCAGGGTAAGAAAACAGATTAGATGTATAGGGGAAGATTTGACTCATACAGAGACAAGTTATATGTGGTTATATGTGCTACTGTAGTTAAGTAAACCAATGTTGTGTTTTTTTGCAAACTGAGCATTTAAAAATGTTGTTTTATAATAAAATTAATATGCTAGTACAATTATATATTTTCCCAAATTACTACTGTTAAATAAAAGATGGATGTAGTGTCCGTGACATCCCCCATAGGTTTCTGAATGTCATTTGTAAAGCCAATAGTAGGCGGTGCCTGCTGTCGCCATCTTGGCCGCGCGTCACTCGCAGATATCTGAAAATGGGTAAAGAGTCGGGGCGTGGGTGAAGCTGAGGTGGCTGGTTGCTGAAACCACGCCCCCTAGCTCGACTCTAGTGACAGCAGTGGCAGTTCACCCGTCACTCAAGTGGCCACGCCCTTAATTATGCAGAACTTTAAGGCCTAATATAAATTAAATGGATGAGTTACAAAATATTCACCCTCCTCACAGTTGTCACTAAGAGGAAAATTAGCTATATAAACCAAAAACACTTTTTGTACCAGGCTGTAAACATATTTTTTTCCGCTCTAAAGTTGGGCATTTTAACATGGAGGTTTATGGGAGTTGACTCCCTTTTGGATCAAGCCTCTAGTGGCCAGTTGATGAATTGCAGTTTAATTCACTTCCGTATTAGGTTCATCAGAGAGATCGTAAGGTTGCCTCTCGATTCAGACATGCCTTCAGACTAAAAAGTTAAAGTCGGAATTAAACGAAAGTTGCGATCATGCTTATTTTGATGTATATCAAAGTGAAACGGCTTTTAAATATGGAGCTAGAAGAGTCTCAATAAAGATAAATGCACACACTACATTCATATATGCACACACAGGATTCATAAATACACACGCAGGATAGACAAATGCGCACATAATTCACAAATGCACACACAAAATTTAAGAAGCACAGAAGATTCACAAATGCACACAAAATTTAGAAATGCACACAAAATTCAGAAATCTACAACCAATTCAGAAATGCAAACAACATTTACAAATGCACTCAAGATTCACAAATGCACAGGACAAGATTCAGAAATGTATTTCTGATGCACACACAAATATATCTTGATTTACAAATTTTTTGGTCTGTGAACTTTACTGCATTTGTGTGAATTTTGAGACTCCCCTGACTTGGCTCGACACACAAATGCTTTTTTTTAAACAGGGAATGATCTGCAACCAATCAGATATCTCCCTTGTTTTAGCCAATCACAAGAACGCACCCCACGTGGGGGATTGTTTACTTATAAGCCAATCACATGACCTTTAAGCTGGTTTGCCAACCGCCGAAAAAACCGAAGAAGAACTTTACACAGCGTGATATGCACATGGTGCGGGCACGAGCTAACGTTAGCGCGGTGGAGTTCTGTCTGTCAGTTGGTTGGTTGAGACCTCAACATTGCTTCTGGCAACCACAGGGGAGCGGTATGTAAAACTTAAAGTGTTTAGCTAGTTTAGCTAGTCTCAAAATTCACAAGAAAGTCCAGATTCTATTGCGGAAAGTATCAAAAGAAAGTCCAGATTCTATTGCGGTAGGGGTGTGTTTGTTTAGGTGATTTCAAATGTCAACATTGGCTTTCAGAGATCATGCACCCCGCCTTTAAAATATATTCAGTTTTATTTAAATATAACATCACATTTACTCGCATTGATCAGTCATACAAGTGACCTAACACGAGCAAAGCAACATATAAAGTTACCGACTTTACCAGCATCTTTAATTCGTCACTGACCTTGTAGTCAATGTTATTAAAGTGTTATTTTGTATCAAATATTAAAGCTCAAAGAAGGTTTAGCTATTCAAGCATCAATATATTTCATGTATACATTTAAAGACATTAAAGCTTCTTGCTACGATTAAATTCCTATCAAGCTTTTTGTCTAGTTTAATGCAAACAAAAAACAATTCAGTTAAAGACAGAAACTACGGTGCTTTGTGTTAGTGGATGTTGCTTGGCTATAGTGTACTACACCAATCGTAATGTTTATTGGTTGTATGCTTTGGCATCGTTCTAGCTCCATGTTCTAGTGGACAGGTGGTAAAATGTGTGGCGTTTAAACATTCAAGCATGTATCAGAATGTGTGGTGTGCTACAGACAGATGGTACGTGTATTCTTATGTAACCGTATGTGTGTGTGGGCATCAGGGAAAGAACAAACAAGGTAATCGACCAAAAATGAAACCAATGATAGGCAGGAAGTGAGCGTGAGTGACATTTCCTCCACTCGGAAACAACAGAATGTCATTAGAACGAAATGGATCATGGGTTGTAAGGTGTTGTTTGTGCCATCAAGCCAATTTTTAAGACTTGAGCATCCAGCCAGAAGGCAGGTGGGTAAAATTGGCTCTGATACATCAATACCCCTTTCAAGAAGAAAGAAATTAAGAAATAAGAAAAAAAAACTGTGTTAATGTATAGCATTTGTTTTATCTCTGTGCTTGGCCCTGTTTTCTTACTTTGAATGTCCATCACTTCAGGAAGTTTTTAAGGAACTTAAGGAAGTTTTTAAGTGTGTCAGAATAAAAATATAATTATTTTCCACCACCGAGCAGCTATATATAGTCTATTGTTTGAAGTGTGCTATTAATAGTAAAAACAAAGCAATGCAGTAACTTTTATTTACGGAAAAATATGGTGCCCTCAAAAACTATTACAACACTTAAACTCAGTTACAAATCTATTAATGTCATTAATTTATCAATCAACCTAACTGGAGTTTATAAAAAAAGCACAAACATACTTTTCAAACTAAAAATTAAATAAAAAATGAAGTTTTTTAAAGGTTAAATGATAAAACAATACAGGTTTAAACTGGCACTGTTTGATCATTTATCATAGGCGTTGTTTTTAAAATACGACCAAAATAGCTACATTAATGTCATCACATTAATTTTTGAAATGAAACTATGATACAATGATATAGTGAATTAAATTTAAATGTCCCACTGTATCCTGTATTGTTCAATATAAAGACAAAAAGTATTTTGATGCATCCTGGTAGAGATAAAACCGTATGAAATTTCTAGAAATGTAAAAAAAAAATTTACTTATGCAAACCAAATGTAAAATTTATTTTACATGTAAGTGCACTTTTGTTTGCATAAACATCTAATAAATAACATTAACATTAATCATGACACATTTGGGATAGTGAGATAAATGTTCATCTACAGTAGTTCAGCTAAGTAAATCAGATTTTCATATTGACGATTTCATCGGACGCACATGATACACGTCTGGATCCGAACCTTACTACTGGTTTTGTTTTTTTAATGGTCTACCTAGTTGCTAAACTGATCTCTTGAACAAATGCCTCATCGAAAATAACAAATGTCTATGTGTTGTTTTTTTGCTTGTTATATAAATAAACTACGCTTAAAGAACTTTGTTGTTATTTATTCTTAGCAGAGTTTACCGGAAGTTTTGAGCGGACCGCGACAGCCGCTTATGTTGTTACTGCTGAAACTGTCTATAAACCAACCCGTTCTCACCAAAAAGCGTACAAATGACACGCAGTGTCATTATCGTGCAATAGATACGCCAAATTCCGATTTTGCGTGCATATGATACGCCAGTCCTTCCCATTCACTTATATGGCGAATCGTTTCGTGACGTTTTATTTATTGTTTTCTCATTTGTTTTCTGTATTTTTTATCATTTTCGCTTGGGTTTAGGGTTAGAACAACTTTTTGTTATATAAAAATGACATCCTAACCCAAACCCCAACTCTAACCCCAACTCCAAGCGACCATGGCTTAAATATAGATAAAAACATAGAGAAACCTGTATATTAAATAACCTGCTTAAACAAATGTGAAATCTAACCCTAAACCCAAGCGAAAATGGTTTAAAAAACAGAAAACAAATGAGAAAACAATAAATAAAACGTCACGAAACGATTCGCCATATAAGTGAATGGGAGGGACTGGCGTGTCATATGCACGCGGAATCGGAGTTTGGCGTATCTATTGCACGATGGTGACACTGCGTGTCATTTGTACGCATCTTGGTGAGAACGGGTAGCTATAAACACAAGACAAATCAGCAAGTCATCTCAATACGTATGTTGTGAGAAATCGGTTGTACTTTATGACCCAGAAGTAAGCTGCACGACGTGCATGACCTGCGCTCACAGCAATTGCGAATAAAAAAGAGCTTTAAACTCATCAGATCACACAATTTAATGGAGAATGAATAGAAAAGATGGATCTGTCTAATGAACTCATTCCCTACCAGCCTTTTTTTGAAAAGTTGCCTGCTAGCCATTTTTTGGTGATTTTCACAAAAGTTTCACAAAATGCCTTCCAGCGAAAATTTTCTTCTAAATATACAAACTTACAAATATATCAAATGAAAGAACAGACCCAAAAACAAAAACAAACTGAAAAAAACGTTTCATTCTATTTTTTCTTTGTTTATAAACTAATAAATATGGGTATTTTTCTTTAAAAGTAATTTATTTTTTTTGCAAAAAGCTGAAATAATTGCATTTTGTTAGAGATCAGATTCAGAACGATTATCAAAAAATATACGGAGTGTAAAATTACGTTTTTGCTTCAGGTTTTTAGTGGATAATCGCGGTACGAAGCCCCTAAGGCAGGGGTGTCAAACTCAAGGCCCGTGGGCCAAATCCGGCCCGCCCCCTCATTTCATCTGGCCCGCGAGAGTTAACAAATGATGTTAATTATGTGGCCCGCGAGAGTATACAGATTATTTTATTGTTATTATAAGTTTTATTTTGTGCAGGTAATTTCCAACATTGACTTTTTTTGCAGCCACCAAAACTAATTTTTGTCCCGCCAAAGTCTTTTTGATATTGATAATGTTGATGATTGCATGAGAAAGAACGTGCAGTGCCCCGCACGCGCGCACTACTAGAGTGGGCGTGTCTGAATGCGAACGCTGCAGCCTCCGGAGGGCACATTTCCAGGCTGCATACGTCATCAAGACTGTCTTGTTTCAGGATATTAACAATTATAAAGTTAAATATTATTCTTTGTTTATAGTAAATAGTTGTAATATCCGTATGACTTGCGAATGTAATGGTCAGTTAACTTATATAATCCAGGCTTGATGACGCTGCCTATGCGACCTCCGCATATGGAAACGGACAGTATCTGCTCGTGCTTTGTCTCCCTCTCTCGCGCACGCACACGCGGATCCAGCGAGGAAATGTTTTCCGTCTCGTGTACAGAAATGTTTCGCGATGTCCAGCTGGGATTAGTTTACACAGCGTCTACTCCCGCTAAGGCTATATCCACACGAAGCCGCTGCATTCCCTATCCGATCATTTTTTTTCCTTGCTCTAAAAAAATAATCCGTAAAGACGAAACCACTGAAACCGACTGAAAGCGGTGTAGTATATATGCCGGACCAGTATGGGGCGCTGTAATTCTGCCACAGATATACACTATACACGGAGAAGAAGACTTTGAGCATGCGCATAACCAACGTATGGTGTTGTCCATTATCGCCTGTTGCTCACCACAATTGCATAGAAGCAATAGATTTTGCTGTAATAAAGCTAGTAGGCTTTAGTAGCTTCTGTAGCACGAACACAATCACGTAGTCAGCCGTTATTGTTGTTGCTGTTACATGTGACGCTTCCGACACGTGATGTGATGACGTTTTCGCTTCACTAAATATACGGATTAGCTGTACAGACGAAACCGCAAGGATGTCGGTTTCAGATTTATCCACTTTAGGACCCGGTTTGAAAAAATAGCGGATTCAGTCTCCCAAAACGCCGGATCCGTGTGGATGAAACGCCAATACGATAACAAATTTATACGTATGCAGTGATACGCGTCTCCGTGTGGACAGCCCCTAAATACGCGAACTAATGACTCATCTGACTCATTAATAACTATTGAAACTATTGATCTGTAGCCTACAACACTTAACTCATGAGACGTCAGTCAATCAGACACTCAAAGCCAGGTAAAAATCACAGCTTTTTTGTAAAGAGGGCAATAAATGACAAGCCAGAGTATATTTGTCTAATAAATGCATATTGTGGTGGAGATTTTAAAACAGATTAGTATTTTAAAATGCCTCTCATTTTCTTACCTGCACAATGAAGGATAACAGAACATTTTGAGTGTACTCACACACAACATGTGTTTTTGTCACCACAATTATTTTAAAAATAATCTGTAGAATAGTTGTACTCTATACACTTTGTCATTATTTGCCTGGGCTTCTACTTTCAAAGCTAGGTATTAATTGAGTTATTAACAAAACCAATAGTAAGCAAATGCAGAGAAAATTATGCAATGTACAGTAATAAAAGAGTTGATACATTCATACAGTCCTTCAAATACACCCGGCCCTTTGAAAATAACCGTAATGCTGATGCGGCCCGCGATGAAATTGAGTTTGACACCCCTGCCCTAAGGGGACATGGAGTAAAAAAATTAAAGTTTCGTTTCGCGTGCACACGTGAAACTATCGCGTGCGCATGTGAAACTTTCGCTCGCACACGTGAAAATAAACTTTAAAAAAAAAATCTGCACATGACGGTTTTGCGTGAGCAAGCGAAAGTTTCACGTGAGCACGCAAAAGTTTCACGTGAGCACATGAAACTAAACTTTAGATTTTTTTTACTCCAATGTCACCTCTGTATCGCGGTATTACAGATTAACATTAAAACTCCATCCAGATTACCATTAAAACTCATCAGGAACAAATTTTTTTCATGCAAATGTTTTCTCTTAATTGACGAGATAACTCGTCAATGGCGGGGAATGAGTTAAATATTAAGTAAACATGCATCAGTACAGCTAGATTTTCTTAAATGTGAACATCTTTTGGTTTTAAATTCAGTCAGTGGCATACGGTAATAAAAAAATGACATGGTGATACTAACTGTTGGACATTTAATCACAGTTAACCATTATATTGGTAATCGTTACATCTCTACATTCTGGTTTACAAACTTATTAAGGTTAATGGAATAAACTACACATATTCTGTGTAAAGTTAAGACAAAATTATGTCTACTAAAAAGAACCTTTAGACAATTTTTCAAAAGGATATTGCAAACATGGTTAAAAAGTGCAATAAAATTGCACTGCAAAGCAATTCATATGTAACACAGTTCAATTGGTATGTTTGCAAGTTCTGTCTGAGGTCAATGTATGCATCAAATGCAATCTCTTACTGAAACACACACACACACACACACACACACACACACACACACACACACACACACACACACACATTCACAAGGCTGCAGGTGATGTTCTTATCCCACATCCTTGTAGATGATCTGCTCATGTATAATGCACAAGTCTTTATTCCTCTGAATCTTGGGCCCTCTATCACCATCACTCGTCTCTCACCTCATACTGAGTGAGAAAAATCAGCCCTCCATTCACACTCCACCCATCTCCTCTTTTACACTCATTTATTTCACTCCTTCCATGTATCTGTACAGTAATCTGCCTTTCAGCAAGACGAATCGCAGATCTGCCATCAGTGAAGCAATGACAGAGTTTGCAGACATAGCCTGCTCTCTTGAAATTACATGGAGATTGAATACTTGGCTGAAAGTTTAAATGCCCTCTAAAAGTCTTAAGGAGGTCACACACCAGACGAGTAGCATCGCGTGTAGGACACCTCGCAGATATTGCACATCTGACGTGCACAATCAATAGCGCGAGCATAGTCAGACAGATCTACTTCCAGATGCAAAATATCCGTTAGCATGTTAGCAATTTTTGAACAAATTTTATGTTTTTTTATGTTAAACTATGTGAGTGGTGCTATGTGGCATGGCAGGGATTTTAGCAGCGTCCAGAGTCACAGCGGATGGCCGTCGTCAGATGCCGCCGGTGTATGTACATTCATAGAAAATAATGTGTTCAATTATAAGATACATGGCGCAATGCTTCTCATCCGCTTTGGGACCTCCTTTAGAAGGCACAAGATAACCAAAACCATTGCACTTGGGAAACTTTGTGTTTTGTAACTATAATATCTTCCTCCATTAATGGCAAATCACATTTTTTACCTAATTTCTATCAATTTCCATCCTAAAAATGTGACATTACCACAGACTGTATAAAACATGGACGTATGACATCACCCTTAAGTTTCTGAAGAGCGTTTTTAAAGCCCAAAGTAAGCGAAGCCGACCATCGCCATTTGGCAGCGCGTCACTCCCAGATAACCAAAAATGGGCAAAGAGGCAGGACGTTGGTTGAGCTGAGGTGCCTGTTTGCTGAAAACACGCCGCCAAGCTCGACGGTAGTTCATGAAGGGCAAAATTAGCTATATATATATATATATATATATATATATATATATATATATATATATATCGTTTTTGGAATGGATTTATATATATATATATATATATATATATATATATATAAATCCATTCCAAAAACGATTTGCACAGTGAGATATATTTCATGCAATTGTGTACTTGCATATCCCAACAGTTCCTAGGGACTTGTAAAACCAAAGAAATTCCAATGACATTGCTTATTGCATACATGATGTCTTATGCATACTTTTTGGATTAACTTCGGAAACCAACACATCACATACAGTAGATACAGTATGTTGACTATCCTCAAGTTCATTCTTAATCAATAAATGTAAGCTACAGTAAACGAATGAACAGGTATCACAGTAAGTGTCAATGACTTTATTCAACCACAGGTGGTCTGGCCTCTGTGCTCTCATAAATCCATACATGTTTCTCAAAGTGAGTTCACAGCCCCCAAAACGCCATCTCTTTAAGCACTGTTCAGAGACGAGACTCTTCCCTTACCGTCTGCCATCTGCCCATTATGAATGAAAACAGAAAACTGCTCCGAGATCAGCGTCTTAAGGCATTGTCTCTGGGGGCGCTGACATCCATCAGCGGCTTGGTGATTTATAGAGGTAATATTCAGTTCATTTACAGTACAGTAGCCTGCAGTTTTTCTCTGTTTGTGCCCCTGTCAGCGACCAGGACGTATGCGGGAAACTCTGTTTGAACCTCTGACCAAGATACAGTCCACAGAGAAGAGGGTCTTAAAGTGTGTTTTACATAAAATGTATAGCTTTTTAAAAAAAAATTCCATTCACATATTCGAAAACAGTAGAAAAAAATCTATTGGATCATGATCGATATGGTTAAAAGCTTTCAGCTTTCTTGACTAGTGCTTGCCCACCCCATAGGATGTATTGGGAAAATACTCGGAGTGACAAGACAAAAGTTGAACTTTTGGAAAGTTATGTGTCCCATTACGTCTGGTGAAAAAGCAACACAGCATTTCGTGGTAATCGGTCTGTCTGTGACCTCAAGCTGAAGGGACTTGGGTTCTGCAGCAGGACAATGATCCAAAACACACCAGCAAGTCCACTTCTGAATGGCTGAAGAAAAACAAGACTTTGGAGTGGCCTAGTCAAAGTCCTGACCACAATCCTATTGAGATGCTGTGGCATGACCTTAAAAAGGCGGATCATGCTCGAAAACCCTCCAATGTGGCTAAATTACAACAATTCTTCAACAAAATTCCTCCACAGGGCTATAACAGACTCATTGCAAGTTATCGCAAATGCTTGATTGCAGTTGTCGCTGCTAAAGGTGGCCCAACCAGTGAGGTTTAGGGGGCAAACACTTTTTCACACAGGGCAATGTGGGTTTGGTTTTCCTTTCATAATAAAAAACTTTATTTAAAAAACTGCATGTTGTTAATTTTAACATACAAAAAATATTTTAAAAAATCACGAAGGGGCCCACATTTGTTCACAGCACTATATAAAAATAAAGTTGTAGCTTAAGTTATTTTAACTTTATTTTTTATCATTTACAGCAACAGCGGTCTTCATCGGCAGGTAACACTAGTAATAGTCCCTCCAGGAAACATTAAATGAACTTTAGTTCCTAGTTGCAATAGACTTTCTGACAGCACACGTTCTTTTGCCTGTTGACACGTTAGTAACTGCGCTGTATTCCACAAAAAATGCATGCATTTGACGGCCAGTTCTGTTATGATAAACACATGTCCATAACTTGCGTTATTAGGACAAAACATGCGTCCAGGACGCGCATCTTCTCTTGCAAAGCGTGAGCTTTTAACGCACGTTTCACTATGATTTAAAGGATAATTCCGGTATTTAACACTTTGAGTCTCATTTCTGGTTTGTTTTGGATGAAGTACAGTGATGGACACAGAAATTTTGACAATGGGTCGTGTCTTGACTTTTCGCCTCATTTAGACGCGTCTCTTGACTGCTTCAGAATGGAAGTCAATGACCATGCACAAACATGTCATTAAAACAACACTTAACGTTCATTTTCAAAACTGTACTACTCACCGAGTGGTTTGTGGTGTTCGTTGATGATTAAAAACAAATATATTGGCGCAATGTATGATTTCAATCTGTGTTATTTGCTATAGTGGAACTATTTTTTCAGATACCTCACAACCGCGTATATACTTCCGCTCTATATTTGAGTCTGAAGCATGAATGAACGTAGTCCAACAAACTGTAATAAAACGGTAGCATACTTTCAAAATCAAGTTCATTTATAACACTTACACCATCCAATATGTTTTTTCATCAGCATAACAATAAAGAAGATATTTTGCAGAAACCCCAGTGCTCCGTCATGCAAGTCAACAGATCCGCACACTTTAAGGGCCCTATTTTAACGATCTAAGCGCATTGTCTAAAGCGCACAGCGCAACGTCTAAATGGGCGTGTCCGAATCCGCTTTTGCTAATTTAACGACGGGAAAAATAGTTTTTGCGCCGAGCGCATGGTCGAAAAGGGTAGGTCCTATTGTAATGGGAGTATTTTGGGCGTAACGTGCAGTAAACCAATGAGAGTCACAGCTCTCATTCCCTTTAAAAGCAAGTTGCGCTGGCGCTATGTCTAATCCCTATTTAGATGACGGACTTTGTAAACTGAAAAACTAAACGGAGGAAGAAGATCCCCAGTTTAAGATTAATGTTAAATAATTGTGTTGTTTTTCACTTGTATTGAAATTGTTATTTTTTTATTTAAACCTTTAAAACCCGTTTTCTTTTAGTCATGGAAGTAAAAAGCAGGCTTGTAATTGCTTTAAATGTATGCCTATCCAATATCATCAAAAAATAATTTACAAGTATGTAAGATAAGGTTTGTACTCTAAAAATACTTTATTTGTAACAAACAGGAGATAAAGAAATTACAAACGGCTCTCCTCACGTTTCAGCACTTTGGACAGCGTTTTTTTTTAGCAAAGAGTTTTTTTAAGCATTACTTACAAATGTTTCTCATCTTGCCATATCCACAGGTACATCATATACAATAAATCCGTGAGGTAGCATAAAAAAACATTTAAAAACAGACGCATTTGTTTAAAGCAAAGCATTTATTTACTTATCAGGCTGCAGGTAAAGCAGCTCTTTGCGCCTTCTAACGTCTCATAATCAGTCCTCATTTATAAATATGTCCAAGAGACTCAATAATAATCTCTTAAATTCAATCCTTTAATCTTTCATATTTTAAAGCATTTTTGTGCTGCTGTGCATTTATGTACTTTGTGATAAGCAAACCCGCGTTGTCCTCCCGTTTATAGGCGCATATTACTAATGCGCTCTTTAAATAACATAAAACATATTGCGCCATTGACTTTAGACTTTAGACCAGGTTTTTGTTGGTCAATGGCGTAGTCTATTTTAGTTGCCTCAAAATAGCAACGCGCCAACAATGCGCCTGAACACACCTCGTTTTTCAGACCAGAACGCCCATGTGCGCAAAGGGGGCGCAAATGCATTTGCTATTTAAACAACGCGGCGCTAAACGTGAAAATTAGGGTGGAAACTAGCGAAAGACACTTGCATTGCGCCGGGTGTAAGATAGAGCCCTATGAGCTAAAGCATATATATCCAATACAACAGTAATCCCCCATAACTCCGTGTGACATATTGACGTCTTGTGAAGCAAATCAATCAGTTTTTGCAAGAAACGGAACGTTATTTACAACACTATTAGCGTGAATGCCAAAGCAGGAAGCGCGCTTTCCGTTCGAGGAGATCTCTTCCACTGGTGCCGTTTGGTGGCTGTTGGCTATGGATGTTGGTCTCTCTGCGCCACCTATAGAGCGGGAGCGTGAAGCGCACTTCCTGCCTGGCAAAAGCTCTGCATTAACGCTGTAAAATATTTATATATATATTCGAATCTCAAAACTGAAAATCGAATGTCAACCCACGGAACAAATATTCGAATATTCTGGTCCAGCCCTACAAATATGGGAAAAATTTCTTCTGAGAGAAACCGAGCAAAAAAACTACAACCACATGTAAATAGACCCTTTTCTGTTTCCCGGCGGCGGAGTGATATATCAGCGAGCAATGAGTCTTTAATGAGTCTTTCAAGAGAAGTCAATGGAATTTTACAAAATGCCAAATAAAACACGACAGAAACTGTATTTCTCTACACAACTTGTTTTTAATCATCAACGAACACCACAAACCACTCGGTGAGTAGCACAGTTTTGAAAATGAATGTTAAGTGTTGTTTTAATGACATGTTTGTGCATGGCCATTGACTTCCATTCTGAAGCAGTCAAGAGACCCTTCTAAACGAGTCAAAATCTCAAGACACGACCCATTGTCAAAATTTCTGTGTCCATCACTGTACTTCATCCAAAACAAACCAGAAATGAGACTCAAAGTGTTAAATACCGGAATTATCCTTTAAGAGTACACATTAAGAACAAAGGACAAATTTGTTAGTTAGGACAAAGCACGCGCCGTGGATGCGCGTTTTGCTGCCAAATCGCACGCTTTTGACGTTTCAGTATGCAATCACTTTGGCTTGCCATACGCAGGGCATCGCGTTACTCGCTCTAGAGTACTCGCGAGATTTAACTACGTGTCATGCAATTTTTCGCTTGAGTTGAATATTTTACATTTGGGCGAAGACCCGTTTGAGGCGAATAGCGCGTGTTTTCGCGGCAGACGCGCCACCCATATCGCGTCATTCGCATTGTCCCATGTGTGAACCCTGCGTAACGTGTCTGGTGTGAACTCTGCATTATACAGTGTAGGAATCAAACCTGTAGCCACCGCATTGCTAGCACCCCTAATCCATTAGGCAACAGAAACGAGTTATTTTCAAGAACTGCTGGTCATAGATATATTATATACTGTATCATGTCAGTGCATGCATTTCCCTAATCTCTTCTAGGGAACTGTAGAAATTATTTCGCAGTTATTCATGATTCTGCAATGGTTGTGTCAACACAAGAGCCAATTTGTGTGTGAAGTAGAAAGAGCGATACGAGGGTGAGAAAGCGTGCATGACACGTGTTAATGTGTGTAACTCGTAGAAAAACAGGGCACGGTGCAGAGCTGATGTTTATAAGCATTTGCTAATGCACAAAACATGTCTGTATTGCTGATTGTTTTTTATGGTTTCTTGCTATTGAGGTCAGGGAGAACGAGAATATGTCTATTTTACCTTCACCTCCTCTACATCAAAGAGAGAGAGAGATACAAATAGAGAAGAATTGTTGCGAAGAGGCATTTTAAATCAAGGCCGAGTCTGTGAATATCATCAGTATTTATGGACACGTTTTAAATCATCAAGTTCGCCACTGGGAAGCAAATTTATGGTTTGGGAGAATTTAATAACTCAGAATTGAAAGGTAAATGTATTCAAATGAGTCCAAACACAGTTAGTGTCACTCTTAAAATGTGAAACGGTAGCAAAACAATTTTACCAAACCTTTCCGAAGGGTCTGGCTCCCTGTCAACAATCCGATGCATTTTCCGTCCTCTGATTATCCGTGAGCACGTCAGACAGCTGTGTAACAGTAATCCGACAGAAGCCATGGGAAATAGTCGGGCTAATTGCTGAATTTGCATAGGTAATCAAAGTTTTGAAATGAACCTAACTAATTGCCGGAATTACATTCAAAGGTTTCGTCTATTGTCAAAAGTAGTATGTTCATTATCCCACAACCTACAATTAATGCAATCAACAGAGGGTCTGCCAGAAATCATTAACATGTCACTCCGTTCCTTTACTCATCAAGCGACTGTGTTTAAATAGTAAAATATAAAAAACTGTTTATTAAATTTACATAATATAGATATGAGGTCCACAGAAGACCACAGGGATGTACTTTTGCTTCAGTTAATAAGCTTTAATCTTTTGGCTCTGTAGAGTAATTTTTCTTTTCAATCTCTTGGTTTTGGTCAAAATTTATTCTTCTTTGGATTCATTGGCTTTTTTATATAAAGATTCATTCTAGTTTAAATCATTGTTTGGTTGAAAATTCCTTTAATCTGGTTCTGTGGAAGATTTATTGTTATTTAAATCGTTTGGTTCTGTAGAAGATTCATTTTCTCTTTTAAATCTTGATTTGGTGAATGACTCCCTGTACTTTTCAAAATTGTGGTTCTGAAGATTCAATATTTCAGTCTTTAGGTTATGGAGAAGATTTGTTTGTTTTTAATCTTTTGGATTAGTAGATGATTTGTTTTTCTTTTGAATCTTTTGGTTCTGTAGAAGATACATACAGTATTTATTTTGAATCTCTTGGTTGTGTAATAGATTCATTTGTCTTTTTAATCTCTTGGTCATGCACACGTTTCAATTTCACTTTTGAATCTTTTGGTTCTGTAGAAGATTCATTTTTCTTTTTAATTTCTTGGTCATGCACAAGTTTCAATTTTACTTTTAAATCTATTTGTTCTGTAGAAGATTCATTTCAATTTTGAATCTTTTGGTTCTGAAAAAATAATTTGTCTTTTAATCTCTTGGTCGTGTAAAAGCTTCATTTTTCTTTTACATTTTTGATTCTGTATAAGATTTTTTTTATTCTTTTAAATCTGTTGAAGATTAATTTCTCTTTTAATTCTTTTGGTTCTGTAGAAGATTCATTTGTCTTTTGAATCTCTTTGTCATCTAGAAGTTTCGTCTTTCTTTTCAATCTTTTGATTCTGTAAAAGATTCATTTCTTTTTTTTTAATCTTTTGATTTTGTTGAAGATTCATTACTCTTTTGAATCGTTTGATTCTGTTGAAGATTCATTTCTCTTTTAAATCTGTTGGTTCTTTAGAAGATTCATTTGTCTTTTGAATCTCTTGGTCGTGTAGAGGTTTATTTTTATTTTCAACCTTTTGATTCTGTAAAATATTATTTTCTTTTGTTAATCTATTGATCCTGTTGAAGATTCATTCCTCTTGTGTATCGTTTGGTTCTAGTAGATTCATTTGTCTTTTGAATCTCTAGGTCGTCTAGAAGTTTCATTTTTCTTTTCAATCTTTTGATTCTGTAGAAGATTCATTTTTCTTTTTAATCTCTTGGTCATGCACAAGTTTCAATTTCTCGTTTGAATCTTTTGATTCTGTTGAAGATTAATTTCTCTTTTGTATCTTTTGATTCTGTAGAAGATTCATTTTTTTTTTAATCTCTTGGTCATGTTGAAGATTAATTTCTCTTTTGATTCTGTTGAAGATTGATTTCTTTTTTTAATCTTCTGATTCTGTTGAAAATTTGTTTCTTTTTTTAATCTTTTGATTCTGTTGAAGATTCATTTCTCTTTTAAATCTGTTGGTTCTTTAGAAAATTCATTTGTCTTTTGAATCTCTTGGTCGTGTAGAAGTTTATTTTTATTTTCAACCTTTTGATTCTGTAAAAGATTATTTTCTTTTGTTAATCTATTGATTCTGTTGAAGATTAATTCCTATTGTGTATCGTTTGGTTCTAGATTCATTTTTCTTTTTAATCTCTTGGTCATGCACAAGTTTTAATTTCTCGTTTGAATCTTTTGATTCTGTTGAAGATTCATTTCTCTTTTGTATCTTTTGATTCTGTAGAAGATTCATTTTTCTTTTTAATCTCTTGGTCATGCACAAGTTTAAATTTCTCGTTTGAATCTTTTGGTCCTGAAAACGATTAATTTGTCTTTTGAATCTCTTGGTCATCTAGAAGTTGCATTCTTCTTTTAAATCTTTTGATTCTGTCGAAGATTAATTTCTTTTTGGAATCCTTTGATTCTTATGAAGGCTCATTTCTCTTTTCAAACTTTAGTGATTCTGTATAAGATTTTTTTTATTCTTTTGATTCTGTTGAAGATTTATTACTCTTTTGAATCTTTTGATTCTGTTGAAGATTTATTTCTCTTTTAAATCTGTTGGTTCTGTAGAAGATTAATTTGTCTTTTGAATCTCTTTGTCATCTAGAAGTTTCGTCTTTCTTTTCAATCTTTTGATTCTGTAAAAGATTCATTTCTTTTTTTTTAATCTTTTGATTTTGTTGAAGATTCATTACTCTTTTGAATCGTTTGATTCTGTTGAAGATTCATTTCTCTTTTAAATCTGTTGGTTCTTTAGAAGATTCATTTGTCTTTTGAATCTCTTGGTCGTGTAGAGGTTTATTTTTATTTTCAACCTTTTGATTCTGTAAAATATTATTTTCTTTTGTTAATCTATTGATCCTGTTGAAGATTCATTCCTCTTGTGTATCGTTTGGTTCTAGTAGATTCATTTGTCTTTTGAATCTCTAGGTCGTCTAGAAGTTTCATTTTTCTTTTCAATCTTTTGATTCTGTAGAAGATTCATTTTTCTTTTTAATCTCTTGGTCATGCACAAGTTTCAATTTCTCGTTTGAATCTTTTGATTCTGTTGAAGATTAATTTCTCTTTTGTATCTTTTGATTCTGTAGAAGATTAATTTTTTTTTTAATCTCTTGGTCATGTTGAAGATTAATTTCTCTTTTGATTCTGTTGAAGATTGATTTCTTTTTTTAATCTTCTGATTCTGTTGAAAATTTGTTTCTTTTTTTAATCTTTTGATTCTGTTGAAGATTCATTTCTCTTTTAAATCTGTTGGTTCTTTAGAAAATTCATTTGTCTTTTGAATCTCTTGGTCGTGTAGAAGTTTATTTTTATTTTCAACCTTTTGATTCTGTAAAAGATTATTTTCTTTTGTTAATCTATTGATTCTGTTGAAGATTAATTCCTATTGTGTATCGTTTGGTTCTAGATTCATTTTTCTTTTTAATCTCTTGGTCATGCACAAGTTTTAATTTCTCGTTTGAATCTTTTGATTCTGTTGAAGATTCATTTCTCTTTTGTATCTTTTGATTCTGTAGAAGATTCATTTTTCTTTTTAATCTCTTGGTCATGCACAAGTTTAAATTTCTCGTTTGAATCTTTTGGTCCTGAAAACGATTAATTTGTCTTTTGAATCTCTTGGTCATCTAGAAGTTGCATTCTTCTTTTAAATCTTTTGATTCTGTCGAAGATTAATTTCTTTTTGGAATCCTTTGATTCTTATGAAGGCTCATTTCTCTTTTCAAACTTTAGTGATTCTGTATAAGATTTTTTTTATTCTTTTGATTCTGTTGAAGATTTATTACTCTTTTGAATCTTTTGATTCTGTTGAAGATTTATTTCTCTTTTAAATCTGTTGGTTCTGTAGAAGATTAATTTGTCTTTTGAATCTCTTTGTCATCTAGAAGTTTCATTTTTCTTTTCAATCTTTTGATTCTGTAAAAGATTCATTTCTTTTTTTTAATCTTTTGATTCTGTTAAAGATTCATTACTCTTTTGAATCTTTTGATTCTGTTGAAGATTCATTTCTCTTTTAAATCTGTTGGTTCTTTAGAAGATTCATTTGTCTTTTGAATCTCTTGGTCGTGTAGAAGTTTATTTTTATTTTCAACCTTTTAATTCTGTAAAAGATTATTTTCTTTTGTTAAAGGTGGAGTCCACAATGTTTGAAAAACGCTTTGGAAAAGGAGACGGGCCGCCTACCAAAACACACTTATAGCCAATCAGCAGACAGCAGTAAGGAACGTGTCTACTTACCGACATCCTTGCCGGGTTGCGTATGTGTGGGGCGGGTCTATCAACAGAAGGTCCAAATTCTATTGGGGTAGGGGCGTGTTTGTTTAGGTGATTCCAAATATCAACATTGGCTTTCAAACATTGTGGACTCCGCCTTTAATCTATTGATTCTGTTGAAGATTAATTCCTCTTGTGTATCGTTTGGTTCTAGTAGATTAATTTTTCTTTTTAATCTCTTGGTCATGCACAAGTTTCAATTTCTTGTTTGAATCTTTTGATTCTGTTAAAGATTTATTTTTCTTTTTAATCTCTTGGTCATGCACAAGTTTCAATTTCTTGTTTGAATCTTTTGGTCCTGAAACGATTAATTTGTCTTTTGAATCTCTTGGTCATCTAGAAGTTGCATTCTTCTTTTAAAGGAATAGTCTACTCATTTTCAATATTAAAATATGTTATTACCTTAACTAAGAACTGTTGATACATCCCTCTATCATCTGTGTGCGTGCACGTAAGCGCTGGAGCGCGCTGCGACGCTTTGATAGCATTTAGCTTGATTCTGTTGAAGATTCATTACTCTTTTGAATCTTTTGATTCTGTTGAAGATTCATTTCTCTTTTGTATCTTTTGATTCTGTAGAAGATTCATTTTTCTTGTTAATCTCTTGGTCATGCACAAGTTTCAATTTCTCGTTTGAATCTTTTGGTCCTGAAACGATTAATTTGTCCTTTGAATCTCTTGATCATCTAGAAGTTGCATTCTTTTGATTCTGTGGAAGATTCATTTCTTTTTGAAATCTTTTGATTCTTATGAAGGCTCATTTCTCTTATTAAACTTTAGTGTCTGTAGATTTCTACATCAAAGGTTATTTAGCTTCACCTACAAATAATACACACATTTCACAATACAAAAAAACATTGATTACAAAGATCAGAGATCCCCAAGAACAAAAAGCCCAGGTAGACTCCCTACAAAACTTTGAAGGTGCCTTGCTGTTCAATGCTGTTCTCTTAATCAGCCTGTCAAGTTGGCCTCGAACAAACCGTCTGCCATAGAGTTCAGATCCAACTTTGTTAGCAAACCAACAGCTAGGAGCATCCAGATAAATAAAAGACAACCAAACACATGCCCACAGGCCTTTGGCTCCATCAAAAACAGAAGTCAGAGAGTAGAAGACGTCTTTTAGGGGAAGCTAAGAAAAAACTCTAGAGCTATGAAACTCTATAAACACACAGACAAACTAATCTATGCATCATGCTGAAGAAAAGTCTGACAATCTATCAAACGCTAGATAAACACACACACAGCACGAGACGCTGTGCATGATAATCACTCACATCAGTCTTTATTTGCAATTGAAAATGTGATGACAATCGCCTCTGTTGTTCTCTCATTTAGCACTCGGCTTCTTCGAACACAACACCATCTGAAGAAGCCGACTGCCTTATCTGTGTGTGTTCTCCACATGAAAGCTGCATTCTTCCCCCCACCCACCATGTGTTTGTTTGCTTCTTGTTTATCGACCGGCATCCGATTTGCACGCAGCAAAGTTGAAACTGTTGAGGTTCAAACAAAGTGCTTTCTCCGCTAATTACCCGCAATTCCTCATCTCCATCTCCCTGCTTAAACATGCATGTATTTGCATAATAATGAAAGCTGCCCCTTTTGTGGTTAGTTCATGATTAACTGGTTAGCAAGCTGCCCTATTTCCACTGCTAGGCAGTATGCAGAGAACGCAGGTACGCCTCTAGGGGGCATTGCTCCAGGGCTGATGCACGAAGCGACATTACACCGAGGGCTAAATGTGACGCCTCTTGAGAAGTGTCAACACATCAAAGAGTGTTGTGACATGACTACTATGGTGAGATATGAGAGCAGGCGTGTTTACACAGTCAGGACCAAACAATACAAGGAAATAAACAACAACAAAATACCAATTTTTGTGGTGCTGTATGAAAAACAAAATACATATATGACAGCATAATTATTATTGTTGCTTATAATAAAACTCTTGCAGTTATTGCAAAGTATTGCAATTTGGTGTGCAACTCAACCTGTGCTAAAAAAAATAGGGATGTTCATTTCAGTAAATTTTCCCCCAAACGACAACCGCAGCTTGTTAACCGAACATTATCCGTGAACTGGTAAGATGTTAATATTATATTGTCATTGAGTTAAAATACAGTTGATGGTTGTCTGTGAATCGGTAAAAACAATACAAACATTTTATTTCATTTGAACGTGCAAACAACAGCAACAGATTGACAACAGAATCAGGATTCATACATTATCAAAGAGCACACGATCAGTGCAGGGGATTAATATTCAAAGAGGGCGGATCTCTTTTTACATCCACCACAGTGGCACAGGCGGGCACAAGACGGACCGCATCATCTAGCCTTACTTAAGCATGGACACATACTGTATGTAACACTCTGTAGGCACGTGTCGACACGCACTGTGCATTAAGAATTGTTTTTCTTTTAACTGATAATATTAATCGGTCATAACTAGGGCTGGGCAAAAAAATCGATTTTTCGATTAATCGTTTTTTTTCCCCCGTGGTTGATTAAAAACCGATTCTCACAAGCCACGAATCGATTTTTTCCCAATTTTATTTCTGCAAACATTGAACGTAAGATTAACGTTAATCTAATTACCAGTCTTCTCCTCTACATGTCACCCTTTTTTTTTGGCCTTGCGCGATGGAGCAAGAGGTGAGCCTGTCATTCGTTCATTCAGTCTATATTCTAATATATTATAATATAATATTCTATATAATCTATATTCATTGAGTTGAATCGAGAATCAAGTAAAAAAATCGAGTTGAGAATCGGAATCGGATCAATAACCGAAATCAAATCGATTTGATAGCTTGTGAATCGAAATCGAATCGATCTGGAACATCTGAATCGATACCCAGCCCTAGTCATAACGGTGAACCAGTCAGTATGAACATCCCAAGTGTCTCATGTCATATAAGAACACTTTTTGGTTGAATGATTCTATTAAGAACTTTTAACATCTGAAGAACCATTTTGTTTCAAAAAAGGTTCTTTGTACACAAAGGAAGATATTTTATGTAACGTTTGTAACCAAACCGATCAAAAGCCCCATTGACTTCCATAGGATTCTTTTAACCGATCAAAAGCCCCATTGACTTCCATAGTATTCTTTTAACAGATCAAAAGCCCCATTGATTTCCATAGTATTCTTTTTTCCTACTATGGAAGTCAATGAGGAACATTTGTAACCAAACCGATCAAAAGCCCCATTGACTTCCATAGTATTCTTTTAACCGATTAAAAGCCCCATTGACTTCCATAGTATTCTTTTTTCCTACTATGAAAGTCAATATGAAATGTTTGTAACCAAACCGATCAAAAGCCCCATTGATTTCCATAGTATTCTTTTAACCGATCAAAGGCCCCATTGACTTCCATAATATTTTTTTCCTATTATGAAAGTCAATGAGAAATGTTTGTAACCAAACCAATCAAAAGCCCCATTGACTTCCATAGTATTCTTTTAACCGATCAAAAGCCCCATTGACTTCCATAGTATTCTCTTTTCCTACAATGGAAGTCAATGAGGGACATTTGTAACCAAACCGATCAAAAGCCCCATTGACTTCCATAGTATTCTTTTTCCTATTATGAAAGTCAATGAGAAATGTTTGTAACCAAACCGATCAAAAGCCCCATTGACTTCCATAGTATTCTTTTAACCGATCAAAAGCCCCATTGACTTCCATAGTATTCTTTTTTCTTACTATGGAAGTCAATGAGAAATGTTTGTAACCAAACCAATCAAAAGCCCCACTGACTTCCATAGTATTCTTTTTCCTATTATGAAAGTCAATGAGGAATGTTTGTATCCGAACTGATCAGAAGTGCCATTGACTTCCATAGTATTCTATTTTCCTACTATGGAAGTCAATGAGGAATGTTTGTAACCAAACCGATCAAAAACCACAATGACTTCCATAGTATTCTTTTAACCGATAAAAAGCCCCATTGACTTTTATAATATTATTTGTTTCCTACTATGGAAGTCAATGAGTAATGTTTGTAACCAAACCAATCAAAAGCCCCACTGACTTCCATAGTATTCTTTTTCCTATTATGAAAGTCAATGAGGAATGTTTGTATCCGAACTGATCAGAAGTGCCATTGACTTCCATAGTATTCTATTTTTCTACTATGGAAGTCAATGAGGAATGTTTGTAACCAAACCGATCAAAAACCACAATGACTTCCATAGTATTCTTTTAACCGATAAAAAGCCCCATTGACTTTTATAATATTATTTGTTTCCTACTATGGAAGTCAATGAGTAATGTTTGTAACTAAACCGATCAAAAGCCCCATTGACTTTCATAGTGTTCTTTTTTCCAACTACGGAAGTCAATGAGGAATGTTTGTAACCAAACTGATCAAAAGCCCCATTGACTTCCATAGTATTCTTTTTTCCTACTATGGAAGTCAATGAGGAATGTTTGTAACCAAACCGATCAGAAGCGCCATTGACTTCCACAGTATTTGTTTTTTACTATGGAAGTCAAAGAGGAATGTTTGTAACTAAACCTATCAAAAGCCCCATTGACTTCCATAGTGTTCTTTTATCCTACAATGGAAGTCAATGAGGAATGTTTGTAATCAAACCGATCAGAAGCCCCATTGCCTTTCATAGTATTCTTTTTTCCTACTATGGAAGTCAATGAGAAACGTTTGTAATCAAACCAATCAGAAGCCACAAAACAATATTTTACAGGTTTGTAACAACATGAGGGTCAGTAAATGAGACTTACTATCCCTTTAACATTCACATAACCCGTTTATTGCTCAAAAGTTACACTCTTAAAAATAAAGGTGCATCATATTCCCATATTCCTTTGTCTCCTGAGCTCTGATTAAAATATGAAGGAGTGATTAAACATTCAGCGTTTGCTCTAGAGAGTCTGAGAAACTATCAAAAGCTTCAACTCTTCAAAAGCTTTTGTTTTTCACTGCCTAAGAGAAGGAAATAAGTCATGATGGGAAATATTAAAGTATGAATAAGGCATAAGAGAAAACAATTTCAAGTCACCCTAAAGTTCAATGACATTTTAGTACACACGCATAAAAATATTGGGTTTTGGGATCCACCTATATATGATTCTATATGTACTGTAACACGGGAAATAGACAGCATGTATCTAATAGCAAATGTAATAGCAAATCATATACCTGACCAATACTAATGGGAACCTATAAAACTAATGGACCTAGTGCCGCCTTTCTCAGGGAATATTTTGCAAGCCCTGTGCTTGTATTTAAGATGGATGTGCTTACCTTTCAGTAAGTAATAAAAACTCTAATAGCAGTATAATGTGAATTGAAATACTCATACCCTGGGACAGAGGTTATTATATAGCTGCATAAAAGCACAATAAAGTGGAAAAACATGAAGTAAATGGAACTAGAGGAATGTGATGATTGACTACGCTCGCCCCACAATGCATCTCACTGCAGCCACTCATGAAACGGACAAGGCCGGTGTGAAAACACGAGCGCAAAGCGAACGAGTCTGATGTTGATGCGCAGACAGAGTCCTTGAGCTCTGTCACATCAATGGCTCACAAAAGCATCAGTCAGAGCAGAACAGCTTCGCCGACGGACGGATCACATGACTATTTTAGTTTTAAAGCAGCTCTGGTTCGAAGTCAATGAGAGTTTGATCTCACAGACATTTTAAGCAGGCTTCGAACTTGGACAGCCTGTCTAGCTTTCAATCACGTTGCGATGCAATTGGTCTTGGTATGCAGCCTTTGGAGGATGCAGCCTTCGAATTGGGATTCAGCAAATGTTAGCACTATAGTAATCTAGAACCCCATTTACTCAGCACTTTGGTCCTAGCAACATTGTCATAGTGTTAACAGAACACATCCTGTATGAACGAGGCAGAAACAATCCCATTAGAGGCATGCTGTAGTAGTGTAGATGCACGTGTCATTGCAAAAACAAAGTAATGGCTCATATTCACAACGAGAAATGTCGGCAATCTGGACTAAAGTAGAGATCAGGGAGCTTGTCACTATCCGCGCTGAAGCTGAGATCATTCACCATGTACAGTGTTGGGGGTAACGCATTACAGGTAACGTGCATTACGAAATAATATTACTTTTCTGAAGTAACAATTAAAGTAACGCATTATTTTATAAATGTATAATATTTAAGTTACTTTTTTAAAACGTAATGCGAGTTACGTTTGAGTTTAATTAATTTGATTAAAAAATTATGTACTGAATTAAACTAAACGTAGACGCGTATAATTATGCACTCTTATGTGTGTGCGCCTTAGCAGAAACAGTTTGAATTAGAAACGGAGACGACAGGACAGAGCTTGACATTTTTGTGATTGAATATGCCGTTTCTCCGTCATAAAAAACACCTGCAAGGCCTGAAAGAGATCAAGCCTCAGCCGAGTAGAAAAAGTAACACAAAAGTAACTTAAAAGTAACGTAAGTATTACTTTTCATAAAAAGTAACTAAGTAGTGCAATTAGTTACTTTTTTGGGGAGTAACTTTATATTGTAATGCATTACCTTTAAAAGTAACTTCAGACGTTGTGGAAAAAAGTGCATGACTTTGAAGGGACACTCCACTTTTTAAAAAATATGTTTATTTTCCAGCTCACCTAGAGTTAAACATTTGATTTTTACCATTTTGGAATCAATTTAGCCGATCTCCGGGTCTGGCGCTACCACTTTTAGTATAGCTTAGCATAATCCATTGAATCTGATTAGACCAAAGAGTTTCGATATTTTTCCTATTTTAAACTTGACTCTTCTGTAGTTACATTGTGTACTAAGACTGACAGAAAATTAAAATGTATGATTTTCAAGGCAGATATGGCTAGGAACTATACTCTCATTCTGGCGTTATAATCAAGGACTTTGCTGCCGTAACATGGCTGCAGGAGGCGCAATGATATTACGCAGCGCCTGAAAATATAATTAAAGACTTTTAATTAAATGAATTATTATTATTAAATATTTCCCTGCTATTGAAAGTTACTAAGGGAACTAATTGGCTGCTGCGTAATATCATTGCGGCTCCTGCAGTCATGTTACGGCAGCAAGTTCCTTGCTTATTATGCCAAAATGAGAGTATCGTTCCTAGCCATATCTGCCTAGAAAATTGCAACTTTTTTTAGGTGTGATGCTAATGGTCTAATCAGATTCAATGGATTATGCTAAGCTATGCTAAAAGTGGTACCGCCAGACCCGGATATCGGCTGAATGAATTCCAATACGGTAAAAATCAAATGTTTAACTCTAGGGGAGCTGGAAAGTTAGCATATTTTTAAAAAAAGTGGAGTGTCCCTTTAAATACGTCACATATCTTTACATTATCTATACGGTACGTATGTGAATGCACACATAGATTCCGGAAAATCATTGGCAGTGTAAATGAACCAAAAATCAAATGAACTCAGGCGCATTTTCTTATATTTTCTGTAATCTCTGTGGTTTAGGATACATTAGTATTGCTACCAATAACCCTACTGAAAAATCCAGCCAAGACCAGCACAAGCTGGTGAGCTGGCTCTAGCTGGTCTCCAGCTTGGTTTTAGCTGGTTTTGCTGGTGTAGGAAGCTGGCCCACCAGCATGACCAGCTTTGTCAGGCTGGGAGGACCAGCGTAAACCACCTTAAACCAGCTTAAACCAGCTACCAGCTTATGCTGGTTTTAGCTGGATTTTTCAGTAGGGAAAACACTGCTAAACCCAAAAGTTTAGCATGAGCTACTTCAGACCGCGCCGTATTTACAGAACAGCTGTAAAAACACCAAAGCATGCAACTTGGAAACTCGCTTTTACTGTTTTTGATTGACTTTATAATTAAAGCTCAATAGCTCCATTCCCCATCCACCTCTAATGTAAGAAAAACAGATGAGCAAAAAATCTGCAAAATACCTCCTCTTTGTTTCATATGAACTATTTCTTTAATCCACCCAAGCACTTTCTGATAAATGTTCTCATTATCTTGGCTACCAGAGAGAACTAAATGAAAGGTTATGAAAGAGCATACCCATATATTTTCTCGGTGACATTAGCTGACTTCATGCACACCTATTGGAAGTCTTGACAACACTGAAATGAACTTTTAAGCTGAAGGACTGAACTCCACAACGGCGAAAGTAAATGAATAATAACAGTTCTTAAATTAAGGGAATCTTCGAGGACACTCGGCAGAATTAATGCACGTTAGACACTCATCATCAAAATGTGTTTTTTTTTATAAAATCAATGGCACTAGATGAAAAGATGAGAAATACTCCAGCTTTCTCATCAATGCTAATGACAAAACATGAATGTCTTTGATGGGCTCACTGGAATCTTCATTTCTCCTTTTTACTTCTTAATTGATATCTTGGTTAAGAACTCTATGATGAAAACTGTTTTGTGGGTAACTAGAGCTAGTAAGGAAAACCTCATTAAAAGCTCATTAAAAGACATTTATATACAGCAAATAAATAAATAAAGAACTCAATGACTGTCACTGGTACAATGAAGTCTGAGATCTCCATTATTTGATATTGTGTTTAAGGGAGGGCTCGGATTTCAATAAAATACAGCTTGGAGTGTTTTAATAAATTGCGCTGTGCTGTGCAGTGCATACTTTCTTTAAAAACGTCTTTTCAAATCAATAGCTCTTTGCTTCATCGATGGTTTCTTTATGTCTGAAACAGAAAGTTAAAATGAACCACTGCCTCTGAGGTGCAATTATAGTTTGAGCTCAGAAAGCTGTTACAATAAAAACTGTGACATTTCTCAAGGATGATGTCCTTCAATTTGAACAAATTGCTGTCAATCACACTTTTAGATTAGCATTCGGGCACCTATTAAAGCACTTACAAAACTCATGACACTTCAGCAGAGAGAGGATAGAAAATGATGAGGGGGAAAACTTGGGTGGGTGGTATAACCAAAATCACACAAGGGATGATGTCTACTTTTGATCATCTAAATCAGGGGTGCCCAAACTTTTTCCTACCAAGGGGCAAAAATCAAACCTGACTGAGGGCAGTGGGCTGAAAGTAAATGTTGCCCTGATTCTCTTAATTTATAAGTTTCCAATATTTAAAAAACAAATAAACAAACATTACTCTGTTTATGCATAACTAATGCCGTTTTATTTTTAAAGGTAAAATAAAAAAGAAATCATTTTGCCAATAATTTTTACATTTCCTTTTGTCTGTGTGCCACAGCCTCGACCTCTCCTTTTTAGCTCTATAGTACCCAATTTCGTTGAGTTTCATGACGCATGCTATACACCTTCAAGTATGCATGTGCACTCACCTAAAGGATTATTAGAAACACCATACTAATACTGTGTTTGACCCCTTTCGCTTACAGAACTGCCTTAATTCTACGTGGCATTGATTCAACAAGGTGCTGAAAGCATTCTTTAGAAATGTTGGCCCATATTGATAGGATACCATCTTGTAGTTAATGGAGATTTGTGCGATGCACATCTACTGCACAAAGCTCCCGTTCCACGACCTCCCAAAGATGCTCTATTGGGTTGAGATCTGGTGACTGTGGGGGCCTTTTTAGTACAGTGAACTCATTGTCATGTTCAAGAAACCAATTTGAAATGATTCTTTGTGACATGGTGCATTATCCTGCTGGAAGTGGCCATCAGAGGATGAGTACATGGTGGTCATAAAGGGATGGACATGGTCAGAAACAATGCTCAAGTAGGTTGTGGCATTTAAACAATCCCCAATTTGCATTAAGGGGCCAAAAGTGTGCCATAAAAACATCCCCCACACCAATACACCACCACCACCAGCCTGCACAGTGGTAACACGGCATGATGGAGCCATGTTCTCATTCTGTTTACGCCAAATTCTGACTCTACCATCTGAATGTACAGTATCAACAGAAATCGAGACTCATCAGACCAGGCAACATTTTTCCAGTCTTCAACTGTCCAATTTTGGTGAGCTCGTCCAAATTGTAGCCTCTTTTTCCTATTTGTAGTGGAGATGAGTGGTACCAGGTGGGGTCTTCTGCCTCAAGGTTGTGCGTGTTGTGGCTTCACAAATGCTTTGCTGCATACCTCGGTTGTAACGAGTGGTTATTTCAGTCAAACTTGTTTAGCTTGAATCAGTTGGCCCATTCTCCTCTAACCTCTAGCATCAACAAGGCATTTTTGCCCACAGGACTGCCGCATACTGGATGTTTTTCACTTTTCACACTATTCTTTGTAAACCATAGAAATGGTTGTGCGTGAAAATCCCAGTAACTGAGCAGATTTTGAAATACTCAGACTGGCACCAACAACCATGCCACGAGCTCTCTGGGCAAGAGTGGAGAGAAATTCATAGCGCATATCTGAATGCACAAGTCTCAGTTTTGTCCAAAGTCAAGGGAAACCCACGAGTGGAGAGGTTCGCACATCAAATTAATGAAGGCTTCTTTGGGCAACAATAATGCCCTCTTGACATTTGTCAGTAAAAGAATGCATTAAATCACTTTTAACAGAAACCATGATTAAGCTTATAAAATACAATCTGCATAAACAATCTGCTGTTGTTAATAAATATTTAAAGTGTTTGTAGAGGGATTTTGTGTTTATCTTTTCAGGTAACTACACCCCTTCATCACATTTAATATTAATATATTTATGCCTTACTAGCGTGTTTTTCATGCATCTACCTGTATACAATATGATATACAGACCCGTTTGCCACTGAACCTGCATTAACGATGACAGTGGGGCTTCCAGCCTTAGTCAAACGGGTTGACACGTATGGTCAGGTTGCGATGTTGGCGTTTTCTCGTGGTCTTGTAAATAGTATGCAATATAGACCCATTTGCCACTGAACCTGCATTAACGACGACAGTGGGGCTACAGGCCTTAGTCAAACGGGTCGACAGGTTTCATTTTCTCTTAAAGATCGGAAGGTGACCCTTAGTTACCATATATACCGTCGCATTGGGCCCCCAATTTGCAAAATCCTCAACTGTGGATAATATAATTATGCCGCAATAGTTAGTCTGTCTGGAACTAAGCTGATTAAACCACATCACTGTGTGACACTTGCATTACATGTGAACGGCCCCTACGCTAATATGATTTTGTTTTTCTCTCCCTGTCTCGTCCTCGACCCCGAGGACAATGAGACAAACAGACTTAGTTCCGGTAGATGTGAAAGTCGACACACCTCTGATCTACTGGCCGTCCTTCAACGTGATGCCCAGTTGATGCCTGACCAACGATCACCGGCAGAACCCGCTTAATCTCTGCTTAATCCCCTTATCCGTTTATATGTTTGTATATACATATATATCTCCCAAGGGTTTTTCCCTCCTAGGACTTTTTTTATTTCCTCGGCTAAACAGCCCGGGGTTTTTTTTTCTCCTAGGGGTTTTTTTACTCCTTGGGCTTAACTTAGCTTCCTCTTCTAGACGTTACATTAGTAATATGCTCGCTTAAAATGTCGAGTCATAGCCGCAGCAAATTTGACTGCTTATGCTATCGTGTATTATGTTGTGCTATCTGTCGTTTTTCTGTGCTTTTACTGCTTCTATTAATGTAAAGCTGCTTTGAAACAATTAAGTATTGTGAAAAGCGCTATATAAATAAAACTGAATTGAATTGAATATGATCTATACTAATATATGGTATATACCAGCTAATAAATGTAGTCTTAATTTGAGTGGTCAGTCTGCATTTGAAAGTCAATCTTCAACTAATCTAGCTAAATCAAGTAAAATTACTCAAATTAAAGCAATTTTAGGATGCCAAAGTCACGTTGCTTAATTATATAAAATGTATTTTAACAACAACAAAATTGTGGCCAGTTAAAATGCTTTGTGGCTTTTAACTTTCTAACTTTCTAACTTAAAACAACTAGCCACTTTGGCTGGTGAGCATAAAAGTTAATGTAAAGGCCTGATAAAAAGTCCATAGAATTTTGTCTGCAAGAAAAAATCTAGCATCTTCAATTTCTTTCCATGCCCAAAATAAGAGAATAATCATCATTCAACGCTCCGTCCTCCAGCTGTATCAAGCTCTAATGTGGCCCTCCAGACTCAAGAGCAGTCCACTTCCTCATGCCGGTCCTTCACAGAGGACCCTGCTGAAATCAAGCCGGCCGTCCACCGTTTTTTGCCTACAGGCTAATCTGAATATCAGCATCCTCACATCACAGTTCGGTGCGGCTCTAATCTCTCAGCCAATGTGCAGCTCCACAGTAAGCTCATTCGACACACTAAGCATACACACATGAAGATGGGGTAACGTGTGCTTGAAGGGAAGCGGGGGGCAAGCAACTCCAACACGCTTTGAATGAGGATCAAGAATATGAGAGGAGGATTAGCCCACTGAGAACATCTAGTCATTGAGATTAACAGGGTAATAATGTGCCGGTTATCGAGAGATAAAACCAAAAAAATGAAACAAAAAATCCTGACGGATTTGTGACTTGATTGTAGTAAAGGCACTCAATTGTTTAAGAAAAATTATGATCAATTGTTCCAGTAATTTCCCTGAAATTTCATTGCTTACGTGCATGCGGATAAATTAAATGATAAGGATTTCAATAAAACCACCCAATCAAAAATCCAAGCTCTGGCACAAGAACAAAACAATGTGAATAAGTAAATAAATAAATAAATATACACCCTTCATCAAAATAAAACAGGACTATAAATATCTTTCAAAAACATGACTGGAACGAAAATCAAAGCAAAGCTCCATTGGCTCCGTTTCTTTCCTCATACACACTTCCTTTGCGTGCTCATGTTGTTATGTTGCGCGCCGCTCGAAAGGGAACTGTACCCAGAGGGAATGTTTGCTTGCGCTACTGAGGGCATATTTCACATAAATATTTTTACTCCCCAAAACTGGGACATTGTTTCTTGGCGTGCGGTGATATGAAAGCGTACGGCTTGTAAAGAAAACTGCTGAGAAAAAGGAAAACTATTCAGGCCCATTTGAACAAGGTTTTGGAGAAGGTCATCGGCAGATGACACGAGCAGATAGGAGGGCGGCTTGGGCTGATGGAAACAGACTCTCGGGTCTCTGGGGCCTGCTGGAACTAAGCCATGATCGCATTTAATCATCACGAGCCTTCTCTCCGCAAACTACTCCTCAACGGGCCAGAGATGAAGCCGCAGATAGACGACAAGAGAAAGAGATGCATGCAAATACCAGGGTGGGGAAAGAGAGACAAAAAGACAGAGAAGAAGAGACAAAAAGAGACCGAAAGAGAGAGAACAATGTTTACATATTCCCGTAGATGTTTAATAAAAATAAGTGCATTTACATTTATACATCAGGCAGATGCTTTTATCCAAAGTGACTTACAGTACAGATAAAAGAATTGTATAGATTGAATGCAATGTAAGTCGGGATCGAACCCATGACCTTTGCACGGCTAACAAAATGCTCTACCCATTGATGTAAAAGTACTGGCCAATACAAGTCACCTCCACCTAACCAGGGTGTTGCTATGCAGATGCTAAAGGGCTCAATATAGTTGTGTGAAGTAGTGTTGGGCGATACGCCCCATGTTGAGATTGTCGATACACGATAGTATCATGGGGCGGGGCAGTATACTCATTTATTTATTTGTTCATTTTTTATTATTTATTTTAAGTCACTTTATTATTGGACAAAGAAAGAAGCTGATTTACTCTAAGGGCAACACTGTCATGACCGCAACCTTCTTAAAACTGATGGCATTAATCCTAGTGCGTCTTTAAGTCCAGGAGTTTTAAAAGTTCCTGCGTGCCATGGAGTGCGAACAACAAACTCGCTGGTTTTAACCCTCTGGGTGCCTAACAACCCCTCTAGTGCAAGGAAATCTCAGACTCGCGTGTATTACAAGTTCAGGTGCTAGAAGGAGTCCATGTCGCGCGCATTTAGGTCCGAGCAGTCCAAGAGGCGCATTGAGTCCACTCATGTGTGAGAAGGAGTCCGCACGTGTGCGAGAAGGAATCCGCGCGCATTACAAGCTCTATCGCGCAAAGTAAAGCCCACAGACCCTGTTATGCGAGGATAAGCATGCAATGCGCATGTTTATGTGAAACTATAATGATGATAATAATAATAACTTTCGCCAACTATAGTCATGAAAGCCCGCTATTAGCGATATGTCTGATGATCGTTGATACACGATCATAGACTGTAAAAAAAGATGGACGATGCTACGTCGCCTCCCTCCATTGTAACGAATTGAAGCCAAAAATGTCCGACCATGGTCGCCGCCATGTTACGTAAAAACGTCGGTTTGAAGCCAAGACATGCGCAGAAGCTGCGGTATCAAACTTTCGCCCAATCATTCACGTGACCAATTCAACCATGCCAATCTTAACGACCTGCACCGTTTCTATAGCATCAAATTACTAGCTAAAATGAAACTTATCACAAAAATAAACACTTGAACATATATCAGCGTGATAACAACTACTTGAAAGCACCAAAACCATCTTTCGGAAACTTTTATTGGAAGTGTAAATAATTTTTTTTATTTAGAGCAGAGTCCCATTCGTTTGAATGGAGAGGGCGGGGTTTATGACTTGTACTGCAGCCAGCCACCAGGGGGCAATCAAAGAACCAGAGGCTTCACTTTTCAAGACTTATGAGGCACACCCGTACACGATACTATCGTCTATCAGCACAACCCTATTGTCTTACGGTGCAGCCTCGGTGTGTCAGTTTTTATATATACTTTTGCATCGTCGTTGTCCGCGTCGACGTGCAGTTACACATGCAGAGCGCTAGCAGGCAGTATCCACGCGTGTAACCCACAGTGCAACAACCAAAGAAGAAGCAGCTTAGCCAGTAAACCTTCAAAAGAAGAAGAGGCTTGTTGTATATGATTTGAGAAGATCAGCAGTGATGGAGGTAAATAGACGGCGACTTTTGTTGCAGTTTGAGTTAAATCACTCCTCAGCTTGGCCCATCTTTGTTCTAACCGTCACAAGGGGAAATGCTTATGAAGAAATGCGACTAATATTTTTTTACTTGATGGGAGGGATTCTAGTGGACCAATCACAACGTTTGCAGTTCGTGTAGAATGGACGTATTGTTAACATTTTGGCGAGGTGCACGTCAAGCTACGCACAAACTGAGAGCATTGTGTTGGCAAAGGTCATTGGTTCGATCCCAGGGAACACAAACACTGATAAAAACGTATACTCCACCTTGTATAAATCCCAAATATAAGCCACTGATGAAGAAAAAGAGAAGAACTTACAAGGATAGACAAAGATATAAAAGATACTTGGCGCTATAATTTCCCACCTAATTAGTGCATGCCACGAAACAAGCCAACTCAACTCCCAGCCCAAAAAAATATATATTTTTACACAAAGTACTTTGCATAACCTATTTTCACTATGAAAACAAATGAGCTTGGAGTGTATTCTTGTTACTAAAGAACATTTGAATAATTGCTTTCTTTTGCAATTACGATATGATGATATTTATAAAAGAGCTGGCAGAATGGTCTTCTCAGAGCAATGACTTTTACGTTAGTCCCTACTTTCCCCTTAGCCACTCTCTATCAACCAATCACATCCCACCACCCACCACCTCTATATGGCACATCACCCTTTTATGTCGAAAAAATCTCCAACACTTCTGAGAGGCAATTATGGATGAATATAAAACTGTCAGTCGTGTCATGAAAACAAAAGAGTGACCTCATTATCCTGCCAAAAAGTTTTAAAGTATCTCATGTGAAACATCATCGGCCCTTGTTGTGAAATTACTTACTTTCGTGTGTAGCGCTGTTTGACAGATACAAGATTTTGAAGAGATTTCTATAATGTCAAACTTAAAGCAAAGACACTGGCCTGAAAGCTTTGAACATGGCACCACAATCATTTCGTCTCAATAGAGCCATTTCATTTTCTGATGTGAGATGTCTGCCCATTTTGTTGATGGTTAGACATCTGTGCGCCAAAATATGCTTGCCGTTCTAAAGGTCTGTCTTCAAATGGCACGTCCCCTGAATTGGCATTCAGTGCAGCCCGGGTTCATCCTGGTCCCTAATGATCCCTGCTCAGCATCTGCCTGCCGTCTCTGTCTCCATTCGAATCGCTAGGACGCACCAGACCGGGCCGACCACATTTGCATTCAGCGGGCGACGGGTTCTGCTTCAAAGCTATAATGAAGTGTGAAGTGTGACAACGTTTAACAGGGAGGCAGGATCAGATGATCTGCGTCATTTCCAACTCTGTCTGACAGGTGACGCTTGGCTTTCATTGCGCCTAATGTCCGGGTGGACGTGTGTGACTGGGGTAGCTGGGAGAGAGTGATTTGAGCTTCACGCAAGACAAATTCAATTCGAGGTAAACCCCCGCATGGGTGAGTGTATCGTTTTCAGGGTGTGGATGAGGGCTGATTGCCAAACTGTGTTGGGAGCATGTTTGTACTGTATGGTTTAGTCATCTATGGTAATTTAAAGGAAAACACCACAGTTTTTATTTTTTACTATGTTCTTACCTAAACTTAGACGAATTAATACATACCTATCTTTATTCAATGCATGCACTTAATCTTTGTATAGCGCGTTGTGAATGTGTTAGCATTTAGCCTAGCCCCATTCATTCCTTAGGATTCAAACAGGAATTAATTTAGAAGCCACCAAACACTTCCATGTTTTCAATATTTAAAGACTGTCTCATGAGTAGTTACACAAGTTAGTATGGGCGCACAAAGAAAACGTGGCGATTTTTTTAAGCGGATAAAAAATGAGAACTATATTGTATGGCGGAAGAGCAATTTAGTTTGCAGCACTTCGACCTCGGGCGCAGTAATATTGACGGATGTTTGAGCGAAAGGGGAGTAGTCAAAAATGATGATGTTAGTGTGCACAGAGGTCGCCATGTTGCCGCCATACAATATAGTTCTCATTTTTTATCCGCTTAAAAAATTGCCACGTTTTATTTTGAGCCACCATACTTACCCGTGTAACTACTCATGTAACAGTCTTTAAAGCGACACCAAAGAGGTTTTTTTAACCTTAAAATAACGTTTCCAAAAAAGTTTCAGTCGTTCATCCACTCGAAACAGGGTGGACGGCACTTTCACATTCGCTTTGCAGCCCTCTATCGGCCAAAACCGCACTAAAGAAGTTTCCGACCGTCGGGTCGCGGTCCTGTAGTTTGAGTGAAAACTACAAAAACTTGCTTTACGGCAGACTTACAATGCAATCAGAGCCAAGCTATGCTGCAATATTTACGACAGTGGTAATGGACAATTCCGCTTCCAACCTGTAGGGGGAGCAAAAGCAAAAACTCTTTAGTGTTGCTTTAAATAGGGAAAACATGGAAGTGTTTGGTGGCTTCTAAATTCATCACTGTTTGGATCCTAAGGAATGAATGGGGCTAGGCTAAATGCTAACACATTTACAACGCTCTGAACAAAGATTAAGTTCACGCATTGAAAAAAAAATGGGTATGTATTACTTCATCTAAGTTGTGGTAAGAACATAATAAATATTGAAAAACTGTGGTGTTTCCCTTTCATAAAAAAAACATGCTGTGACTCTGGAATGAATCTTTGACAGATCGTTTCAACCTGTGACTAGCATACCCAGGGATCAATGTGGAATTCAAAGTTCAGATGCAAAATCAGCTAAACGCCACCTCCATCAAAAATGAGAATTATTGACCGAATGCTCTCGGCACGTATTATCAAGTTAGAATTGCATAACGATTAATCGCGATTGATCTATTGCAGAACAAAGGTTTTTGTTTAAATCATATATTTGTGTGAACTGTGAATAATAACTATGTATATATATAAATATGCACACATGTATAATTTTAAGAAAAATATATATATTTATATATAAAGTATATATATTTATATATAATATAAATTGTACATAAATATACAAATGTATATACACATGTAAACATTTCTTAAATATTTACATGCATGTGTGTGTATTTATTTTTTATACAAAGTTATTATTCACAGTACACACACATATTTGATGTAAACAAAACCTTTATTCTGCAATAGATTAATTGTGATTAATCATTATGCAATCCTAGTTCAAATCCGCTTAAACCTGGCCCAAGGGCATTCAGAAACACTTGTTTGGTGGAAAAATCCATTAAACGGCACAACAATTTTATTAGCAAAGTCCTCTAAGTGCACGGAAGAAGAATTGGATGACAATGGCACGCAACATAAGTACGTTGGATTTTAAATGTCGAGCTTAAAGAGTTTTTTACCTGGTTTAAGTAAGGAATAATTGACGACGGGCCATTGAATAAAAAAAATAATGCACACCCAAGGTGGTAATGCCTCCGCTTCGTGTTGTGCCGTTACACTACTGGTGTGCATTATTTTCAAATAATTCAAAGGACCGGAGTCAATTATTCCGCTTATACCACGATTACTGCAAACATTGCCCTGGCAATTTGACAAGTTAGGTGTGCGGTTTACAGAAAAATAATTAACACACATGGAACCGAACAGAATAAAGCATTCGACAGCCCCGTGGTATAAATAAGAGGCTTTTGCAACAAAAAAAAAGTTAAATACCAATAAAATGACTAAAGTGACATTTGTGAAAATAAGGCATTCCAGTTACTGACTAATAACCTTTCCATTGCCATTTACTGAACCTAAATAAAAGAAATGGGTTAGAGGGTTTGCATCTGAACTTTTCAAAACATTTTAAAGAAAAAATTACCTAGAAACTTCATATTGCAGATTTAAATGTATGTTCTCCAATACAGCTCAGCATATTTACTGTTCAATTAAAGGCGGAGTGCACAATGTTTGAAAGCCAATGTTTATATTCGAAATCACCTAAACAAACACGCCCCTACCCCAATAGAATCTGGACCTTCTTTTAAAAGACCCGCCCCACACATACGCAACCTGGCAAGGATGTCGGTTAGTAGACACGTTCCTTACTGCTGATTGGCTATAAGTGTGTTTTGGTAGTCGGCCCGACTCCTTTTCCAAAGCGTTTTTCAAACATTGTGCACTCCGCCTTTAATCAGGAAGCCGCTATGGATTTCTCATCTCGGCCTACAGGGTGTAAATTTAAACATGCATCAATCTCCTCTGACATCACAGCATGGCCTTTGTCTCGGTTCTCTGATGTGTCGACCGTTCTGGATCTCCCGTGACCCTGCTTTGGTCTGATCTGGTGGCTCTTAAATTACTCACCCTAAGCACTCTGTCCACTGTAAGCTCTCTCTAAATCATTATGCCATTCAGATTCTTAGTGCGTTGGAAGTGTGTGTGTGTGTTAAGATGAGCCTGTAATTGAAAAAGTGTCATTAAGCGTACTTCCACCAGCATGTATTGGTGCTAAAGTGTTGAATATTGATGTATGTAAGTGCAGGGGCTGGCGGATGGGCGTAAATGTACAGTATCTCTGTATGCACCTCTGTCTGTACCCTCTCCTCCTTAGATTACCTCTCATTGCCGGCGGAAAGCTAATCACGGGTCTGTCAGAGTCAGCATCCTGGGAACATTTCAAGGGGAACAATCCCTGACCTGCTCACTTCAGCTGATTCTGTCTTGCTCTCTCTCTCTCTCTCTCTCTCTCTCTCTCTCTCTCACTCTCTTTCTCTCTCTCTCTCACGCACACACACACCTGAGGTGAACAGACGCTAGTAAAAGTATCTACCAGCTAAATCTGCCTCAACAATTTTTATAGGCACTTTAATAAATCATAAGACAATGCCTGGCTGGACATTACAGTGATCCAGAGAGTTAATAGGTGTTGGTTTGCATTGTGCCTTAAAACCGTCTAAAGCACAGTGTTAAAGGGATAGTTCACCAAAAAATTAAAATAATGTCATTAATGACTCACCCATATGTCGTTCCAAACTCTTAAGGCCTCTGTTCATCTTCAGAACACAGTTTAAGATGTTTCATATTTAGTCCGAGAGCTTGTTGACCCTTCAATGAAAATCTACATACGGTATACTGTCCATGTCCAGGAAGCTAATAAAAACATCATCAAAGTAGTCCATGTGACATCAGTGGATCAGTTAGAATGTGTTGAAGCATCGAAAATACATTTTGCTCCAAAAATAACAAAATTACGACTTTATTCAGCATTGTCTTCTCTTCCGCGTCTGTTGTGAAGCGCATGCGCGAGACTAAAGTCACGTGACTGAAGTGACGCAGATGATGTGTTATCCTCAGACACGTTTGCAGTTTTTTTTTTTCAAACTTACAGCATGGGTCTCCCTCAGACTGTAAACAAAGCCTGGGCGCACAAAAAAAACGTCTGGGGCGCACCAAATAACACTTCAGCCGCGTCACTGCAGTCACGTGACTTTAGTCTCGAGCATGCGCTTCACAACAGACGTGGAAGAGAAGACAATGCTGAATAAAGTCATATTTTTTTTAAATTTTTGGACCAAAATTTATTTTTGATTCTAACTGACCCACTGATGTCACATGGACTACTTTGATGATGCTTTTATTACCTTTCTTGACATGGACAGTATACCGTACGTCGATTTTCAATGAAGGGTCAACAAGCTCTCGGACTAAATATAAAACATCTTAAACTGTGTTACGAAGATGAACGGAGGTCTTATGAGTTTGGAACGACATGAGGGTGAGTCATTAATGACATTATTTTCATTTTTGAGTGAACTATCCCTTTAAAGGCGGCAATGACATTAGATGCCATATTGCGAACATCAAAATAAACAGGTCCTGTATTGTTAACAAAAACGATGCCTCAACTCTTTGTTTTATAGTACCAAAACCCAATATTAAATGAATGCATCCCCGAACCAAGCTCATGCATCATACGTTTAATTATACTGCGCTGAAGTTTTCTCTTCTTTCTGTCTTTCAATAGTTTCCCCCATTAAAAGCACATATATCTCAATCTTCCACCATCATCAACATTTTTTTTATTTGAAGCAGAACCATCTCCATTCCCCTTAGATTGAGGATTAGTCTTGGTGGACATCCAGTTCGCCCCTGGTCTCCTCAGCATGTGCCACCGCTCTCTCAAGCCTATGCCCCTGCAAGCTGTTCCTGGACCATGGCACTGCCCTGTGTTTTGCCCCCCACCGTGTTCATTTATCTCCATACACTCCTCTGACAGCCCCGGGTCTTAAGCTGGCGCTGTGGGCGTGCGCCTTGCCCGTCCAAATCCACTCCGGTCCTCCCATCTGTTTGGCTTGGACCGCGGGCATCTGCCGAAGGCTATTGTTGGGTACCGTCATATGCTGGGCCAAAAGGCCTCGCAAGGGAACCACTGTGGTGCTGATGTATATGTCTAAGAGTGTCTTTGTGTTTGTTTGCTCGTGGCATGAGCTCAGAGAAGCAGTGGCAGGTCTTGGCCCCAGTAAAGGTCTTTGTTTCAGGTCGGTGCAAAACGATGCTGTAAAACCCCACGCTGCCCCGGCTTAGCATTCGGGATGCCCTTATGCAGCAAGGACTTGACACTGGGTCAACACACGGACAACTTTTAAGAGGCACTAAGCACATCTTTTGGAGAAAAGAGCTGTCTGGACTCTGGAGAAGATGTCTATCTAGCGCTGCCAGGCTTTATAATAATAATAATAATAATAATAATAATAAGTTTAATTTATATAGCGCCTTTCCATAGCTCAAGGACGCTTCACAATAACAGCCAACAGTAAATACATACAGCAGCAGACAATGGACAATTGCCCAGTCCAAGCGATCACAGTTGCGTTTCGCATTGCAAAAGAAATAAACAAAAAAAAACCAAAAAAAACCAAAAATAACATAAAACAGAAGCAAAAACAAACAGGGTCAAATCAGGACAACATGGAAATCGGTTGGTAAGTCAAGAATCTGAGCAACAGGATAATCGAGTGTAAGGAACCTGATTATGAAGGACATGTCATGACAGATAGTATTTGTTAAACAAATGGGTTTTGAGTTTAGACTTAAATTCATGCAGTGTTGTTGCAGCCCTCAGAGACAAGGGAAGAGAGTTCCATAGTTTAGGGGCTATAACTGAGAAAGACCTACCACCCATAGATGAAAGGCGAAATCTTGGTTTACAGAGGAGTTTACAGTCAGAAGATCGGAGGGTTCGAGGGGGAGTATACCGGGAAAGTAAGTCAGAGAGATAGGAAGGAGCAAGACCATTGAGTGACTTAAAGGTAAGCAGGAGAATTTTGTAGGAAATACGAGAAGACAAAGGTAGCCAGTGGAGGTCGGACAGAATTGCAGTGATATGAGCGGATCGCTTAGTGTGAGTTAGCAATCTAGCGGCAGAGTTTTGAATATATTGCAGACGTGAGATAGAGTGTGCTGCTAATCCGGAAAAAAGAGCATTACAGTAGTCAAGACGAGATGTGATAAACGCATGTACCAAAGCTTCAGCGTCACTTGGGCTAACATAAGGGCGGAGCTTGGCAATGCGGCGGAGTTGAAAAAATGCAGCTTTACAGAGTTGACTAATGTAGGGGTCGAGAGTCAGTGCAGAGTCAAGGGTGATGCCCAAGTTTTTAACAGTAGCAGCTGGAAAAATGGATGTAGCTTCAAGGTCAATAGTGGGAGTCTTGGTTATGTTTTTTGTTAGAGATGGTGGACCAGTAATTAAGATTTCTGTCTTGGTCAGATTCAAACTGAGAAAGTTGCAGTTCAGCCAGGTCTTTAATTCATTAATACATGAGGATAGCGATGTAGTCTGGTGAATAGAGTCCGGTCTAAAAGCGGTGTATATTTGAATATCGTCGGCATAACAGTGATAGTGAAAACCATGACGACGAATAATTTGTCCGATAGGCAGAATGTAAATAATAAACAGTAATGGGCCAAGAACTGATCCTTGTGGAACACCTTGCTCTAATGTGACAGTGGGAGATTTATAGTTGTGCATACTGATATAAAATTTTCTGTCTGTCAGATAGGAAGAAAACCAAGAGAGCGCAGCTCCTAAGATACCAATCTCTGAGAGGCGCTTCAACAAACGTTTATGACAGACAGTGTCAAAAGCCGAACTAAGGTCTAGTAATAAAAGTATGGAGAGGTTACCCAAGTCAGCAGAGAGTAAGAGGTCATTAATAACCCTTACTAGTGCAGTTTCAGTGCTGTGATTTTGGCGGAAACCAGACTGAAATAAATCGAAGCTATCACTGTGAGACAGAAATGACTGCAACTGAGTGGCAACAACCTTTTCTAAAATCTTTGAGACATAGGGTAAGTTGGAAATGGGCCGATAATTAATAAAGTCAGTTGGGTCCAGATTTGTCTTTTTAAGGGTAGGGGTAACTGCAGCCGTTTTTAGTGAAACAGGAACAGAAGCAGAGACAAGGGACATATTCACTAGATGTGAGATAGGAGCAGAAATGACAGAGGTGCAGTGCTTCAGAAGGGTAGTTGGTGCGGGATCCAGACGGCATGAAGAAGAGTTTGATTTCTGAATTATTTCACTAATTAAGATGGGGTTTGTCATTGTAAAGTTATTAAGTGTATGTATAGACTGAGCATGCTCACAAGTAGAGGTGGTCGGTTCATCACAAAAACTCCCACGTAAAGCATCCAACTTTTCCTGAAAGTGGTGCAAAAAAGAGCAGCACAGGTCATCCGATTCTTGTTGGCAGGCATGATGCGCAGGTGCCTGGACTAGTTTGTTTACAATGTTAAAAAGTGCTTTAGGTCTGTTGTTTGCATTATTAATCATTTTAGAAATATAGGAAGAGTGAGCCGTGTTCAAGGCGGTTTTATATTGCTCAATATGGTCTGAAAATGCTTGAAAGTGAACAGTTAGACCAGTTTTCCTAAAGAGGCGTTCAAGCTGTCTCCCTCTTGCTTTCATAGCACGTAGCTCAGCATTAAACCACGGCGAGGAGTGTGATAAAGGAACAGACCTAGTTCTAATTGGAGCATGCTCATCTAAAACATCAGCGATGGCAAGGTGGTACAGATCAGATATCTCAGATGGACAGGTTAAATTAAAGACATCAGAAACAGCAGACGAAACAATAGATACAGCAAACGCAGTAGTATCAATAGCACTGATCTTGCGATAAGAGATGGTTATATTGTCAATACATTTGGGAGGACAAGATGATGTGAAATCAAATGTAATTAGCTTATGATCTGAGATTGGGGTAACCAGTCCATTTACTGAAATATCATTCAGACCAGATGTACAAACTAAGTCAAGTGTGTGGCCATGAACATGAGTTGAGAAATTTACATTCTGATGAAGATCAAAGCAGTCCAATACAGTTTTTAAATGAGTACTATTTGAACAGAGAGTGTCAACATGAATGTTAAAGTCACCAAGCAAGATGACCTTGGATGATAAAGCACAGGCTAGTGTTAACAGTTCACTAAGTTCAGAGAAGAAATAATTTTGCTGTTTTGGTGGCCTATAAATGAGGATGATTGTGAGGGGACTTTTCAGGGAAACCTTCAAAACCATATATTCAAAAGTCTTGGTATTATGGAAGTCCAGTTGAGTGAGTGATATGGAGTTTCGATAAATGACAGCAAGGCCACCCCCTCTAGCAGATGAACGCGGCTTAGACAGGTGCTGGTAACCATTTGGTGTTAGTAAATTAAGATGCATGAAATCATTAGGTGTTTGCCAGGTCTCAGTAAAAAATACCATATCCAGGTTTGTGTCGATAATAAGTTCATTTAGATAGGGGCCTTTGGCCGAAATAGAGCGACAGTTCAACAGACCAAAGTGATTTTGCAGCACATCTGTATTTTCAGTTAAATTGTCATTGGAATCTGACATTTTTATGGACACTAACGATCGCGGTGGGCGACAGACGCTTTGAGGACGTTTAGATTTGACCAGAGCTCTGTTTTTTGAACAGATGCACGGGATAGCTGTTGATGTTGATCATTGGTAGTTATAAATCCTTCGTACGGAACGATGCACGTAGCGCGGGCGCCGGATAATCCCAAGCGTGCGGCAGTACTCGTATATTACGGGGTCGAGGAATGAGTGCCGGTTAAGTGCCCTGAGTTCGCACGGCAAATATCCAATATCCATGTTGGAAGAGGGTAACCCGAGAAAAAAGATAGAGGCCAAAGACAGCACGAGTGCCAAGACCTTTGACGTGTTGGGAAACGTTTGCTCAGTGGTTGTTACAAAATGTGTCTTTTTGATTGTATGCCTCTTGAGATCTGATCTGCAGCTGACACTGTAAACTACAAATATGAGCAAGAATATTAAATCACTCATGGATGTCCCAAAAACAAAACTGTTATTGTTCTTTTATGTCCTGCAACTATCAAATAAAATCTTCTCAAAGATTAGAAGACTCTAAAATTTTTTGTTTATGTTTTTTCAATCTTGCATTTATCTTCCAGGACACTTTTGATCTTCTTACATAGCTACAAAAAAGTTTATAATCTTTATTTTGATAAAAACGTAATGTGATGCACTTACATCACATTACACCAGCAAAACCTCTTAACTCCATTTAAGCTAGATTTTGTTACAATATTAAAAATATGACATATAAAGTCAGTCACAGTATCAACTTTGATAAAACACTGTTTATTTTTCTAATACAGTGTTTCTGGACATGCAAGGTTTCAAAAAAACATCAACAATTTAGTCTTTAGCAGGGGCATATACTAACCCAGTCTCACGAAATCACATACCTATAGTCACGTAAATTTTTGATTATTTTTCGTGATACTGTCACAAATTTCCGCGTTTTTCGTGATCTTATCATGAATTTCTGTTTACGTGTCATTGTCACATATTGGTTACTCAACTGCTTTTTCCTATTTTCAAACCATTGTCGCTTCGGATTTGGTGTTTGCGTTAGGATGTCACTTTAAGTATTGGTTTACTATTTTTTCTGATTTATTTTTTAGATTTTCTAATTTTTAAAATATTGTCGCCTGCATTAGGGTTAGAGTTGGGTTTTTAAATCTAACCCTAAACCGAAGCGACAATGTTAAGAAAATAGGACAAAAGAGTTGAGTAACCAATACGTGACAATGACACATAAACAGAAATTCGTGATACAGTCACAAAAAAACGCAGAAATTCGTGACAGTATCACGAAAAATAATAAAAAATTACGTGACTGTAGACGGTTTCAGCAGTAACAACATAATCAAGTGGCTTTCGTGGAAAACATGTAGCTTCCGGTAAACTCCGCTAAGACGAAATAACAACAAAATCCGTTAAAAGTAGCTTATTAATATAACAAGCAAAATAAACAACACGTAGATTACACAGTAAACCAAAACATTTGTTTTTTCGACGAGGTATTTGTTTACGGGTTCAGTTTTAGCAAGTCAGACCATTTAGAAAAACAGAAACCGGAAGTAAAGTTCGGACCAGACACGTCCGTTGTCACCACACGTGCGTCCAATGAAACGGTCTATAGGTACGTAATTTCGTGAGACTGGGCTGCATATATAAACTTTTGTCCAGTGCCCTACCTGTTTATAGTTCAAGGAAGTGGCAAATAATGTTTTAAATAAAATGCCACAACTTCCTTCCCGAAAAGATGAATTCACCGCAAATCTGTTTACGCACATCAGACCATTTTAGAAAATCTTTATTGCTCATATATTGCACATGGCGTTATACTGTACCAGTCGATGCTGAATGTCATCACATCAAATGAAGTAATCTAATGCAAAGATCAACTTTTAAACCACGAACCAAACCCAACCTATAACACGGACTATCGCACGGGTTCACCGGTTTCCCCCATTGCACTTCAGTAGATCACGCTCCGAGGTCCCTTCAGCCCCATTTAACTCGCTCTGTTTCCCGCTACGCTTTCTGCCACTGCGCATTAACTTTTCATCAGGTAATTATGGCCAACAAACAGCCCAAAACATCACATGCCATTACATTGTTAATGACAAGGGAGAGTGAGATGGATCGAGAGAGGCAGATGAAGGAAGTGGTTTGGCCACAATAAGTGTAGTAACAATGTATACAGGAAAGAATACGAGATTTCTTCGGCTTATCATCTTCCTCAAGATGTGTATTCTGTCTATTTGCCTTTCATATTGTTTCCAGTTGTTTCTTTTCACCTGGGTCTCTTGCATTTCAGTGTTCCTATGTTTGGAAACGTTGTATAATTGACTATGTTAGTTCCCAAATCATGAAAGATTAATGTGTGGAGGATGCATAATTAAGCAGTTTAAATCCAGGCTTTCCGGAGCATTACTCACTCTTTTCACTTTTATTCTATCTCTTCATCCTCCTCTTCTACATCCTCCAACCCCAAACCACCACAAACACATCCACTTTTTGACAAGCTTGAAGATAATGGCAACAGACAGGGCCCTGTCATTTGAACAGCAGAATGATCTGAGAGGAGAGTTGTCTAGTGGGCGAAAAAAAAACTAAAAATCCCAAGTTGATCTGAGAGGGAGGAGTGTGTATAAAGCAACTGAAGGTAATTTTAATAAGAAATTACACAACACTACAATATATCTGAGAACTTATCCAAATTGGACTAGAGATACATCAGCAACGATATGTCAGCCAATAATCTGTAAGAGTCGATAAAAGCAATTTTTCACACTATCGGACGATAGTTTAAAGAACACCCATTGTCCGATTCACGTTTTAAAATTTCCTTTGATGTGTAAGTGTGTATTAGTACATGTTAACAATATGCAAAAATTACTTTCTTACTTAGTATTTTGTCTTGTTTTTAGTAAAAAATATCTAAAAAATCTTAAATTAAGATGTATTTTCTTGATAAGCAAAATTACCTAGGAAAATAAGTCTAGTTTTGAGACAATTTTTTTTAAACTTTAAGTAAATCAGTGCTTAAAACAACCTAAAAAATTTTCTTATTCCATTGACAGATTTTTTTTTTTTTTGCTTGTTATATGCACAAAATCACTTAAATTTGATATTTTTGATTATTTATTTATTTATTTATTTATATTTTATTTAGTTCTTTATTTGACAATAACAAAGTACTGCCCCAGAATTAGCTACAGGCAAAATTTAATCTGCTGTCCCTGGGCAAGAGTACACCAAATTATAAATAAAAACACAATACAATTTAAACACAATAAAAAATATATAAAAACTCACTATATTATTTTGTTAATCTTTTGACAGCCCTTATAAATGCCAAGTTCTGACTAAACATTTCCAACTTTTGTCTCAGCAACATGAACTGACCGTCACTCAGCATTGCCTCTTTATACTGCTTTTGAGTCTAAAAGCAAGACAAACTTGTTCAAATTTCTACAGTGCAACATTTCCAATACTCAACCCCAAAGGATAATAAAAAATTTGCATAAGCTGCACAACAGAGGACACTTCAAATTTAGTTCATAAGCAAAACAAAATCTCATTTCCATCCTCAGGGTTACAGACTTTTATACCAAGGCATTAATGTTGCATAATTCACTGGCACTATGATTTGTAAACAGCCAGTGCGAGGCACAGCCATTTCCTAAAGAATTCCTAAATATATCCTACAAAGGACAAATGACATTACATTTGACTGTAGGGTGCAGGTCTAATGCTAATTCAGGAGCCGGGAGCTTGGTCGCCCCTCCCCATGTAATACAGCATGCACACGCAAACACGCACACACACAGGGATTGAATAGCCAAGTAGCTTTACATAACACTAGTTATCATCATTTAGATCCATGCATTTATAATCTGATTACACATTTCTGGCACAGGGAGTTTTACCAGCGTTTCATGACTGTGTAATATCGGACTGTTTAGCAAATGAATAACACTCATAAACATTGCTAGGTACAGTACTGTATAGCTGTGAGTCTACATTACATTATCGCCTCTGGTAAAACATGTTGCTAGCAACAGAAAATGTGTATACATCTACCCTAAATGCATAGCTGTTTGCTTTAGATAAAAAACATCTGGCCATGAATATATGTAAATGCACAAAGGATCGGACCACTGACACATTTTACAGGCGATAAATATGAATGAGTCTGTAAATAAATACCCATGTAATGTTTTCAAAGCTACAGCCTTTAGTAGTGTTTAGGAGCAGGGAACTAAGCAAACTTTAAGTAATCCCACTTCTGTCAGTAACAATTGGGAATTGTAACCAATCTGCTTACTATATTTTTGAAGAAAATACTGGGGGGGGGCTGTAAATGTTCTGGGTGGTTGCTACATTTACATTCATGCATTGGCAAACACTTTTATCAAAAGTGACTTACAGTGCATTAAAAAATCAGAAGAAATGGTTAAAAAATGGTCCAAAGCTGTCACTTTGGCAATACCATTTAAAATGGTCCTAATAGGTCAAATTTAGGCACAGATGTGTTTGCATCTCTATACTTTTGAGGTTCTAATTTGTACAGTTGAGGTACTAATATGGACTATTATAAAAAAAACTGTAAAAATCCGGCAGCTGAGGTTCCGGAAAAATACTGTAAAATAACGGGCACAAAAAATTACAGCTATTTTCCGTAATACAAAAATACAAATTTTGTTCTGTAATTTTACATTAACACTGTACAAAATCTGTAAAAACAAATCTGTAAAAAACGGCAGCTGGGATGTCGGAAAAATACTGTAAAATAACGGGCACAATAAATTACAAAAAAATTTTGTTATACAAAAATACATTTTTTTTCTGTAATTTTACATTAACACTGTAAAAAAAAGTAAAAACAAATTTGTAAAAAAAAACGGCAGCTGTGATTTCAGAAAATACTGTCAAAAAACACGTGATGGACACAGGATCTCTCCACACGCATGACACATATTTTACACTTATTTTGAATTAGCGCATCCTCGGAAGAGCAGTCACGGGCAGTTTCCCAGATCAGTTTTATTCACGTGGGTGAATTACACTACAAAGTTTAATTATTATGGTTAGGTAAATTATTAACTATTATTTAATCAATACATTTATGAATATTAGGATTTTAAAAAATCCCTAACCCCAAGAAACGATAATAGTTATACTGATGGGAGCCATAGCAACTCCCACCAATAATCATACTTATTTTAATTTATTTACAAAAAAGCATCACCAAGCAAAACTGGTAGTAACAATGCCTTAGAGGTTTACAACAGCCATGTGGGGATTTTTTGGTTCTTCGTTAAACATTTTCATTGATTTAAGTATTTTAATACTTTGCTTGCGAAAAAACACTCTGGAAAACCGAAATGCTGTGGGACACAGACACAATGTCTGGAGGAGGAATGAAATGTCTTGCAATTTTTCTACCTTGGGAGAAGAAATACAGACATAGTGTTGCCACTGAGGCATAAGGGAAAGATTCCTATCCAACATTAATTAGAACCCAAAGGAGAAGAAACTGAAACTAAGATCAAGAAAGCAAGCAAAGAAGCTTCCCTGGAAAAAATACAATTTGCACATTAGGAATTCTAATGAAGACTCCAAATCCTATGATGCTCTGAAGTCTTCAATCAGCCTTGGAGATAAATTCAATCAGATGTATCTCCTAATACTATTAAAAACAATAATGCACCCTATCAAAGCGGAAATGAGCATCACGTCGACATCAAAAGCAACAAATGCATCTTAAACACGATCAGATACAGATAAAAGCTCATGAACATTTATATAACTCTCATTCGGCCTACTTGCAGTTCAATATTTTGGCCCGGTCCATCAGACCGCACAACAATATTCTGCATGGAGATCTGCTCGATTCAAGGGCCTTCCTTAAGGCAACATCATTAACATGTAATTAAGGTCAGCATTATGCACACTGAGACTGTTTCTTTGCTAATTATCACTGTTGGATGTCACAGGATTTCTCACGAACACCCACGCCCATGAAAAGATCTCACACTATACCATTAATCCCATCAACTGACATGCCTTCACATCCTACAGATTTAAACTGTCTATAAAATTTAAGAACGAATTAGTATGCAAAGATGAAGAATGCTACGCTACGGCTTAAGATCTTCACGACACATCTGCAATCACAAAGTTGTACTTTTTGTAAATGACAAGACTTTGCTGATTGTGTCTGACTTAAAGGAAGTCCTGAACATCATTGATTTACTGCAGGATTCAGGTTATTCTCTGAAAGTGGGTCAGGATAGCTGCTAAACGTAGGTTGCACATACTGTACATCCATACTGTACATGCATTATGGAAAAATACTTTAAAGATTGTGGTTTTTCTTTCCTGGTGTGAAGGGCTTAATGGAGATTGGGTCTCTGCAATTTACTGTCCTCCAGCAATTAACTTTGAGATATGGGAGGATTTTGAATTCTCGTTGAAAATAAAGAAGATAAGGAACCCATGCCTTGGCTTCGGTTTTAGCTCTTCTGCCTTGACGCTGGCCGCGGGCTCGAGAAGATAGCAGAAGCTCGGTTAGTTTCTTGGAGCTTAGCTTTAGAGAATGCACACTGAAGATCCACAGATAATAAAAGCTGCCAATCACACACCAAGACTGCAAGAAGCGAAAACCACGAGGGGACATCGCGTGAAGGTTTGAGACCAGCTGAGAAAGAAAAATTCAGTGTCAGATACAACTACGAATGGAAAGAAAGAGGGGAATTGAAAAATCAGCTGTCTAACATGAACATCTGCAGGTGGGATTTTACTATTGATCCTGATGTTGTTTTAGATTTCTGAAAGTTTGAACAGTTCACCCAGAATAAGCCGTAATATTTAGTATTTCTTCTTCTTTATTTATTCTTCACAACATTCCAGCATCTATGGCTATATTCAACGCGAGAACTGGTTGATCCACACACATAAAACCATACACAGGTTGGGGGAGGGAGAATTCACCTAACTTGCATGTTTTTGGCCTGTGGGAGGAAACCAGTACCCGGAGTAAACCCATGCTGACACAGGGAAAACATGTAAACTCCACCAAAGCGTTTATGCCGGCATATGTTTTCAATTGTTTCCAATGGAAGCTCGGCAATTTAAAAAAAAAGCCAGCAGCTGGTGGGTTTTGTCCATGCTGAGTGACGGTACTCTGCAGTTTTTCCACGCTAAGCACCGAGAGTTGAAAAATTTAAAAAAGCTCAGCTCGTCAACATTACTCTCCCTCTGCCATCCAGTCACAGTGGAGGAGGGGCGGGACAAATATCACAACAACCAACCAGCGCATCGTTCAACGACTGATAAACAAAGCAGAAGTATCATAGCATTCAAAGCGCTCAGCTGAAAAAAGCTGGCAAGCGCCTACAGTCGCCGTGTGCCTAGCATTTTCGGCCGCGTTTAAAAGCCTTGGTGTGCACGCCCCCTAAATGCTCTTGCATATTTAAGTCAATCATTACTATTTATATTGCTCATAATAAAAAATATTATTATTATTATTATTATTATTATTTTATTCACACACTGTAAAAAATCCAATTAATGAAATGTTGGAAGGGCAAAAATGTATAAGTTAAACCAATTTTCTTGTTTGGGCTTAGTTGAGTAGACATATTATTTTAAGTCTAGATAAATCTGTGTTTAAAACATTAAGTGAATGGTTATTTTCAAATTCAGTCAACATTCAGAATGGCTATGTTGACTGAACTAATTAAGACAAATCTGGTCAATATGTGGACTTATGACAGCTATGTTTCCTGACAACAAAATGCTCATAATATTACTGTTATTTGGTAACAAAATGTAATTTTAAGAGTTGTTCAGGCGTGAATGTATGTGCTTTAAGTTTAAATATGCGGTCGGTTAATATAGATAGCGTCTATTTAAAAATGTGCTCGGACACTTTCGGACGGAGATGAGCTCCAGAAGAGCTCCAGAAAATCACAGACACTTAAGCGCTTACACCCCGCCCAGCGCAGCCTCGCCTCGGCAAGCCCATCAGAAATCGACTGCTGGCTCTGATATCTCTGTGGCGTTTAAACATGCGATTTAATTCATTTTAATTTCTTATACTTAATAATAAAAGGTTTACCGGTATGTTTTAAATCATATTTTAGGATTGCACTTAAATGATATCGCTGTTGAATGATATTTCATATCTTTCACATTCGTTATAATCGGACTGCGTACTGCCTGCGAATTTGAACTTCAGAGCTGAAGGTGCGAGTGGAGAAATAGTCCCAATATCATAACAATCTTAAAACTTCTAAATATACCCGTGTGTGTACCCGTGTGCGTGCGTGTGCGCGCGCGCGCGTCCTCGCGCGTGTGCATGTATGTATGTATGTATGGGCGTGCGTCTGTGTATTTTGAATTTAAAATGTTTTAACTCGGAAGGATCTGGATCACAGGTCATTTAATCTGAGATCAATCCGCACGCAACGGCTGGAATCACTTACTGTTTCACACAAGGAAGGACACACAAGTCAGCCGTTTCCTCAAGTTCACGTCAGGTAAGTGTTTGTAATTAAATGTTAATTTTAGAATATATTAATTGGCAAAGACGCAAATACTCGACGTTTTTGTAATTATATTTTTGTAAAGATATATTAGAAGTGTGTTATGTTATGTGACCGAAGTAAAGCGGAGCTATTTTAGTTAAGATAAAAAGCCTGGATATAGGGTTGGTTTACCGGAGTTTAGAACTCGGTCTTTATTATAATTGGGACATTTTTACAAACAAACCTTATATAATACAATACTGGCGTGCATTTTGAGACAAAACAATAGCACTCATATGTTAAGAGATGTCAGTAAGTTATTTTAGTCAGTGAAAAGCCCTGTCCGAGAAAACCGCCCAATAGTGTTTAATTATGTGTGATGTCTGAGGGATATTTGGCCTAACATTAACGTTATTTAGGGAATAAAGTCTTTCACCGTCAAGCTTTATTATATTAAACATGTATTTATGTATGTTTGTGTGTTTATATTCCTCAGAGGGATACATAGCGAGACAGTCTCCGCTTGGACTGGCTGAGGAAAGTCTCCTAAATGGCCCTGGAGATGTTCTGACTGACTTTGGAGGCTTTTTGGACTGTTTTATGCCCTCTATTTAAAGACTTAATTCTGTATGTTCAGTCTGTATGATAAGTGAATAAGTGAATAAAAAGCTTTTGTTTTTATGTGACTGAAGTTAATTATTTTGTTTACAACACCAGCATAAATTATTTGATAAATAATTTAAAAATGTTATTAAAAAAATCCCAAATAATAAATATTAATTGAAATAACACATAAAACATTGAGTGAATACTTAAATTTTAATTGACAGAGTCTTTGCTGTAAGTTTTTAAAGATTCAACTGATTAACATTTTAGTTGAATGAACTATAAAGCTAATTGAGCCGACATACTTTTTTATATTTGAGTCAAATTTGGGCCAACTAAAAAACATCAATCCAGGTAACACTTTGGAGACAGAAATTGAGTGAACGTAAAATTTCTGTGGAACTAGTTACTAAAAAATAATTCATTGAGCCAACAATTTATTTTTTACAGTGCATATACCACATCATTGGAAGTGTCAATACTATGTGACACCCAACACAATCCAAACAAACACCATTACAGAACCCTCAATATGGTCAAAAACTCCATCAAAGTGTTTATGCCGGCGTATGTTTTCAATTGTTTCTAATGGAAGCTCTGCGTTTAAAAAAAAAAGCCAGCAGCTGGTGGGTTTATCTGCGCTGAGCGCCAAGAGTACACAAATATTCAACTTCGGGTGAAAAGCTCAGCTCGTCAATGTCACTCTCACTCGGCAGTCCAATCACAGTGGAGGAGGGGCAGGATAAATATCACCACAGCGCATCATTCGACGACTGATAAACAAGCAGAAGTATCATAGAAATCAAAACTCTCCGCTGAAAAAAGCCATTTTCAGCCGCATTTAAAAGCTTTTGTCTGCACGGCCCCTAAATGCTCGGGCATATTTAAGTCAATCATTACTATTTATATTGCTTATAATTATTATGATTATTATTATTTTCACACATACCACATCATTGGAAGTGTCAATACTACGTGACACCCAACACAATCCAAACAAACACCATTACAGAACCCTCATCATGGGAATAATGGTCAAAAATATGGTCAAAAACTCCACCAAAGCGTTTACGCCAGCCTATGTTTTCAATTGTTTCTAATGGAAGCTCTGCACTTTTCAAAAAAAGCCAGCAGCTGGTGGGTTTTGTCCACGCTGAGCACCGATGCTCGGCGGGCTTTTTTCCGCGCTGAGCGCCGATAGTTGACAAATGTTGAACTTAGGGTGAAAAGCTCAGCTCGTCAATGTCACTCTCAATCAGTCGTCCAATCACAGTGGAGGAGGGGCGGGACAAATATTACAACAACCAACCGGTGCATCATTCAACGATTGATAAACAAAGCAGAAGTATCACAGCAATCAAAGCACTCAGCTGAAAAAAGCTGGTAAGCACCTACAGTCTACGCGTCCGCCTGGCATTTTCGGCCGCGTTTAAAAGCTTTGGTGTGCACGCCCCCTAAATGCTCTTGTATATTTAAGCTAATCATTACTATTTATATTGCTCATAATAAAGATTACTATTATTTTATTCACATATACCACATCATTGGAAGTGGCAAAAAAGCTGATAAGCCCCTACAGTCGGCGTCTGCCTGGCATTTTCGGCCGTGGTCAAAAACTCCACCAAATCGTTTATGCTGGTGTATGTTTTCAATTGTTTGTAATGGAAGCTCTGCACTTTTCAAAAAAAGCCAGCAGTTGGCGGGTTTTGTCCACGCTGAGCATCGGTGCTCGGTTTTTCCGCGCTGAGCGCCGAGAGTACACAAATATTCAACTTCGGGTGAAAAGCTCAGCTCGTCAATGTTACTCTCAATCAGCCGTCCAATCACAGTGGAGGAGGGGCGGGACAAATATCACAACAACCAAACAGCGCATCGTTCAACGGCTGATAAACAATGCAGAAGTACAGTATCATAGCATTCAAAGCGCCCAGCTAAAAAGAGTTGTGGTGTGCATGGCATTTTCAGCCGCGTTTAAAAGCTTTGGTGTGCACGCCCCTAAATGCCCTTGCATATTTATGTCAATTATTGCTAATTATATTGCTTATAATTATTATTATTATTTTATTCACATCTGCCACATCATTGGAATTGTCAATACTACGTGACACCCAAAACAATCCAAACAAACATCATTACAGAACCCTCATCATGGGAACAATGGTCCAAAATATGGTCAAAATATGCACCCCCAAAAAATGTATATTAGTACCTCAGAGATGCATATCGGTATCAAAGAATGCCTATTAGCATCTCAAAGGTACATACTGATACCAAATGTATACATATCTGTAGCTAAAGGTACATATAGGACCTTTTTGAAGGGTACCGCCCAGTGACAGCTGGGGTACATATATAGATTTGTTTAACAGTGCAGTCGTTCTCTGTCACTTTTCATTTCTATTAGCTACACTTCATTGACACTTGACAGAGACATTTCTCCCAGTCCACACAATTCAAAAGAAGAGAAGATGTAGCGATCATGGCTCAGGATTCAAGCAGCAACTACAAGAACGATTGATCTGTCCAAATCCATTGCCAACTCCCCCCTTTCCTACCCCAACACTATGTGAGAGATGATACCTTCCAACCACACAAAAAAGACCTCTTTGTTCCCCAATAAAACAAGCGCTAGACTGGAACCGATCCAGGCTGCCCTTTGGGAGCCCGACGAGAATTTTGATTTTTCGTTTTTTGACAGAGATAAACAGAATGCGCTTCCTCTGGCGCACTTTTTACACCTGCACAAAACTGTCTAGCGTTTCTCTCTCACCTTCCGATGCCAATTTCACTGCAACGGGACGCCAGGGAGATAAAGCTAACCGCCAGCCCACTATAATCTGAAGTCTTAGTGTTTCGGCACCGTGCTGAGGTGACGTGAAAGAACGCTGCTCTTTCCAGGACCAGCCAGATAAACCTGACTGTGAGATGAAGATCAAGAGCCACGATTCTCAGGATATGATAACAGGGGGACAGAAACATCATGGAAGCACACACACCCCCGTCTCCCCACAGCCTCTGCCCTGAGGGTGCCAGCAGGCTGTCATGAGAGAGAGAGGCGAATGGGTTATGTGAAAGCAAACTCTAAAGCTATAAGAAACAAGGAGAGAGGGAAAAAAGAAGATATGTTTTTTCTATCCGATTGAAGCAGTTCCATGGAGTCCTCGATGCAGACTAACACACACGCTGTTTCCTTTTATTCAGGCGAACTTAAACATGCATGGCTTGGCTTTGAATTATTTACCACCAGGTATCCTTTCCTACCGCTCAGAGCTGCTGCCAAGGCTTTTAGGATGATTTTTTCCCCTTTCTTTTCCTGCTATCCATCTAACATTAGGACAAAGAAGGTTGGGAAGAGATGGGAAACATGTCAGTTTTCCGCCTGTTAGCATCGAACCTTGTGCCGTCTGATCAAACTATATCCTTTCAAATTTTGACATGTGTTGTGATTGTGCAGGTACGAATGGCTGTGATCAAATGCTAACATTACTACAGTAATAGGATTGTTCGAACAGCAAGGGCCGTCATGATTATAAAATTTGCCAGATCATAGGCGCAGATCCCACTCGGCCACCGAAATGGCACAAAATCACGGAAAAACGCCAGATATGCTCGATTGATTCGAATCAAAAACGCTTTTGAAATTTTGAAGCCTTTCTGATTGGTAGATCTTGTGAGTAGTAATATCTACAATTAGAGATGTATCAATTACTGGCTTAATGGTTAACCGCAATTAAAATGTATTACCACGTAATTTTTTTAAATAACGTTTAACCGTGCCAATGTCACAGCTCGAAAACCCCTGTCCAGCATCAACCAATTTAAAGAAATATTCAATTTTCTTAAAAGAAAAATCCAGGTAATTTACTCACCACCATGTCATCCAAAATGTTGATGTCTTTCTTTGTTCAGTCGAGAAGAAATTATGTTTTTTGAGGAAAACATTGCAGGATTTTTCTCATTTTAATGGACTTTAATAGACACCAACAATTAACACTTAACTCAACACGTAACAGTTTTTTTCAACGGAGTTTCAAAGGACTATAAACAATCCCAAACGAGGCATAAGGGTTTTATCTAGCAAAACGATTGTCATTTTTGACAAGAAAAATAACAAATATACACTTTTAAAGCAACTTCTCGTCTAGATCCGGTCCAGCGCGACCTAACGTAAATGCGTAGTGACGTAGGGAGGTTACATTTATAAAACCCACATTTGTGGACCATTGTAAACAATAAACTGACACAAAGACATTAATTAGTATCAGTTAACATACAACAACGTAGGAACGGTCCTCTTTCTCAACACTTGTAAACACTGGGGCGGAGTTTCGTGTTCGTCCTCTGTGACCTCTTGACGTGATGACGTATTGCGTCGGGTCACGCTAGCGCATCACGACCAGATCTAGACGAGAAGTTGTGGTTCAAAAGTGTATATTTGTTATTTTTCTTGTCAAAGATGACAATCGTTTCGCTGGATGGGACCCTTGTGCCTCGTTTGGGATTGTTTGTAGTCCTTTGAAACTCCGTTGAGGGGAACTGTTGAGTGTTGAGTTAAGTATTAATTGTTGGTGTCTATTAAAGTCCATTAAAAATCCTGCAATGTTTTCCTCAAAAAACATTATTTCTTCTCGACTGAACAAAGAAAGACATCAACATTTTGGATGAGATGGTGGTGAGTAAATTATCTGGATTTTTCTTTTAAGAAAATGGAATATTCCTTTAAGCAATAACATGAGACAAACACATTCATTCAAGTCTTCTCCCATGTGTTTGTGATGACAGAGCTTCACTGACTGAATTTAAATCCAACAAATGTTCACAATTAGGAAAATCTAGTTGTACTGACACATACTTAATATTTCTTTAGACAGATCCATCTTTTCTATTTATTTTCCATTAAATGATGTGATCTGATAAGTTTAAAGCTTATCCTATCTACTTTCTTTGTTTCTTCTGTGATAGCTGTGAGCGCAGGTGTTGTGCAGCTTACTTCTGGGTCATAAAAAACACCTGATTTCTCACAATATACGCAGATGACTTGCTGATTTGTCTTGTTTATATGAAAATCTGATTTATCTTAAATAGATGAACATTTATCTCACGACCCCAAATGTGCCATGATTAATGTTAAAGGATTAGTCCATTTTCTAAAAAAAAAAAAATCAGATAATTTACTCACCATCATGTCATCCATACTGTTGATATCTTTCTTTGTTCAGTTGAGAAGAAATTATGTTTTTTTTAGGAAAACTTTCCAGGATTTTTTTTTCATTTTAATGGACTTTAATGGAACCCAACACTTAACAGTTTTAATGCAGTTTCAAAGGACTCTAAACAATCTCAAACGAGTCATAAAGGTCTTATCTAGCGAAACGATTGTCATTTTTGGCAAGAAAAATAAAAAATATGCACTTTTAAACCACAACTTCTTGTCTATCTCTGGTCCTGTGAAGCCCCAGCGCGACCTCACGTAATTGTGTAATGAAGTGGAAAGGTCACGTGTTACATATATGAAACGCACATTTGCGGACATTTTAAACAATAAACTGACACAAAGACATTAATTAGTATCATTCCACATACAACAACGTCTGAACGGCCCTCTTTCTGCACACTTGTAAACACTGGAACGTAGTTTTGATATGTCATCCGTGACCTCTTGACATGATGCCGTATTACGTGAGGTTGTGCTGACGCGTCACACGACTGGAGGAAGACGAGAAGTTGTGGTTTAAAAGTGCATATTTTTTATTTTTCTTGCCAAAAATGACAATCTTTTCGCTAGAGTCCTTTGAAACTGCAATTTGAAACTGCATTAAAACTGTGAAGTATTGGGGTCCATTAAAGTCCATTAAAATGAGAAAAATCCTGAAATGTTTTCCTCAAAAAACATAATTTTTCTCGACTTAACAAAGAAAGACATCAACATTTTGGATGACATGGTGGTGAGTAATGGCGCTTTTCCATTGCATAGTACCCCACGGTTTAGTTTAGTTTGGGTCGGGTCAGCTCACCTCACTTTGGCGTGGTTAGCTTTTCCATCGAGTTTGGTATCACTTCGCAGTGAGAGGGATTATAGGCGTGTCGTTATATTTGCGCTGCATACTGCTGTGACATCACAAAAGTGAGAGCGTCGTTGTACATTCCCATACATTTATTTATTTCTCAGTCCATCACAAAATTAAAATTGACCACCACAAATAGATTTTTGCACATCGCGTTTATGACTAACGTGACCTCTGTCTCACATGACAGTTTCTGTTCAAACACCGCTGCGTCAGTCGACGGCCCTCCAGATTTTTTTAAAGAAAATGGTCTAATCCTTTAATGTTATTTATATGATGTTTATGTGAACAAAATGTCACTTACATTTAAAATCAATTTTAAATTTGATTTGCAGCAGTACTTCTTTTACATTTCTAGAAATTGTTTGTGTTAATATTGATAACCGTGGTGATTTTGGTCACTATAACCGTGAAATCTTCATACCAATTCATCTATATCTACAATGCTTTGATGAATAAGCTGAATAAGGGACACTTCAGATTTCACATCCTGAACGGAAAGCAAGACTGTGTTACTTTCCTCCTTCTTTGCAAAGCGCTTGGCCGCTCCCGTAGCGTCTGCCGTTGCTAAGCAACCTAAGCATTGTGTGACGTTGTGCCGAGCACCCACTGACGAAAAAAGAAATTGTGCCAGATGATTAATTGTCTAATAAAAATTGAATTTTTGGAGATTAATTGACTGTTAGTGCTGTGCTTTCACAATTATGGTTGTAATAAATGTCACAATTGTTTGAAAATTTATAATTAATTGTCATTAAGTTGTTTGCAAAGCACACTATTGCCCCTTAGTTTATTGTGGTGCATAAATCCACTCGGTTACTTTACACATAAAATCATATATATATATTATTTAAAAAAAATTCACAAGAGTTCGACCTGAAAACTGTAAGATAAATTACCAAAAAAATTTTTCAATTTGCGAATTATAATTGTCATACAAATTTAAAAAAATTTCTTGTTTTATTCAGTTTAGGTAACTGTCACAAATTATTGTGAAATTTTAATTTAAAGGTTGAGATTAATATTTAAGGTTGTTAAAAAACGAATCTTTTGGAAATAAGAAACTTCTGCTAATATTCGCTATAAAGTGACCAGAACAGAAATAATTCAAGGATTACTTTGATCAAATTGTTAGCTGATACGACTCCAATGACGTAGAAATGTCATTCAAAAGTGAAGAGTAAAAATGTTGAGTGTAGCTTGCTGTAGATGCTACACACCCTCTTTTTTTTAAAGGTGTGCAGTAATTAATTAAAAAATTAACATAATTAAGGTCAGGTCAAATAATAACGATCAGACAATTATTTAATAATAATTGTGAAAGGCCTACGAACAACCAGAAGCAAACGTCCGCTCTGGGCTTACACTACTCATTTCTGGACGTATCCAACCGAGCCATCGTTGTAACAATAACGCAGACCACCCTGCAGAGAGAGGCATATTAAAAGCTATATATCTGAATATCGCTGAGACATTAGGTTGGCAGATTATCTGTTGTATCGGTAAGTTCACAAAGGAGAGGGTTTAATTGCAAAAGATGCCTCACTAGCCGGCCGATTATTACACACGACAAGATCGTGCTGACCAATTTGTTCTCACACTTGGCTGGACACATGAGGTCCGGTCACAAGCTGTACTTTTTCATCACTAAATGTTTACCCGCCAAGTACCGCTGATTGGCATGCACCATCAATAACAACAAGATGCCGTCAATGAGGCAAAGCTAAAAGAAAACATCACTGGTGACTGGTCTATATTTCATGAGAATCATTACCCGGGACTCTGTGTGAACGAGCTAATTGCTTGTTGCCTTGTTACAAATTCGCTTTGATAACGGAGAGATTTTGTCTCCATTAATGAACTGTTGTTCAGTGCATTATTCAGACTAACACGAGAAGGTTGCTGGGAAACTTGGCCTTCCCTCTAAACAGCAGGCTGAGTAATTGCGAAGCAAATGGGAACATCAGGATTTCGTGATTTGCACAATGCCAGTCAGCAGCTAGTCTCGCACGGTCGAGGCTCGAGCTGCCCATCAAAACACACCGAAGCAGTTTCAGCCCGGGCGCATCGGAGTGGAGTTACACCACTCCAGAGCCGGGCTTTATGAGAACTGACAGGTTCCTCTGGCTTTTCACGGCACCTCGGAGACACTGATTATTAGTGGAAGTGTGCGCAGCCAGCAGGTTTGGTGATTTTGCACAAACTCTGCAAATCAGCAGATACTTAATATAAGCCAAATTCAGCTGCACTTCCTGATGCTGAATGAAATGAAGAATAATTTATACATCAAATAAGCCCTGTTAACAACCATATTAACGTCTGTCTAATTTCTATTCTTGCCAAGCAAAGTCTATTTCTATCAGGTGGACACTTAACCCTTAAAGGGATAGTTCACCCAAAAATTTGCAGTCATTTGCAGAATGCATCCGTGTGAACGAAAGGCACACTGCAAAAATTACTTTCTTAGCATTTTTGTCTTGTTTTCAGTTCAAATGTCCAAAAATTCTTAAATTAAGATGCATTTTAATTTAAGAAAGACCTAAGAAAATATGTCTAGTTTTTAGACAAAATATATATATATATAAAAAAATGAATTTGAGTTTAAAACAAGCAAAAATATCCGTCAATGGGGTGAGAAAAAAATCGAAAAATAAGTTTACGCTTTTCTTAAAAGCTTAATTCAAGAAAAAAATTCTCAACTTATTGGCAGATTTTTTGCTTGTTTTAAGCATAAATTAACACTGTAAAAAAATTCTGTAGAAATTTGCAGCTGGGTTCCCGGTAACTTACTGTAGATTTAAATTTATGTTATTACTGGCAACATTTTGTTCAAAGTTAAATGAACATTAAACATTTACAAGTATTTGTCTTTACATAATAAAACTAGAAAAACAGCATCAAGCAAAACATTCTGGGAAACAAAATCTGAAGCAAAAAACAGAAAAAATTTGATGATGATTTCTGGTTCCCAGAATGCTTTGCATGAGGCTGTTATTGTATAGTTTTATTCTGTAAAGAAACTTTGAACAAACTCTTGCCAGTAAATAACATAAATTTAAATCTACGGTAATTTACCGGCAACCCAGCTGCAATACCATTGTAATTTCTACGAATTTTTTTACAGTGTACATTTTATATTTTTTGTCTAAAGACTAGACAAAATTTCTTAGGTCATTTTGCTCATCAAGAAAGTTCATGTTGATTTAAGAATTTTTAGGTATTTGCAGTGGTGTAGTGCAGGGTATACGCAGGTATACGGAGTATACCCACCCAGTGGCGGCTCCAGAGATTTTCTGATGCAGGTGCTATGGGGATGCTCAACACTTAAGAGAAGGTGCTTGGAATTTTGGGGGCGTTTCATTATGGAGGTCGCATTGGACCACCATTGGTATATATATATATATTAAGAGACCCTTTTACAGGCCCCGTGACCAAATAGCCTGCTCGTGCATTTTGGCAACAGAAGTGGTGTTATTCCCCATTGGTTCTAACGTGTTAGCACTCAGAAAGTTTATTAAAACGGTTTCCCAGAATCAAAATGTCTGGTTGTTGCGTTTGGTTGCACTAACACAGTATACTAATATACGTATGCTAACGTCTTCTATCCACTCCACTATAGTACACGGATCTGGTAGCTGTGTTAAAAAATGTTGATAAAGTCAACTTTTTTAAAATAACTCTGTCTGTGTTGCTTCAATGCTGATTCTCGCCATACTTCCGTTGCCAAAATGCGCGTGCATACGTTGACATGTTGTAATTGTGTACAAACAGTAAACGAGTCTATATACACGCGTAACGTACACGCCCGCATTAACTGACCTATACTCCTTTCGCGACTATGTAAAAGTATTCAACACAAGGGCTATAGATACAATATACATAAGACTGCCAATGTAAACCTCTGAAAATAATATTTCACAATTCTGTCACAGTCAAGCCCTGAATACAACGGAGCAACAAACAACACAATCCAACAGAAACTGTGCACGCTTATCAGATCACGAAATCGCACAGCCAGTTACCAACACTAATCTAATAATAAATCAGCAGTATTCCTATGGTTGGACCATTATAGATGTAACCATGAAGAGCCAAGATTTCTGCTGCTTTAACCACCAAATAAATTCAATTTGTAATAGCCAACAGCTGGGGAAAATCAAGCACTTACCATAGACGTCTTCACAACTTTTGATTTTGAGTGCGAGGCATCAATGATGTAAATTTCCAAACTTGCTATCAAAAACAAACTGCCCTGCGTTAAGGTGAAAGGTTCACCAGGCGCTGCGTCCATTGGCCAAAGAAGATCACCTGTTTTGGCCTTGTTATTTTACACTAAAATTTATATTTTTAAATTATTATTTAATTCCTTTTTTAACAACATGAAAAAGACTATTCAAACATGACATTAAAAAATAAACATATAAAATATTACAGACATTTCTTGGGGGTGCTGGGCGGGTGCTATGGATATTATAGGGGGAGCTACAGCACCACCTAGCTCCTCCCTGGCGCCGCCTCTGTACCCACCTCTTTTTTTGATGGCATGGGGTATACCCACTTCTACTGGGGGCATAAATTAAGAGTATACCCACTTCTACTGGGGACATAAATTAAGAGTATACCCACTTCTCCAGACACCACTACACCACTGGGTATTTGTACTGAAAACAAGACAAAAATACTAAGTAAGAAAGTCATTTTTTGCAAGGCAGGAACAAGGACGCGTGTCGTAGTGAGAACGCATGTCATCGCAACAAGAAGTTCAGCTCTTTGACCTTGGGGGATTTCAATGTAGGTAATATTCACAATGAAAAATATCTGCAAACTGGAATAAAGAAGAGATCAGAAAGCTTGTCACTATACACGCTGAAGCTGAGATTGATCGGCAGTTAACTTTTCCCGCCAGCCTGTTTTTTAAGTTGCCAGCCAGCGGCAGTATTTTTCACGATGTTTACAAAATTTCAATGCCTTCCAGAAAATGTTCCTTCTTTAAAGGAACAGTATGTAGGATTGTGGCCAAACTGGTATTGCAATCACAAAACTAGTGGCTAAAACTGGTACTGCAATAACACCAATGTGGCCAATACACAAAATGACAACATAAACATCAGTTGAGGGCTGCAACTCCACTTTTTAATTGACAATATGTTGGCCAGACCACTGTTGTCAGTGATATAATTATTTGAAATGAAAATGATTTCTTAATGTCTAGTGACATATCAGGGCCATTTTCTGATTAATTGATATACATTTCTTACACACTCTTCCTTTAAATATATAAACATACAATATATCAAATGTTGCTTTCAAAAAAAAAAAAAAAAACAATACCTTCATTAGTTCTCTTTTATGGCCTCTCAAATATGGGTACATTTCTTTTAAAAACATTACATTTTAAGCAAAAGCTGAGATAATTAAATTTTTGTGAAGGACTTTTGATAGAGATCAGATTTAGAGCGATCCTCAAAACATACACGGACATACAGCTGTTTGCCCTAGGGCGGGTGTAGGCAAGTTCGGTCCTACAGAGCCGCAGTCCTGCAGAGTTTAGTTCCAACCCTAATCAAACACACCTGAACAAGCTAATCAAGAGCCGTTTCTCAATACCAAGTACGCCAAACTTGGACTTGTGTCCTTCGTAGTTCGAACTTGCAAGTTCAGACTCGGAAGAACGAACTCCTGACGCGAAATGCATTCTGGGAAACTTCGCTGTCATAAGTCCACACAAGTCTCCTCTGATGCATCCTCGATAAAATGGGCGGATCAAGAACACATCCGGGGATTTTATGTGAACTTGGGCTTGATGCGAACTTTGAATTGGAACAGTAGTACTTGGGCCGCGACTGATGACGTTTCACAAGTCCACAAGAACGCAAGTACAGACAAGAACGCATATTGAGAAACGGCTAATGTCTTTAGGATTTAGACATCAGGTTAGATTATCAGTGCTTAGGCTAAAATATGCAGGACTGCGGCTCTCTAGGACCGAACTTGCCTACCCCTGCCCTAGGGCGATACTTCCGAGTTTTATAAGTTGCAGTAGAGTGCCATCTGGTGGATGATAGCGTATCACGGATTACCGGAAGTACTCGTCATTGGCAGGGAAGCGCTTTCTCTTAATTGACGAGTTAACTCGTCAATCGTGGGGAAAGAGTTAAATAAAAAAGCTAGGGATGCACCGATATGGAAATTTTGGCCGATACCGATAACTCTTTATATTTGTTGGCCGATAACCGATATATATATAGGCCGATAAATATTCATATTAATTTCACAATGAAAAACTCCAAGGACATCTTGTCTTTGCGCTAGACTAGCATACTCTTCTTAAGCCCGCAACACGTGTCATCTTCGTGCTATGTCACAGAAAGCACCAATCAATACTCCACATGGCCAGCAATGAGCAAGTGAAGTGGTTCAACAAACCAAAATAATCCATAATTTATCGGCTTTCATTTATCAGCCTAGTTTTGCTATCAGACCGATAACCGATAATATTAAAAATAAGCAGTTATCGGCCGTTAACGATATGTCGGCCGATATATTGTGCATCCCTAAAAAAAGGATGTCATGCGCTCGTTTATGATCATATCAAAAACAAAACTGCACACGCATGGCTTCTCAAGAAAAAATAGCAGATAATAAGCAAACAAAAAAATCCATTAAGGGGATGAGTGCAAATGCAATGTGTCTACAGAATGTTTACAGGATGTGTGTGAACGAACAAACATATTCTTGGAAATCATCGGCAGTGCAAAAAATAAATAAATAAATAAATAAATAAAATGATCCCCAGACAACTCCTGGACAAATTTTCTGTGTATTTCCATAATCTGTGTGTGAAAAGGGCTATACAGTGCACTAAATTTAAATAACTTAAAATCAATAACTTAAAACCTCATTGGTTATCGCATTTCTTGTGACTAGCTGTCATATGCGTGTTTTGTCATGATAAGCACGAGAACCACTAGCCCCATAAATGAAGTAATTTAATGTGACCTATATGCCGCCATGTTTAAATTTAGTGAAGAAACAAAAGAAAGTCCTATACGTCTGGTATGTCATAAAGGTGTGTACTGTATATTACGAGATACTTTCATGTAGTAGTTTATCCAAATAAACAAAAACATTCAATGTATTTTTAGACTTCCCACAAGACACAGTATAGACGGATTTATAGGACGTATATTATACATATATTTTTAAACAGTAACTTTAGCTCAGTGTAATAGTTAGTACACTTTAGCTAAGATTTAAGCTAAGGTAATTTCATACAAAAATAATCTCCTCTAAAAGGACTCAAAACATAGAAATATAAGAGTTAAATAGCACAGATTTGTCTCGCAAGACATGTTTTAAGCAATTCTCTTTCTGCGAAATGTAATTTCTCTCTATCTATATTTTTCTGGTAATTGGGTTTCTTGGCCCAGTTGTTTTCAATTCAGAGAGACAAAAAAAGCAAATCAATATGCAAAAATAAAACTCAGGATTCTTCAATAAGAACCCATTAGAATAATCCATGACCGTTTCCAAGAAACAAGGCCTTTATTACCGTCTGTTATCATTAATGCTATAGCAGACGATTCTGAATGACTGAGAAGATTATGAAACATCCATCACAGCGACCATCAGAATCTGAAGTGACGCTTTAATTAAAATGGCGGCTGCTTCGTTCCTCTGCGGTCGACCTGGGCACAAGTGCTTTTATTTATTTATTTAGCCTCCAGTCATACACAGCCATGACATCGTAAGCTAAAACTTGCATAGTTGTACGTTTTTATCGAAAGCAGCGACGCCACTGTTGCAGATCTGTAAATGCGATTTCATCCTCAGCTCTACGGATTAGAAAAGCGAAAGGATTCTGCACTCACGCTTTATCATTGTAGCGTGAATATAGCTCAGATTGAACCCATACTGGTTTGACGTGGTAATCTCACATCACTGCCTAAGGTAAAAAAATAAATGTGTATATAAATAGCAACGGGGCATGTGAATGCAATGAGGAAATATACTGCAGACAGTTTGATCTTACTCCCACTGATAAGCATTGCGTGACATGACTGTGCTGAATGTTCAAGGTGGATGTGCTCTCCTCCAGACATGATGGTGCACAGGTATATACTACTCCTATTATTAATAAATCATTGGTTTAGTCACCAGGCAAGCAACATTTAGGGAGATTTTGAAGCTGGATTAGAGATGAATGTTTGTCATAAATAACTTTCTTTGCATCTCAAAGACATTAGTCACATCACCACATGGGGTTAAGCAACTAACCAAAGAAGAAGCATTTATATTAAAGCTCTTATTCTGACAACAACTTTTTTGCATTTAACATAGTCAATGCAAATATTTAACTGTAAATTATGCATTTAGCAGACACTTATATCCAAAGCAACTCACGGTGCATTTAACTCTTTCCTCGCCATTGACAAATTATCTCGTCAATTAAGAGAAAATGCTTCCTTGCCAATGACGAGAATTTCTGGCTTTCCGCAATACCGCTATTATAAACCAGGTGGCGCATTTCCGCAACTTATACAATTCGTTAGTAGCACCTCACGTATGTTTATATATTTAAAGAAGAACATTTTTTGGAAGGCATTAAACTTTTGTGAAAATCATGAAAAATGCTGGTGCTGGCAACTTTTTTTAAAAACGCTGGCAGGGAAAGAGTTAAGATATTATGTGCACCGTACAAAATTCTTTGCCGCCTTAATTTTTTTTGTTGAATCAACTCAGATTATCTTAGTTATTTATCTTAGATATGAGTTGTTATTACTACAGATGAGTTGTTATAACCTATAAAATATAGTTGAAAAAGTTAACTTTATTTTATAAGTTGTAGCAACTCATCTCTAGTCTTGATCAATAATAGTAAGTTGACATGACTTGAACATCGGAGTTGATACAACAATAAAAATTAAGGCAACAAAGATTTTTTACAGTGTGCAAATCAAGATTTACATTTTATCAATGTGTGTGTTTCCTGGGATTCAAACCCACGACTTTTGTGCTACTAATTGTGGGTTCACAAAAAAAAATCGGAACTTTGGCGGATTTTGCATAGCCTTACCCAATCAGGAGCTTGCTCTAGTAGTGACGTGATTGTAGGAAGTCTGCGGAGGCAGAAAAACAAAACAACAATCGAGGACAATCATCATCGCTACATGAGACATCTTCGTACTTTTACAGGAATTTAAAGGATCTTGTTTGAAAGAAAGTGAGCGAGGAGGTCGAACGATCTGGTAAGTTTATCCAATTTGAGCTATAAGCCCCTCCAATGACGTGAATTTACACGTGAATTTCTCGAATGACTAGAATTTTACGCACGAATGAAGCAAGTAAACTCAAAATGTCCAACCAAGCGCAAATAGCGCATTTTTTCCACATTTTCCGTGTCTGGTGTGAACGCACGGTAATGCAATGCTCTACCAATTGCTCTACACTCAAAAAAAAATTTGGGGCCATTTTCAACCCAACATTGGATATAACCCAGCTGTTGGGTTTGATAAACCCAGAAAATTTTTTTATTAAACCCAGCGATGAGTCAAATCAACCCAGAATTTTAAGTTGAAACAATCCAACGGGTTGAGTTTGTCCCTTTAAGACCCAGCTACAGGAACACGTAGACTTGTGATGTTGGGTGGCAAAATAACAGCTGGTTTTAATTATTAATTTGTATGCTTACATTTCATAAATGTTTGAAAATGTTCGAATCAAACAGGTCTTACTCTACAAAAACATACCATCCACTTCTAAGCTTAAACCCTAATAAAGGTCATGTGGGTGAGGAGTCAGATTCTATTTAGACAATTTATTTAATAGTTTATCAGTAGCCATGCTGGGAATGTTCCTGGATAAGCATCTTGACTGAGTCCTGGAACAACACCGCTATCAACCAATCAGATTTAAGGGTTAGATATAATGTTAAAGCACTAAACCATGTTTTTATCAACATGTCATTTTTCGAGGAACATGCCGAATCACATCCAAGTCCAGAATCCCCCATTTCTCTAAGACAGTTCTCAAACTGGAGGGCGGGCATCCTTGGGGGCGCAAGATGATGCTAGGGGGTCCCAGTTTTATGACATTTTAATACAATTAATTTATCATACATTCTGTGTAATTAAACCTCAGAGAAATAAGGCTGCTAACCAACAGCACTACACTGCATCATTTAATATGTTGTGTTTTGTTTAATTCAAGTTATTACTTACTTAATTCAAGTTACTTTGGGGGAGGGGGCACGAAGGGATGCACCCTAAACACACCGAAAAATTTGAGAACCACTGCTGCTCTATGATATAATACAGAACATACAGAACAAAATTATTTTATTTCAGAGTCAATAAAAGAAGAAATCAAAGACTTCCCCATCTAGTTATAGATTATTCAATAAAAAATTCAATAAACAAATGTTTATTGCCTATTTTATAACAGGAAACAGGTACAATTAAAGGCAAACACTACGGTTTTTCAATATTTTACTATGTTCTTACCTCAGCTTAGATGAATAAATACATACCTATCTTATTTCAATGCGTGCACTTAATCTTTGTACAGCGCGTCATGAATGCATTTAGTGCCATTCATTCATTAGGATCCAAACAGAGATGACACATCACCACATTTAGAAGCCACCAAACACTTCCATGTTTTCCCTATTTTAAAAAATTGCCACGTTTTATTTTGTGCCACCATATTTACTCGTGTAACTACTCATGTAACAGCCTTTAAATAGGGAAAACATGGAAGTGTTTGGTGGCTTCTAAATCATCCCTGTTTGGATCCTAAGGAATGAATGGGGCTAGGCTAAATGCTAACACATTCACAAAGCGCTGTGCAAAGATGAAGTGCATGCATTGAAAAAAGATAGGTATGTATTCATTTGTCTAAGTTGAGGTAAGAACATAGTAAACTATTGAAAAACTGTGGTGTTTCCCTTTCTGTCACAAAGTAGATTCTTGCACTGAACAAATAAGATGACAATAAAGAGCATTCAGATCTTACAGAGTCCAACTGGATGTCTGAATATGAAACTGCATTAAGTCACTCCTGATGCATGACCCGCTGGCCTGTTACACTGATACATTATACATCAACTGTGATGTAAACTGTTTTTCATATCCCAAAGCACATGGCACACAGATGCATCTACTGTAAATAGAGAGTGCACTCATATAACAGTGCACACTAGAAACATTGAAAATGACTAAGAATGATATTTTACCAGACAGTTATTTGAAATTTTCTGGTTTAGTCTGTCAGTATGAAAAATCAATTTTAGATTTTAGTCATAAAAAATTATCTTCAGTGCAAAAATGAACAAGTGGTCCTGAACAGATGGTGCAGCCCCCACAGAGTCCTGATCTCAATATTGAGTCAATCTGAGTGCACAGGCGGAGACAAAAGCATCTGAGAGCGCCTAAATCAATAGATCTGTGGCAAGTTCTCAAAGATGCTTGTTTGAAGAGAATAGCGGTCACTAAATATTGATTTATTTTCTTGATATTTAATGCATTTTTAATAAACTTAATGAACGTTCATTCATCAATAAAATTATGGCATTTTTTGTAAACATTTTAACCATAAAGGTGCAGTTTCCCAGACATGGCTTAAGCCTAGTCCCACACTAACTTAAATGTAAGTGTTGTCTCGATCGAAAACAACTTGCTTTGCCATATCCTTAAATATATCAGTACGAGTGTTGTGTCTCAAGATGCGCACCAGTAGTGTTTATTAATATTCTTTTAAAAATGACTTAAAGGATTAGTCTATTTTCTTAAAAAAAAAAAAATCCAGATAATTTACTCACCACCATGAAATCCAAATTGTGGATGTCTTTCTTTGTTCAGTCGAGAAGAAATTATGCTTTTTAAGGAAAACATTCCAGGATTTTTCTCATTTTAATGGACTTTAATGGACCCCAACACTTTTTAGTTTTAATGCAAGAAAAAAAGCACTTTAAAAACACAACTTCTCATCTTTCTCCGGTCGTGTGACGAGCCAGTGCGACCTCATGCAATATGTCATCACGTCAAGAGGTCACGGATGGCGTATCGAAACTACGCCCCAGTGTTTACAAGTGTGGAGAAAGAGGACCGTTCCGACGTTGTTGTATGTGGAATGATACTAATTAATGTCTTTGTGTCAGTTTATTGTTAAAATGGTCTGCAAATGTGCGTTTCATATATGTAACGCGACCTTTCCACGGCATTACACAATTACGTGAGGTCGTGCTGGCTCGTCTCACAGCTGTGGTTTAAAAGTGCATATTTTTTATTTTTCTTGCCAAAAATGACAATCGTTTCGCTAGATAATACACTTGTGCCTCGTTTGGGATCGTTTGGAGTCCTTTGAAACTGCAGTTTTGAATTGCATTGAAGCTGTTGCGTGTTGGGGTCCATTACAGTCCATTAAAATGAGAAAGATCCTGTAATGTTTTCCTCAAAAAAACATAATTTCATCTCGACTGAACACAGAAAGACATCGACATTTTGGATGACATGGTGGTGAGTAAATTATCTGGATTTTTTTTAAGAAAATTGACTAATCCTTTAAATATCCTAATTTAACTAACGCCTAGTCCTGGTTTAATTTAATCCCTGTCCAGGAAACCACCCCATAGTGTTTTGCAATAAACTTACACAGTACTGTAAACTTTTTGGTACAAAAGCTGTCACTGGGGTGCTACCCCCTCAAAAATACTTGTTTGTACCCAAAGAGTGCATATTAGTATCTCAAAAGGTACATATTGGTACTAAATGTATGCATATAAGTTCCTAAATGGTATACATTAGGAACTTCTTAAATAGCACCATCCCTTTGTGCCTACATTTGACCATACAGTATAAGGCATGGGTGGGTCTTTAACAGACTATTGAGGGTCTGTGAAGGTATTAAAGATGTCCTTTATATTGTTTGAATTCAAAATATATGTTTTTATATAAAATTAGGCATCAAACAAAAATGCAATAAAACGCCAATAACAATTAAAACCTAATTAATTAAAAGTTCACAGTTTAAAATCTACCCAGTAAAATTAAAATGATAGTATGTTTAGAGTATGTGACTTAGTAAACCAAAATGATTATTTTATATTAAAATATATTTTAATATATTTATTATTTTAATTGAATATGTCTTAATTTAATACATGTACTGGGGGTCCCTGCTCTTCTTTTCTATCTGGATCCTTTGATTGAAAAAGCTTGAAGACCTTTAGTATAGGTTAACACAGTTCAATGAAAACACTTTCAATTTGCTTTGTAGATAACAAACAAGACTAATAAGTAAAATATTCACTCTATCCCACAAGAAGGTCTTCAATCTCAAAGAGGTGGAATTTTCTCTCCCTTTATTTGGAGTTTATAATGCGACAGAGTCACGCTGCTCTGTGAAAAGACATTATGTTAATTACACTCTCATTCACAGTGTGCCGCTCCGTAATCATTTAAATGCAGATCACATAACGGCATACGATAGTGAATTTGGTTTGAGTGGACTAACCTATGCTTTCAAGCAACCTGCCGCTCAAATGAACAAAGCAGCAGCGTGGGAACAATTTTAGGGCGAACGCCATTGCATGACGTGGACGCCTGCGGACCAGGTGTGGTGTTTCAGGAGGGACCAGAGTGCTGTAATAATTTCTCTGCTTTGAGTGTGATGTCTCTGGGATTTAAAACCGCGGTTGACATCAGACATCGCTCGATTCAAAGGGCGCGTCAGATGTAATGCTGTTATCAAAGAGCAACCACTTTATTTCATCCACACCGTTTGAAAACTCGCCACATGCAGGTGTCAGGAGTATTTGGCACTCGCATGAAAGGTTTTTAAAGGTGCCAAAAAATGCATTGAAATAATCGGTTAAATTGTTCTCTGATATCTACATAGAAGTGTGGCTTTATTAAGTGCAAAAATTACCCAGAGATGGTTTTACAAGTCAATTCACAACCCTTTAGAATGAAATGGTCTATTAGTATACCTTATTTGAAAGGCTCATGAATAATAATGTTGAGCTCTGCTCTGATTGGCTGTTTCTCCCTTCAGTAGCTCTCTGCTTACAAAATAAAACAAACAAAAAAATACCACAATGCAAAACAAGTTGTAAAACCATGGCACCTGAGCTAAACTCTACATGGAGAAGGAAAGAGAGAGAGAGAGAGAGAGAGAGAGAAAGAGAGAACAAGAGTAAGGGGGTATGATCTGTGACATTTGAGGTAATGTGAAGGTGAGATGCTGTTGGCGCCTGGTGTGAGTGACGGGTGATAAATACAGCGGTCAGCCCGCGGCTGTGCCACTCGCGCTAATCGCGAGGAAACCTTTCACGGTGCGTCCCACCTGCCACCAAACCCCCCTTGCCCTCTGAAAAATTACACTTTCACCTATAATTACCCCACATACTGACTAAAATCCTCATTTAGGTGACAGAAAACAGGAAACGAATGAAACCGAAGTCCCTATTGCGTAAAACAAATGTACTCCGGTTCACCTTCCGAGGTGCGTTTAAACAGATCCCGGGGCCACCTCTTCTGTTTGTGTTTTTCTACCGTTGGTCATTTGTATGTGTCCAATGCACAAAAAGGAAGTGGCAACAAACAAGACATCCATCACCGTGACAGACAAAACAAATTACACACCGAAGAGAACTTTAATGTGTCACACGGGCTAATAGTGTCACGACCGGCTCCAATGAACCTCGTATCCGTGCATCCGCTCCGGCTGCTTTTAGACTCACGGCTAACCACAAACCACTGCTGTGAGCTTAAACGCCTCAAAAACACTTTGTTTTTGTGTAACACATTGAGGGTTTGTCATGGTTATCAAGAATGACAGTACCAAAAAACCAACTCGGTTTGATGAAACAATCTCTGCACAACTAACTGATATTCAAGCTCAGGCGGTACTGATGCCCCTTTTCCACCAAGGTAGTTTGAGTGCTGGTTCAAACCCAGAGCCTAATTTCAAATCAATTATTTCTTTTTTCGACACCCAAAGCACCGGCTCTGAACCAGGAAAAGTGGTTTTAAGTAGCACCAAATCATTGCTGGTCTAGACTTAAGAACCGATTGCGTCAGGGGCTGGATTACTGTGACATGATACAAGGAGAGTAGCTACATGCTAAGGCTAACGTTGTTTTGTGTAAATGATAAAATATGTTATGGCTGTAACGTTATTATCAATTGCAACATCCGTTTATGGATATTATGTCGAGATGCACGTACATGTAGGATTTGTCGCATATGGATGCCAATGTAGGTAAGCAAAGTAAACACCATTAATGGTGTTTATATAAATTACGTCGATCTGCACGTAGATGTTGATTCGCTGTGTTTGGATGCAAATGTAGGTACATAAAGCCATTGACCATTAATAATAATGCAACATCCAACATTGTTGATGGTATGTTTGTGTTTGGCGCAACGCTATCTCACAATAATTCGTACATGTTTTACGAGTTGGCTAATTCGTATTCATTCATTAATTCGTAAGTTTTGGTACGATTTGCCTTGACCGCTGTGATGTTGGGGTTAGGTGCGGGGTTAGGGGTTCGGTTGTGTTGTTGTTGTTTTTTTTTTCATGAAAATCGTACATTTTTGCACGATTAACAACAACACAACCGTATAACATATACGAATTATCGGGATTAGCAGCACCAAACCAACCTGATTTCAAGAGAATTCGTACATATTTTACGAATTGGCTAATTGGTATGAATTCATACGACCACATTTATAAGTTTTGGTACGATTTGCCTTGACCCCTGTGACATTGGGGTTAGGGGTTCGGTTGTGTTTTTGTTTTTTTCCATGAAAATCGTACATTTTTGCACGATTAACTTCGTAAGCAAAATAATGACCGTTAATAGTGTCTATATAAATTCTGTCAAGCTGCACGTATACATTGATTCGCCATGTTTTGATGCCAATGTAGGTACACAAAGCCATTGACCATTAATAATAATGCAACATCCGACATTGTTGATGGTGTGTTTTTTTTGCGCAATGCTATCTCACGAGAATTGGTAGATGTTTTACGAGTTGGCTAATTCGTATTAATTCATACGATCACATTCATAAGTTTTGGTACGATTTGCCTTGACCCCTGTGACGTTGGGGTTAGGTTTGGGGTTCGGTTTTGTTGTTGTATTTCATGAAAATCGTACGCTTTTGCAAGATTAACTTCATATGAATTCATAAAAATTAGCCAACTCGTAAAATATGTACGAATTCTCGTGAGATCAGGCTGGTTTGGCTCTGCTAATCACTTTCGGTAAAACATCTGCCAAATGCAGGTAAGCAAAGTCACAACCATTAATAGTGTTTATATAAATTACGTCGAGCACGTACACGTTGATTCGCTGTGTTTGGATGTCAATGTAGGTACACAAAGCCATTGACCATTAATAATAATGCAACATCCGACATTGTTGGTGGTCTGTTTGTTTTTGGCGCTGCTAATCATTTTGTTAAACATCTGCCAAATGCATAAATGTAAATTAAACAAAAGTGTGAATAATGAACGTGTGATTTTCACCAATTTGTGTGGATGAACAAGAATATGTGTGCATATACACTGTATATAGTCCATTAGCCCAACTAGTAAAGCATCGTATTGCCAATGCAAGGTCATAGGTTCGATCCCAGGGAACGCACAAGCTAATAAAAGAAATGAATAAAAGTTTCTGCCAAATGCATTTTGTAAATGTGCAGTAAAAGTCCTAACAGAGAGAGAGATTTAAGTGCTCTTTAAATACTTCAGCCAGTCATAAAATACATCAAACTATATTCAGTTACAAAATACGACTTTATATTCTTAAACTGCTTCAGTATAAAAGGAAGGAATAACAAACCTAATGAAAACACCAAATGATATCCAATATAATGAGTTTAAAGGAACTATTATTGTCACTGATGGGCCTATAGAGGTAACCAAGACCAAAAAAAACCCTGCTGTAGTCCCTCTTAAATAAATATTTGAGAGGCAAAGACTGATGGTGATCTATAAGGATTCAGCAACACAATGGTGCCACTGGGACTGTGGAGTGGTTAGATGGATACCCGGGTCTTTGTAAAGCCAATGAAAGTGTAATTACATGCCTTTGGCTTTGGTGACAATGCATGGCGCTGATGACAGCATACAGGGCTGGGAGGAGGCAGGAAGGATTACCGTCACCCAGCCTTCAGCTTTGCCTATGGGCCGCATCACCTCGGCGAGGGTCACCTTGAACTCAGCCTTACAATTTTACCAGTCATTAAACACTAAATCCACGAGCACCTTCCTCATCATCGCTCAAAACTGACAAGGCCGTCACATTAGGACGCCAGGATCCCCGCCGGCGAGCTAAGCCGGGTTCAGCAGCGCCCGGTAGCTAACTGCGATTGACATAATAATGTTGTGTACTCGGCACCCGTTTGACTGTAGTCCTGAAACCTTGCCAAACAGATTAACTCAAAAACAAGCCTTAACATTTATTCAAATCTGTGTGATGAAACTGACAACGTCCTGTGTATCCCACGCAACAAAACTGTCGCTTGTTTTCTTATTTCGCCAATGTGTCATCGCAACAACTGTTAAAGAAGTCATGGTCGACATGGCTTACTTAATATTCCTCACGTTTAATAACCGAAGCAGCGAGCATCGCATATTCGGCAAAAGGGAGATATTTTTCAGGCCAGACAAAGCACCCATGATAAATTGGACAATAAACACTCTAATCTAATATGGCAGACGTGTGCAGGAGGCTAATGGGCTGGCGAATATGAGCTTAGTGTACACAGGGACATCTCCTGCAAAGCTCCGAAGCATTCGTTTTACTCCCAGCACCAGGGCAAAACTCAATATATTTAGTTTTGGGTGAGTGGAAAACAGTTTAGTAATAGGAACTAGAGATATGTGGCATGATGACATAATCGGGGTGACGGTATAATCTGACCGGTGATGGCGATGAAGAAACAAGGAAAATGTTAAAGTTTGGAGCTTGATATTAAAAAAGTTATTAAAAGAGCATCAGGCCGCGAGAGAGAAAATAATGAGGTGCGAGTCTGACAGACGTCTGCATGCTTTTTGTGTGGCTGTGCTTGTGATAACGCGAACGTGCGCCTCAGTGGACGTGTCAAAATATTGGATCTGTATATTAGAAAGCACACTGAAAATATACCCTGATAGACCTGCTGCTGTCCACTATGTCACCATTATTAAAGAAAACACTATATTTAGTCCACTGCTATATTATTTTTAGAGGCAAAAAATTTAAAGTGGGACTATAGATGAAAGCAATGCAAAACTGTCAAATACGCAGCTACACTTTATTTAGTTATTTTTGTGGGATTTAGCATTTACTGTGTCACATCAACGCCAGTTAAGTCCCATACGCGTGTCAGCTCTTGTTTTAAAAGTATTTCAAGCGAAAAGTTTTGTGACGTTGCTACACTAGGCAAGTTATTCTGTTGATATATCCGACATGAGCAGTGAGACCTGGAATCTGTGTATCATGTGGGTGTTATTTAATATTCAACGTCCTGGTTAGACAATTTCTGGGGGCATTTTTACACGAAATTCATTAGGGTTGTGCAGCAGCTCCACGAAGCACGTAAAAGCTTTCAACAAAACACATTCTGATTGCACAATGCCCAAAATAATCTCTTTAGTACCAGAAGCGTGTTTTCACAGTTGCTCTCAGCTGGCGAAAAGTTTTATGCCCCTAAAACTTTTTCTTTGTTCATGAACAAAGCTTAAACAACACTACTGTATAATATGCACACGTATATGCATATTCGCCGTAAATAGGACCAATGGTCCGATTCACGATTTTACATTTTCTTTGGTGTGTACGTGTGTATTAGTACATGTTAAGGATATGCAAAAGGTACAAACCCCAAAGTAAACAATGACGGGAGTTATCGTATCCAACATAAATCTCTTTTCTTGGACTTCAACAAACACACGGATTGTAGGCAACAGTTTACTTCCTGGGATTGGTGATGTAGTAAAGACCGACATTATCATAATTCCTCCCGCTTCGGACTCACAGCCTGTAAGTTAACTCCTGTTAGCAACCAAATCTTTCAAACTTGGTAAGGAGCGTCACATTTCCGGTTGACGTCAGAGGTATTCAGACCAATCACAAGGTACAGATTAACTGGCCAATCAGGGACACAGAGCTTTTACAAAATCAGTGGATTTTAGGAAAGGAAGGATAACCATAAACCACGCACATTGTATTATACACATTGTATTATACCAAATACAAAAAATAACATTCTTTTTAGCAATGAAGTAGGTGCTCTTTAATACAAAAATTCAGCCCAGACTCGCCAAATTTCTTGATAAAGCGATAATAAATCTCCTTTGGAGAAGTGCAAGATAATGTAACTCATTTAATATTAAGAATAATAGGTAATCTTCATTTATCAAGGTGACCACTGATAGCCTGAAGTTATTTTATCATTACTGCTTAAATTAAGGTCTTAAGGGTTAATGAAGAGTGAATACGTTTTGTTAATAATGCAGAAATATCATATAGAAGATAGGACCATCCCAGGGTCGTGACATTCAGGTAAAAGAAGATTTTATCAACCCAACAGAATACTATTAGAAGTACTTTTACTGCACTTATAGTTTGTGCTTTATCACAGTTTAAGAGGGTACAGAAACAAAATGGTCCCAAGCTGTACTTGGGAAGTACCCTTTATAAAGGTCCTAATATGCACTGTGTAGGTACAGATATGTTTACATTTACCAATATGTAGGTATTAATTAGGTAGGCCTTTTATCTATTAATATGCACTGTTTGGTACCAATATGTACCTCTGAGTAGGGGTGGGCGATAAATCGGTTGGTATGAAAAACCAGTAGAAATTTGTCAACCGGTAGAGATTTTGGACTATAATCTCTATCAAGGTTATGCACCCATGTCATGTTGCTGTGTGCGTGGTCACAAAAACTCAAAGTTTGTACATGTATTCAAGCACCGAAGTTTTAAAACAACTATTTCTAAGCCATTGAAACAAACATAGTTCTAAATGCATGCGCTGTTTCTGTGTGAAAGGAGCACACAAGCTTGTAAGCATTTTTGCCACATTATAGGCTTTAAATACACATGTGTCAGTATTATCCCGTCTTTGCAAGTATCCTCATAAACACAACCATTTAGGTCTTAAGAGAGGTACTACCTCTGACCTCTGAGGTACTAATAGAAACTCTTTTTTTAAAAGGTACCACCTAAATGACATAAAGCTAGAGATTTTTTTTTGATAATTTTATACAACATAAACACTACGGGCCAGATTTACTAAATGGGGCAAATTAGTGCGAGAGTGCAATTCGAAAAGAGCGCCAATGGGTGTGATAATATCTGCAGGTTTTTACTAAAGAAGGCGCAAATTAAATAACACAGGTGCAAAAGCTGATTTAAATAATGACCAACAATCTACTAAGGGAAGCACAAATTAGTTCAGGGTCACAAATAAGCTGATGATCCTCAGGTGCGGGTGATCTACTAACGCCTGATGCGCTTAAGGCTATGTCCACACGAAGCCGGTGCATTCCCTATCCGATAATTTTTTTTCCTTGCTCTAAAAAAATAATCCGTAAACACGAAACCACTGAAACCGACTGAAAGCGGTATAGTATATATGCCGGACCAGTATGGGGCGCTGTAATTCTGCCACAGATATTCACTATACACGGAGAAGAAGACTTTGAGCATGCGCATAACCAACGTATGGTGTTGTCCATTATCGCTTGTTAGTCACCACAATTGCATAGAAGCAATAGATTTTGCTGTAATAAAGCCAGTAGGCTTTAGTAGCTTCTGTAGCACGAACACAATCACGTAGTCCGCCGTTATTGTTGTTGCTGTTACGTGTGCCGCTTCCGACACATGATGTGATGACGTTTTCGCTTCACAGAATATACGGATTGGCTGTACAGACGAAACCGCAAGGGTGTCGGTTTCAGATTTATCCACTTTAGGACCCGGTTTCAAAAAATAGCGGATTCAGTCTCCCAAAACGCCGGATCCGTGTGGATGAAACCCCAATACGATAACAAATTTATACGTATACAGTGATACGCGTCTCCGTGTGGACAGCCCCTTAGTTCAGCACCACGTATATTTCCACGCAGTTTTTGAAGTCATAGTACACTGAAAAGAACCGGAAGACTAAAAAATTAAGGTTTATAAGAACTTGCTATTGTGTGACTTCTTCCAGTGACTCCTCTTTTATTTCCTCCAGCAAATAACGAATAACATGACTTGGGAAACAATATTTTTGAATAATATGTTCCTCTAGCATTCCAAATAAACTGTTACGTGTTAAAAAATCTGATCTAAGCTACCCCTCTCCTATCAGCAACAGTTTTAGCCATTTTAAGCTCAACATGCTTTTTCCTGCATTAATAATGAAGCAAATACCTGTAATATTACAGTAATATCACTCGCAAAAATTTGTAAATTTTGTTGCATGAATCATTTAAAAAATCTCCTCCCATAAATTTGGCGTCTGAATTGAAAACTTCTAGAAATGCATAAGGTCAGCAGGGCCGGCCCGAGGCATAAGCGAACTAAGCGGCCGCTTGGCCACGGGGCCCCCAATCGTTTTTTTTTTTACAATAAAATAACTTAAACAAGTAATATAAATGAAGGAATGAATGAATGAATGAATACGAATGTATAAATGAATAATTGAAGACAAAAAAATCTGATTTACAGACAACTAGCTAGCGTTTGAGACTCATGCGCAATATAGACACCTCGCGTGCATTGACAATTCGCGCCGGTGTGCAAGTGTGCGTAACTGTAATAAATGATAAGCCATGTCACAAAAAAGTATTTATCCCTCTAGTGCCGAAAAGATAAAGAAGAAAAGGACAGAGGAGAAAAAAAGCAAGATAAAGGTATGTTTGCATGATTATTTACAGTATGTTTAAGTTGTTCAGCATGAGCTAGATGTGTGACAGATCGCAGTTGATCCGTGATCGACCCACAGTTCAGGTCGCATGCGATTTTGCAGATTAATATGCAAATTTAAATAGGGAAAGTTTATCATTTCACATGCTAATTTTAGCCCTTACTTTATGTGCAACTTTGTTCTTTTAATAAATGTTTGTAATTTCTTTATTTAAAAAAAAGAATTGGTGATGGGGCCCCCAAACAAATTCTGCTTAGGGCCCCTAAGATGCTCGGGCCGGCGCTGAAGATCAGTCTCAAAAATAACTAGCCAGTGTTTCCCAACCATTGTGCCGTGGCAGACTAGTGTGCGGTGACCACGTGTTTGGTGTGCCATGGAAAAATAACACTGCCACAGTGTTTAAAAAAGCACTCGAAGCTAGCTACCAGGTTGCTGAATTGGTCACGGCTGCATGTATCACTGTCATCAATTCCAGCCAGGATATCATTTGTGTTCATCAAAACATCATCAGGTTTAATACGTTTAATACAGTATAATATTTTAGTTTAACAAGTCATTTAAGCATTGCAATACATATTTGGGCAGATCTAAATGCTTATTGTGAAAGTTGTGTGCCGTATGATTTTTTTACTTATCAAAACTGGTTGGGAAACACTGAACGTCTTTAGTAAATCCTGACAGTCGTTACTTAACGGCAAAGTGATGGTGTGGGATGGCACAAGCTGTTAGTAAATCTGGCCCCTAGATTTCTAAACTAGACATTATTTCAAAAACCCTGATAAACCTTGTGCTTAATTTTATTAGACCATTTGAGACCATCCATCATTGTGAAGTGCTTAAATGTGGACACTTTCTTTTTCACAGAGTTTCACCATTTTGAACAGGAGTGAAGAACGACAAACTGAATTTGTGTTTTATACCCAAATGTGAGGCATTCAACTTCCATTAGAAGTCAGAAATTAATCAAGCGTAACATTCAAACATATTTTTCTATTAAGGACTGCAATAACTGATTGCATATCTGAATGAAAAAAAGAATAAAGTGCTTTACTATTTTTTCTGCTTTACTTGTAAAACCGTAAAATCGAAAATGTGTGGATAACGACAACATTTTAGCATTAGATATACTACTGTGACTTACATATAGCATTACAGAAAACATTAAAGATGATTTAAAGGATAATTCCGGTATTTAACACTTTGAGTCTCATTTCTGGTTTGTTTTGGATGAACTACAGTGATGGACACAGAAATTTTGACAATGGGTTGTGTCTTGACTTTTCGACTCATTTAGAAGCGTCTCTTGACTGCTTCAGAATGAAAGTCAATGGCCATGCACAAAATGTCATTAAAACAACACTTAACGTTCATTTTCAAAACTGTACTACTCACCGAGTGGTTCGTGGTGTTCGTTGATGATTAAAAACAAATATATTTGGCGCAATGTATGATTTCAATCCGTGTTATTTGATATAGTGGAACTATTTTTTCAGATACCTCACAACCGCGTATATACTTCCGCTCTATATTTGAGTCTGAAGCATGAATGAATGTAGTCCAACACACTGTAATAAAACGGTAACATACTTTCAAAATCAAGTTTATTTATAACGCTTACACCATCCAATATGTTTTTTCATCGGCAGAACAATAAAGAAGATATTTTGCAGAAACCCCAGTGCTCCGTCATGCAAGTCAACAGATCCGCACACTTTAAGAGCTAAAGCATATATATCCAATACAACAGTAATCCCCCATAACTCCGTGTGACATATTGACGTCTTGTGAAGCAAATCAATCAGTTTTTGCAAGAAACTGAACGTTATTTACAACATTATTAGCGTGAATGCCAAAGCAGGAAGCGCGTTTTCCGTTTGAGGCGATCTTCCACTGGTGTCGTTTGGTGGCTGTTGGCTATGGATGTTGGTCTGTCTGCGCCACCTATAGAGCGGGAGCGTGAAGCGCACTTCCTGCTTGGCAAAAGCTCGGCATTAACACTGTAAAATATTTATATATATATATTCGAATCTCAAAACTGAAAATCGATTGTCAACCCACGGAACGAATATTCGAATATTCTGGTCCAGCCCTACAAATATGGGAAATATTTCTTCAAATAAAACACGACAGAAACTGTATTTCGCTACACAACTTGTTTTTAATCATCAACGAACACCACAAACCACTCGGTGAGTAGCACAGTTTTGAAAATGAACGTTAAGTGTTGTTTTAATGACATGTTTGTGCATGGCCATTGACTTCCATTCTGAAGCAGTCAAGAGACTCTTCTAAACGAGTCAAAAACTCAAGACACGACCCATTGTCAAAATTTCTGTGTCCATCACTGTAGTTCATCCAAAACAAACCAGAAATGAGACTCAAAGTGTTAAATACCGGAATTATCCTTTAAGTATTCAATAGTGTTAGTCTTAGGCAGCTGTGGCACAAACATTACATTGGGTGGTGGTCTAATAAATTTGTTAAGGACTGTATATTATCCATCACTCCGAAATGCACAAACTCTATTCTGGCATTTCCGAGAACTCGTCTAAGAGTCTCCTGGTCCCACTATCAACAGAAATGTTCTTTATGCTGCCCTGTCAACGCTGCATTCCTCTCCAGATGCATGTTGATCTCTCACGGTAAGATTTCCCTACACTCCTGCATGTCTTTATACCAAGCCTGGAATGTTGAGCGCTGCGCCATTGCTTCCCAAACGTTATTGAATGAGACAGGGACACAGAGCATTTGGAGAAAGAGCAGGCCTCACCAACTGCAATAACAATGTATAATTTAATCCAAGGCTGTGTTCCGACCCTCTGCAGACCCACAGCAACTCCTCCCCGGGTCCTTGCATTATTCAAGCTAATGGTGACCCTGAAATAGAAAAACCGCTTCTTATCTCTTCAAAGTTTTATAGAGTAGAGCGCTTAGAGAGTAGAAGGGAAGTACTCGGGTAAAAAGTGACATGTTTGCGCTAATGCGAGATGAAAGATGTTTTTGGCCTAGAGAGCGTCAGTCGGGGCCGGCAGTGGTGAGATCTCATTTGACGAGGAAGTGACATAATACCTTGAGGGAACTTCTTGATGGTCTGGGTCTAATGACTTGATTTGAGTAACTTGTGACATAATTTGAGGGACATCTACTGTAAGAGGGTCATTGGACACTGGTGATCCTGTAGGGGTCTTTTGTAGCAGGATCAAGAAGCAACTGACTGACAAGTCTCACCAAATTAAGCTATAATCACAAGAGGCACATGGAAATAACTGTAACAGCGAAATAAAGAGATGTGACAACCATTTAAAGATGCCATGGAAAGTTCATTCAGCAAAAAATCGTATTGGTATAGTTGATGGCCAACTAAAATACAGAGACTAAAGAAGCTTCTCTCTTCTAGGATCCAGCATGAAGATAAGAAAAAAATATCATACTCTGTTAAATTTCCAGCCTGACCATCTGCAGGTGTATCTCACAGGACCGGCAAACAGACCAAAACCAGACTGGTCCATTGGTGTGTTATATTTTGATCTATATGAGAAAGGTTTAAAAATAGACTCAGGACACACCACTGCGTTAAAATGTACCCAATGCTGGGTTATTTATCCCAACTGCTGCTGGGTTATTATAACTCATGGTTAACATTGGGTCATTTTTAACCCCGCATGTGTTCTGTTCAATATTTACCCAGCATGGGTTAAAAATAACCCAGCCATTTTGAGACTGTAATAGTTAAAGTTTGGACACTGATTGATCTTACACTGAAATTATTTCATTTTGAAGACAAGTTCTATTTATTTATTTATTTGTGTTAATTCAGACACATTGATCTACACAACTTGTCTAGATTAACCGGTTCTCACTTAAAGAATAATTCCGGTATTTAACACTTTGAGTCTCATTTCTGGTTTGTTTTGGATGAACTACAGTGATGGACACAGAAATTTTGACAATGGGTCGTGTCTTGACTTTTCGACTCATTTAGACGCGTCTCTTGACTGCTTCAGAATGGAAGTCAATGACCATGCACAAACATGTCATTAAAACAACACTTAACGTTCTTTTTCAAAACTGTGCTACTCACCGAGTGGTTCGTGGTGTTCGTTGATGATTAAAAACAAGTTGTGTAGCGAAATACAGTTTGTATTGCTTTGGCATTCACGCTAATAGTGTTGTAAATAACGTTCAGTTTCTTGCAAAAACTGATTGATTTGCTTCACAAGACGTCAATATGTCACACGGAGTTATGGGGGATTACTGTTGTATTGGATATGCTTTTGCTCTTAAAGTGTGCGGATCTGTTGACTTGCATGACGGAGCACTGGGGTTTCTGAAAAATATCTTCTTTATTGTTCTGCCGTTGAAAAAAACATATTGGATGGTGTAAGTGTTATAAATAAACTTGATTTTGAAAGTATGCTACCGTTTTATTACAGTTTGTTGGACTACGTTCATTCATGCTTCAGACTCAAATATAGAGCGGAAGTATATACGCGGTTGTGAGGTATCTGAAAAAATAGTTCCACTATAGCAAATAACACGGATTGAAATCATACATTGGGCCAATATATTTGTTTTTAATCATCAACGAACACCACGAACCACTCGGTGAGTAGTACAGTTTTGAAAATCAACGTTAAGTGTTGTTTTAATGACATGTTTGTGCGTAGTCATTGACTTCCATTCTGAAGCAGTCAAGAGACGTTTCTAAATGAGTCGAAAAGTCAAGACACCCATTGTCAAAATTTCTGTGTCCATCACAGTAGTTCATCCAAAACAAACCAGAAATGAGACTCAAAGTGTTAAATACCGGAATTATCCTTTAAATATAACCATATTTGCTGGAATGCTGTAAATAAATAAATAAAAGGTGTTTACAAACATAATTTTAATCATTTGAATGTAAGATCAAAAGAGTGTCCAAACCTTTGCCTGCTAGAAAATGTTAAAAAGGTAACATTGGTTAATTTGGCATATCCAGTTCACCAGATGCTTTTGGTCTGTGGGAGGAAAATACATTTGCATTTGTCTAAAGACAAATAGTCATTAAACACTAAATTGCGGTCTCCACCTTTGTTTATAAGATAAATTAATTTGAAACTCATTTGAAAAAGTAATAAAATGGTGAGTATTAAATTAAAAAACATATTTGTCAAAAATAATTCAAATGTCTAGTTTCATATATCTGTCTAGTTTTCCCAAATTGCACAGGCCTACTACTTAGGGTTACATAAAGGATAATAACGTTACAGTGACAGTGATGCACCATAAATAAAGATGAGCAGACGTGGCCAAACTTTTGACTGGTATTAAAAAGTTCCCTAAGCAATATTCATGTAATTACCATCATGGTGTTGAGGCTGCTGGCCAAAGAAGCATGTGGACTAGTGCTAGTGTGTGAGTATGAGAGAGAGAGAGAGAGAGACGGGGTTAGAGAGTCTTATGTCGTAAAATCTACATATCCTCATATCCATCAGGCTCTGCTGTCATTTCATCGACATAAAATCCCCCATAAAACACAGATACTATTGGGAACGCACCCCACTGCAATTAGACAGAAGCTTCATTAGAGAGAGTGTGACGGAAATGGCAGCATTCAGCGGAAGGGGCAGAACGGGGCAGATGTGCTCTTTTCACACACTCCAACGAGGCTCTAACTGTCCAACAGGACTCAAAATATAAATAACACGGTGGAAACAATAATGAAATATCTGTGTCAAGATGAATAACAGCTATATGCACAAGTCAGCAGATGCTCTAACAAAAATGCAGTTATGTAAAACTAAATGCATCTGAATGGTCAGTGTTGGGAAGCAACCGGAAAAAAAGGAACAATGCTGCGAAATTCTCACTACACGATACATATCACGATACAGGGTTGTGATCGAGGGGCAACCTTACGATCTCTCTGATAAAGCCAATACTGAATGGTCAATACTGGTCAATTCCCATCGACCTCCATGTTAAAATGCCCAACTTTACAGTAGAAAATAATGTGTTTACAGCCTGGTACAAAAAATGTTTTGGGTCTATTTACAGTAGCTCATTTTGCCCTTCATGACAACTGTGAGGGGGGTGATATTTTTGTAACTTATCCGTTTAATTATATTAAGCTTTTAAGTTTTGCATAATTAAGTGCGTGGCCACTTGAGTGACGGGTGAACTGCCACTGCTGTCACTAGAATCGAGCTAGGGGGCGTGGTTTCAGCAACCAGTCACCTCAGCTTCACCCACGTCCAGCCTCTTTACCTATTTTCGAAAATCTGCGAGTGATGCGCGGCCAAGATGGCGACGGCACCGCCTACCATTAGCTTCAAAAGCAATCTTTAGAACACTATGGGTGACGTAGTTTCATGTTTTGATGGAAACCTAGCTGGTGTTTAATTTCAGAGATAAGAAGAATGTTATCTAGTGGTCGGGATGTAAACTCCAAATGAAACAAATGCCATGAATCTTGTATGATTGTAATAAAAAAATATTTTGATATAGCTTTTTTGAGAATCGTTATAGTGTTATATAGACGGTTTCATCGTACGCACGTGCGGTGACGCGGTTACGTGTCTGGTCAGAACTCTACTTCCGGTTTCTGTTTGTTTAATGGTCTGACTTGTTGCTAAACCGAACTCTTGAACGAATACCTCGTCGAAAATAACGAATGTTTTGGTTTCCTAGGTAATCTACGTGTTGTTTATTTTGCTTGTTATATAAATAAACTACTTTAAAAGAACTTGTTTTTAGGCAAGGCAAGGCAAGGCATGTGCTCTTTTCACACACTCCAACGAGGCTCTAACTGTCCAACAGGACTCAAAATATAAATAACACGGTGGAAACAATAATGAAATATCTGTGTCAAGATGAATAACAGCTATATGCACAAGTCAGCAGATGCTCTAACAAAAATGCAGTTATGTAAAACTAAATGCATCTGAATGGTCAGTGTTGGGAAGCAACCGGAAAAAAAGGAACAATGCTGCGAAATTCTCACTACACGATACATATCACGATACAGGGTTGTGATCGAGGGGCAACCTTACGATCTCTCTGATAAAGCCAATACTGAATGGTCAATACTGGTCAATTCCCATCGACCTCCATGTTAAAATGCCCAACTTTACAGTAGAAAATAATGTGTTTACAGCCTGGTACAAAAAATGTTTTGGGTCTATTTACAGTAGCTCATTTTGCCCTTCATGACAACTGTGAGGGGGGTGATATTTTTGTAACTTATCCGTTTAATTATATTAAGCTTTTAAGTTTTGCATAATTAAGTGCGTGGCCACTTGAGTGACGGGTGAACTGCCACTGCTGTCACTAGAATCGAGCTAGGGGGCGTGGTTTCAGCAACCAGTCACCTCAGCTTCACCCACGTCCAGCCTCTTTACCTATTTTCGAAAATCTGCGAGTGATGCGCGGCCAAGATGGCGACGGCACCGCCTACCATTAGCTTCAAAAGCAATCTTTAGAACACTATGGGTGACGTTACCAATACTACGTCCATATTTTTTACAGTCTATGGTTGCGATGCAATGTGTTGCGATACATTGCAATACTGTAAAACAAGGTTGTATATTGGGATATTTCTTATTTTAGGAATATAATAGGATAGAATTTTAGAAAAGCTGTCATTGAGAACACACCACCATATGCAAACCTTAGCCAAAGAAGTGGTGCGCTAGTACTTCCTGTCACTAGCCATGTTTCCATCACCACCAGGCGCATTTTGAAGTATTGCAAAAAAAATTTTGATGGAAATGTCAAATATCGAATAAAATCCATTAATTCCCAAAATTGCCTCGCTTGAGGTGGTTTTTGACGTATGCGAAAAATGTAAATGTGAATAATGGGAGATGGAAACGCTTTGGCTGAAAAATTCTGACGTAGCAAACATTAAACACATGAGACTGACCGTTTAGCTGTTTTCACTGATTTTGTCTTTACCATCATCTTGATGCCCTTGCTGCTAATGCCTGCATTTAGTTTGGCAATTACATGCTGGACTGCTAATAAAATAATAACTTGCCCTATCGTGACTACATGCCGTCCTGTCTCCATTTTCCAAGAGTACCTTTGTTTTGTTTACTGTTGAAAAGTTTCATTTCATGTTTTGATGGAAACCTAGCTGGTGTTTAATTTCAGAGATAAGAAGAATGTTATCTAGTGGTCGGGATGTAAACTCCAAATGAAACAAATGCCATGAATCTTGTATGATTGTAATAAAAAAATATTTTGATATAGCTTTTTTGAGAATCGTTATAGTGTTATATAGACGGTTTCATCGTACGCACGTGCGGTGACGCGGTTACGTGTCTGGTCAGAACTCTACTTCCGGTTTCTGTTTGTTTAATGGTCTGACTTGTTGCTAAACCGAACTCTTGAACGAATACCTCGTCGAAAATAACGAATGTTTTGGTTTCCTAGGTAATCTACGTGTTGTTTATTTTGCTTGTTATATAAATAAACTACTAAAAGGACTTGTTTTTATTTATTCTTAGTGGAGTTTACCGGAAGGTACGTGTTTTCCACGAAAGCCACTTGTTTATGTTGTTACTGCTGAAACTGTTTATTACAAAAAAAACACGATACTCGCATGTATTAATAATTTAAACCCCAATTTACAGTTACGAAAATTAAAGGGGGGGGTGCAGGTTAACCAACACTGTCGATTAATGGGTACGTAACTCACGCAAAAATATGTATATCATTTTTAAAATGTCTTAAAAATGGTCTTAAAGACCTTTTTTTCCGTTTTTGGTATTAACATTTTTTTATGCAATTTGGCGATGATGTCATGTTGGGGAGAAGTGGAGGAAGCCTATCTGTCTGTCTGTCTGTCTATCTATCTATATCTATGTATTTATTTATAGTCTGAATCTGAATACTGTACTTTACTCGTCTCTCTAGTCACTCTCAATGGTCTCAAGGGGGTTTTGGGTAAATTCTCTCCCCAACGTGACGTAATACAGTGCATTGTAGGGGAAAGGAGATTCATTACAAACCGCTGTACTTTTTCGTATTATATTCTGTTATGTGATACCCAACAACATAAAATACAATGGATAACAGTTTAAATGATTATTTTCAACAAGCAAATTGCACAAATTTACCCGGCAACACGCCCTTTTACCATGTTTTTTGTGGTAAAAGTGTAGTAACCCTGTTATTTTTTAGTGTTTATTGATTACCATTAACTGTAGTAAAACCATGGTTAATTTTCGTAAGGGGATGCCTTTGTTTACACATGCACATTCCACATGCAACCATAAGAAACTCCATAAACCACCACACTTCAGCTCCCAAGTAAGATATCACTACCTGTTATAAGAGCAGCGATAAGGTTGGAAGCAACTTGTCGAGATGTTGCGTCACTGATGGCGATGGGAAACAATAATTGAATGTGCCACTGAACCGTCTGCTCGCCGAGTGCCACGCAACAGAGGAACGGAGAAATTATTATTCTCTCATGCACAGTTGGTATCAGTTGTCTCGCAGGAACATAATGAGGAACATGGAGACAGCCGCCGAGATCGGGGCCCACGAGAGAGTGCCTAAAATCCAATTCCACACGAGCAGCAAGTTGTGAGGATTGTTAATTGCTTCTCCGATTCCACCCGCTATGAAAATCTGGCCACCCAGGACCCAAGACTCTCAAATAGGAGAATAGGATGGCGAATTGAGGTCCGTAAGCAAGGTGCTTTCTTTCTCATTAGACTGTAGGCACAGGCACGGACTTGCACGAAGGTGCTCCACGGTCACAAGCAAACGGAGACCTGGGGGGGACATTAGACTTCTGAGCACTGGGTTTATGTTCATTTTCATGGACTAGGCAGCCACGACGAAGCCAGACAGGCAAGCGCACAGCCAGCGCATTAGAATTCACCACGATTCTGAAGCTGTGCCATCTCTTCTCAGTGGGTGGCCTACAGGTCCTCTCGCGTTTCGGCATTTGTCACACGGATGGACTATATTTCGGTGGTTCGGTGACCGTGAGCAATGGAAAAGGGAAATAAAGTCTGATGAAAAAGGAAATATTTTGAAGGGGACATTGGGTTTTAAACAGATGGAGGGTGACTTTAAGTGGGATCGGTTTGCCCTCTAAATGCCACGCCCCTCAGGTGGCCCTAGAGAATCAACCCCTATTAGGACGAAAAGATTGACTAGCACATTTAAATTTAGGAGGACTTGTGTGTTTATGTCGGGGAGAGATAGCAAAGGGTTCGACTTTGGCCCTAGAGAATTGCTTGCTATCAGATGGCAGTAACATTTAAATACATGGGGAACAAACTTGAATTTCATTTTAGATAACCTGAGACAGCGTAGGGACAACAGAAGTGCAACAAAAATGTAAACGGATTACACTACACACAGATTATAGAAATGTGACACGCAATTTGCATACAACAAACATAACATTAACAAACCTTTGTTGCACAGAATCACAGCCTTGTTTTATAGAAAGCAAGGGGAAAAGTAGAGATGCTCCAATTTTACATTTTCTGATGCCGATAGTTTGGTGGTTATATTAACTTGCATTAACCAAATTCTGAAGGTTACATTTTTTTCATATTGAACATTAAACTAGTAATGTTTCTTTACATTTTCTATACACAGTCCTTAAATTCTTTGAATTTTTCATTTCTCTTTTGATTGACAAGACATTATATATTGTCCGATATCCAATATTTTATCCACCGATACCGAATTTTTGGCCGATATATCGGCGCATTTCTGGTAAAAAGCAAAATTATCGGTATCTATCTGTTTCCATAGATGTCATTCTAAGTAACTTAATATTGATTTTCAATGTCAGATTTTGTATCGGTGCAACCCTGGTTAACACTTTATGGGCCGGTTTCCCGGACATGGTTTATCCAGACTGATATCACAGAAAGTTGTGTAATAGTCACGAAAAATTTGATTCATTTATTTGTGTCCATGGCATGAAATTCAGCTTTTTTACATGCCTTGAGAACAAATTTATTTTCAGGTCACTAGCACAAATTTCTATAAATAGTTTTTCATGGCCGTGGCACGACTTTCTTTTTAGTGTCATTTTATGTATTGTTTTCTCATTGGTTTTTCTATTTTCTTACCATTGTTGCTTGAGGTTGGGGTTTGAATCACTTTCTGTTACATTTTTAGATATCTTAACCCAAACCCCAACTTTAACCCCAACTCCAGACGAGAATAGTTTTAAAAATGGAAGAAAAACATGTAGAAACCAATACATAAAATTTTATCCTAACCCAAACCCCAAATCTAACCCCAACCCCAAGCGACAATGATTTAAAAATAGAAAAAGAGAAAACAATACATAAAATAACATGAAAAAGACATTCGTGCTCAAGGCACGTAAAAAAGCTGAATTTTGCGCCATGGACACGAAAAAAAATTATCAAATTTTTGTAACTACAACACGACTTTCCATGAGATCATGTTGGTATATCCTATTCCCAAACTAAAATGAATGTTTGAGCTGCCTTAATTTCATAAAACGCTGTACTAACATATCTTAACATTTCAGCGTTATTGTTTTTTTGTTACATAACTTCTGTTTGGGGTCTCAAAGGCCATAGACATAAACTGCAATGCATTTTCCCATACGGTATGATGCTCTTACTGGTGTAAGCAGATACAATACACTCCTGTTGTTTAGTTGTGTTTTTTCTCAAATTGTCGCCACACAAAAGCAACATTACCGGAACAGATAGCAGTCACACTGAATTTGCCGATTTACTTTGTGATGAAACACAGAGAAACGGCTTCTCTAATATGCCTGCTGGGATTTGGTTAGGTCAGAGAAACTTAATAAAGAGTTTCCTTTTGAAATTACCATCATTATTTTTACCCAGAAATCATTGGGTTTTCAGCAGAACGTACGTAAGGCTAAAGATGAATGTGAAAATGGAGCTAATTTTGAATTTGCATGTGGGGGAAATACATAAAGCTCCGGGCTACAATTCAGGCTCATATAAATGCCATTGTAAACATCCAAGAGTAACCACTGTTACCAGGCAAACACTCACAAAGACAAACAGATCCCAGAACCGCCGCAGATTGTTGCACACGCTGGTAATGACAGTGCGGCAACAAATATTTGTCCATGCTACGCTGATCTTATCATATCCACAGGTAAAATTACACCTTTTCAAGTGTGTCATGCAGGGGTAATTGGGCGTGCTATGTCATCTTTGCAGAGCGCCGAAACCACACAGCTGTTCTGAATGTGCCATAATTACACCATGGGTGGCAAGTGCCCTCTATCTCACCAAAAGGCCAAAGATTATGGGGATATCACATTTATTTACATCCCACTGAAACCAGGATTATCATATTTACTGCAGAAAGTGTAGGCAAATACTGAATATGATTTTCAATGTTGGACATCATCATTAATGGGCTAAAAAGGGAGAGGGATTCGAATTGCAAACTGTAACAGTGCTTTCGACGCAACTGTTCAAGGGCATGCACCTTTTTTAAAAAAAATCACCGCTTACAAAGTCTTTTAAGAGTCAAATAAAATAAATAGACCTTAGAGAAGTTTAATGAAGCCGTAAAGTTTGAATGGATATTATTGAAAGTTTGCGAAGTGTGTTTCCCCAACAAACAACTTTGGCGATATAAAACATTTCCAACTATGATGCGGATTGAACAGAAGCATAAATCTGTCCGAGCATATCAGCTTTCGACCTTTCAACCAGACGACACTCAACAAGACGTGAGTCAGCTTTCAAGTCCATCTGACACCTGTTAAACAAACATGGTGCCAGAGAAATACACCCACCATCTGCACGAACCTATCCAAAGAAAACAACAAGGGAATGCGTAGGAACCTGGACTGTAGTTGAGCGATCACATCCACAACAGCCTCGCAGGAACCTCTTTGAAAAAGTCTGTATCGGTTGCGACACCCATGGGCTTCGGATGAGCATCAATGAGCCACCGCCAGGAGCGGCCGTTAAGATTACCGCTCTCTCTTTAATCCCACAAAGGGGATTAAATGCCTGAGAAGAGGGAGAGCGGTTCTCTCGTGGATTGGGGGTCTGCTTTGAATTATTAATACTTCTCCACAGCCTGGTAAAACAGGACTTTATCCCGCAATCACAAAAGTAAAACAGAGGTGATGGTTAAGCACATTCACATGCATGGTTACATGGGTTGCATATTTTCGTGGGATCTCATTCCTTCGCTCTCCATCTTCCCGTGCCTTTATAGAGAGCCCAGTAACCTCCTACAGCAGAGCGCAGAGGAAGTGTAATTCTATAAGCGTGGTGGGAAAGCTTTTAGTTGCATCTGCACACACAGCAGAGAAGCACACGGCACAGAAGCGACAAGAGATAAAAACCGGCAATGTCATCTATCAACTTTCAGAGCTTTCAAAACACTCCTTTAGGGGGAAAAATTTATTTTGAAGCAACAACATTTACTCAAGATTTAACAAGGTCAAATTTAATCGATAAGCTAAACGTATACGCATTCGTGTCCCATGAGTGAATGCTTCAACCACTCTTCGGCAAACATAAACATTGCTCACTTCCAAAGTCACAATTTTTAAACTTACCCCCCTTATTCCACCTGCCCTTATTCCTGCCCTGGAGTGATGGATTGGGAGTGTCCAGAAAGACCAGCAGAAACAGAGCGAGTCTCACGGGAGAAAGGTGGAGTCCCGAGCTGGCCCTGAGGGACATCTCCAAGGGTCTGGAGAGGGATTGAAGGTGAAGCTCCTTCACCTGCCCGTATGGCTGCTCGGAGGAGCACGGGGTACCTGACTCGTACGGTTGGTCATCGGTCACAGGCGTGCGTGCTCCTCTGCCGAGTCTCCGAGCTCTGCCCGTGTGTGAGATCTGCTCCTCATTCAAGCTCCATCACGGGAAATGCGAACGAGAGCCTTCATCATCCGAGAGCGATGCTTAGTCTACCCTGCTCAGAGATACCCGCGCTCCGAGTCGAAACATGCGCACGGTTGCATGCACGCGCACATACGCACACGCTCCCTCTCGCTGTCCTCTGTTTCCCCTGCAATGTGTCCCAGCACACTGTGAGAAAATCCCACACCACGTCTCTGTCCTTTTTGTCGTTCAAGCACCACAGCTTGTTTGTCTCGGTGGAGGAGTTTTCAGTGAGGTGGGTAGGAGATGACAGCGTAACTGCACTGTGGGTCACGGCGGGAGAGGAGAGAAGCGGAGAGCGATGCGATGTGGTGACAGCGCTAATCCTGTGATCATAACAGACGTGGAGGCAGAGCGGCTCTTTAAACACTAATAACACTCTCAGCTTCAACTATCAGAGAGAGAAAGTCCTGGAGGATGAGAGAGAGAGAGGAGAAAGAGGAGGGGGTGAAGCAGCGATGTTGGACACTGCCGTAGTCAGCAGGTTTGCTTTTCACTCCACTGTTTCTCCAACTGGGGAAAGTTAGGAGCATTAAAGACCCTCAGGAGGTTCCTGTGCAAATTAAGACCCCCTGAAATTCAAAGCGTCATGCAAAATGCTTACGTTATAGGCTGTTACCGTTCTGTCAGAGGGCGAACGCTCTCCGGGCTCAAGGTTTTAGAGCGTGAGATATGCATGAGATTTATCATCGTTTGGATTCACACAGAGAGCGTAAATAACATCCGTAGTGACAGCAGAGCCATTAGTGACAGCTCGGCTGACAGTTACAGCAAACAATGACATATGAAAACATTTTCTGTTATCTACATGAATAAGTTGTGATTTACGATGACCCTCCTCTTTCGACATCCGCAGTGCACCTATAAATCATTTGATTGGCTGCGGGTACTGTCAGTCAAAATGTGAAAATTATATAAAAAGTGGCTATTATTTATGACAAATATGGCAGCCTTCTATCAAAAGCTTTCATACTGCTTAAATCTTAGTTTAAATATACCAGGTTCAGATGAATCACAGTCAAAAATAGCAGTTTTGGAAGTTTATGTCCTCAGTTAGTCAATAACAAGAAATGAATGGAGAATTGTTAGCCATGTAGCTTGGGGGGGGGACAACGCCTGTGGGTAGGTCTGGGCGATATGTCCAAAAAATTATTACGAAAATGTTTTCCATATCAGTCGATATCGATAATTATCATAATAAATGACAAATCTTTATTCATGTCAAATTTAAAGGAGGATTTTTGCTCCTGAATGAAAGTTGTAAAAACCAGACGGTTAAGTATGGTTTTAAACTACATTTTCTTCTAACAAATACTAAAATCTTGGTTTAATGTTCAGGCATCTGTATTAAATGCAAATATATTTGTTATGAAATGAACATTTCTGACACAGAAAGCAGCAGGCTACTGTCACTTTAAGACCCAAGACAGAATGCTTTAAGTTTCAATATACTGATAAACTTCCAGCTGTTTATGTTTACTTAAACAAAAAAAGAAAAAGTAGTATAGTGATCATGCATGTGTTGTACATATACGAGCTATACACGCTGATAAATAGATGTCAAGAGTGTCGCGTTGCAGTATATTCACTGCAGTGTTGGACCCGCTGTTTTCCCTCAGCTTTCCTGAATTTGTGAATGTCCTGTAAATATATTTTTAAACACTCCACTTTTGAGAAAATATGCTCATTTTCCAGCTCCCCTAGAGTTAAACATTTGATTCTTACTGTTTTGGAATCCATTCAGCTGATCTCCGGGTCTGGCCCTACCACTTTTAGCATAGCTTAGCACTAAGACCAACAAAAAATTAAAAGTTGCGATTTTCTAGGCTGATATGGCTAGTAACTATACTCTCATTCTGGCATAATAATCAAGCACTACCCATTAAAAGTAACCAAGGGGACTATTTTCGGGCAGTTCGTAATATCACTATGCCTGCTGCAGCCATGGTACATCAGCAAAGTCCTTGAGTATTACGCCAGTTTGAGGGTATAGTTCCTAGCCATATCTGCCTTGAAAATCGCAGCTTTTAATTTTCCGTCCGTCTTAGAACACAATGTAACTACAGAAGAGTCTTAAGTTTTAAATAGGAAAAATTTGGATTCCGTGATTCCGTCCACGTCGTCCACATCCCGGAAATCATAGTAATATCTAATAATATCTAACTAACACATGAATAACTTGCCTCATCTTACTCCACTCCTTCAAGTCTAACGTAACTAACACTCTGATTGGGGGGAATTATATCAGTAAATTTATCTTTATCGAATTATCGCCCAGCAATACCTGTGGGCGCTTGCCAGCGTTTTTTTTTTTTTTTTTTTTTGACAAGCGCTTTGGTTGCTATAATCATCTGCTTTGTTTATCAGTCGTTAAACAAAGCGCCGTTTGGTTGTTGTAATATTTGTCCCACCTCTCCTCCACTGTGATTAGACGGTGGAGTAAAAAGTGACATTGACGATTGATTCACCCGAAAATGTTCCAACTCTGGGTGCTCAGTGCCGAGCACAAAAAAAATTTGCAAAGGGTAGGCGCTCAACGTGGACAAAACCCGCCAGCTGCTGCCATTTTTGAAAAGCGCTACACGTCCATTGGAAACAACTGAAAACATACATCGGCCGATGCCGTGAACACATTGTTTGTACACGCCCCCTTAGTCGGTTAGCTTGAGTGCACACAAGGTACAAAACTACATATTTAGCATGCTCAACAGAACCTAAAAACAACAATTCTTAATCGTACTTAGAGATTGTGGTTCAAATAAACAAGGGCACTAACCTATATAAAAACAATGGTGCTCAAAAAAGATTTGCTTAAAACATCTTCTTTTGTGTTCAGCAAAACAATGAAATTCATACAGGTTTGGAACAACTTGAGGGTGAGTAAATGATCATCCCTATGTTAAATTTTGTAATACACACCATAACACCCAATTGGACTGTGAAAACAAGTGCCATACAATTGACTACACAGTAGTGATTCAAGCCTCAAATGTGCAACTGCCTGCATATATCCACGGATATATAAACACAAACCAAGACGCACATCGTCTCCCTTGCAAATGCAAACGAAACACAACAGCGTAATTACAGCCTCACTTACTCTGAAACAGCATCTGTTCCTAATGCAAACATGCAGTAAAAGTGAAATGACGACAAATGAATCCGATCCTCGGAGAGACATAAAAACCACCTTAATCGAGACAAACCGGGCTGCCAGAAAACTCCAGAAACTAAACACATCTACGGCAAAACAGTCAAACCACTTAAAATTCAAATACCCCCACAGCACCTGAGTCTTTGACCACAGGTGTGATTCAAGCTAATACCGGTGCTCAATGTCAGTCGTGACTTTACCCTTTACAGTATGTGCGAACATCTTTATTGCAGATCTGCTGAGGTTTACTGTAAAATCTGTTAATGAATACAAAACTTTTTGCCACTTTTGTGTCATCGCTGAAAAGCGAAGGTCACAGAACAGCTGTACGGATTTTCAATGCTGTTTCTCAGAAAGCACAGCGCAGGTAGAGCATCGCGAGCCTTAGCAACACGCTTACCGTTATGCAAGATTATATAAGAAGTATTCGGCATTTGTTCACGCTGTCATACTTGTACGTTCATCAAGCAACGCTGATAATAGTGATGTCACTTCCCCCGATTTCAATCACAAGAGCACAACATGTATGGTGGCAGAGCTACCGCTATGAAAAGCCAAAGCCCTGTGATGTGAAAACAAAGTCAATGCCACAGCCAATGAAAGGAAGCATAGCCTCTCTCAGCACGCTCTGTAATTTAAAGAACGGCGATTGTCTGATAAATGAAGGCTCATTTGCATAAGCTGCTAATTATTGCCTTAGCCGAGCTCGAGATGGAAAATGAAGATCTCAGGATGGGAAAAACAGAAACGTTATCAATACAAACTCTCAAATTTCATTGGCACTACAATGCTTTAAGAACTCCTATGGTGCGGATATAATGGAAATAAGCTCTAACTTAAATCAAAGACAGGATGTCAGTTCCTCAGGAGCCAGTTTGCCTAAACCGTTTGTAGACGGGTCCGTTACCCCAATACATTCAACTTCTTTATTTCAACATTCAAGAACAATGAGAAAATGAGCCAAGTGTTGGATAATAGATAGAGTAGACGGAGGAGAAGTGGGAGGCATGGTTCCTGGGAAGTTGGCACTGGACTTGATGATGAAACATGGGTTGAGGGGCTCCTGGATCCATGTTGGGGTAAGTCTGACAGCTTATCACCCTCAGACAAGAACCCCCTGGATAAACACAGTCCGAATGGGAGCGGAGTGCATTGCTGTGATAAGAAAATGAAGTTCGGTGAGGCAAAAGACTAAAGGGGGAAAGATATGTAGAGAAGCGTACGAAATAAACCTCAAGAAGAGACTGCCAACAGTGGCAGTATTGCCAGGAATGCATCTCTAGTTCGGTGCGGCTAAACCTCTTAAAAAATTTACACATAGACATTCAGCGGCAGCCAATGTAGGTTATCAAAGACGCGTGTGTGCGTTAGTTGTTTGTAATGAAACATGGAAGACAGAAGGAAAAACGTCTTTTCCCAGTTACAGGACGCCGAGCACAACATGAAATGTGCTTTGGGCACAGGAAGTGACACAGCGTACAGTCACTATAAATTCTCTGAAATAGTTACAAAAGAGCCAGATTGCATCAGAGTTAAGCCAACTGCAAAGATAGGAAAAATAGATGCTTTATTTCGACAATTCAGACATATGCAGCTGCACCCACTTCTCATATGACTAAATCACGTTTTGTAAATCGCTACCGGACAGAGTTTGATTGTTGTTGTCTTTATACGGAAGACTGTTATGCAATCTTGAAATAATAATAATAATAATAATAATAATAATTCTTAAGCGTTGCCACCATCTGGCTCATGATTAACTTTCCAATTACAATTCAACAATCAGAGCAACGCCACTTCTTACACAGGAAATAACTGCTGCGATTATGGCTATTATTAGCCTCGAGTACTCTGACTTATGAATATTAATCCTATGAATGGACTTGTTTTTATACAACATAAACTGGCAAAACAGTGCATGGATTATCAAAGCAGCAGAGACATGAAAGTCTAAAAAAAAGTTTAGCTAAGCAAAAATGCGAGTGGCCAAATTTTTTACTTATTCAGTCCCTTAACAATACAGCTTGTGCTTGGTTAATTCAATCTTAATGGGTTTTCCAAATCAATATGTACAAAAGCTTTTATATACTATTATAATAAGTGAACTTTGGTCCACGTTGCTTGCTGTTATGAGGTACAGCAATTACATGATTACATCCACTGGAACCAAAATCTGTATTGGATATACATACATAATAAAACATGGGATTTAAATGAATACATAAAATACTGTACAGGCACACATACTATATCAAATGACCTAGAGAAAGTTTACTTTGCTTTGTTTTTCTTCTCTTACATGTCTTGCCAGTATTGTAAATGCGAGGGAGAGAGAGAGAGAGAGAGAGAGAGAGAGAGAGAGAGAGAGAGAGAGAGAGAGAGAGAGAGAGAGAGAGAGAGAGAGAGAGAGAGAGAGAGAGAGAGAGAGAGAGAGAGAGAGAGAGAAGAAAAAGGAGAAAGAAAAATCATGTTTACTATTTTATACCACCTGACACTAATGCCATAAACACACAAATCTTTGTCAACAGGGCTTTATGTTGCACCTGGTATCATCACAAAAACAATATGCTTAATGTAAGCTGTCTTATAGCAGCAAAGCCTCTGAGTACATAGAAGAGGACTTCACTAAAAAAAAAACTACCATAGCCAAACCACATGAATAAGACATCAGATGTACAATAAATATCGTTCAGAGCAGCCTACATGGAAAAGCTAGAAGAGAAGTTTAAATACAGGAAATCTACACTGTACATATAATAGAGGAAGCTGGGGCTAGTTGTCACAGGTGTTACTATCAAGACAAGGGGATTTTCTTAGATTTTCAAACACTACATTTATACAAATTACAAATATCACTATTTATCACATTCACAAATATTACATGTACAGAGGATCAACGTGTTTAATTAACTCTCTTCTTAAGCGGGTAATTCCTGATGACAAAATTAAACAAATTAATTTGAACTAATTAGCTAACTCGAACATGCAGAATATGCAGACAACAAAATCACAATTAACAATCATACGCAATAACAATACACTTACATGTACATATTGCAGTTTTGCATAAAACAGGTGGGGTTAATTTACAAACACAACACCTTGTAACCACGACAACAACATCAAGTAAACACAATCATACAGCTGCAAAACAAGAAGTGTTAAAGGAATAGTCTACTCATTTTCAATATTAAAATATGTTATTACCTTAACTAAGAATTGTTGATACATCCCTCTATCATCTGTGTGCGTGCACGTAAGCGCTGGAGCGCGCTGCGACGCTTCGATAGCATTTAGCTTAGCCCCATTCATTCAATGGTACCATTTAGAGATAAAGTTAGAAGTGACCAAACACATCAACGTTTTTCCTATTTAAGACGAGTAGTTATACGAGCAAGTTTGGTGGTACAAAATAAAACGTAGCGCTTTTCTAAGCGGATTTAAAAGAGGAGCTACATTTTATGGCGTAATAGCACTTTTGGGAGTACTTTGACTCGGCGCAGTAACACCCTCCCTCTACCATTATGAGAGTGAGAAGGGGAGCGGACTTTTCAGGCGAGTCGAAGTACTCCCAAAAGTGCTATTACGCCATAAAATATAGTTCCTCTTTTAAATCCGCTTAGAAAAGCGCTACGTTTTATTTTGTACCCCCAAACTTGCTCGTATAACTACTCGTCTTAAATAGGAAAAACGTTGATGTGTTTGGTCACTTCTAACTTTATCTCTAAATGGTACCATTGAATGAATGGGGCTAAGCTAAATGCTATCGAAGCGTCGCAGCGCACTCCAGCGCTTACGTGCACGCACACAGATGATAGAGGGATGTATCAACAATTCTTAGTTAAGGTAATAACATATTTTAATATTGAAAATGAGTAGACTATTCCTTTAAGGGCTCATTATAGTTGTGCGTAGGTCCTACGGCGTAGGTTACGCATCGGTTTTCATTTATACTTTTGGTTTGTCGTCGGTGTCGACGTGCAAACACATATGCAGACCGCTGGTAGTCAGTATCCACGCCTGTTACCACAGTAGCAGCACGGCCATCAATGAAGAAGCAGCTTGCTCAGTTTAACCCACAAGCGAAGAAGAAACAGCAACTTGTTGTGTATGATTTGAGAAGACCAGCAGTGATGGAAGTAAATAAACAGCGACTAATGTTGCAGTTTGAGTAAATCACTCCTCAACTTGGTCCATCTTTGTTCTCACCATCGCAAACGGAAATACCTAGGCTACGCAGAGGCTACGAATAACCTACGGCGTAGATCTTACGCACGACTATAAATTGGACTGTACAATGTGGGTAAACTGTATCAACTCACCAATTACTATTCATAAATGGTTAAGCTAACTCGTGGCCAAAACAAAGTGGCCATGTTCATAAATGTGTATGTATATACATATGAAGAGTTTGGTTCCAAAACGCGATAAACGCCATTTTTGAAAATAATTTGTTACTGCCAAAATCAGTATTATATCAGGTCAGTATTAAAAAGTAAATTCTTAATTTTACGTAAAATCCAATAGCCGGCGTGTTATTCTGTCATCTTTTCACCCTTTTTTCCCAAAATGCGATAAACGCCACTCCTCCTTTTTTACAGAACGCAATTAATCCATTCCAGAAATTACAGTGCACCATTCCACGCAATGTAAACAAACAATGGCGGCGCTTTGAGTACACGGAATCCTAGTTTTCCATCTACTTTGTACTTCGTGATCAACAAACAAAAACAAAATAATACTTTAATTGCATTGATAAACCTGTGATGGTTTTCTGTAACGGGAAAGAAACGCCATCAACCATCTAATAATTTACGCGCAGCACTCGACAGCATCAAGCTTCTCATGCTAACATATTGACCCCAGGGGATCTTATGAATAACTTTACATTATTTTACTCAAAGTCAATGAAAATCGAGCAGGACCAAAACATTTTACAGCTGATCGCTGTGAAAAATGCTAAGCGACGACGTCAAGTATAACCGCAGCAATGATAGTGATCTTAATATGAAAAAGTAAGTGTTTTGATTAATGACATTAATGTTTATTTTTTTTGTCAGTGTGTACAACTGTTCAACTAAATGAATATAAAACGGCAAAGATGAATGCACATTTGTACATTGGATTAATAGATTTCTAGCATTTTGAAACAAAAACTGTCATGGATTTATTGCATTTTGTGGAAAAAATAATTCGTTTTTATAATAAATCTTTGAAAATCAAGTTATGGATTTGAATTTTTTATGTTTTTATAACCTAAAGATGCTATGTGAAAGTCTGTAACAGAAAATAGTGGTTTTCATCTTGTCAATTTCTTGGTATAGAAAACACGTTTTTACCGAAATTTGTCAAAATGGATTTATTGCGTTTTGGAACCAAACTCCTCATATATGATTATATACTATGATTATTAAAGGATTACTCCACTTTCTGAAAAAATAGAGCTGATAATTTACCCACCACCATGTCATCCAAAATGTTGATGTCTTTCTTTGTTCAGTAGAGAAGAAATTAAGTTTTAAAAACTTTATTCCAGGATTTTTCTCAATTTAATAGACTTTATGGGACCTCAACAGTTTACAGTTTTAATGCAGTTTAAAATTGCAGTTTCAATGCTGCTCCAAAGGGCTCTAAATGGTTCCAAACAAGGCATAAGGGTCTTATCTAGCAAAACGGTTGTCATTTTCAGGAAGAAAAATAAAAATATGCAGTTTTAAACGACAACTTCTCGTCTTGCACTAGCTGTGTGATGTGCCAGCACGACCTAATGTAATGCATAAGCACGTCAAAAGGTCATGTATGACGTATGCAAAACTACCATCCCAGTGTTTACAAGTGCGGAGAAAGAGGACAGTTCAGATGTTGTTGTATGAGGAATTAAAGAGTAACTAAACCCTAAACCAACTTTTTTAGTTAATGATCTGTAAAAATGATGCTTTATTAGTGCTGTTCATTGATTTTAGTAAGTTTTTTGACATTTGGATATAAAGTGTTTCAATACTGCAATATATGGTGTAAAAACGTCTGAACGGTGGCTACTGCAGTTGAATTTTCCTATTGGATGTTGGGTCCAAAAAATGACTCGTGACGTAAGCAGGTTCAAGCTCACCACGCCCTTGTTACGATCTCACCACACACTTGGTACGAGCTTAGTTCGTCCCCTCTACCTCCGTTGGGGTCTGCCCACTTTTCTTGCATTTTTCAAATATTGCCAGTGGGTGGAGTCAAGCTCTGACCAGGGGTTTAGTTACGCTTTAATGTCTTTGTGTCAGTTTATCGTTTAAAATGGTCCGCAAATGTGCGTTTCACATATGTAACGCGTGATCTTTTGACGTAAATGACAATCATTTTGCTAGATAAGACCCTTATGCCTCTTTGGGATCATTTAGAGCTCTTTAAAGCTGTGTTGAAACTGTAAACTGTTAAGGTCCAATAAAGTCTATGAAATTGAGAAAAATCCTGGAATGTTTTCCTCCAAAAAATGTATTTCTTCTCGACTGAATAAGTTATCTGGATTTTCTTTTAAGCAAGTGGAGTAATCCTTAAATTCAATATGTGTAAAACTGAAAAACACTTGTCTGCATGGAATGTGGATGCATGAAACTGCGCATTCGTTAATGTAGATCTGCACATCTTCCCTAAAAGTAAAATAAAAATCACAAGCGAAACGAAACTTAAAGCCTATAGAACATGTAATATGAAAGTATAGGCCTACAAGCAAAAAGTGAATTTTATTTTCAACACTAATGAATGTATTTGTCAATTGCAAAATGTTTATAATTTTCTTTTAAAAAATATTTACTACAGACGCATCCCATCAGATCTTTGAGATGTCTCTCTATTAGTCATCGCTTGTAATGCCCTCCAATAACGTTTTTTTTTTTTTTGTAAATATGTATTAGATTACCAATGTGCGGACAGCTGTTTATAAATGTATTTACTTAACTTTTATGACAGCAAAGCTGCGGAAATCTGAACCCAGTCTTGATGTACCGTGTAACTGCTGCTGCTTTCCTCCGGGGAGAACAACCCTAAAAGTGGTAATCCAACTAAATGACGTGCTCACCAAACCTACCATTTAGAGCTATTAACCCTTCAAACTTGCACAACTCAGTGAACACCTGGTGGATCACGTGTCCCGGCTAGCCAATCAGGAGCCTCCTCTATGTTTATATTGCCAATGTATGACATAAAAATGGTGACTGTTGTCTCTAAACAAGTGAATTATGAGAATTGATTGTATATATGGAATTGTGTAACCATTAGTTATTTGTTAAATAATTTGGGTTTTCATTTATTTTGACTAAAAATGCATTTCTAATTATCCAGATTGGTGTGATTAATGAAAAAATATTTTGTTAGTGATGGCACTCACATAAAGAAACCCATTGCCAATTAAATGTATACATGCATACACATAAACATAATTACATATACACATTTCCAGAACTTTTTAATTTTAGTGTATTTTAAGGTAGTTTCATACAAAAATTAACCAATAATTTTTTTTGTTTTTGTGTGTGTATTTATTTAGCATTGTCAAAACGGTGGTGTTTCTGTAGGAAACAAATATTGAAATTATAAAAAATTAAGCATTTTATGAGGTAAAATACTGTAAATACTTAAAAATATGGAGGTACAGAGCTGGAAATGTTAGTTTATCCACCTGCCTCCTAATCCACCCAATACATTAATCCTCACGGTTCTCCATCATTGTCCAAACATCCCCCTTTCCAAAAAGCTCCTTATTGTATATATAGCATAACACTCCCTTCTGCTCTGCATGGACTCGTGTGTGATTGTGAACAAGAAAACAAGTGATTCAATTAAATGCAGCGGTACCTGTTAAAGTCACGGTTACACCAAAGCGATAAATCGTTTTGCCATTGGACGTTTGGCAGCACAGAAGAGCCGGGCGCTGGGAGTGGCAGGCCGGCCATCGGCGGCGTTAGAGAGGCAATAAGAATCAAAATGAGTTAGTGATAGCTGTAGTAAAAAATGGCAGGACCGCCTATTTACAACCGGCAGTAAAACTGCCGCTGGTGCAATTTATGGGCACACTTGGCCTGCGACACCCAGCACCTTTTCGCCAAGGGCACACCAATACCCTCCACACTACATTAGAATACTGCAGATGGATGGTACGTCCAACTGCGAATTGGCGGCAAGGAAGATGAGCAGAAAAAAATGAGTCGGTACCGGGAAGCACTCGTGGTGCACGTGTGTTTGTGTACAGCATGTGTGCGTGTATTGCCTATCCTGTCCACCTTCACACCATTCAAACACTTTGCTGTCAGGATGGCACCATACACGGCGAAGAGTTATTAACACCTTGATCACACCTTCAGATAATGGCAGCAAATATGCTTTGAGTTATAAGGTACGTATTTCAGGCTCTGGGGCCTTCGTGACTCTTCTCTCTCTCTGAGTTATGGTATTGATTTAGGAGTTGGAGTCCTCAGTAAGAGCTAACATGATTCTGGAGCTGCCGGATAAGGGGAGAAAGATGCATGCCAAATTTTGACCCGCTTAGTATATGTTTATAGACCAACTTTTAATCAAAATAAGCATTATCCAAAAACACAACCAGGTATTTTGTTTGACCCGAATATGCCTTACAAACAGCATGTCGGTATGACTACAGAAAAGAAAAATGATGTTCTTTTTCAGTATTTGTTTGATGAATTTACTAGGGATGCACGATATATCGGCCGACATATCGTTATCGGTTGATAACTGCTTATTTTTAATATTATCAGTTATCGGTCTGATAGCAAAATTAGGCCGATAAATGAAAGCCGATAAATGATGGATTATTTTGGTTTGTTGAACCACTTCACTTGCTCATTGCTGGCCATTTGGAGTTTTGATTGGTGCTTTCTTTGACATAGCACGAAGATGACACGTGTTGCGGGCTCAAGAAGAGTATGCTAGTCTAGCGCAAAGACAAGATGTCCGCGGTCTGCGAGTTTTTCATTGTGAAAATAATATGAATATTTATCGGCCTATAGATATCGGTTATTGGCACGCAAATTTAAAGAGTTATCGGTTATCGGTATTGGCCAAAATTTCCATATCGGTGCATCCCTAGAATTTACATCTATAAATGTAATTCATAAACATGCATGTTTTAAAATAACGTGTTAACTTTGCACATTATTTTGCTTTATAAATGAAGATGATGCACAAGGGTTGCAACAATAAGTTGGGTTGGGAGGCAAACTAGTATAGTCTATACATGAAGAGCTCAGATGCAAAAGCCACTAAACTCCACCTCCGTCAAAAATGAGATGATGATATTGACAGAATGCTCTTGGGATGTATTATATATTATATTATAACAATTTTGCTTCAAATCTGTTGAATCCGGGCATGGCCCTTCGAAATACCACTTTGTTGGCAGAATCCATTAAATGCCATGTCCCTTTTTCAACAAAGTCATTTAAGTGCATGGAAGAAGAATTGGATGAACGACAGTGAACGTACGTCGAATATCAATTATCGAGCTGCAAAAGTTTTTACCCGGTTAAAGTGATACTTCAGCCAAATATCAAAATTACCCCATGACTTACGCTCAAGCAAATCAAGATACATACTGTATGTAAATCATCTTTCAGACAAACAAATTATGAGTTATTTAAATAAATATTTTTGCTTTTCCAAGCTTATAATGGTAGAAAACAGTGATCAGGAAAAAACGTTTGACTTTAAACCCGCCAAAATAGTGCATCCATCTTTCACAGAAGTAATCCACATGGCTCCAAGGGGTCAATTAAGGTCTCCTGCGGGTGATAGATGATATTTTGTAAAAAAAAATCCATATTTCAAATAAGTCCAAGATGGCGTTGTTACCGAAAGCTGAAATATGTAAATTTTTCTTACAAGATCGCACTGATTATCCCCAGAAGACCTTAACTAAACCTGTAGAGCCATGTGGATTACTTCTGTGAAAGATGGATCACTTTTTTGGTGTTTAAAATCAGTTGTTGTTCCCATATTTCTGTTTTCTATTGTTATAAAGCTTGAAAGAGCAAGGACATTTACTAAAATAAATCCAAATGGGCTTGTTTTAAAGATGATACATGAGTTACCGCCAAAATCAGTATTGTATATGGTCAGTATTAAAAAGTATATTCTTCATTTTACGCAAAATCCAATATCCACTGTGTTATTCTGTCATTTTTTCTACCATTTTTTTCCAAACCGCGACAAACGCCAGTCCTTCTTCTCTGCAGAATGCAATAAATCTGCTTAACCAATCACAGCGCACCATCCACGCATTGTAAACAATGATGGCCGCGCTTTGAATACACACAGAATCCTAGTTTTCCTCATCTACTTTGTACTTCGTGATCAACATACAAACAAAAACAAAATAGTAATTTGGATGGCATTGATAAACCTGTGGTGGTTTTCTGTGGCGGGGAAGAAACAAAAGCCATCAAAATCCAATAATTTACTTCAGAGGCACCTCCCAACAGCAACAGCATCAAGCTTCTGTCATGCTAACACATTGACCCCAGGGGATCTTATGAAAAACTTTCCATTATTTTACTCAAAGTCAACGAAAATCAAGCAGAAAACATTTTACAGCTGATCGCTGTCAAAAAATTTCAGCGACGATATCCCAAGGATGACAGCAGCAATGACAGTGTTCTTAATATGACAAAGTAAGTGTTTTGATTAATGCCATTAAACATTATTTTTTTAATCAGTGTATACACACAACCGGCGCAACGTCATAGAATGTCACTGAACAGGTTCACGCCCCCTTCTGGGGAAAAAACAAACTAGACCTCACACTGACTTCCATACAAAATAGCGGAACAAAGCAAAGTTGTACACACCCGGCAGGCGTAAATAACTTAAGAAATCACTCAGATTAAATATGTTGAGTAATTATCTGTCCACCCTGCCAACAACGCTCCCCATTGGCCAAAGGTGTCTTACCCGGACATTTACTCGTACCTCATCAAGTCAATAGGGAAGACAGTGAATGATTTTGCTTTGTATTTGAAAGTTGCTTCGTAGTTATATATTATGTCTTTATATTTAGAGTACTGAGTGCACTTTTCCGTCCACCCATACAACTAACTAGCTTAGCGATATTTACAGCAATCACTGGATACCGCTGTTACACAAATTTGACGCTGTGAGAATGAAAGGGACATGTTTTTATATCGACCAAATTAAATGTCTATCTTTCGCGCTCTATGGCAGGCAGGGTGGACTCAACATGTTTAATCTGAGTGATTTCATAAGTTATTTATGTGTACGAATGTTGCTTTGTTCCGCTATTTTGTATGGAAGTCTATGAGAAGTCTGGTTTGTTTTCCCCCAAAAAGGGGCGGTGACGAAATTGTCCCGGATGTGCCGGTTGTCCGTATACCCCAAGCCAACTAAGTGAATATAAAGTAACATGGCAAAGATGAATGCACATTTATATATTGATTCAAAAGACAGCATTTTGAAAAAAAAATCTGTTCTTATAATAAATCTTTGAAAATCAAATTACGGAATTGAATATTTTAATGTTATTATAACCTAAAGATTCTATGTGAAAGTTTGTAACAGAAAATAGTGGTTCTCATCTTGTCACTTTGTTGGTATAGAAAACACGTTTTTACCCAAAATTAGTCAAAATGGATTTATTGCGTTTTGGAACCAAATTCTTCATATAGTCTAAATATAAAGTTTTATTTTACTATAGCATAGAAATATTGTGTTGTCATGCTCATATAAAAATACAGTACATTAACATGCTGTTACAGTGAAACTAATGCAGAAAAGATGTCAGGTCAGTTTACAAGATCTTTAAAAAGGAAAAGTTGGTGAGTGAGAGACACCAGGAAGCAGAGGAAGTAAGGAAACGAATCTCAGATTTCAATACTTTGACTGTGATGTGATCACCGTCTCTGAGGAAAATTAGGTCATGCATTGCATTACTTTAGTTGTTAACTGTTCAATATCCATTAAAGGCTATTAGCATGCATTCAAGAGCAAAAAGACTTTAAAATATTAAGTAATGAGTCTATCTCGCATGTAAACCAGAAAAAATGTCCACCCCGCAGAGATGTTTTGAAAATGACATGTCTTAGCCAAACAATCTGACAGCAATCACAAACACCTTACATTTAACACGCTGGACTGGAATGGTTTCCATGCATATTGAACTTTATCTGCAAGGCTCCCTGTGGAAAACATTGCCTGCCACATGCCGTGTTCACACAAATGACATTTAGGTGTATTTTTCTGCAACTCATCCAAACGATACACACTGAGCAAATCAACCCATGCCATTTATGTACGCTCAAGGCCTTTTGACCTCTCTTTGGAGAGGGTCAAGTGTTGACTAAACCCTGTAGTCGCCTTATTGTTTTTAAAGGTCGGAACCTTGTTCTGGCCAAATGAATTCTTGTTTTGCTTTTATTTTTGCATATATGAGCATGGTGGGAGTTTGAATGAAAACGGGTGATTCTCAAAAAATCCAGACTTAGAAGGTGTCCTGCATCAGATTTTTTTTAAAGCCCTTGAAGCCAATTTCTTTTGCACATTTAAGATTTCTTCTTATGAACTTACTATAATCATTATTTTTAGAGGATTTAAAAAAATATTTCCTATTTAGATTATCATTATCAAAAATAATCATTACCGCAACATGATATTACAATGCAAGTATATGCATTTACAAACTCATGTTTCGGTAATGAGAACTAAAAAGTTGTCTAGTTACTATGACAAACAAAATTTCAACTTTTATCTGGAAAGAAAAATAAGAACTGCTTAGTGCTTACCTGAACTGAAATTAGACTTACGAGGTGTCATGAAACATTTTGATAAAAAAAGTAAATGCAAAGTAAGAGTATGAAAATAAGAAGCATGCAGTTACAAACATCTCTTCATGTACTAATTTGCACGATTTCAAATGACATCATACAAACCAATTTTGTTGTTTTTTCCACATTTAAGAGTAAAATTTTCATTACCGCAATGTGTCTATGACTGGATTTGGGTTCTTTGGCATGGAAATATTTATAATTGAAAAATCTACAAAAATAAAACGTTTCAGTGCATGTTATACTATAAACATTTACAGTAAAGAAACATGTGGTATTTGGTGATTATTGGTAAATGTAGAGACAATAATAAGGAATATAAATGTGTCCAAAAAATTTTTTATCCTCCGCAACAATTTTCAATCATTGTTTAAGCCCTCAATGAACTAACATTTAAAAAAAAAAAATGTTGGAAAGGACATAATTGACACTCAAAATGGCTACCAGGTAAGCAGTTCTTATTTTTTCTCTCCAGATAACAGTTGAAATTTTGTTTTTCATAGTACCTAGACAACTTTTTAGTTCTCATTACCGAAACATGAGTTTGTAAATGCATATATTTAATGTAATATCATGTTGTGGTAATGATACTTTTTGATAATGATAATCTAAAAAAAATATATATTATATAGGAAATATCTTACTGTGTGTACTTTATATGTTTTAACCTCCACTGAATAAAGACCAAATGGGGGACGGGATGTCAAATGACTACATCAGTTGGTTTCTTTAAGGGCGTTTACCACAAAACGACAGGGTGGACAGCAATTTTAGGGGAAAGGTGCACAATGCTTAATGTTATTAAGAAAAATGAATATAAATTATAAAAATGACTTGTTTCATCAAACAACTTGTTGAGGACAATAAGAAAAATCTAAAAGTTTTTGAATTTTATGTCATTTTTTCACTTTTTACACTCACTAAAGTTAGCTGGGCAGTATCTGAAAATGGTATAAAATAGGAAAAACATATTTCAAGAGACTTATCATTGAACTTGTATTTGTGTAAATGTTTGGCCATTTATAATAAAACCTCAGTATTTCATTATTTTGGATTATGACAGAGTGATTCTGATGAGGACAGCAAAAGGCACTTTATAGTGATATTAACATATATATACAAAATATGTACACATATCTGTACCTAAATGTACATATTAGGACATTTTTAAATGGATACAGCATCAACATCCTTTTTTTAAAGAACTGGGCCACAAATGTTTTTAATTCCCTTCTACTTCCTATGCTTTAATTTCATTAAATATTGCTGCTAAAAATCTTTCCTTCCACTTTTTGATACCTGTCAGATCACTGGCTTTGTGTCCCTTAACCGTTAAATCTGCTCATGACATTGCGTTTGAAGCTTCTCCTGGAATAAATAAATAAAAAAGTAAATAAACAAGCAGACAGTTTTAGCCGAACAGAGAGCCGTGGATTTGTCATCCACGCTCAAAGGGAATCAGACAGGTGATGATAAAAAATGCAAACATAGATCTAAGCTCGTGCTCTATTTGCGTTGCGATGTTATTACGCGTGAGCGAAAACCTGGCAGCCGGATCGCCGAAATCACCGCAAATCTGCGATACGGCAACAGCCGGCCAAATCATCGTTATCAGCAGAAGCGAGACTCGGGAGGATCAAATCGATGCAGTCAGTGGAAAAAACCTAGTGAAACAAATAAAATACAAGATAAGGAAAGCTAATGATCCTCCATCACAACTAGGCAAATGTTTGCATCCAGCCATCAGCAGGTTTATCCATAATTAAAAGGCAATATAAGGGAAGGTGCGGAGGACTTGATTACAGATGGAGACTGCATTACACCTGCGGAGGAGGAGGAGGGCATCACCTCCTCATTTGGCTGGGAGGAGTTCACCTGAACACAAAGCGCTAATTAATGCTCGAGTCTGTGGTGAAGGTCGTCCGGTCCTCAGACAAACACACTCCACGCTCCATCTCACTGACTCAATTAACAGGCCTGTCTAACAGCTTCCTCCTCGCCGCTCCTCATGTTCCTCTCGAGCATTTTCTTTCTCCTTTTCCATTTTCCACCCTTTTTTCTCTCCATTACAACACATGGCGGCCGGCTAAATGACCGAGCACGCTCGTTTCTAAACGAGCATGTAGAAAGCATATTTGCAGAGCATACTGATAATGAAGTTTTGCTGCCGCCGGTACCGTGAGTGGAACCACATGGTTCCAGGGTAATGAAACCTGCATGTAAGACACCGTAAGTGAGCTCGATTCCACATTAAATTAAACATGAAGAGACGAAATGAGGTGAACAGGTTGTTTTCCCGTTTAGTTTGTTAAAATGGTTAAAGATGACAACAGTATGTGTTGGAGAAAATGATTTTATTATCATTTATAGATGTGTTTCTTTTTAATAGATGTATTTTTATTAAGGTTTTCTCTGTAATAGAAAACAAACTATGTTTTGCATTCTTTCTTTTAGCCACATAGATAGGAGAAGAGCACAAGCTGTACTTTGTGGTTTTGACACCTCCACCTCCAGTTCAGGGTGGTGGAAAGTTGTTTATCTGTTTCGAACTCAGCTCTTACCTATGTCTGGTTTTTTGGATGTTTTCAGATGTGTGTGTGTATGTGTTAAAAATCCATGACGTATGTTGTCTTGCACTTATCTTTTTGGGTGTCAACCCATCTTATAAAAAGAGCTTGCAGACAAAGAATCGGAGAGAGACAGCTTGAGTATTTCTTGATGAGAAATCTCTCTGGTTCTTTCCCTCGCGAGTGATTTAAACCTGAATTCTTGGTCTGACGTGTCTTAATTATTGTTAAGGTAATTTGAATAAACCTAACATTTTGGTCCTTCGAGCCGGATTCCAACATACCCGGAGATCAGCAGTGGAGGAGACAAGCCGAAGCCCGACGTCGGCCGAATTCGTCTAAGAGTTCGAAGCAAAGCCCTGGGAGGTGAGAATTCCTCGCCAGGCCGGCATTTAGGTTTCCTCTGCTGATGATCCCGGATTGACGGAATTCGAAGCAAGACACAAATCAGGCGCAGTGAATTGGGTAAGTTGCTTTATTGGTATTTTAATTGGTGGTTAGAGGCCCCAATAATCGTGGGTTAGAGGCCCCGGGAACTGTTGAACAGCTGAGGGTTAGAGGCCCCAGAAGCTGGATTGGTGGTTAGAGTCCCCAATTTGTATGGGTTAGAGTCCCAGATAACAGTCGAATAGCCAAAAGAGGGTTAGAGGCCCCAAGAGCTAAAATCCCGAAATTCAAATTTACTGAAGAAGTGTTTATCCAATAATCGTGGGTTAGAGGCCCCGGGAACTGTTGAACAGCTGAGGGTTAGATGCCCAAGATGCTGAATTGGTGGTTAGAGTCCCCAATGTTTCTGGGTTAGAGTCCCAAATAACAGTCGAACAGCCAGAGGGTTAGAGTCCCCAAGAGCTAAAATCCCGAAATTTTTTATTTTACTGTAGTGAAGTGTTTATTCTGTTTTTTTATTGATTTTGTTTTGAAATAAGACTAGGGGATCCTGAAGTATCGCCCCAAAAGTAAACCCTAAAGTGTTTACTGAAAGAATAGACCCTGAAGTGGTTATTCTGTTTTTTTTGTTTTTTTTAAGGGAATCCTGAAGTATTACCCTGTTGATAGTAAATCCTGAAGTATTTACTGAGTGTTGTAAACCCAGAAGTGTTTACTGAGAAATTGTTGAGAATAAACCCTGAAGTGTTTATTCTACTGTATTTTTGCTGTGTTTTTGCTGCGTTATTTGCTGTGTATATGTTTGTGATGTGCTCAGTGTGCTGGAAATCTAGCGGTGTTAAAAACCAGTTGTACGCTGAAGTAGGCACATTGAGTGATTTTTTATCTGTGAATCGAAAGTTATATTGTTGCATTGTTGTATTGCAATTTGAATCCCCGGGGATCGCTAATTGTATGTGTTTGATCGAATAATAGGTTATGATTCTGAATAATTTAGGATCGCTAATGATTTTAGATTGAGTAATAATTTGTGATTGCTAAGAATTTATGATTGCTAATAATTTGTGACTGCGTGAACACTAAATAATTAATATAGTGTATACTAATATATAATATATAGTATAGAATATTTCAGAATGTAAAATCAGAATGTGAGGTATATGAAGAAGTGCAAAAAGTTTGTTGAAAATCTAGAGATGAAAGCAATGTTTAAAACAGGAAAAGTCAAACCAGAACGAGAAATATTAAGTGCAAGAGAATGGTTTGAAGGAAGTGTTAGAAGACAAGAAGGTATAAACAGAAAAAAGTATAGAATAATGCATAAAAGTTTAAAAATTATGGTGGTGTGTAGACAGGAAAATAATAAAACAACCCCTGTAGTACGCACAACGGCGATGGAGCCAGATCCAATCCCGTCCCCTGAAGCCTTAGCACATGTTATATATCAATCATATGCAGGGGCAAGAGTAGATTTAGACAAAATTATTAAAAGAGCTCCCCAGTATTATAATACCATAACAGCGTGGCTCAGCAGAAGAGTAACATGATCAACACCTTTAAAGATGTGAGAAATCTAGAGGAAGCACAAGATCTTTTGCAAATAGTTGCATTAAAAGAGGAAGTTCAGTGGACAATGAAAGTGAATGGTGCTTTCGATAAGATCAAACAAGAATTAGTTTCTTCCACTGTGTTTAGCTTTAATTGATTGCACTAAACAATTTGTGCAAACCGTAGTTTGAAAAATGAAATTAATGGCTTCCATGTTGTTACAAAAACATGGCACAAAGTTAGGACCTGTAGATTTTTATTCTAAGAAGTTAAATATGGTATGGTATACCAGCACTACCACCCTGTACAAGCAGTTTGTGCAGCAGCAATGGGTGTAGAAGTATTAGCTGAAATTATTTTATTTCACCATTTGAAATTTTTAATTACATATGTTGTAGATATTTTACTTTTAAAAACCTAAACTGAAGTTCTTATCACCTGCTCGACATATGTCTTGTATCACCGTGCTAATCTCACAACCACACATTCCCATTCAGAGGTGTAATACACTAAACCCAGCAATTGTAGGAGAACCTCGTTGTTGTATTGAACTAACAGATCAATTGGTTTTGGCCAGACCAGATCTAAAAGACCAACCATTAGAAGAAGGAGAAGTGTGGTTTGTAGATGGTTCGTGTTATAAAGATAGAGCAGGAAAAACTATCACAGGATATGCTGTGGTTAGCTCAGAGCGAATTATAAAAACAAGAAAGTTGCTAAATACAAATTCAGCACAAGCTGCAGAGAAATAATAGCTTTGAAAAAGAGCATGTCTTTTGGGAAAAAGGAAAATCATTAACTGTCCAACCAGTTGTCAGTAAGCCTTTTCAATTTTTTTTGTTTAAATTTTTTTTGTTGTTGTTTTTGTTTTTGTTTGGTTGTGTATTTGTTGTTTTTGATTTGAAAAACAATGGGAACTGAGAGGTAAGAAGACCTCTACGGGAAAGTCAATAACTGATAATTAATTGTTTGAGCCATGGGCTTTGCCAATGTCTCAACAGGAGGGAGTATAAAGTAATAGATGAACATTTTATAATCTATGGATTTAATTACTACTAAAAAAAATTTTTGTAAAGCATGTACCATAAAGCATAATGCACAAGGAAATGTTAGAGTACTCAGAGGTAAATTCCCGGAACCAGAATACCCTTTTCAGAATTTTTGTATGGACTTCATTGAATTGAATCAGAGTGGTCCATACAAATACTGATTGCATTCCTGAGAAAATATATAGTAACAATGGTGCCCATTTTGTGAATGAGGTAATAAAGAGCAACAACCTAGATATCATTTTAAAGAATCATTGTGCATATCATCCACAAATTGCAGGACTGGTGAAATAAATAAATGCCACGGTAAAAGAATAGGGAAAAAATAAATAAATAAAATAAATGTATGGATGAAACTGTATTGTTTTAGTGAAGTTATATATCAGAATAACTCTAACTGTGAAATGACGTACTCCATTAGAGATAAGTTTTGGAATGTCCCTGCTAACCTCCCCTTTGCAGAAGAATGAAGAAGAATAAAACTTTAGTGATTATTTAAAAGCAATTTTTTCTAAATGAGAAGTGTTACAAGCAAACATACTGCCAGATTTTCTCCTCTCTCTGTCATACAGGAAGCAGCTGTCCAGCCAGGTGACTACATCTTAATCAAAGTCATCAAACGAAAAACTGGTCCAGCTCGAAGTGGGAAGGCCCTTATCAAGTTCTTATAACCACACCAACAGCAGTAAAGATTGCAGAAAGACCTTCGTGGATACATCTCAGCCACATCAAGAAACAGTTGGTTTGTTCTGTTCAGGACAGTGAAGTAGTTGTTTAGTTAATCTAGGTAAGAGAAGTGTGGGTAAGTGAGTGGACCCGGAAGACTGTTTTTGTGACCCCTGTTTATTTTTCACGGGAGCAAGGGAAGTTTAACCTAGAAGATATTGTAGGTAAAATTAGTTAGCACTGTCCTGTCTACACAGAACAGAAGAAATGGCTGATTTTCTGAAAATAATCATTGTGTGTGATTCTAGCAACCATGCTGGTGTGTGAGACCCCGCCTGGCTGGACGAAGCAAGAGAAGCAGGATGAGCTTAAGAGGAAGGAGAGAGGCAAGTGGCAGCAGATGAAAGAAGGAAAGTATCAGAACACCTACGAGATCAACACAGAAATCACACAAACTGTTATGTCTGTTCAAAAAAGCCCAAGTCAGGAATGAATCTGCATGTAGTTCCTGAACCCGTGATAGATGTTTCTGGCCGGTTTCCTGAATGTCTGGTATCAGCTTATTCACTGCAGTTTCTTAACATGACTTTGCAAATCGCCTGCCACCTCATGTGGATATTAAGAAACTGACTTTTAAGAACTTTATGAGCGTACCGTTTAATGTTAGTGATAAAATGTACGTTCCAGTCCACGTTCCTCCAAGTGCACAATGTATTTGTTATGAGAACACTGTGACTTTGGGAGATGAGATTTATCTTGGAAAAGTGCCGAAACAGAACTGTAAGCGCATATTCATGCCTTGTACTAAAAATCAAACAGGACATTTTAGACAATCCGAAGCTAACAGAGGAGTTGTGTGTACAAATTATTTCAACGCACCCAATGTCATGGGAACCACCCCACAGATGAACTTTGTGTGGTTGTGTGGCTTAGACATTTATTATCATCTTTCTACTGGGTGGAAGGGCCGGTGTGCCCCGCCCTACCAACAGATCACTCTTTCATCATCACCGCGAAGGACGCTCAACATCGCACCAAACGAGATCTCTACAAGAAACAGGACTCCCTGTGGGGAATGGATGTACCCAACGACCACAAGCTATGGTCCAACGGTCAGAAAGTTGGACTTGCTCTTTTTCCTTGGCTAGGAATTGGAAAACCTATGCTGAGAATGGAAACCATTGACTGTCGATTTGAGGTATTTCTTAATAGTACCACGGCAGCATTGAAAGATATCAAAGAAGAATTAACAGTGAAGCCGTTGAGAAAGACTATGTTACAGCTAATGGTGTCTCCAAATGGTTGTTTGGAGGGTTGTCGGGTAAACGCCTTTTGAAAGTGTGTGTTGTTCCTGATTTGCATGTCTCTGAGCTGTGTGTTACCCTGTGTTATGAAATTAATGAAAAAAATTATTCATTCTATGTTTTTAGACATGTATTTTATGGGAAACTTTGCAATGGATGATGATTATGAAGTATTTTCACGAGTCAATATTTCAGTTAAAACTGATACAATGATATAATGTTTTTGTTTGCTATGCTTTTATTTTTCTATTAAAGATAGTTGATTACTAAAGTACATTAGAAGGTAGCGGGGTGTAACTGAAAAAGAAACAGGATAAATGATAAACAGGAGGGAATGTTGGAGAAAATGATTTTATTATCATTTATAGATGTGTTTCTTTTTAATAGATGTATTTTTATTAAGGTTTTCTCTGTAATAGAAAACAAACTATGTTTTGCATTCTTTCTTTTAGCCACATAGATAGGAGAAGAGCACAAGCTGTACTTTGTGGTTTTGACACCTCCACCTCCAGTTCAGGGTGGTGGAAAGTTGTTTATCTGTTTCGAACTCAGCTCTTACCTATGTCTGGTTTTTTGGATGTTTTCAGATGTGTGTGTGTATGTGTTAAAAATCCATGACGTATGTTGTCTTGCACTTATCTTTTTGGGTGTCAACCCATCTTATAAAAAGAGCTTGCAGACAAAGAATCGGAGAGAGACAGCTTGAGTATTTCTTGATGAGAAATCTCTCTGGTTCTTTCCCTCGCGAGTGATTTAAACCTGAATTCTTGGTCTGACGTGTCTTAATTATTGTTAAGGTAATTTAAATAAACCTAACAGTATGTGTCCGGGTTTCATGAATGACCTTGTTTGGGAGTGTCATCACTTGTTTAATAAATATAATTAATAAAATACTAAAATAAGTTTATTATAAAATTGGTTACATGAAGATCATAATTTCATTCAGTACAAATCTAGCAGTAGTTAATTCATTCCCTGCCAGCCTTTTTTTGAAAAGTTGCCCGCAAGCATTTTTTGTGATTTTCACAAAAGTTTCACAAAATGCCATCCAGAAAAGATTTCTTTTAAAAATATATAATCATATTAAATGAAAGAACAGACCCTCTGCTTTTAAACAAACAATACACAAACAAATAAAATGGTAAAAAAACATTTCATCCTATCTATATATTTTTCTCTGCTTATAAACTCTTACCGTGGGTTCACATCAGCCGCGTTTAAGGCGTCAAAATTTGCGTCTATCGCGACTAGTTTGCGGTTTGAACATTTTGAGTTTTCTTGCTTCATTTGCACGTGAAAGCCGCGCGTAAAATTCTAGTCATCGAGACATTCACGTGGAAATTTGCGTCCTGGGAGGGGCTACTGCGACTTCGCTTTCTGTAATCACGTCAGTACTAGAGCAAGCTCCTGATTGGTTAACGTGGGGCTTTTTTCCGCCAAAGTTCAAATTTTTCAACTCGTGCGTTTCACGCCGCAACGCTCAATTCGCACGGCGCTAAACGAGACCTCCAGACCCGTGTCAACGTGTCTTCACATTGACTTTACATTGAAATCACTCGCGCTTGACGCCTCTACTGCGGCTGGTCTGAACGCAGCTTTAAATATGGTTATTTTATTTAAAAAAATACAACTTTTTAGCAAAAAGCTAAAATGATTGCATTTTTGTGAAGGAATTTTGTAAGGGATCAGATTCAGAACGATTATCAAAACATACACAGAATTTAAAATTAGTAAATAACGTTTTTGCTTCAGTTTTTTGTAAATTGGGTAAGTGTGCCATCTAGTGGATAATCGCGGTATTACAGATATACATTAAAATTCATCAGGAACACTTTTTTATGCGAATGTTTTCTCTTAATTGACGAGATAACTCATCGATGGCGGGGAAAGAGTTAAATTTTAGTAGTCTTGCGTAGCCATACTGAAAGTCTGGAAACCATGGCTGCTTTGAATTCACCTTATTTTTCACGACAACATGGGCGGCGCCATTTCGCTCATTTTGTCAACGTTCAACACCGGGCGCATAGACGATGAGCAGCTGAGACAGTGACTGAAGGCGACGCGTTAAGCTTAAAAAGCTCACTCGAGCGCCTTTATGTTTCTTTCTTACCAATTTTAAGCAAACTGAGGAACACCCTTATCCCAAGTAATGGTTCGACTACGATGTTCCGGTAACTTTAAACCACGCCGGGTGTTGAAAAGGTGGCCAGTTTCAGGTAAGCTATCTTAGCTAACTTTGTGCTCGTTCGCCTAAAGTTAGATTTGTGAAGTCCGTTCTACAAATACACTTAAGATCAGTAACGTTAGTTTATAAAATGCAACTATTTGAATGGTTTTAATTGTCCACCTATATTTTTATATTTACGATAGTACAACGAGATATTATAGTACATTGCATTCTTACAGTAGCCCACGTGATTCCTACAAGTTACTAAGATTTCAGATGCTAGAATGTCAGTTCATTTCTCATTCAGATATTGATAATGACCTATTAAATAACGTATTATTTAACACTGAAGTTAAAGGTTGTGTGTATAATGTTACTGTCTCTTTTTAATGCATCTCTCTCTTACACACTGTTCTGTTTAAAGGCGGAATCCATGATGTTTGAAAGCTAATGTTGATATTTGAAATCACCTAAACAAACACGCCCCTACCCCAATAGAATCTGGACCTTCTGTTGATAGACCCGCCCCACATATACGCAAACCGGCATTTGATTTGATTTGATTGGCTATAAGTGTGTTTTGGTAGTCGGCCCGTCTCCTTTTCCAACGCGTTTTTCAAACATCGTGGACTCCGCCTTTAAGTATGGGTGCCATTTATATATTAATTCTCATGATGCAAGTTTATTTTAAATACTAACATAAAACTGTTTATGGTTATATTGTTTTCACAGATGCATTGATGTGTAGTGAAGCAGAGGACAACTGTGAGGATGATACAATCAACATGTTCCTAAACTGTGATGCAGAAACACAATGGGAGGATCCATCCGTCTCTGACCACAACTACACTTTAAAATCACAACTCAACCTGAAGCAACCTACATCTGATATGGGAAAACAATGGTGCAGTTTCCCTGACAGGGCTTATGCTGGTCCCAGGCTAAAATGCATATTTGAGCTACAATAATTTAAAAACACCTTTTACTGACATACCTCAACATATATGAGTGCCATTGTTTTGTCACAAGATGCGCACCAGTCTTGTTTTTTTGTAGGGTTTGTTTGTAAAAACTAAAATGTCCTAATATAATTAAATCCTAATCCTGTAAACCCTGTCCGAGAAACTGCTTCAATGTGTTGAGCTGGCACAAATGTACATATCTCTGCTGAGAAACAACCATCTTTGTGTCAGCTTTACAGAGGGTTGATATTGCATCCATTACACAGTCGCCAAGCACTTTACCAGTACATACACCAACAGCTTCCAGATAAACACTTGGGATCGGCTCCTGGTGGCTCCGATGGAGCTGTGTCTTGGTTTGTTGCGGGGTGGTCTTGCTTTACCTGTTGTAAAGTTACATTAAAGCTTCATATGTGATCAGATGTCATGCAGTGATATTAAACATTTACAGTGTGATCAGATGTTGTGTATTTATATTAAACCTTTACAATGTGATCAGATGTTGTGCAATTATATTAAACCTTTACAATGTGATCAGATGTTGTGCATTTATATTAAACCTTTACATTGTGATCAGATATTGTGCATTTATATTAAACCTTTACAATGTGATCAGATGTTGTGCAGTTATATTAAACCTTTACAATGTGATCAGCTGTTACATGTCATGCAGTTATATTAAACATTTACTATGTGATCAGATGTTACCTCCCATGCAGTTATATAAACCTTTACAGTGTGATCAGATATGATCTGTAAGGAATTTCTTAAACCATATGTGAGCTTTGTAGATTCCACTTAAAAGGATTTAAGTCTCCTGATTTGAAGGAATAAGTGTTGGCAAGTTTGCAAATGAATTCTATCATGGTACCACATAAAAACGAAGTAGTTATTGGACTGGCTAAGGTGCACATTTGCTTTAAAAAAGACGAAATCACTGTGTAAATATTGGTAGGCATAAGTACTTTAATAATTTCCAATGCTGATCCATCAACTCCTGACAGGACGAGGTAATATGTCCCATAGGTTACTTGCCGCGGCCGCTTCATATCGTCTAACCACGAGACGATTGATGGGACAATATAAGACTATCCGAGCGTCTTATGAAGTTTTCTCCGTGCTCCTAATTTAAAACATTAACAGCAGTAGCGATATTTGTCATTTGGCTAAAGTTATAGTGAACTACAAACAATCTTCTAACCACCAAACTAACCACCGAATGCACTGTGCCATATTAGCAGTGGAAGTCGGTTGACAAAATGCGGAAGAGCGAAGAATTAAAAAGGGGCGTGGCGGAATAAGGTGAATAGGCCATACTGACACATACAGCAACCAATCAAGTTTCTCTTTGTGCTGCGTCGCGTGTAGGAGCGTGAATGTCTGCATCAACCATCATTCACAAACGTCTCTAAAGTTTATAACACCAATGGCAAACGTTAAAATATCTTTTTTCAGAGTCCACTATTCAGTGTTTCCCAACCAGGGGGGCCTCAGCAGATTTCCAAGGGGGTCTCAAGATGACTTAAAATTTTTAAAAAATTTGACAAAAAAGCATTAAAATAAGATGTTTCTTATTTTTTTAAACATTTTAGTAGCGAATATACATCTGTCTAGTCATTTCAAACTCTGGTTAAATTTATATGGAAAAAATTTGTAAGTGGGGGGCCTTCAAATATTGTTGTGGGCAACTGGAAGGCCTTGAAGTGAAAAAGGTTGAGAACCAATGCAATAATTGCTTCAAGCAAAACTCGTGGATTTCTTTTAAAATACTTTATGGTGTGAACTTCACATACTTGTAGAAACGCAGTGTTTATTTGATTTTGATAAATAATTGTCAACGATGTAAACATGACGACTTTCTTCTTGGAACAGACGACTTTGTGTTGTTTCCAGACGGACAGTTTAAAAATGCCACATACATGTCTGCTGCAGGGTTCCCACGGGTCCTTGAAATCCTTGAAAGTTTGTGAATCTGGGGAGGGGGAATTCAAGGCCCTGCGAAGTTTTTGAAAATATACATACATAGATAAAGGTCATTAAAAGTGCTTGAAACTATTTTATGCAAGAAGTTTTCTGGAAAAAATCCATATTATTCCCTGTGTAGTGTAGGATAATATCATAAAAATTCTAGACGTTTTAAGCACACGCGCTAAACTGTTTGCTTTAAATGCTTATATCTTCTGTATGCGAGTGTTGATTCATACCAAAATGCTTTTTTGCATAATATTGTTTGACACATGAAGACGTCTCGGGTTATAATATATATGCAACTGTTGTTCCCTGAGAAGACAACGAGAAGCTGCGTCTTCCTTGCCATGCTTTTTGCATCCCGGTAACGCCGTCTTTGGCAATATTTTAGAGAGAGATATACTTCCTGTCTCCAGCATCACCCTGTCTTTGTTGTTAAGCCTCACCATTGGTTGAATTTGATATACACATTCAGACACACTTACTCTTGGAAGCATCCCCAAAGTGTCACCGCAGTGACACAGCGAGAGTTCCCTCAAAAGGGAACTGTAACAATGTATCTTTAAAGGTAACACATTGTAACCTCGCTTTCACTTCAAATGTGTCCCCACATTTAGTCCTTTAATTTGAGGGAATTGGACCTGGAAAGTCCTTGAAAGGTCCTTGAATTTGAAGTTATCTAAGGTGTGGGAACCCTGCTGCTGGAAATGCTGTATTTAATTCAGGGTGCATCCCAATACAAATGCTGCATCCTCTGAAGGCCATATTCGAAGGCCAATGACATTACCACGTTGCGACAAAGGCTATCTCAATTCGGGAATCCTTTAGAAGCCTGGCTTCCAAATGCTTCCTTCATTTTTTCCGTGAAATCATGAAGGATCCATCATATGCCTCACCTCCTTGGCTACAACAGTTAAAAATGTATATTTTCCAAAAATAAAAGTCTATGTCACTGTTTTACTAGTATAAATGATGTGAATTAATATTATTGCTGTAATACTGTGCATGTTGCTGTTATTTTTGTATATTTGTACACTGTAAAACAAGATTTTAAATTTATGTTATTACTGGCAACATTCTGTTCAAAGTTAAGTGTTGAGTTATTAAATGTTGGGTTCTATTAAAGTCCATTAAAATTAGAAAAATCCTGCAATGTTTTCCTCAAAAAACATAATTTCTTCTCGACTGAACAAAGAAAGACATCAACATTTTGGATGACATGGTGGTGAGTAAATTATCTGGATTTTTCTTTTAAGAAAATGGACTTATCCTTTAAGACATAAACAAATGTTTTATTAGAAAAAGAATACTGTGGAGATAATTTTGTTTATATGTGCCCTGTCAATAACAGAAAGAGTTTACGTTGAATCTCAAACAGCGCAACAGTCGCTCCACATAAAACGTTACGTTGTGTTTCATTGCTTTATTCGCCAAATGTATGTTAATGGATTACAGTATGAGACGTGCGACTCTCTCTAAAGTTTACACATCAAGACATGCTTAATCTTTGCAGATGCGTGCAAACAGCTCGACCGTGAGTGAAACCTGCTTGAGCATGAAGGGGAGGGGTGGGAGACGACTGATCACCGTGAGTGAAACCCAAGCGCTAGCGCACGGATGGGAGGGGCGCAGTTGACATTCATTTTTGGTTGACTTTTTCGGCTGGATTTTTTTATTTAGGCCCAAAACCGATAATGCCATTTCGGCCGAAATTTTCGGCGACTGAAATTTCGGTGCACCCCTATTAAAGCAACACCAAAGAGTTTTTTTACATTAAAATAACGCTTCCAAAACAGTTTCAGTCGTTCATCCACTCTAAACAGGGTGAACAGCACTTTCACATTCGCTTTGCAGCCCTCTATCGGCCAAAACCGCACTAAAGAAGTTTCCAACCGTCGGGTAGCGGTCCTGTAGTCCGAGTGAATACTACAAAAACTTGCTTTACGGCAGACCTACAATCCAATCAGAGCCAGCTATGCCTCAGTATTTATGCCAGTGGGTAATGGACAATTACGCTTCTAACCTGTAGGGGGAGCAAAGAGCCAAAACTCTTTGGTGTTGCTTTAAAAAGTATGAAACGTCTCTGCTGCTGTGTCCTGCTGACAGGCGTGGTGGGTGTGAACATAGATGTTACTCCCTCTGTGGGCTAGACCGTCTCATTTCAGTTTGCTTCGTGGACTTCGGAGTCTGCATCCTTTGAAGACAGAGGTCCTGTCTCAAATGGCGCACTTCATGTGGACTTTCGGTCTTGTGGCCTTAATTTGCCTGTGCTTGCTTAGTCTATGAGTCCATAGGGTGTCCCATCTGTCATTTTTACGCTCCAAAATGTGCTCATCAGCGCCCCCTTGATGGTATCTTTTATGTCCTTGCAAAAGAGCAATCAGACAATCACTTCTCTTCCTACTTCTGGTGTGATGATCGAGTATGTCACAAAATACGACTCCGGTGCGCCCTCAGAGTTTGCCATTCGGGGCAAGAGTCATTGCCCACAAAGTCTGCGTCCTTCAAAGGATCCAGCCTTCGAATTGGAACAGACCCTTAATAATTCAATCAGACGACGACTTTAAATCTGCTAAAGTGTTTCCAGTTCACCAGTAATTGTCTGTGGGCGTGACGTCTAAGGCTGAGGCTAACTATTAATGGCCCACAAAGTTATTACTGTTTTGAAATTATCCACTAGTACCACAATTTATTCTGTAAAGCGGTGTGAAATAATAAACCATTTCTCTTGTTTAGCCTAATGAAGACCTGTCAGGCTGAAATGTCACTCTTTTATTAATGAAGTCTGGGGTTTTAATGTTAGTGACCATTTATTTCTTGTCACCTTATACATGACTTACATATAGCCAGTACAGTACTGTGCAAAAGTCTTAGGCCACCATGCCAGAATTAGATTTATTGTTTTTGCAATGTTTAAGTGATCATATATAATTGATTTTCAGTCTCTCTAATAAAAGACATCCAGAAAATACAGAAAATGTGTATGTAGTATAAAAAACTGTATAAAAATGTAAACTGATGTGTCAAGTTTTTAGGGTAAACTCCCCTTCCACTTGAGCAATAGCAGGAAACTGCAGGATAACGTCACATCTTCTGCGCATGCGGGTCACTTCGGGGCCGTATATTGTTCACACATGAGACTAATGGTAGTCACATTTAAATGATAATGATGTGAACAACGGCCAATTTCAGCAAAAAATCCAAACTAAGCATTAGGACCTGGAGTGTGAACTAAGCTTGAGATACAGCCTGTGTTTCTAAGCTCTCACGGGCACCGTCTGCCATTCAGACAGCCTCTATCAGCCCTGGCACTCGGGCCTGACACCTCAATAACCTTCTTGATCACACCAAATCGAATAAGCATAATAAAGCAGTCGATAGGTAATATGGTCCCATAACCGGGTGGAAATATGGCTTCTCATGGATGAGCTGGAGAGAGGCAGCACTCAGAGTAGAGTCAGATGCTTCTTAATGAAATATTTCTTCTCTTTCTCTCTTCCTCGCTCTTAGAAAATAGGATCACTTTTCATGTTAGGCACTGAAATGTCTTTAGACGCTTCGGTCGACGTGACTCAATAAGTCTTTTTCGTGCCAATGATTGTCTGGTTGTGTGAGATATTAATACTAGGAAAGTTTGCATTTTAAGTAACATGGATGAGAATTGCTTTACGTGCATATGTTTAAAACTGAAGTCATTTTTGTATTGTAATATATGATAAGTTACAGTGTTTCTTTATGAAAGTCTGGATGTTGTGCCGTTTTTCATCATAGCAGCTTAGACCATTTGTAAAATGCAGGGTAAAGTCTCATAATCTAAAAATGAGATTTGGAGCATCAAAGTTTGATTTCTCCTTATTGATTTCACATTGATGTAAATCTTTGACATGACCTTACTGAGTCAATATTAAATATATCAATGTTATAATTTCACAGAATGTTCTTTATATTATGTTGAATGATTTTCTGTAAAAAAACAAAAACAAACAACATTATCTGGGTTTTTACAGACAGGGTCACATATGATCAAACTTTGGCCTCATATGTACACTGGTCGCCCATATGACAACACAAAAACATGCTATGAGGTACTGTCAACAGCATGCCAAACCAGCAGGTGACAATATGACCCTAACCATTGGCCAATCAGATGCCTGAAAAGGAGATTATCGCTAACAACACAGCGCACTGAGGAAGGGTATTGGGCCAGATCCGCACGGGAACTACTGACCGGAACAGCAATGTAAATATCGTCCCTGCCACATGGCGGGAGATATGCGGCGTGATTGACAGCTTTGACACCAAATGGATATATGTGAAAATCAGATGACATGATTTCACAACTTTTCATTGTCCATTTAGATATGTGAAGCATACTGTATATGGAAATGAACCTGACCATTCAATCCGTCGAAAAATCACAAAATCGGCAAAATGGACATACATGGTTTTCATCGGACAGCGACGTTATATGCTTATAGACATATCCTGGAATAGCATTTGTAATGGTACTTCTTTTTTTTGTTATGGATATGGTGGCATTTCACCGTAATTCATTAAAAATTCATTCATTCAGAAAACGTGCACTTGCACGATTAATCGTCCCAGCCTTAAAAAAAGAGATAACAGCAAACGCATCACAAGCCAAAATCTTTTATCGGCTACATGACAACACTGCAACCACAGTTTCTGAAAATCTTTTGCGGGATTTTTCAGAAAGGTTTGGTTTCAGTGACCTGATACTGCGTTAGCATGAACGAACGCAAAAACGCAAAAAATATCAATGTTCGTGTGGGCAGGGCCTTTGTGAATTGAGAAGGCTAAGCAAAATTCAAAAATGGTCTCCCTTATAATATACAAATTTAAATAAAACTGGACACGCCCCATTTTGAATAATTTCCCAAACAGCAGGCGGTTCTGGGCCAAATCTGCACCAGTGCTGTCGACCTCGGTACCGATCCGGTGCGGATCCTACCCGGAGTCATCTGCCGTCTGGGTTGCAATTCAGTTAAAGACATTCAACACAGTTCCAGAACAAAGGAATTAGACACTCTAACAAATAAATGACTCCTATTTTTACGAGTATTACAATAATATCAATAATGCAAAACACTGGCCATGCTACATACTGAAAGGCTTTTAAAAACAACAATCTCAATTCCCAGATATGCGTGTGTCGAGTCCGCCCACGTTTACAACTCAGCGCCTGGTTATCAGTCCCGGGGATAATTCCTAAAAGTACCAGGAACATAGTTTCACAGATTTGATATGGATTTCATATAAAAAGAGGCAACACAGCATATAAGGTAGTGCTACGAGCACCTGCAGCAGACCAAGACTGAATTTATGTGGCAGATAAATCCATCCGGGAGAAAGAACTTGAGTCAATGCTACGAGACCTCAGAACACCTTTTGAAATTCCGGCCGGGTAACATGTTTACCTCATCTCTAATAGCAGAGCAACTCAAATGAAAGGCTTCCATCATAACTGAAGGTCTGCGATAGATGAGAAACAGTTGACATATGTCCTGATTTAAGGCTTTTTCTGATTTAATAAACTGCTCTCCCCATGAAAATAAGAAATCTTCCCAGCTAATAAATATGGCCGAAGCTAAAATAAATTCAAGGCAGTGCACCATTTATTTCACAGCTAAACGTGATGTGATGACGGCTCAGGGGTTTTGTGGTTGGTCGGGAAGACTGTATTTACGAGTAAAAATAAGAACCATGGCAAAACATGCACTGGAGTATTTATCATCGGGACTCTTGCGTTTGGTGCATGCCGAAAATGAATCGTCGTACATAACAAATGGGCTGTCCGACACCACCGGCAGCACTTGTGTGTCTATTTGTAATATACAGTATGTTCGTTTTTAGATGAGTCCTTCTGCATTGTTCACTCCTGTTAACATCGTCTACCACGGTCAATAGTCAGCCCTCGTCGGACATATTCCTCCACGTGCATTAAGTCTCCGTGCTGGGAACGTGAGCTTAAGAGGAAAGTTCATGTGTTTGATAAAATACACATCTAAACCAGTGGGCCAGTGGCATATTGCGTTGTATCGATCGTCCGTGATTGATTCTCCAAAGGGAATCTGACTTGGATCAATTCTGCATTAAGAATTTATGTTCTCGAGTCATAGCGAGCAGTCGTGATACAGAGATCCATTTATTAACCGGGATAATTGAACTATAGCAGTAAGTAACAAGGAAACGCATCTTATCTGCGAGGCGCTGGGATGAGATTTACTGTGGTCAGATTAAAAAAAGACATGGAGCCAAATGAAGATGGGCTGATAGCGAACCATGCAACACTTTTTCTAAAGGTCACGAGGTTAGGCTGTTTAGATAATGACTGCGGATAGGTGGACAATCTGGACATGGGTCAGACTACACCGGGGTTAAAATATCATTTTGATAAAGCGGCTTGTAATGATGTTTGGACATTTGCGTGACACAAACAGGTGCATTAACAGACACAGAAATCGATACGTGAACATTGAGGAGGGCAAAGATATGCATTGTAATGTGTAATAGGTGTTGAATGATATCCATACTGAATTAAAACTAATAGATTTATGGCTTTTCATGCATGCCATACGATGCGAAGTAATAACAGAATAAATGATCTTGAAATGCAATCTATGCTGTCATATATCAGCAGACTGCACTGCTTAATGAATAAATGTAAATGTAAACAAAACAGAACCCTGTTCAGCTGTTCAGTAAAAGGGCAATTTGTAAGACTTCAAGTGTTTTTTTTTTTAAACGGGTGTTTTGATTTTACTTATACTTAATGCAAGTTGTTACAGGAAATGAATCTATGTACTTTGTACATTTTTCAAACTCATTGTTTAAATAAAAGATACAATGAACAAGTCCCAGCTCAGAATATATACATGACACAATACCTATTTGCACTGTCAAACCAGATTTCTTTCTCTCTCTTTTGTAATCATGTAACTTAAAACAGCTAAAATTAAACCAGTCAACAGCCAGATGTCCTGCATTCTTATATATACAGCACGAATTTGAATCAAGGTTTGTGGTCTTTTCCCAGTTTCCGTTCTCCTCCTTCCTATTCAATTTAATGTCCAAAAAAGGAAAATTATTGCAATAACATATGGTACATTTCTATTACATTTTTGTATTTTCTTTATGTATTTGTACATTTTAAAATTAAAAAATGCCTAAATAAGATTTAACCTCCTAACTGTAGGTTCACACCAGCCACGTTTGAGGCGTCAAATTCCCGTCTAGTTTGCAGCTTGAACATTTGGAGTTTCCTCGCTTCATTCGCCTGTGAAAGCTGTGCGTGAAATTCTAGTCATCGAGACATTCACGCGGAAATTCGCGTCATGGGAGGGGCTTCTGTGACTCCGGTCGCTTCCTGTAAGCATGACACTACTAGAGCAAGCTCCTGATTGTTTAATGCGGCGTGGTTTTCCACCAAAGTTCAAAACTCGCGAGTTTCCCCCGGCAACGCTTAATTCACGCCATTAGCGCGAAATAGACGCGTGAAGGACGCACGCGCTAAACACCTTATTCGCGCCGCGAGATCTCCAGATGCGCGTCAACGCGTCTTCACATTGACCTAACATTGAAATCACTTGTGCTTGATGCCTCTAAATTCATTCCTTGTTAACTTTTAATAATTTATAAGCTTTGGGCTACAAAAAATACACCTGTAAATAGAAAATTTAGTCTAGAAATTGTTGCCGTTATTTTGTCACTTATTGGGAGCAGTATGCTAGCCGGAGCCATTTACTTGCAGTCTTTGTGCTAAGCTAGGCTAGCGGTGGGTGCGTCAGACAGAGTTATGGCACGCACGGAGTATGGACTCTAAGTATCTAACTATCAGCCTGATCTCACAAAATACGTGAAATAGTCACGCATTATTTTGCTCAGTTTTGCGTGGCATTGTCACGTAGTTCCACCATTTTACGTGCCCATGCCACGACTTTCTTTTCCGTGTCAGTTTTACATATTGGTTACTCAACTGTTTTTCCTATTTTCTTACAATTGTCGCTTCAGTTTGGGGTAAGAACAACTTTCTGTTACATAAAATGACATCCTTACCCAAACCCAACTCTAACCCTATAACGTTAGGCGACAATGGTTTAAATTAAAAAGCGTATGAAAAAATAGTATAAACCAATACTTAAAGTGACATCCTAACGCAAACAGCAAATCTAACCCTAAACCGAAGCAACAATTGTTTTAAAATAGGGAAAACATTTGAGTAACCAATACTTGAAACTGACACGGAAAAGAGATCTCCAGATGCGCGTCAACGCGTCTTCACATTGACCTAACATTGAAATCACTCGTGCTTGATGCCTCTAAATTAATTCCTGGTTAACTTTTAATAATTTATAAACTTTTCCTCAAAACATGGAGAACATATAATATATAAACTGCTTAATAAAAAATGATTTTACAGAGCACCTATCTCCTATCGCCTATTTATTTTGGTGTGTAGGTGTGTATTAGTACATGTTAACAATATGCAAAGGTACAAATTCCAAAGTAAATAATGAAGCGAGTTATCTTCTCCAACGTTAATCTCTTTTCTTGGACTACAACAAACACACGGATTGTAGGGAACAGTTTACTTCCTGGGATTGGTGATTTAGAAAAGACCGCCATTATCATAATTCCTCCCGCTTCTGGCTCAGCCTGTAAGTAAACTCCTGTTAGCATTGCATTGTGACCGAATCTTTCAAACATGGTATGGAGCGTAACATCATCAGATTAGCTGGCCAATCAGGGACACAGTGCTTTTCAAATTGATGAGTTTTGTACAAAATCCATGTGTTTCAGGAAGACAGGGATATCTGGAGCTACAAATATGTATGGTATGTGTAAAATAATGTGTTTTTAACCATAAACCACGGCAACACATTGTATTATACCAAATACACAAAATAACGTTGTTTTTAGCAATGAAATAGGTGCTCTTTAAGTTATATCAATCATAAAATATAGTTAACATTATCACCTTTGATTGGGGTTAGGCCTATTGAACCCACTGAATCATTTTGTGTACATCTAGCAGCTGATGTGCAGAAAGTCACGGTTGTACGCTTTTAAATGCTTGATGGGCTCGTGTCCCATGGGTGCCTGTATTGATACAGACAGCAGGAAATTTATTGCCGCTCAGATCATAACGATGAAGGAGTGCGAGAGACATCCATACCGAACCATTTAAGGAAGTATATAGCTGGTGGTAAGGCGTCTATTTGGAAGACTGACAGCGCAATCAAATTGGTGTTAATCATGTATGAACACCTCATTTATCAGAAAAAGTGTCAAAACTAACGGCCGGACAAGCTTGTGCAGAGAAATGTACTTCCATTAATAATTTGGAGCGTCTCCAGTAAGCGAGTTTAAAAGTTTAACAGTCACGGTTCTGTCGAGGCAGCTCAGAAGTTTCTGGGATTTTCCACTCGATGCAGCAAGTTTGCAGGCAACATTTGAAGAAGAAGAAAAATCGCAGAGTCAAAAGAGCGATTGATGCGGTTTCGTGTGATTTGTGCAGAGAATCATAAATACAAAAAAATGACTGATTTAGCGCCCTTGAAGTTTTAAACAGTTTACTTATTTTACGCTTGTAAATCAGGATAACAACAAATGTGATGGTGATACTGTAGAGGACCAGACATAATTTCACTTCATTTGGTTTGCATTTGTAAATCACATGCCCACACACGTGCATATATTAGCATCAGCATCCACACACTATATACTGTATGCGCATACACAATAACGCACCATGCTGTTGTACCTTTACCACCCACACAAACACATGCATTCAGACTTGACATTAAATGCGTTGCAAACATCAGCAAAGTGTCACTCCCACACAAACACTCTGACATGCCAATCAAACCTTAAAAGGTCAGCACAGGTGTTTCTCACAATAGCATGAAAAGCAAGCGGGTTTGCCTTACTGAGGCCAAGTGATTTGTCTAGTCAGAACCGTGCGAGGACATTTAACATTTAAGGCCGGATAGGTGGGATAGATTACCCATGTATACATGGCCAAGAGAAATTGCCTGTGCAGAACAGAATCCTTAAAAAGGTGTTTCACATTGCAATAATATGAATTAGCCACCTTGTAAAATAGTAAAAAATACCTACGAGATCAGGCTGGCGTTGCTAAAGTAGTAAGCCACGGCTGGAATGTATAACTAAATCATCATGCATCTAAAAAATTTAATAAAAAATCCGCCTGATCTCACGAGAACTCGTATATATTTTGAGGGTTGGCTATTTCGTATGAATTCGCATGAAGTTAATTGCGCAAAAACATATAATTATCATTAAAACCATAATAAAAACCCCACCCCTAACCCCAACGTCACAGGGCAAAGGCAAATCGTACAATGACGTATGAATGTGGTCGTACAAATTAATATGAATCAGGGAGTTTACACGATAACACTCGAGGGTGAAAACGTAAATATTTTATCGGATGTGCCTTTCGTTTACACAGCGACAGCGTTTTGGGGGCTTAAAAACGCAAAAAAAGTGAAACCACCCTCTAGAGTGGAAATCTTAAAAATGATCTACCTTAAAAACGCAAAAGTCTTCTCATGGTGGCTCTCGTCGCGTACGCGTTTACGTCACAGCCATGCCCCAGTTCAGGAAAATAACAACAAACATGTGGGATTATTTCCTACATGTTTGTTTGCGAAAGGTGCAAATTGAGCATTGTGCGTGGTACGCGCGAATGGTGCTTTTGTGCATTTTGTGGTTCACACGAATTTGCAGCTGACGCCCGAGTTGAAAAATTTGAACTTTGGCGGAATTTCCCGCACGTTAACCAATCAGGAGCCTGCTTGCTGCTGTGGTGGCAGCCCCGCCCGGAGTCACTTATTCAACCAACGCTTGATATTTTCCGTGAGCAGTCACCTGGAGCTATACGATACAAGTTGTTATTTCTATAGAGGAGACAGGAATAAAAAAGGACCTCGCTTGGAAGAGTGTCAGTGAGGACATTGGGCAACCTGGTAAGTTGTAATACACACTTCAGTTTTGAGTCACGTGACGTTTATTGACCCGCGTCATTATTTTCCCCCTATAGTAAGGTGACCAAATACAAACTGGTAACTCTCTCGATAAATACACAATCAATATCAGTCATTTTGCAAACAGACAACCGCATAGCACTTGCCCCTCCCACAAGAAGCGGAGTTTGCCTCTGATGCGCATCAAATGCTTGCTTTTTCCGTGCGTTTACTCCGCTCTACACGCGCAAATGCATCCAAATTGTTCAAGCGGCAAACCACGCGCAGTAGACGCAATTTTGATGCCTGAAACGTGTAAACTCAGCATTAGTCATTAAGCGAACACGGCGACTTTTTAGGACTTTAGCTTATTCACTGTATCCCTCAAAGTTAAATACTTTGTCTGACGAACCCACCGCTAGCTTAGCTTAGCACAAAGACTGGAAGTAAATGGCTCCAGCTAGCATACTGCTCCCAATAAGTGACAAAAAATACGCCTGTAAATAGAAAATTTAGTCTAGAAATTGTTGCCGTTATTTTGTCACTTATTGGGAGCAGTATGCTAGCTGGAGCCATTTACTTGCAGTCTTTGTGCTAAGCTAGGCTAGCCGTGGGTGCGTCAGACAGAGTTATGGCACGCACGGAGTATGGACTTATCTAACTCTCAGGCTGATCTCACAAAATACGTGAAATAGTCACACATTATTTGGCTCAGTTTTGCGTGGCATTGTCACGTATTTCCACCATTTTACGTGCCCATGCCACGACTTTCTTTTTTATACGTGTCAGTTTTACATATTGGTTACTCAACTGTTTTTCCTATTTTCTTACAATTGTCGCTTCAGTTTGGGGTAAGAACAACTTTCTGTTACATAAAATGACATCCTTACCCAAACCCAACTCTAACCCTATAACGTTAGGCGACAATGGTTTAAATAGCATACGAAAAAATAGTATAAACCAATACTTAAAGTGACATCCTAACGCAAACAGCAAATCTAACCCTAAACCGAAGCAACAATTGTTTTAAATTAGGAAAAACATTTGAGTAACCAATACTTGAAACTGACACGGAAAAGAAAGTCGTGGCACGGGCACGTAAAATGGTGGCGATACATGACAATGCCACGCAAAACTGAGCAAAACAGTACGTCGACTATACGAAAAAGTCCTAAAAAGTCGCTGTGTATCTTTAAAATACGTACGAATTGTAATGATATAACATTAAAAAAGATATTATTATATTCTTTTTACAAACTTTTTACATTGCCGTACTCCTCGAAAAAACACGCACTGTGTACCATCTGTCTCTTGTCTCCCACATTTATACTATAGACAACATAAACTTGAATAAAAAATAAATACTAACTTGCTTGGCTTGAAGTGGCTCATAAGTGCGCACTGTTTGGTTGTATTGGAAAAAAACTGAATCGTTTACTACAAGTCCATGTTTGCAGTATTAACAAAACGATTTCAAATTTACCACACAGACTTTCCATTTAAATGCCACATTTAGATGATCATGTTTACGCAATGAGGTGAAGGACAGCCAGAGTGAAAGATACTGCGGGGGGGGAAACGGCCGAGCTTAATTTAGTGTCTCCGTGTAAGAGCTCATCATGGAGTTGATGTGGATGCATTATGATGGCTGCTGCTGGGCTAATGCTAATGTTAGCGTGGACCCGGGCTCTGCTGGCTGGTCTCCGATGGACTTTAGTGTTCGTCTCTGTCATGCAATCAGCAGGACCGGCTCGCTCCATCAGAACCTAATCCTCCACACACAGCTGCTCCTGTGAGATTAACACTCCACCAAAACGCCATCACTCCCCGCTACGCCAACAAGAAGGGGTTTCATCCAGACAGAATTGTGGCTGAAATGAATAAATTAAAGGATGAGATTAATGTTTGTTTGTTGTTTCCTTATTCCCCCTCTTTGCTGTTGGCAGTCATGCTAAAGGACGGCTTTATTCGTCAAGTGCTTCAGGCGTTCGCCGGCCCAGTATTGGAAGGGCATATGAAAATGTAGATTTCCCAGCGCATTTAAAAAGGGCATGCTTCGATTTCAAAGGCGACTGTTGGGGGGGATAACGCTTATGTTCGGCAGCATAAACGCACAATGACGAGTTACTCGCTGGCCTGGACCCTCCTTTACTGCTATGAGCTGCTAGAAGTAAACAGGGGCTAATCAATTCCCTATCATGCTCCATAGATCACTGTCCAATGCTCGAGACGTGGCCAGACTCTTTATGGACTCAGATGTGCCAACAGATTATTGCTCTTGTTGAAACCTAAAGCTTTATTTCATGTCACTAGCAGGGAAAGTGGGGAGAACAAATTGTACACACAGACAAAAAGGATTAACACAGCATGAAGATTTTAGGCAGAAAAAGAAACAGGCACGAGAAATGAACAAAGGATTCTTACAGTTTTACTCGTTTATCTGCTGACAAACATACGTTTCAAAGCTTTTATCAAGCTTTGTCTTTGAATCCATACTGATGTACTGTATCTGTATGGTCTTAATCGTTAAATATTAGCTTAAAAAGACTATCGGATTTGTATCGGTCTACTTGAGTAGTACTTCAGTGCACTTGAAAAAGTAAAAGTATACTAAATGCCAGTAACACTTAAAGGTCCAGTGTGTGTGGGTTTGTAGCGTCATCTAGTGGTGAGATTGTGAATTGCAACCAACCTCAATTTCGAAACGCAAAGAGACGCTACAGTAGCTGCCACAGGACAAACATGTCGTCGTCCGAGACAACGTCGCAACAAAACGCGATCTGTAGAACAGTTTGTCCGTTAAGGGCTACTGTAGAAACATGACGGGACTTCCATTTAAGGGGACACCGCAGGGAGGGAAGATAAAAACGGCTTCTTCCAAGGTAATAAAAGCAATACAGTTCATTATGTAAGGTCTTTATACACCATTGATAATATAGTTATGTATATTATATTGCATTTCTGTCAAGACATCCTCCTAAAAGTTACACATTGCACCTTTAAAATAGATTTTTAATGTATTGAAATAAATGATGTCTCAAAAAAGCACAGTTAAGACACGATTAGGGCTGTCACAATTATGAAATTTGGCTGACGGTTAATTGTCTCATAAATTGTGACGATTATAACAATTATTCGCCCGTTTTATTGCTTTGTAAATAATTTTCAGACATTGTTGTGATTATTTAAAATTAAATATTTTGCAATGTTTACCTACCAGTGAATATTAATGCACATAACACATATTAAAAAGTAATTAGTTAATGAACATATCTTTCAAAAACTTAAAAAAGTTCCCTAAATTTGGAATTGCTGTTTTGTAAACATATGTTTTACCTGGCAATTCATACTGCTTATCATGCAGCATTTCTTTAAATGCCGTTTTTCCATTGTATTAAATGGCTTTGCAATGTATAGCGTTACATTTTCAGCCAAAGAGCGCCATCTGATACTGTCCAGTTTATACAAGCACTGCAGCTCCCCCTCGTGTTTTTAGAGAGATATGCAATCATTGCGGTGATCTGAAATCATCGCAATGAGGTCAAACAATCGCGATGAGATGATTATTTAATCATTGTGACAGCCCTAGGCACGATTACACAGATGTCATTAAGTTTATCTTAAGAAGTACTAAAAGTACAAAAAAGTACTAGAAGTACAAAATTAGTGCACAAAAATGTGACCCGTGCTGGCAAAATGAGTCGGAATGAGCAAATATTCAAAAATTAATTATTTTGACATTCTCTATTAAAAAAAACAAAACTATAAAACGATGAATGATTTGTTGGAATCTGACAAAAAAAATGACAGAGCTACATGTGTTTGAAGTTGACATGATTTTTTGAGGGTTCAAAATCAAAATCGCTGCATATACCTTAAAATCACTGTTCGACTTTTTTCTATCTTTCATTGTCTGATTGACATTAAGGTAGCTTTAAAGGGACACTACAATTTTTTTTGAAAATATGCTCATTTTCCAGCTCCCCTAGAGTTAAACATTTGATTTTTACCGTTTTGGAATCCATTCAGATGATCTCCTGGTCTGGCGGTACCACTTTTAGCATAGCTTAGCATAATCCATTGAATATGATTAGACCATTAGCATTGCGCTAAAAAATGACCAAAGAGTTTGGATATTTTTTCCTATTTAAAACTTGACTCTGTAGTTACATCGTGTACTAAGACTGACGGAAAATTAAAAGTTGTGATTTTCTAGGCAGATATGGCTAGGAACTAAACTCTCATTCTGGTGTAATAATCAAGGACTTTGCTGCCGTAACATAGCTGCAGGAGGCGCAATGATATTAAGCAGTGCCCGGAAATAGTCCTCTACTATTGAAAGTTAACAAAGGGACTATTTTCGGGCATTATTTTATCTGCCTAGAAAAATCACAACTTTTAATTTTCTCTATTAGTACACAATGTAACTACAGAAGAGTCAAGTTTTAAATAGGAAAAACATAAAAAAACTCTTTGGTTATTTTTGAGCACGATGGTAATGGTCTTAATGGCCTTAGATTCAATGGATTATGCTAAGCGATGCTAAAAGTGGTACTGCCAGACCAGGAGATCAGCTGAATGGATTCCAAAACAGTAAAAATCAAATGTTTAACACTAGGGGAGCTGAAAAATCTATTAAAGAGTGTCTCTTTAAGATCAACTGTAATGCAAGGATCTAATATAATGTTATCTATAGTTATAACAGTAAACCACATAAGACATAACAGATTATAAGTCCTACCTGCGTGAATTCTTGTCAAAAAGATATTTTTGAAACTATAAATCTGTGAAGTCGGGGTCGAACACTTCAGGTCGCATGCTTCAGATCTGTCAGGGCAAGGAAGATCATTTTCATGTCTTATGGCTCGTCATAACTCTTTTAACATCAATCAAGGCTTGAACTTCATCTCTCTTAATAGCTATTTTAACATCAAGCAAGTCCTGCACTTTACTTTCTAATTCCTGCATGTTTTGAAATTAAAACGTCAGACGCGCAAGTCGATGGACACGCATCTTTGTATTAGATTAATCATTTAGGAAGGTACACCTCTCAGAAAACGTACAAAAAGAACATTTTAGATGTTTAATGACCATTTAGAGCATTAGGATCGCTAGACGAGGTCTTAATGTAACTATTTTACGAAAACCTAAATTTTAACTAAAATTGACATGTAAACTTTTTTTGCCTTTTTAGATGGTGCGCATTCTGCAGACTGATCTCACGGAAAGTCGTGTTATAGTCACAAAAAATATATACATTTATTCGTGTCCGAATTTAGCTTTTCTCGTGCCTTGAGCACGAATGTCTTTTTCATGTCACTTGCACAAATTTCTACACATTTTTTCGTGTCTGTGGCATGACTTTCATTTTTGTTTAATTTTATGTATTGTTTTCTCATTTTTTTTCTATTTTCTTACCATTGTCGCTTGGGATTGGAGTTAGAATCACTTCCTGCTACATTTTTGACATCCTAACCCCAACTCCAGGCGAGAATAGTTTTAAAAGCGGAAGAAAACCATGTAGAAAACAATACGTAAAAGTACATCCTAACACCAAATCTAACCCCAACCCAATGGACAATGGTAAGAAAATGAGAAAACAATACATAAAATGACACAAAAAAGAAAGTCGTGCCACGGACACAAAAATAAACTATTTATGGAAAGTCAGGGCCACCAAAATTTGAGAGTGTGCCAGTGAATTTTACATCCAGTCGCACATGTGCGATCATAAATTTGACCTTTTTTTTGTGATGTGACACTGAATTTGAAAACAGCACATTGTACTTGCGTCTATCATTAAAGTATTTATTAGTAATACAGTGAAAATTTGTAGAAATGTGAATATTTGGTTAGCATGTTGATTTACGGTGTGTGCTCCTAAATTTTCTGGTTGCGTCCCTAAAATTTTCAGTTGGGTGCCACTGTGCTCCTAGTGAAAAAGTTAGTCTGGAGCCCAGGAAAAAAATTGTGCTCAAGACACGAAAAAAAGCTGAATTTTGTGCCATGGACACTATTAAATTAATCAAATTTTGCGTTACTATAACATGCCTTTCCGTGCGATCATGTTTTTATGAAAACCTTAATTTTAACCTAAATCAACATTTACACTTTCTTTTGCTCCTAGCTCCTATACTTATTTAGCCAGCCCAGAATGGGTCACAAATAATACATGTGTACTTTAAAAAAAAACTTATAGTAGCTGACCTGCTTGGCATACAGACAGACAGTTAGCATGCTATCTTAATCTTACAATAAAGTTAATCTACAAGTAATGACAGAAATGCTTAGAGCATGTATGTGGTGTCATATTAAAAGACTTTTGGTGTTAGTGGGACTACATTTTGCAGAAGCAGATGCATTGTCACGTCTCTTTTTAAAACGTGTGTTTGTTTATACAGTAGTATTGTATGTTAAAACATGTCATTTGTGCTAATGGATGTACAGGCAGAAGCTGCTGCCTTAGCACAGTAGAGTTTTCTGCTCATGCACTGTGACTGATTAATTATGTTTTGTGAGCATCATTAATATTTCCAGTGCTATGTGAACTTTACATCCCTGTGGTGAGTTCTCATGATAAATGACAAGGGCATATATATTGTGTTCACATTTCACCCCGAAACACAACGATTAATCAGCGCGGGTTCACGTGCAGGCGGCTCTGATAAATTGGTGTGACACAGGTCAGCGAGGAATATTAAAACACATAGAGGGGTATATAAAATGCTAACAGCATGCTTATGGAATTAAAGCTGAACGAATATTTACACTTTAATATCCAGGTGCAGCACCATAAAGCATAAATACAACAAACTAATGGTTCCTGTTGTCAGCTCCTGCATATTAAACATGAATTATGATTGCATGTCATGCAGCAGGTTTACATTCAGATCCGGCAGCTGTACTGCATCTGTACTTTATTCGAAAGCAATGTACTGTAAAAGACAGCATTTCCTGCAAAGTTTGTAAGGCGTCAGAAAACAAAGTTTGGTTTAATTTTTAATGTTAGAAACTTTGAAAATGCTGATGACTAAGCAGTTGTTTACAGATGGAGGGCAGGTTAGTGCTCTGAATCAAATGTGTAATATCACATTGTCTCTTGGCTACCAATGATTGAAATATGAAAATATGCAGACTGAAGCAAACTGTTGCGGACAGAAAAGCAATAAAAGCAAGAGTTTCATTTTGTTTAACCAAAAGTCAGTTTGAATAGCGAATATTAAAAGGTAATGAAACAAAAAGGCTTAGGTTTAAGTTTTAGTATGGAATGCAGAAAGAAATCCATTTCCAAACTTGTCCTTATAGCTATCCATACGTTTAAAAGAAAATGTTGAAACAATGAAAGTATTAAACCTGCAGGATGGATAAATATCTAGTTTTGTCACACAGAAACTGCATGAATCTCACTGAATTAAATTGCAAATTACCAACCTGAATTGCAGGTTTGACAAAAGTGAGTAGATCTTTACTCTTAAAAACCTTTTTTAGTGATTTTAGATGTATGAAGTCAGTTCCCCAGTTCACGTACATAAGAGCGTAATCACACGTGAAGTTAATCCAACCTGATCTCACAGGAAGTTGGCTAATTCATACAATTTTATACAAAGTGAATCATACAAAAACTTAGGGCTGTCACGGTTATGTAATTTGGCTGATGATTAATTGCCTAATAAATTTTGACAATTATGACGATTGTTGCATCTGATACAGTCTCCTTTGTGCAGGCGCTGCAGCTCCCCCTTGTGTTTTTTAGAGAGGTATGCAATCATCGCGGTGATCTGAAATCATCATGATGAGGTCAAACAATCACGATGACATGATTATTTAATAATTGTGACAGCCCTACAAAAACAACACGTAAAAAATTATTTGCTGCTTTAAATTTTTACAACTACAACTTTGAATATGAAGTTGACTTATTTCAACTATATTGTACAAGTTATAACAATTCATCTCTAGTCAATATAAATAATAGTAACTTAAAATGACTTGTAACTCTGATTAAACAACACTGGTTTTTATTTACATTTTATTTATTTAGCATCTTTCACAATTGTTAAATGTTTCAAAGCAGCTTTAAATAAAATAGAAACAAAGAAAACACCGAAAAGCAAATAACAACATCTTTAAATAGCTACAGTATAAAATGGAGTACATAAAGTTAAGGGGTATGCATACCAAAGCTTTTACGCCCACAGCTGGCGTATGTTCCAAATGAAGCTTGCCGTTTAAAAAAAAAACATTAGCTAGCATTTTTTCTGCGCTGAAAGCCGCCATTCTGGGTTTTTTCCGCACTTAAGGGTTGTGCACACCAAAACTTTTAAACGCGGCTGAAAACGCATGGAGGACACCGATTACCAGCTGTTTTTACAGCTGAGCACCAGTTTCTTCAGCCGAGCGCTTTGTTAGCTGTGATACTTGAGCTGTGAGCCGGTTGGTTGTTGTGATACTTGTCCCGCCCCTGCTCCACTGTGATTGGAAGGCCATGTGAGAACTGACATTGACGAGCTGAGATTTTCACCCAAAGTTGAATCTCTTTCAACTCTCGACGCTCAGCGCTGAGTGCTGAAAAAACGCTGAGCGCCGTTGATTAAACAAGGGTAGCTGCTGGCTTATTTGAAAAACGCAGAGCTTCCATTAGAAACAATTGAAAATATGTGCCGGCCGCGAGCGTAAAAGAGTTGCGCTGAGAGTTGAAAAATTTTAAACTTTGGGTGAAAAGCTCCGCTTGTCAATGTCAGTTCTCACACGGCCGTCCAATCACATTGAAGGAGGGGCGGGACAAATATCACAACAACTAACCGGTACATCATTTAACGACTGATAATCAAAGCAGAAGTATCACAGCAACCAAAGCGCTCAGCTGAAGAAAGCTGGGGCTCAACTGAAAAAACAGTTGGCATTTGGCGTCCTACAAGCGTTTTCGGTCGCATTTAAAAGCTTTGGTGTGCACGCTACCTTACAGAGGATGTGTCCACTCCCTATCTCCTATATAGTGCACTATATTTGACAGCCGCCATTTTGTAGTGGTGTCCGAAACAACTTCATACACGTGCTCACTCACTATTTCCCATGATTCAAGGAACCGTAGCTTCTCTTATGCGTTTTAAAAGCAGGAGGTGAGCAGTGGACTGAGCCGTTGGTTGCAATTCACAACCTCACCACTAGATGCCACTAAAATTTACACACTGCACCTTTAAAACAAAGCAGCATTCAGACAATAAACATGACAAATGTGACAAACAGTAATAAAGTTAACTTCACAGTTACACAATACAATCCATAAAGTCACAGAGGTGTAATGCTGAGGTTACTCAAACGCGTTTTGGGCGTCAAAATCGCGTCTACCGCGCCTAGTTTGCCGCTTGAACACTTTGAATGCATTCGCGCGTGTAGAGCGGAGTAGACGCGCGGAAAAAGCAAGCATTTGACGCGCGTCCAAAGCAAAATCCGCTTTTTGTGGGAGGGGCAACTGCAGTGCGAGTGTCTGTTTGCAAGATGACTGATGTTACTTGTGCATTTATCAAGAGAGTTACCAGTTTGTATTGGGTAACCTTACTATAGGGGGAAAATAAACGGCGCGGGCAATAAACGTCACGTGACTCAAAAGTGAAGTGTGTATTACAACTTACCAGGTTGCCCAAAGTCCTTACTGACACTCTTCCAAGCGAGGTCCTTTTTATTCCTGTCTCCTCTATAGAAATGACAACTTGTGTCATAGCTTCGAGTGACTGCTTGAGTGAGTGACTCCGGGCGGGGCTGCCACCACAGCAGCAGGCAGGCTCCTGATTGGTTAACGCGGCGCGAAATTCCGACAAAGTTCAAATTTTTCAACTCAGGCGTCAGCCGCAAATTCGCGTGAACCGCAAAATGCACAAAGCACCTTTCGCGCGTACCGCGCACAACGCTCAATTCGCGCCTTTCGCGCGAGCTTTACGCACGAATGAAACGGAAACGCGCCTTCCGATCGGCGCCGAACACCTCTTCCGCGCCGCGGGACCTCCTGACGCGCGTCTGCACATTGACTTAACATTGAAATCACTCGCGCTTCACGCCTTTACCGCGGTTGGTGTAAATGCACCATAAGGGTGTATGACGAATCTCTCTGACGCATGGTATTTACGCAAGTGTCCAAAATCGTTTACTCATTTTCGTTCACTACTTTACCATACATTTAGTGTTTATTTCCTTATTTAAATAATGTAATAAGCTGTACTCCAATTCCAAACTACATTGTTGAATCATGTTCAGAAATTGAGTTGATAATAATGATGAAACAATGCGTACAATGCGAATTAGCCACCTTGTAAAATATGTACGAATTGAATGATTTTGTGTTGTTTTCATCACATTAACTTTAATGCCAACTACATTTTTGGGCATTTTATGTATAGTACATTTTGTTATATTTATATCAAGTCATAATAGGAAAAGCTGAATTGTATTATTTATTAGTTTGGTTTATAGACATGGCAGTGAACTATATTTGATTCGATGGTGATCTTGCATTTAATCAATGCAATTGTATGTCTTAAAGGCATTAAACAGTCATTTAAAATTTAAATGTTAAAGAGGAGGTAGGAAATGATAAAAAAACAACATTTAATAGTACATTACTGCAAACATTAGAAGTGGACCACAATAAACATACTGTATACAAAACCATGTAATGTTACAACATTACCACTAAAAAGTCGTTGAACGTCATCATGATATCAACATTGTACTAAGAGGAATTTTGTTAACATCTAAATGATGTGTGTTCGATGTGATGTATTAATCTGAAAACATGCTTTCAACTTAATTTAGTTTTACATTTTTATTAGGCTAGCTGAACTAAAAGCATTAAGTCCAGCTGATGATAGCACACTATGATCAATTAAAGATTACAGCACATTTCCACTGAGCTCCTGAATTTCAAACCAGACACTTTGGCTTAAATGTTCTGGAGTTTATTATCTGCGCTTTAGCAATCGTCAGTATTTTCACAGCTCGTATATACATCTGATGTAACTCCAGCCTCTGGATGAATGTTGCATTACTGAGATGTAAGTCGTTTTGGATTAAAGTGTCTGCTCAATGAATACTTTCATTTATATCATCATATTTTCTTCTCAAAAATGTGGTGCATCATTTGTATGTACTTAAAACTTCCCTAATGCCATGCTATTAGTATTTCATGTAGTAGACAAAACTGGCAAAAATTGATTTAAAAAAGTAATGTATGCAATGTTAGCTACTGTACAGATACTTGAATTCTTGCCTGACTGACCATCATGGTCTCACTGTTCAATTCTTTTAAAAACACAAAAAAATGTGTATGTTTTAATTAATGCTGAAGAGTACAATGTAGACGTTTTTGCAAAATTTAATTGTAGCATTATTACGTTTTTACAGCTAGAAAACGTAAAACATTTGGCAAGGCTCGTATTTTAAATTCTGACTGAAAGATGGCAATCGATGTCGCAAATCTGTGATGTAGCAATAAACGGCGTAAAGCAATGTGTCGGAAAGTGTCTTGAGGCGCAATATTTTAATTCAAATTCACAACGAACGCGAGATTTGACGTTTATGGTCGCTGATGAGAACTTGGATAAGGATCGCTGGATAAAGGGCTGAATTTTTATCTGTTCCTCGCAATCGTATGACTTTTAAAGATGTGGATTACAGCGAATTAATAAAATGAACATTTTGTTTGAATTTATTTTGTGTTTTGGTGTAATTGTTGTTACATAGGAGAAGACTGCATAAAAGAAAATGCCTTTTGTGTGTCATGGCAAACAAACTAAATATTACAAAATGGTTAAATGATTACAAAAATGTTATTCATTTTAAGGTTTTAAAGTGTAGTCTTGTTTAATATTGTGTAATCCTCTTAAAGTCATGAACATTTCATTAGGTAAATGAATAAACTGTTTTAAATAAATAAGTCAGTAAATACGACTGAAAACATTTAATTAATATGAGTAAGGCACTCCAATGTACACGATTTTAATATTTGGGTCAGTGACAAAGACGGTTTGGCAAGATGAGAAATTAACTGTTTTTACTTGTTTTAAAACCATGCATCAGATTTATTTTAATGCACAGTGTATTATGCAAGAAAAAATTACATTTGCACAATTTTTATGAAAGTTATGAATGAATCTGAAAATGTCAAATGGTGTAACCAGCAATTGCGTCGAAGAATGAGAAATATTAAACATTTTATTCACCTTGATGGCATGTAAGCGTAATCATAAAATAATCATTTTAAAATATCATTTTATTAGTTATTTCTAAATGTAAATTTTTATCAGTTTTTGTAATATTTGTCCGGACATATGCTGAAAACAGCTCTGTTTTCTAAATAATCTTTGACAAATTATGTAAAAATGTATGTAAAAAAATCATATCACACTAAACTAGATGATTATATTTTATTCCACATTTTTATGAATATATTTATATTTTAATTTTAAAAAATCCTAGTTACATCAATTGACACAGACCGGTTACACCACATTGACATTTTTGCAATTACCCCCCAAATATTCTTTCAAAATTAAATAAAACCAGAAATTTTAGACTTGGTCCTCAATAAAAAAGAATGTATGCAAGTAATCTGCAAATTTATTTTAAAATTTTAACCCTTTTACATTTCATTTATCCATATGGACACAAAATAATTAATGGCATGTCATTGACCCATTTATAAATAAGAATATTTACAAATCTGTCAAGCTGTTAATACGTAAATACGTTGATATAACACGTTTCAGTGTGTATGAAAACGTAAGTAAATGTACGTGTGATACACTTTATGTAAAAATACACACGTATTCTCATAAGATCATGTTGGGCTGTCAAATGTCTCTTCACAGCGGTGATCCACGCTCAACGTCTAATCTCGTCTTTGGGAAACCAAAGCAATTGTTTTTTTTCGACAAGGTATTTAGTCAGTTTAGCCACTAGCCAGACCAATAAACACGTATAGACCGGAAGTTAACTTTGGGCCAGCTGCATATAGCCAATGAAACCGTCAATAGCATCACAGAGGGGCAAGTGCTATGCGGTTGTCTGTTTGCAAGATGACTGATGTTGATTGTTCATTTATCGGGAGAGTTACCAGTTTGTATTTGGTAACCTTACTATAGGGGGAAAATATACGGCGCGGGTCGATGTCACGTGACTCAAAAGTGAAATGTGTATTACAACTTTCCAGGTTGCCCAATGTCCTCACTGACACTCTTCCAAGTGAGGTCCTTTGTATTCCTGTCTCCTCTATAGAAATTAGAACTTGTGTCGTATAGCTCCGGTTGACTGGTTACGGACAATATCAAGTGTTGGTTGAATGAGTGACTCCAAGCGGGGCTGCCACCACAGCAGCAAGCAGGCTCCTGATTGGCGCGAAATTCCGCCAAAGTTCAAAATTTTTAACTCGGCCGCCAGCCACAAATTCACGTGAATCGCAAAATGCACAAAAAACACCATTCGCGTGTACCGCGCACAACGCTCATTCGCGCCTTTCACGTGAACTAGACACCCGAATGAGGCGGAAACGCGTCTTCTGCGCCGCACCAAATGCCTCATCCGCGCCGCGGGACCTCCGAAATCACTCACGATTCACGCCTCTGCCGCGTTTGGTGTAAACGCAGCATTACAGTATTTGACTTAGGCCACTAAGCAAATGCTCAGCAACTCCCTGGCAACCATTCTGAACACCTTGGCAACTTTCTCCTAGCAACCACCTAGAACACTTTGGCAAAAGTTGTCACACTTGCAGGTTCTTCATAAACAAGCATTAGGGGCCATTCACATAGAACACGTTTTTATATTGCTAGGCAACCACTGAGGCAGCTGTCCTATCAATCAAATAATAGTCCCTTTCACACATACAGTCTTTACTGGTAATTTACTGGTAAATTGCAGTTAACATGTCATGTGTGAACAGAACCTTTCCGGTAAATCAGTGCTCCCAATTTACCAGTAAGACAGGTGGTAAGATTACCAGTAATTTACCGGTAAGCGCAACGTGTGAACGAAAAATATAGGATTACGGGCATTTAAAATGGACAACGTCAGACCACTGTGACAGATCGGGCCAATCGAACGTTTTTATACAGATGCGCGTTTACCCCCCGCACTGTTTACGTTTCCACACACATGCTGCTTAAAAGTCAAGCCCACCTGAAGTTAACATCCACATTTCTTCACCAAAGGTGTTTAAAACAGCTTACCATCTATTTGCCAAATGGCAGATGTCCTTAGCACTGTGAAGCCTAATGTGCAAACGCAGGTTCTGTTTGACGCCGCCTAACGCAATGTTGTTTGGTCACGATCAACTTCCCGACCGTTTGTCACAGATGTGAAAACAACAAAATACGGACCGTGGATATTAAGTCATAAGCCGCCATTGTTTACAAATACGACAGGGAGCTCGCCGGCCACGTGCCACAGGTAACTTCCGCTTTCTGTCTGAGTTTACCGATATTTTGTTACAGATGTGTGAATGATGTCTTACTGGTAAAAAGACGGAACGTCACTGCATGTGTGAACAGCACATTTTTGTATTTACAGGTAAATTCATGGTAATTTACCAGAACTACTGTGTGAAAGAGGCTATTGAAGCGTGAGCACTCTAGAAACTTTGGTTTGCTGGTCATATTAGCAAAAAATGTAAAAACAACAACGGTAGGTCCGCCTCTCTCCGACTTCGACTGGACAATGAAAAAAAAACGAATGACATTGGGTGCTTTTCGGCTCAATATTTCTTTAACTTTAGCCGCTCAGAGCGCCTCTGCAAAAACGTCTGGCGTGGCAGGAGGCAAAAATGCTATGCCCATAGAAAACCATTCGAAAAAGGTTCCTGCCACTGCCATAAACACGTTCTGCGTGATCCGCCCCTTACTCAGAAAATAAAAAAGTCTAGTTGTGTTGTACTGACACACATATTGCATCGCCAGGGGTCCGCTGATACCGAACGCTAATGGAACTTGACACTCGCAACATTAACCCAGCATGAACTGAGAAGAGAAGCTACATTATGGCATAACCGAAACCTCCTCCAAATTAACTCTGAATTACAAAAAGAAAGAACGAGAGAGTGAGAGCGAGTGACAAGAGAGAGGGACTGCCAGCCCTGCTTTAGACAGTGCTGGGAAACGCCGACTGACAGGTGGACCCGGGAGAATTGATAGGCCTGGATCCAGCTGTCAGAGGAGGAGCTCATCTGGCACGAGCCAAGTCAAGCCACATGTCAAACAGTTAGACAGAGAAGACGAGAGATACATATGTGTAAGCTTGTACAGCTGTGTCTCTCTCTCTATACTTACTCTCTCTATTAAAAAATTACATTTATGCAATTATCAATACCTAACTGAATTATAGCTAGCTGTCCAGGGGTGGTACCCATTCAAAAACACCTAAAGAGGTCCTATAACTACCAATAATGCCGAAATCATATTAGTACCTCAACCAAATGTGTACATATCTGTACCTAAATGGTGCATATTTACAGTAACAGAGTTAAAATGGTATTACATAACAAAAAGGGCCATGATAATATATGACAGGAGTGTTGTTTTGTTCGCATTGTGGATATACTGCAATGCCAGTCTCACTCCTACATCTCCATCTGTCATACAAGGCAGGTATGGATTTGATGGTGACAAAGTCCGAATAAGGAAAGTAAGACACTAGCACCAAGAAGTCGAAATCACAATCCTGATTCCTAGATATTGCTTAAAAAAATTTTCCATTCTTATGTAGTGATGTTTACTTTAATGCAAATTCATTCAGTAATGATACATATATAGATCTGTACATATATACCATCTTCATTTAAAGGGTTGCCAAGTATTTTCCTCAGAGGCTCACCCCTTATGCCCTCTAGTGGTTACTGTAATTAATCAAGCATGCCAGCTTTCAGCACACTACTGTATACGCAAACAGAAACAACTGTTATAAATATTCTGTATTATCAATAACACGGCAAGAAAACTGGTCTTTGTGACCACAGGGCACCGGGGGGAAAGTGGGTCAGTAGTATTTCACAAAATATAATTAAGTGCTTATAAAACAGAGGAGAGAAGATGGATTTTCTTCGTCCCTGTAGAAGTCAGCTGGTCCAAAAAAAGCCACTTGCCTCTTTTTCAATCGATCGGGCGAGGTATTGATTTGTTACTAAGCCTGGCGAGTTTGTTTAAGGTGGATCTGTGGGGCGTTAGCTGAACTATCTTGCAGTGAAAAGCAAACACAGTTGATTATGGAGGGCCGGGACACTTTATGAAATGCAAAGAGCAGATATTGTTTGAAATCCTTAAGTTATTGCAAAACATGGGTGGACAAATTTTCATAACTGCATGACAAATCAATATCGTTTTCCATGACAGATGAGCGTTGAGCTCAGATTTAGTTTTGAAGCTTTCAAACTTTTTAAATGTCTTATAAACACATCATCCACAAAATGCGATGTTCATGGTAATTTTAAATGGTTATGTTATACATTTTTACCATTTAATTCTTCCCAAAATTGTCATAATTTATTTTACAGTATTAAAGTTAATTAAGGTTACAGTATTTTTATATCACACCAAACTCTTTAATCATAAAAGATCAAGGAAATCTCAGTTTTTGTTAAGGTCGCTCTTTCCTCTATTGACTAAGATGCATTCAGACTTCACTTTTTCTTGATAGCAATATTGTGAGAGAGCCGAAATGATGATGTTGAAGATATAAGAAGGTGTCATATATCTCTACAAAACGGGATGTGAAATAAAATCTGTTTGATCTCATAGGATTTTGATGCAATACTGTAGACATGAGCTGGAGAAACAAAATGACTCTCTCTCTCTCTCTCTCTCTCTCTCTCTCTCTCTCTCTCTCTCTCTCTCTCTCTCTCTCTCTCTCTCATACCACCAGGGTGCCGTGCTTGAGATAAGAGAGACTAAATTAAAGCTTTACTCGTGCCAGAGGGCAAAGTAATGTATGCTGAATAGCTCACCTGGACTAATCCATTGAGACTCTGATAGTTAACATGTGACCATGTCTCTGATCTCACTACTGTGTTTCTCTTTTTTCTGTCTTAACTCAGTAAAGTTGAATCAGATCACAAAAGCATACTGTAGGAAGAGTTTGGGAAAGATTAGCCATCATTCATTTTAAAGAGATAGTTTACACAAACCTATGCCATTTCAAAATCCATATAACGTTTCCATATAACACAAAATACTGTATTGAGTTTTATGTACTATGGTAGTATATTGTGCCCATTCTGACAAGCTACACAAACACTATAAAATTGGTTTATGCACTTAATTTCAAGTCTTCTAAAAATACAATAATTTAGTTTTTTATTCTGAAGTCATTATTCGCCCTCTCAATCCCTCGTATGCAACTTTCATATTTAATTTGTCACAACAGATGTCATCACATGTTATTGGCATACTGAGCTTTGATTCAGAGGAATGATTTAAATGTCAGTCAGATCACACAAACTTAACACAATCTTAAGCCAACTCGTAGTCATTCAATTAGATGGCTAATTTGAATGAATTCAAAGGACCTAATTTGTACACTGGAAAAATGTAATTAAATTTAACAGAATTAAAATTTGCTCATGTATTCCATTACAATATCATTTTTTGGTTTTAATGAAAAAACATAAAGTGGTTTCTAAGCATATCTCATGTGTTTTAAATAAGCTATGTGAACTTGACTCATTTAAGTTGGGACTACATAAATAATTTGTGTTGTATTACAGCAATACTGCTAACACTGGGTCGGGATTTCCAGTTTCCAGTATGCTAAGCATGAGAATGAATAATGAGAGTAAATATTAAAATAAAGGGTTATTTTATACATTTTATATAATTACATTCATATAAGAAAAGGGGGCACTCATTAATGTTTAGTATATTGTTATATTAGTATTTGAAAGAGTCTCTTATTTGTTGTTGGGTTTTTAAATGTTTACCATTATGCAGACAAGAAGATCATGAACAGTGTCATTGATGTGTACATTAAAAAAAGTTAATTAAATTTACTCAATTTTTTTAAGGTTAGTGGTCACAATCAACTTATTTAAAGCAACACCAAAGAGTTTTTTTTTACCTTAAAATAACGCTTCCAAAACAGTTTCAGTCGTTCATCCACTCTAAACAGGGTGAGCAGCACTTTCACATTCGCTTTGCAGCCCTCTATCGGCCAAAACCGCACTAAAGACGTTCCCAACTGTCGGGTAGCGGTCCTGTAGTCCGAATAAATACTACAAAAACTTGCTTTACGGCAGACCTACAATCCAATCAGAGCCAGCTATGCCTCAGTATTTATGACAGTGGGTAATGGACAATTACGCTTCTAACCTGTAGGGGGAGCAAAGAGCCAACACTCTTTGGTGTTGCTTTAAGCTACATTTAAACAAAAAAAATTAGAAAAAAAACAAAACAAAAAAAACCTTTTGTTTAAATATAATTTAAAAAACTTGATTGTAACCACTTACCTTAAAAAATTTAGTAAATTGAACAAATATTTTTTTCATTTAGTGTTGTTTTGATCAGAAAGCACAACGCTATCTCACAAAAATTTTTACATATTTTATGATTTGGCTAATTCATATTCATTCATACGACCACATTCGTAAGGTTTTGTACGATTTGCCTTGACCCCTGTGATGTTGGAGTTAGGTGCGGGGTTAGGGGTTGGGTTTCGTTGTTGTTTTTTGTAAAGAATCGTATCTTTTTGCGTGATTTACTTTGTAAAGTATGTACAAATTCTCGTGAGATCAGGCTGGAAAGCATTACGCTGTAAGTAGAACTAACATAATTAGATATTAGTAACATTGGTGAATTTAACAAATTTTTACTCAGATCAACTCAATTTAATTGTGCTAAGGTAACAAAAGACAATTGAGTAAGTTAAACTAAATACATATATCTACATTAAGATCATTTAATTGAGTGCAACCACTTACCTTTAAAAAATTTATTAATAAATTGATTTAATTAATAAAAAAAATTTTAGTGTACGTTTTTGCAGGTGTGCTTTTGCACCTGTGACGATGGGTTTAGGGGTGGGGAATTATTATTGTTTTTTCAAATAATTGTATGTTTTTGATGTTTGATTGACTTTGTACAAATTCATGCAAATTAGCCAAATACGAGTTCCCATGAGATTAAGTTGAGAAAACACAGCGGGTGGAGTCGTATGGTCCAACTTTACAGTGCTTTCTTCAACAAAACTGTTCACTTTCTGCTGACGACTGAGAACGAATCCGACACTCTGACACTTTAGGCTAACCTGGCCAGATTGATTTTGTCTCAAAGCCGAATCTGCTTGAGACGGATAGGCCGAGTGGTCATTGAGCTTATAAATACAAAACAATCTATCTGCTATTCCTATTGGCAGCTGTTTGTGAATGTACAGTAAAGATGCCAGTGCTGGAATCAGTGCTGGTGTACTATGACTGTTCATTTAACAGACTCACCTCATCAATCTTCAGATCTATGTTTTCTATGTCTATGTTTTAATGTTCACCTACCAATAAAGGGATCAACTATGCTATGCGACAGGTGTTGCGATGTCACGGTTGCATAAAGAGAGAGAAAAATGTTATATAGCCTACCACCGATTGAACTTTGGTTACACAAACATACCCAATTTAATGAGATTTTGAAGAAAGATGGATATTTGCCATCAAACAGCAGCTGGAGATGTGACCTCATGATCAACGCAGTGACTCCCTAAGGGAGTTAGATTCATAATTAGCTATCAAACGAACAATGAAAATTTCACACTCTTTACGTTGTTATCTCATGGCCATATGAGAGACGAGGCATATCTTTGGTAACCTGGAATGTGAAGACACCGGAGGGAAAAACTTTGGCGAAGAAACTTTCAAAGTTGCTCTGGATAATTTATCCAGAATGGAAGTACAGTGCAGAAGAAGGTAATGAGGCGTGGTGCTATTGTTTCAGTTTTACTGCATCCCAAACCTCTCGCAAGCCTTTATCACCGCAATGCAGCTCCACACACACAAACAGCATTACTGCGTATGAAGGTCCATTATTTTGTGGGTCTTACCCAAATGTGTTTAAGTGACAAAAATAGCATGCATGTGGATGTCTCCAAGTGTGAAATTCATGTCTTGCATGTACGGCCAGATCAGTTTGTACCAGGCTGTTACAGAGGGACATCGGATGGACGGCCAATCCCTCAGCAGAAACCTTGTCCAATAACAAACAGACTGCTTTCGACAGATATATACACACACTCATGTTCATTGTCAGCACATTTGCTCCACTGTGTACGGTTCTGTGCAATGTCCAAACTGGAACGGGGGCCAATTAAAAAAGGCTGAGAACATGTTTGGCCTCCAAACACAGCAGACCTCGGAGAAGATCACAGAGCAATCTGCTGTCACATCTACAACAGCCCAACTCTCTGTGGTCACAGTTACATCGATGGCACGCTCAGCAGATCTTCTGTTGTGTGATTCTCGTAGAGAAACACACTCAAGCTACAAAAATGAATGCAATCTAGTGTTTCTACATTAGCTGTGCAAAGATCGTAGGTTCGATCCTCTGGGACAACACATACTGATAAAAATGTAAACTGATCCAACGGATGGACGGATGGATTGCGTAGTATGAATTACACGCCACATTTGAACACTTACTAAACTGAGTATTAGGTACGATTGATTATTACAGGGATGGATGGACGGAGATAGACATATAGACATCAGACAGACAGACATAGGGCCCTAATTTGCACCCATTTAAAGAAAACCAAAGATTTTAATACAAAAAATAACAATTTCAATACAAATATAAACAACGCATCAATCATAAACTGGTGGTCTTCTACCTCCGCTTAGTCTTTCCGTTTACAAATTTCGCCATCTAAAAAGGAAAACTCCTGGCGAGCGCAACTGGCTTTTAAAGGGGATGAGAGATGAAACTCTCATTGGTTTATTGCACGTTATGCCGAAAACACACCAATTACTCATTACAAGAGTAGGAACAACCCTTTTAGACTGTGTGCTAGGCGCACAAACCATTTTCCAATCATTAAATTAATAAAAGTGGATTCGGACATGCCCCTTTTAGACTGTGTGCTGTGCGCTTTAGACAATGCGCTCATATCGTTAAAATAGGGCCCATATAGTTTGATAGACATACAGATAGACAGTCAGATAGGCAGGCAGACAGACATATAGGGGTGGTTTCCCGGACAGGGATTAGCTTAAGCCAGGACTAGGCCTCAGTTTTATTAGGAAATATAACTAGTTTTAACAAACATGCCTTACTAAAAACATTACTTGTGTGCATTTTGAGGCAAAACAAAGGGCACTGATGTATTTTACGATATGTCAGTGCAGGTTGTTTTTAGTTTGAAAAGCTCTTACATTTATTTTAGTCTAGGACTAGTCTAATCCGTGTCTGGGAAACTGCCCCATAGACAATCAGACAAACGGACATATAGTTCGATTACATCGACAGATAGACAGACAGATAGACACTCAGACAGATCGATAGGCAGATAGGCAGGCAGACAGATAGACAAACAGGCAGCCAGATATACAGACAGACAGGCAGGCAGGCAGGCAGACAGACAGACAGATAGACACTCAGACAGACATATAGGCAGTCAGATAAGCAGCCAGATATACAGACAGACAGATAGGCAGGGAGACAGATGGACAGTCAGATAAGCAGACAGATAGACAGAAAGACAGACAGATAGGCAGGCAGACAAATAGGCAGGGAGACAGATGGACAGTCAGATAAGCAGACAGAAAGACAGACAGATAGGCAGGCAGACAGATAGACAGAAAGACAGACAGATAGGCAGGCAGACAGATAGGCAGGGAGACAGATGGACAGTCAGATAAGCAGACAGAAAGACAGACAGATAGGCAGGCAGACAGATAGACAGAAAGACAGACAGATAGGCAGGCAGACAGATAGGCAGGGAGACAGATGGACAGTCAGATAAGCAGACAGAAAGACAGACAGATAGGCAGGCAGACTGATAGACAGGCAGACAGATAGGCAGGCAGACAGACATATAGACAGTCAGACAGATAGATAGTCAGATGGAAGATAGACAGACAGATAGGCAGCAGACAGATAGACAGCCAGACAGAAAGATAGACAGTCAGATAAGCAGCCATCTATACAGATAGACAGATACACACTCAGACAGACAGACAGACAGATAGGCAGGGAGACAGATAGACAGTCAGATAAGCAGACAGACAGATAGACACTCAGACAGACATATAGGCTGTCAGATAAGCAGCCAGATACAAAGACAGACAGATAGGCAGGGAGACAGATAGACAGTCAGATAAGCAGACAGAAAGGCAGACAGATAGGCAGGCAGACAGACATATAGACAGTCAGACAGATAGATAGTCAGGCAGAAAGATAGACAGACAGATAGGCAGCAGACAGATAAACAGCCAGACAAACAGATAGACAGTCAGATAAGCAGCCAGATATACAGACAGACAGTCAGACAGATAGACAGCCAGACCGAAAGATAGACAGTCAGATAAGCAGACAGATATACGGACAGACAGACAAATAGGCAGGCAGACAGACAAATACACACTCAGACAGTCAGATAAGCAGACGGATAGACAGACAGACAGGCAGATAGGCAGGCAGGCAGACATACATACATATAGACAGTCAGACAGACAAACAGATAGACAAACAGATGGGCAGTTAAACAAACAGACAGTCAGATAAACAGATAGACAGACAGATAGTTAGTCAGATATACAGACAGATACATAGACAGACAGACAGACAGACAGACAGATGGACATACATATAAACAGTCAGATAGACTGATGGATAGACAGGCAGAGAGACCGATGGTGTAGTATGAGTTATACATACCACATTTGCACCTTAATATTAAGTATGATCAATTATTATAGTGATACAAACACATGGACCAAAGGCTAGGGTTTCTCTTCTATCAGTCAAGTGATTTCGTTTACACTCAGACTCAACAAATACCATGGTGAAGCCAGAAAACACTCCATCTGGCAGAACTGGGCTGTTAGCCGCTAGCCTACTGTTAACTGATTAACTTTTGCACCCATAACTTCACTCCCACTTACTGTATCTACTGATACAACACTTCTGTTGAGTACTGTAGCATTCATGAGTGCTGTTGGGAAACAGAAATATTGCTTACAAATTCAATTAGTTATGCAAAAACAACTTTGATGAGCGATTGTTAGACAGTACAAACAAATGTATACTTCAAAAGCATTCTTATTTACAATATGCACTAAAATGTATAAACATGGGCATAGTACGAGTATGCAAATTGGGACGCAACTCGATTTCCAAAAATGTGCTGTGTACCAGTTTTGTATTTAAAAATCATATGGGCTGTCATTAAAATATATGGGCTGGTAATAATAGTTTGACGATGTTTATTGCTGTCTGGTGATGGCAAAAGTTATGGACCGTAACTTTAAAGAGTGCCGATAAACCCGACATCTCACAGAGGAGCGGTTTCGGCTGCAGGCGCGAGAGATTACAAGGCCAGACGTCCGCCGTGACTGATGCTTGGATTGAGACTGCCACATGAGGTTTTTACTTTGATATCTCATCCCACCTCAGTTGCATTGTTCTGCCAGATGCTCCATCACCACCTCCTCCTTCCCAAAACGAAAATGATCACACTTTATCAAAACCACAAGGTACGCTAATAGGCTAATTTGTCTGTTCACGGCCTTCTGCAAACAAACGTGCCGACCATTTGTATCCGCATCCAAATGCACGCCTGCGATTTTACCTATCGATACCAGCTTCCCAACTGCGCAGCTAATTAAGGTGAGGTCATGCACTCATTACCAGGTACTGATGAAGAAATGCGTCCTTTATGGCCGTGGGTTGGTGCGGCACTGCCGGGGTTTAACCCTGGCACTAATGACCTATGGGGGCGATGTGAGGGTTTTATTTTTTAAATCAGTTTTTTTCTCAGTCAGTGTGAAAGGACATCTCTCGACAGATGTGCGGACTATTAGAGAAGCTTCACTTCCTTCAATTGCTCCTTTTCCATCTTTATCCTCTCAAATGAAGCTTGTCACCCAAGCTGTCTCAGGGAATGTCAGAGTAAACAAAATTATGCCACGGTAAACACCTAAATAATCCACTCACAGCCACAAAGATGAACCGGCATCATTGCAAAACGCCTGTACGGTTTAGAAAGATAATAGTAACAAATAACTCGTCTTGTGCATTCGAATCTCCTGTGAAATTATTTCAGGATGTGATTGTTGTGGTGACAAAACCAGTTTGTCTATGCTCAACAGATACACAGATAGCAGACGACACCGGGCCAGATCCGGCCCAGAGTGGTCTGCTGTCTTTTTTGTAAGTGATGCTTGTTAATAACATATCGCATTGTGCAAAAAAAAAAAAAAATGCTATTGTGAGCTGTCCAGAAACACAAAGAAAAACAAATAAGGAAATAACTCCACCTGGCATCTAATGGTCCAGTCAGCACCTGGCGCTACACCAGTTTAATTTCTCAACTGTTGGACATCACATCCAACGTCTGCGATAAACCTTCTGTTCACATTATTTTCTAATGCATAAGTGTTGTTGGGAATTTATTATGTGATATTGTCACTAACAATGCCCAGCAGAGAAAAAATTGTAGCTATATACAGTATGCACATATATATATACATGACATACACTCACCTAAAGGATTATTAGGAACACCATACTAATACTGTGTTTGACAGTATTAGTATGGTCAACTAATACTATGTATTAGTATGGTCAACTATGGTCAACTAATACCTTCAAAACTGCCTTAACTCTACATGGCATTGATTCAACAAGGTGCTGAAAGCATTCTTTAGAAATGTTGGCCCATATTGATAGGATAGCATCTTGCAGTTGATGGAGATTTGTGGGATGCACATCCAGGGCATGAAGCTCCCTTTCCACCACATCCCAAAGATGGTCTATTGGGTTGAGATCCGGTGACTGTGGGGGCCATTTTAGTACAGTGAACTCATTGTCATGTTCAAGAAGCCAATTTGAAATTATTTGAGCTTTGTGACATATGGTGCATTATACTGCAGGAAGTAGCCATCAGAGGATGGGTACATGGTGGTCATAAAGGTATAGACATGGTCAGAAACAATGCTCAGGTAGGCCGTGGCATTTAAACGATGCCCAATTGACACTAAAGTGTGCCAAGAAAACATCCCCCAAACAATTATACTATTGCATTAATAAGAAATTGAACAGGTGTTCCTAATAATCCTTTAGGTAAGTGTATAAAGTTGTAAATGATGATATATAAATAGGTAAATTTTGTTGTACTTATGGCTGGTAAAAAACTCAAGAAAGCAGAAATAATAGATTTCACAAGAAAGATTAAGTCTCTCGCTGGGTTAAATACAAAGGCTCTGTATAATAATGGCAGAAACAGAGTCTCAACAGAATATAACTCTTTCTATAAGAAAACGAAAAACTTCATTGATTTTGTGTTCTGTTGTTAATTGTTGATTTTTTTCAGGGACCTCCAAGTAGAAAAGGGTTCGAGTATTCACATGCAGGCAGTGTTTGGGTGCAGGGAAATAAATCACAGCTTATCAGAGAAAACCTAATGATCGTCCAATAAATGGCCATTAATGCACCGAACACACAGAGGCAAAATTGAGCTCAGCCTTGCATTCAGAAAGAAGCAAATTTCTGCTTGGTAAACAAATAAAACTTTAATAGAACTTGTTAGGTGCTGAACTTCTGTATTGCAAAACAAAACAAATACGAAAGCATTGCAAGGACACATGATCTGTCAGAAAGTGGAAGGTGCATGTGCAAATAAAGTAAAGGTAAAAATATAAAAACGTCCAATTTTCTTACCGCACTCTTATTCTATTGTGATCTGGTGCCCTCGACTAGACAGCCCTGTTATTTAAAATCTTTAGATTGCCCCCGTTTCTTTCTTTTGCTCTTTTCATCTACAGCTACATTTACACTTAAACATTTGGCAGATGCTTTTATCTAAAATACATTGTTTTATGAGTGTGTTTGTGTTACCTTCGAATCAAACCCACAACCTTTGTGTTGCTAACACATATTATTATGAGTTGGCTAATTCGTAGTTGGCTAAGTAGATCGTGCAAACAAAGTTGATGATTATCATAAAAAACAATAACGAACCTCCACCCCAATCCCACAAAAATATGTGGTCATACGAATGAATGCGAATTGGCCACCCTTTTAAAATAACTACGAATTGCCATGAGATAGCATTGGATTCCCTCATAACCAACAGATATGTGAAACAATTGTCTGGTGTCTTGTTTCACATGTTGTGAGTTTGGACAGACGGTTGAGGATCTTGTGACAAACATGATTGATGTAATTGTATATTTTTGTGTACATCTGGTTGTTTGACGTTGTCACAGGCCATCACTTGTCAGCTGTTTATTTGTGATTCAGATCTGCATCTGAAGAAATGAAAACATGTCTACCCAGCAATCGCAAATCTTAAGTAAGATAAGAGTCTAAAATAAGTGCCTCAGACACACAGCATGCAAACAAAAGTTTTTAACAAAAAATAAAAGTATTAAAGGGATAGTTCACCCAAAAATGAACATTCTGTAATCATTTGCTCAACTTTATGTTAATCTTAACCTGTATGAGCTTTTTTTTATTTTGATGAACACAAAAGAAGATATTTTGATAGATGATGGCAAGCACACAAATGCTAACCATTGACTTTCATAGTAGGTAAATATTGAGTAGTAAAATATTATGGAAGTATTGTGATAAATGATAAAGAAGATATTTTGATAAATAATGGTAAGCACAGTTAACTCATTCACTGCCAGCCTTTTTTTTTTTTGAAAAGTTGCCCGCCAGCATTTTTTGTGATTTTCACAAGTTTAAAAAAAACTTCCAGGAAAATGTTCTTCTAAAAATATATAAACATACAAATATATCAAATGAAAGAACAGATCCACTGCTTTCAAACAAACAATAAACAAACAAAAAACCCAAAGAAAATAGGAAAAACCATTTCATCATATTTTTTCTCTGTTTATAAAGTCTTAAATATGGGTATTTTTCTTCTTCAAAAAAATAAATAAATAAATTACGAAAAAAGTTGAAATAATTTTATTTTTGTAAAGGAATTTTGTTAGAGATCAGATTCAGAACGATTATCAAAACATATACACAGTGTAAAATTAATAAATAATTTTTGGCTTCTGTTTTTTTTTTAATTAGGGAAGATAGTCGCGGTATTACAGACAACCCTAAACCTCATCAGTAACATGTTTTTTTATGCAAATGTTTTCTCTTAAATGACGAGATATCTCATCAATGGCGGGAAAAGAGTTAATGGTACCCATTGAATTCCTTCGTCATTGTTTTTTCTACCATAGAAGTCAATGGTTACAATTAGCTGTGTGCCATCCGTCATTTATTAAAATATCTTCTTTTGTGTTTATCAGAAACAAAAAAATATTCATACAGGTTTAGAACAACATAAGGATGAGAAAAGGATGACAGAATTTTTATTTTCGTGTGAACTATCCCTTTAATTATTTAATTATTTTAATTAATTTAAATTTAAATTAATAAACATAACAATTATAAAATTTTTATTTTATAAAATTCACATAATAAACAAAAATGTAAAAAACACATTCTTGTTTAAAACAAATTTAAGAAATCAGTAAATGTATTTTTAAGTTTGATGACATTATTAATATATCCAAGCATTCATATTGCGAGACATAATGTAAGCAGACATATGACATGAAGACCTTTGCATGTCTAAACATTTGACATTTGTACATATTCACTACACACAAAATATAACTGGACCCATATTGCCCATCTTTTTCCTACACCATCACTAAAAAGGTACAAAATCGGGGCGGTACCCTTTCATATAGTACACATTTGGGATGCATATTAGTAGACCTACCTAAAAGGTATACATACTGTGCAAAAGTCTTATGCTGTGTTCAGACCAGCCGTGGTAGAGGCGTCAAGCGCGAGTGATTTCAATGTTAAGTCAATCTAAAGACGCGCTGAAGTGCGTCTGGAGGTCTTGCGGCCCGAATTAGGCGTTAAGCACGGCGGACGCGATTCCGCCTCATTCGCTCATCTAGTTCACGCATCTAGTTTGCGCAAATGGCGCAAATTGAGCGTTGTCGCTGCAAACGCGCAAATTGAAAAATTTGAACTTTGGTGGAAAAACAAACCGCGTTAACCAATCAGGAGCTTGCTCTAGTAGTGACGTGATTACAGGAAGCGAGCAGAGTCGCAGAAGCCATCCCATGATGTGAATTTCCGCATGAATGTCTCGATGACTAGAATTTCACGCGCGAATGAAGTGAGTAAACTCAAAATGTTCAAGCTGCAAACTAGACACGATAGACGCAAATTTGACACCTCAAACGCGGCTGGTGTGAACCCACGGTTAGGCCACCACCACCAGACATGTTGTTTTAGAAGTTTTAATGTCCATCTATATTTATTTTCAATCTATTTTATTAAGATACAAACAGAAAACACAGGAAAAATGTAAAAAAAAAAAAACATAAATTTTTCAGGACTAAATGTCTTCTTTAGGCAATGTCAGTGTTTAGTATGACCTCTATTGGCACTAAACACATCTTGAGGGCTTTTGAGCAGAATGAAGTAAAAAGACGAATTTCTTTATCAAATTAGGATTAAATTTTTATACAGTTTAATACTATATACACATTTCCTGTATTTTCTGAATGTAGAGACTGAGAAACAATTATATATGATCACTATAACATTGCAAAAACAACAAACCTAATTCTGGCTTGGTGGCCTAAGACTTTCCACAGTAGTTTATATTGGTACCAAATATATTACCTTTTAAAGGGTATTGTTATAGTGCCAGCTTTTGTACCATTTTTCTCTTCAGTGTAACATTCTGAAGCTGAATTTTAATATAAAGTCTATAAATGTCATAAAAATCTATCCACGCAGGCAACCATGTCCGGTTCTTTCATGGATCAACTGCACCCTCCACACAGCCTGAAATGAAGTTGACTGAAGTTCACATTCTGAACTTAAAAGTCAAAGCTTGGAAAGGTTTGATCTTACTTTAGCTCTGAGACTTTGACAAGCAGTCAGGTTTAGAAAACAGTAGCGCGTTGGCCCCGGCTTTTCTTTTGCTCACTGAAGCCTCAAGACGTGTGACTTCTCTGTCAGCTGTTTCCGTAACATATTAAAGTCTTCTCTTCCTCTCTGTATGACCTGACTAAATCAATAGTTCACTAAAAATGCTATTTCCATCCGAAAGTCGCTCAGAGAGACCCTTCGCCGGCTGGGGAAAAAGCCACATATCACTCCGGCTCTCGTACAGCAACAGATGAAAAATCTGAGCCCACTGTCAGCTGGCGATATTGACTACCCGTGAAAATGTGATCATTTTGTATTAACGCGCCCCCCAGCACCCTGTTCTGTCAGCCTAGCCCTGGAAAATAAATGCCTTTACATGGCACTTAGGAAAAATATAAAGCCCGATCTCATTTGCCACCCCCCCCAACATATAGGTGCAAACCACTCACGGCCTGAAAATGTCTTTCAAAGGAGGCTTATGATCCCTGGAATTAGATTAAAGTCATTATTTAACAGGAAGGCCTATTTCGTTGTGCTCAAATCCAGATCCTCGCCCTTTTTAGCCTATTTATTAATGAAAAAAAGGTTGTAAAGAGACGTTGTTTTAATGAAGCGCAGGATTTGGCATTTTAAATATCAATTTCTGCCAGTTACACTGATGGTGCTGAATTGGACTAGAAGACAGGAAGAGTTTTTTTCAGAACGGCATGAGCGATCTGACTGATGTGTTTCTACACTCATTCTTTATTTGTATTTTTCCCCACTAGGATAATAAAGTCATTAAAAGCAATGATATAATTAAGTGTGCTTGCAAAAGCACACTTATTGTTCTTCTTAAGTTTTATTATTATTTTTCCCGGGTAGATTTTTTTGGCCAGCTCTAGCGACCAGACCGTTTGACGCAGAGACACCGTTCAAACTTTAAAATTTTCGGGCAGTACCGGTGCAAGTTGCTTGAGAGGATGAAGTCACAGATCCATGTCCTTCGGCCGCCATATTGGAGAGAACACAAAACCTTAAAAAAGTTTCACAGGTCACAAATTTTGTCCAAACCTCATGAAATTCCACGTACGCGATCCTTGGACAGAGCCTCACAAAAGTTACCAGAAGGATTTTTGATTTTCGGAAGCGTTTGCGCGCCACAGCCCAAACTAAATGTGCGTCAACGCCGCCAAAACAGGAAGTAGTTCAAATCTCAATATGTCTGTAACATTTATTAACCAAAATGTTTATATGAACTCTTTACTCCAATGTGAAGATGCCCAAGATAAAAAAAACATTGCAGAAACATGTCTATATTACGTTATTTTCACTTTAAAATGTCCAATTAAAACCTGTGTAAAATTAAAAAATGTCATTAGCCTTTACCAGTAGAGGGCAGCCTTTACGTTCAAACGTGTTTTTTAGACAGAATGTAAAGATAGCGGCAGCCATCTTTAGAAGCTAAGCTAACAGGCTATTGCTCCGTGGAAAAGTTTGAATAACAATGGCGGGATGTAGTTTTAATGTTAAAATGGCAAAATGGAATATAGAAGAGCTGTTGAGAGAATCGGGTGTTCCTTTAAGAGCCACAATACAGCGAAGAGCTGAGGAAGAGAAAGCAGAGAAGCCCAGGGAAGAGGCGACAGCCTCAGACTCTGCTGCGAGCCCGTGAAGGACTCAGTAACCTCGGCTGCCACTCAAGCTTCGTATCGTATATGGACAGATTCCTGGATACATATTTTTAGAATCGTAAACTTCATCTTATTCACTATACAGTATGCGGTTTCGGACGCAAAACTGCAAATGGATTTTATATTCTGAATGCTTGAATCAACGCGAGCTCTCTGGAGAACGTGCATTTTCACATACAGGTAGGAATTATATGATTCAGACATATTTTAATCCCTTTCTTTTATTTCAGTGATATATGGCACGACAAGTTTAATTCCCTTTTTCATCAATGTAATACATTGTAAACGTATTAGTTTGTAAAGACGTCAGTTTCGCGTCCTCGGGTAGCAGTGATCGTTTGGCATCGGTATTTTAATTAATTACGAAATTTGTATTTTATTTTTAAATTGCTATCTTGTGTTTCTGGCGCATTCGCGGATTAATGACTCATTTGAGTCGTTTTCATTACAAAGTGTTGCAAATAAATGAGTCTTTTGAGTCGACTCTTTACAAAGCGAATGGGCCAAATGTTTTAAAGTGGTTCGCGAATCAGTTTGAATGAATTGTTCAGATCGCTTCAAACACGGAATCGTCCGAAGCTGTTTTACTCGTAACCTATGTAGAAACACGCAGAATATAACCAGTGTTGGGTGACGTGGAAATGTATTTACCAATCTTTTAACTAAAAGCAAAACTTCACACATGTACCCGCCATTACATACGCGCGACCGCCGACCTGTTCGTCGTCAGACACAGTTAAACGAGTGCAACCTCCACAAACACTGTAGCACAGATTGAAGAAAATCCATCGATGATTGACGTCTGATTCGCTGTTTAATGTACTGTATGATGTAAGTGATTCTCACAAAACACACGTGACATGACAACGTAAGAAAACATGAGTTTTGTCTAAGTGTAAACTGTCAATGTCCTCAGACCATCTTAGGAGATTCCAACTTTATACATATACAAAACTGTTGTCAGTTTACTTGTCTGATATTTCAGCTACAAGCTACATTTTTCTGTATACTGTTGGTGTATGTTGCAGTTTTACACATACTGTAGAAATGCCCTTCATAAGTATTCTTCTGTTTGCTGTGGAGTCAAGAAATGTCTAAACATTAAAAGATGAACATGAGACAAAAGTACAGAATCTGTCGCATTATTTTTTTTAATGGGCACTGAGCTGTGTCCTGATTGTTTACACATGAAAAGCATAAAATATGTAGGATCAGTTTGATTCACTTATGTGCATTTGTGTACAATACACATAAGTCAGCATTTAATGCTGTTGTTCTTTGTTGTTAAAGCATGTATGTGTTGAAACATAAACAAAGGTTAATAAAATGTGACATTCTAAACTTCTGGTATACTGATATTTATCTTACCAATTTCTGGTCTCCACATCAAACAGAAAAATCTTGTCTTTATTGTTCTGATACTTATGGAGGGCACTGTGTGTGTGCGTGTGTGTGTGTGCGTGTGCGTGTGCGTGTGTGTGTGTGTGCGTGTGCGTGTGTGTGTGTGTGCATGTGCGTGTGCGTGTGTGTGTGTGTGTGTGTGTGCGTGTGAGTGTGTGTGTAAACGTATTAGTTTGTAAAGCGTGAGTGGGTCGTCCTCGCCCAACGGGCAGTGCTTATAGCCGCGATCGGTTCGGCGTCGGCTCTATGACAGCTACATTGTTTATGGTTTAAATGATTGTGCAAAACTTCACTTCACACATGTCCCGCCATTATATACGCGTGACATATTCGTCGTCAAACACAGTTAAAAGCGTGCAGCCTCCGTGAAGCATTGTAGCACAGATTGAAAAAAATCCATCGATGATTGATGTCTGATTCGCTGTATACTGTACTGTATGATGTAAGTGCTTCTCACAACACACGTAACATGAGATTCACAACATAAAAAAATGAATTTTGTCTAAAATCAGTTTGTATCATGTAAGTGTAAACTGTTGATGTCCTCAGACCATCTTAGGAGATTTCTAAATTTATACATAGTGAATGCAAAACTCTTGTCAGTCATGTCTGATATTTCAGCTATAAGCTACATTAACATTGAGACTAGAGTTAATTTGTTGATTTGAAATGCTTGTCTATTCTTTATTTGTATTCTTTTTTCTGTACTGTTTGTGTATGTTGCCCTTCATACGTATTAGGAAAATACAGGCAAAATATCTCTGTTTGCTGTGGAGTCAAGAAATGTCTAAACATTAAAAGGTGAACATGATACAGTACAGAATCTGTCACATTTTTGTCACACAACTTTTTACCTGTTTCAACATAGACAATATTCCAACTCAATTGAACAACACATTTGTATTTTAATACTCCTATCTAATGTGGGCATTTTGAGACCATTGACAAGTGTTGAAGTGATGAACTGTGTCCTGATGCATTAATTGTTCACACATGAAAAGCAATAAATGTGTAGGATCAGTTTGATACACTTATGTGCATTTGGGTACAACACACATAAATCAGCATTAAATGCTGTTATTTTTTGTTGTTAAAGCATGTATGTGTTGAAACATAAACAAATGTTAAAGGCGGAGTCCACAATGTTTGAAAAACGCTTTGGAAAAGAAGACGGGCCGACTACCAACACACACTTATAGCCAATCAAATCAAATGCCGGGTTGCGTATGTGTGGGGCGGGTCTATCAACAGAAGGTCCAGATTCTATTGGGGTAGGGGCGTGTTTGTTTAGGTGATTTCAAATATCAACATTGGCTTTCAAACGTCATGGACTGCCTCTTTAATAAAATGTGACATTGTGTACTTCTCACATACTGATATTCATCTTATCAATTTCTGGTCTCCACAGCAAACTGTTTTGATACTTATGGAGGTCACTGTATATACTGTGTGTGTGTGTGTGTGTGTGTGTCTCATGAATGCTTTCACGTATTCGTATTGAAACCAAACTTTGTACATGCACTTGGGACTGCAATGCGAGGATGCACAAGATAAAAACATTGTAAAATTTTACATTTCACAAATCACGTTAGTGACCGCACCAGAGCAAGCACACTTTTGCGGTTCCTCCGGAAGTGCATTTTCTAGTTATTATTTTTCCCGGGTAGATTTTTTTGGCCAGCTCTAGCGACCAGACCGTTTGACGCAGAGACACCGTTCAAACTTTAAAATGTTTGGGCAGTACCGGTGTAAGTTGCTTGAGAAGATGAAGTCACAGATCCATGTCGTTCGGCCGCCATATTGGAGAGAACACAAAACCTTAAAAAAGTTTCACAGGTCACAAATTTTGTCCAAACTTCATGAAATTTCACGTACGCGATCCTTGGACCGAACCTCACAAAAGTTACCAGAAGGATTTTTGATTTTCGGAAGCGTTTGCGCGCCACAGCCCAAACTAAATGTGCGTCAACGCCGCCAAAACAGGAAGTAGTTCAAATCTCAATATGTCTGTAACATTTATTAACCAAAATGTTTATATGAACTCTTTACTCCAATGTGAAGATACCCAAGATAAAAAAACATTGCAGAAACATGTCTATATTATGTTATTTTCACTTTAAAATGTCCAATTAAAACCTGTGTAAAATTAAAAAATGTCATTAGCCTTTACCAGTAGAGGGCAGCCTTTACGTTCAAACGTGTTTTTTAGACAGAATGTAAAGATAGCGGCAGCCATCTTTAGAAGCTAAGCTAACAGGCTATTGCTCCGTGGAAAAGTTTGAATAACAATGGCGGGATGTAGTTTTAATGTTAAAATGGCAAAATGGAATTTAAAAGAGCTGTCGGGTGAGAATCGGGTGTTCCTTTAAGAGCCACAATACAGCGAAGAGCTGAGGAAGAGAAAGCAGAGAAACCCGGAGAAGAGGCGACAGCCTCTGCGAGCCCGTGGAGGACTCAGTAACCTCGGCTGCCACTCAAGCTTCGTATCGTATATGGACAGATTCCTGGATACATATTTTTAGAATCGTAAACTTCATCTTATTCACTATACAGTATGCGGTTTCGGACGCAAAACTGCAAATGGATTTTATATTCTGAATGCTTGAATCAACGCGAGCTCTCTGGAGAACGTGCATTTTCACATACAGGTAGGAATTATATGATTCAGACATATTTTAATCCCTTTCTTTTATTTCAGTGATATATGGCACGACAAGTTTAATTCCCTTTTTCATCAATGTAATACATTGTAAACGTATTAGTTTGTAAAGACGTCAGTTTCGCGTCCTCGGGTTGCATTGATCGTTTGGCATCGGTATTTTAATTAATTACGAAATTTGTATTTTATTTTTAAATTGCTATCTTGTGTTTCTGGCGCATTCGCGGATTAATGACTCATTTGAGTCGTTTTCATTACAAATTGTTGCAAATAAATGATTCTTTTGAGTCGACTCTTTACAAAGCGAATGGGCCAAATGTTTTAAAGTTGTTCGCGAATCAGTTTGAATGAATTGTTCAGATCGCTTCAAACACGGAATCGTCCGAAGCTGTTTTACTCGTAACCTATGTAGAAACACGCAGAATATAACCAGTGTTGGGTGACGTGGAAATGTATTTACCAATCTTTTAACTAAAAGCAAAACTTCACACATGTACCCGCCATTACATACGCGCGACCGCCGACCTGTTCGTCGTCAGACACAGTTAAACGCGTGCAACCTCCAGAAACACTGTAGCACAGATTGAAGAAAATCCATCGATGATTGACGTCTGATTCGCTGTTTAATGTACTGTATGATGTAAGTGATTCTCACAAAACACACGTGACATGACAACGTAAGAAAACATGAGTTTTGTCTAAGTGTAAACTGTCAATGTCCTCAGACCATCTTAGGAGATTCCAACTTTATACATATACAAAACTGTTGTCAGTTTACTTGTCTGATATTTCAGCTACAAGCTACATTTTTCTGTATACTGTTGGTGTATGTTGCAGTTTTACACATACTGTAGAAATGCCCTTCATAAGTATTTTTCTGTTTGCTGTGGAGTCAAGAAATGTCTAAACATTAAAAGATGAACATGAGACAAAAGTACAGAATCTGTCGCATTATTTTTTTTAATGGGCACTGAGCTGTGTCCTGATTGTTTACACATGAAAAGCATAAAATATGTAGGATCAGTTTGATTCACTTATGTGCATTTGTGTACAATACACATAAGTCAGCATTTAATGCTGTTGTTCTTTGTTGTTAAAGCATGTATGTGTTGAAACATAAACAAAGGTTAATAAAATGTGACATTCTAAACTTCTGGTATACTGATATTTATCTTACCAATTTCTGGTCTCCACATCAAACAGAAAAATCTTGTCTTTATTGTTCTGATACTTATGGAGGGCACTGTGTGTGTGCGTGTGTGTGTGTGTGTGTGTGCGCGTGTGTGCATATATCTAGATTTATTTTTTCATGAGTAACTAGTAACTCGCTACTTGAGTATTATTTTCATTGCATACTTTTTACTTCTACTTGAGTAATTATTTATTTAGTTACTTTTACTTTAACTTAAGTAAAGTTTTTGGCTACTCTTTCCACCTCTGTTAAAATCTTCATGAATCTAGGCTGAGTTTGCCACGTTGAAGCCTAAATAATCAGACAGATAGTAAGTTAATCGCCCATCGCTCACAGCCCAGCACCTGCACCACTGCATGCGTATCGCGCTGACAAACATTCACCTGATTTTACTGCCCTGACGAAATCTAAAAGTATAATTTCTCTTATTAGAAGCTAGCCTAATGTTTGCCAGTTATTAAAATGGCGGTTGTAGTTTAAATAGAGGTCGTGAAATAATTAGCATTGACAAAAAACTGCATAAAACAATGTTATATTCCATATTATAAACTTTTGGTTATGTGTACTTAAGTGAGTAAATAAGTTAAATTCTCAATAAGTGTGATATGGCTCTTATTTACCCCTTTAAATGTAGAATAAAGCTTACTCGGGTATCTTACAATGCACTTATGTTGTTATGCAGTTTTAAAATACAAAATACGAACATGTCTAGATGTAGATAAAGCCTACTTGGTCATATTACAATGCACAAGTTTTGTTGTATGCAGTTTGAAAATACATGTTTGTAGAAAAAGTATATTGTACAATGCACTGATTTTGTTGTTATGCAGTTTCAAAATACAACATGAGTATGTTTAAATGTATATGTAGTCATCATCACTGATATATCTCTGGCCCTCATGACAAACTAATTGAATAGCCCTGTCGTAGATGCTCAACACACAATCATATTCATCAATAGTAAAGAAATGAAATATTATTAGGCTATCAGTGCTGCTGTCGCTCTCTCCCATCGCTTATTTTAAAAATGAGCTTATGAGGAATAAAATGCAGCTTATATCTGCTGCTTTTGGTGACGTGAACTCTGGCCTACATTAAAGGTGCAGTGTGTAATTTTTGGAAGGATCTCTTGACAGAAATGCAAAATAATATACAAAACTATATTATCAGTGGTGTATAAACACCTTTCATAATTAACCCAGTGTTTCCTCTAGGATTTTTTCCAGCTGTGGCGGCAGGGGGCGCCCATGATGATTATAAATGTACATTTTTTTTAAAATGTAGAATATACGCTACAGTAAACTAACATATATTTTTTTATCATTTTCATGCTGTCATTTACTTTTCCTTATATGTATAGCATATTGCTTTTCTATGTTTGATCTAAACTGTATTTTCTTAAAAAAATACGTTTTATAGCTTCGTACAGATCTTTCATTGTGGTTTTAATGTAGTGTGCAAGTTCGTGCTCGTGTTTAGCGTTACAGAGTTGCAAAGTCACGCACAGTCCTTTTTAATAATCCGCACCGCTGTGATTGACAGAACACCCGACCAGTTATCCGACATAAGCATAAATTTTATTCCACACCCGGCATTTTTGACATAAAGACCCCGACCCGGTCACACCGCAAATCGCGCAGTTAAATAGAAACCTTTAACGTTCTTCGGACAGAGCTTAAACACAAATAAACACAGGGCCATTTAAAAACTGCTACCTCGGAATTGAGAGTCGAATTCTCGTCTTGGATGTTCCCGCAGTTCACTCTTGCCCGATGCATCTACGACGCAAATGACACGTTAATATTATTACACCTGTTACATCAAATATTATGCGTTTCACCCGCCGTTACCCCGACCCTGCTGTCTGAAACAGATGAAACAGTCTCACCTTCTGCCTCAAGTTTTTATTACCAACGTCCTATAGGGAATAATGTAAGTTTCCTTACAAACAGATTCGACTATTAATGTCTTGCAGTCCCATATGAGTAGTATTTAGTATTTAGCCTTTTGTTTTTGAAGAAATATCTTATCATTTAATGTGAAACTTTGAGTGTCGATCTGAAGCACAGAAGATTGACAGCTGAGCGGTCAGCAGCGCGCTGCGCTTATAGCCTATATTCTGAATAACTAATGACCTGATAGGTTGATATATGAGTACAGTGATTCCAAATGAATGTCCAAAAAACTCGTAATATGTTAAATCGAAAGTTTAATTATGTCTTTTCTCGCAGCTCTGCGCTGTGTCGGTGTATATGCGCCGGTGAATATCATACGCGTGATGACCTTGCACCTTAAATTACCCTACATTTATTGTCATACAGATAAAAGTAAAGCAACATTCGAAACTGTAAATCTTGTATTTTTATTTGTGTGAACTAACAATAAGGAGAAAACATTGTGCTTATTTAAAATCATTAAAAACATGACGTGCCTTCCGCTGCTTTAGAGCGCGTGACAAAAAAGAACAGAAACTCAAATACTTTTTTATTCATTTTTTCAATTTGATAATTATTTAAGTGTAAAATATTTCGTGTAGGCTTATTTATTTTATTATTATTTCTCAAAACAGAGACGTAGCCTAATCATCATCTGTTGATTTAAATCTATTTGTGCATAAAACTAAACCCATGGAAATTATGATATTTTAGGCAATTTATTTATAAAAGAGTGAACAACGCGAATCCAGAAAGGAATTTATTCATTTTTAAAGACAGCCAGTATGGCAGGGCTCTTTATTTTGCGAGCTGCCGCCGTGGGTTTTGTCTAGAAGGGATACAGCAAATGCCGAAAAATTTAGAATTAGATTTGGAGGCAGGATTATTAGGATGAAAACAGCTGCTCTGGCTAAAAGAGATACAAATACATACTACAATCGTGTGAAATTTTGTATTTAGAGTTGGGTTTGGGTGAAGGATTAGGATAAAAAAGTGCTCATACGGCAAGATTTCGTTTGCTGTATCCCTTCTATCCACAACCGCAGGCGTGGCGGGGATGTTTTAGGCGTGGCGTTGCGCCACGGTAGAATGTATATAGCGGAAACACTGTAACCGTTATGTTTTTATTACTTTAGAATGAGACGTTTTTATCTACATACACCGAGGGTCCCCTTACATGGAAGTCGCCATTTTGTGCTCCCATGTTTCTACAGAAGCTCTTAATGGACAAACTTTTTCATTAAGTTGTCTCCAATCATGACATGTTTGTCCTGTGGTGGCTACCGTAGCTTCTCTATGCATTTCAAAAGCGAGGGGTGAGCTGTGCACTGAGCTGTTGGTTGCAATTTGGAACCTCACCACTAGATGCCGCTAAAATTTACACACTGCACCTTTAAGTCTCATGTTTTTAAGATTATCTTAAGTATAGGGATGCACCGAATATTCGGCCACCGAAAATTTTCGGCCGAAAATGGCCCAAAAGAGCATTTTCGGTTTTCGGCCGAAATACTTTTATCACCGAAACAATACGGCCGAAATGATGACGCAAACCGAAGCCGCGACCTGCACGTGCTTGTCTGAAGCAACATGTATGCGATGTTGTGGATTAGTGATGGGTCGTTCGCGAACGAGCCGCTCTAAGAGCTGATTCTTTGTAGCGACCGAGCAGAGCCGAATCTTAAGACGCAGGCAGGGGTGTCACCGTAAGAGCCGGCTCTTCTAAGGGAGCCGAGCCAGAAGAGCCGAATCTATGAAAAGAGCCGGACTGCCATCACTAAAATGCAAAATGTAGAGCCGGAGCTTGAGCCGAAAGAGCAAAATCTATGGAAAGAGCCGGACTGCCCATCACTAGTGCGGATGTATTTAACCGCAAAAAGCCGCTCAAGAGAGCAGTTGTCTGTACGCACAGAGGCACATGCGATTGAAAGTGTCCGGTCCAGACGTGATCATCACACAGTGAGTACGCCCTTCAAAGATCAGAACTCTTAGTGTGTAAACTTTAGAGAGAGTCGCGCAAATGTGTCTCATACTGTAGTCCATTAACATACATTAGCCGAATAAAACAATGAAAAACAACGTAACGTTTGCATGCTGCGCTGTTTGGGATTTGCCCTGTGTGCGCACGCGTTTAAGTCCCCTCGATAGTGCACACACGAGTGAGACGCAAACAAGCGAACATAAAATCTTTGTGTTATTGACAGGGCACATATAAACAAAATTATCTCCACAGTATTCTTTTTCTAATAAAAAAATTTGTTTATGTCTTAAGTGTATGTATAGATTACAGTCAGAAACCAGTCTCTGCTTATTTAAAGAGACAGTAGCCTCAGTTAACCTACTTAAGTCTGTGTCATTAATGTTAATCAAACAACCCAACACAAAGAGAAAATCACTTCTGTAGATCTAAAAATAGGAATATATTTAATTTATACAATAAAGACAGTGTTATAACTCATTTAATTTGATTTCTGTACCTAATGTTAGCCCTTATTAATGTGCAACTTTGTTCTTTTTTATAAATGTCTTTGTTTTGTTTTTTATAAATTTCTATATTTCGTTTTTTTTTTTCAATTCTTTATTTGTTATTAGATTTTCTCCACCCCCTTTTCGCTGATCTTAAAAATAATCCGATCTGTGCCTCAAAAACTGTAATGTGATCCGAACCGTGAGTTTTGTGATCTGTCACACACCCCTAGTAAAGTTAGTACACAGTGATAGCCATAAATGCATTTGTACCAATAATTGGCATAATGATTTATTTCGGTGTTTCGGTTTCGGTGTTTCGGCCTTGGTTTCCTCTTTTTCGGTTTTCGGTTTCGGCCAAGAATTTTCATTTCGGTGCATCCCTACTTAACTCTTTCACAGCCAGCGTTTTTTTAAAAAGTTGCCAGCCAGCGCCAGCATTTTTCATGATTTTCACAAAAGTTTAATGCCTTCCAGAAAATGTTCTTCTTTGAATATATAAACATACAATATTTCAAATGAAAGAACAGACCCTCTGCTTTCAAACAAAAAAAACCGTTTCATCCTACCTTCAGTAGTTCTTTTGTAATCAGCTTTTGAATATGGGCAGGTTTCTGCAAAAACACCACATTTTGAGCAAAAAGCAGAGATAATTCCATTTTTGTGACGGACTTTACATAGAGATCCCATTCAGAGCGATCTTTAAAACAGACACGGACATGCAGCTGCTTGCCATAGGGCAATACTTCCGGGTTTAAAAAGTTGCGGAAGGGCGCCACCTGGTGGATAAAAGCGGTATTGCGGAAAGACGGAAAATCTCGTCATTGGCGGGGAAGCGTTTTCTCTTAATTGACAAGATATCTCGTCAATGGCGGGGAAAGAGTTAAGTACTAAAGGATTTTTGGTATATTATGTACAAAACTAGTGTGTGAAAATAGGGCACTTTAAAGGGATTGTTCACTCAAAAATTAAAATTATTTAAATTACAATTCTAAAAAAAAATTAATAAGAAAACACTGAGGGCTTGACATTTTGAGGAACTTGTCCTTCGGACAAGTAAATTTGTGTTTCACTTGTCCATGCACAAAAGTCACTTGTCCGGGTAAAGTTTTATAATATAATGTATTTTTTGTGTTTTGCTAATCAGTGGCAGAGCAAGGGATTTTTCATAGAGGAGTCGGACAACTAATTTTTTCTTACGCTTGTCCTACAAAAAATCCACTTGTCCCGGACAAGCGGACAAGCCTTAATGTCGAACCCTGAACATGTGCAACACAGCCGTTATAGTTGGTTCTAGGCTAGCTAGAGCGGGTTCTCTAGGCTTGTGATCCCTGTATTTACATAAAATGGTCTGTGCTAAGCCCCGGATGTCCTTAAATGCTGGAAGCACCCCTGGTTACAAGCCTGTATACATTTCTGTGTGTGTGTGTGTGTGTGTGTGTGTGTGTGTGTGTGTGTGTGTGTGTGTGTGTCAGGAATGCTTTCACGTATTGAAACCAAACTTTGTACATGAACTTGGGACTCCAATGCAATGATGCACAAGATAAAAAACATTCTAAAATTTTACATTTCACAAATCACGTTAGTGACCGCACCAGAGCAAGCACACTTTTGCGGTTCCTCTGGAAGTGCATTTTCTAGTTTTAAGTGAAGTTTTGGGAATTTAATTCTGAATAAATCAAAATATATTATATTTTAGCAATGTGTTCACCTTTTGTCTAGAATTTGCGGAAATGTACTCTTGCCATTTTATCAAGCAGCATCTCGACGTCTCACCGTGGACGCTTTATTAATAATAACTAAAGAGTTCATCTTTTATGGTCTGTTATTGGATGTTTAACATCACACCTTTTTTAAAAACACATTGTATTTTTTTCTTAATGAAAGAAAGAAATAGGTTGGCGGGTGTTGCCAAGTTCATGGTTTCCTGCAGTACTGTGCTACCTATAAACTACTGTCATGGGTTGATTTGTATATTTGTATGTTAAAGATGAACTGTTCATTATTTATCTTAAGCAGAGGTGGATACTACTTGAGTATTTTAGTTACATTTTCCAAGCATCTGTGGCTTATCTGAGTGTTTGTCTTGGGAAAAAATTACTTTACTAAAAAATGTTCACTACATTCTAAAGCATAGAATCATACTGTGCATATTAAAATTGATTTAATACTCTAAAATTGTGTACTTTTACTTTTCTTAAGAAACAGAGGCATAGGTAGGCGGCTGCCTGGGGCCCCTTATCAGCGGTCATAGTAGGGGGCCCCCAACCAACCTAAATAAATGAACCCTTATCATCATAAACACTTCAAAAGCATTGTACATTGTATTACTATTCTTAAGAAATACATTGAAACTTTGAAGTAGTTTGAAGTAGTACACTTCCTTCTTTCACATTGAAATGGACTAGTCCTAGTTTCTGTTTTTGCCCCATTGATTTATTCTCTATTGGGTTCCATTGTGACTATTAGTTTGTGTAGTGCTACACTTTGTGTGTTCTCTGCTTTCCATCTTCATTTTGGAGTAAACAATTTTTCGTTCTCTTTTAAAGATCGGGTAGGGGGGCCCCATACATACCTTCGCCTTGGGCCCCCAAATTGCTAAATTCGCCACAGCTTTTTACTTAAGTAAAAAAATACTAGATGTTTAATGTACTTAAATATTAAATATAAACCAAAAACTTGAAATTATCAATGTAGTGGAGTAAAAATTATGATGATATGCTTTGGAATGTGTTTTCCAAAGAAAAACACTGATAAAATACGAAAACTTGAAAATTTACTTTTATGTAGAAAGTAAAAATACTTGAATAGTGTCCGCCTCTGATCTTAAGATTGTATTTATGAGTGTTTTGGCATTTAGGCTAGTTTTTATTGGCATTTGGGCGGGTTTTGTTACGCAAATCTGGCAACCCTGATGTTGGAACAGTTGGATCAGTTAGATATTTGCAAGCAACTTCAGATTAAACAAATGTTAAGATCATGACAAACATTTCAATACAGGGTTTTACTACAAAAATAATATTCTTAAGCAATATTTTTGTCTTTGTCTGTATCAAGCTATATAGTATTAACTCTGTCCCTGCCACTGACGAGTTAACTCGTCAATTAAGAGAAAACGCTTCCCTGCCAATGACGAGTATCTCTGGCTTTCCACAATGTCGCTATTATCCACCAGGTGGCGCTCTTCCACACTGTCAGAAAAAAGGTACAAAACTGTAAATTTTTTGTCGCTGGGGTGGTACCCCAAGGTACTGTTTTGTAACTTTACAGGTATATAAACATAATACAATGTTGTACCTTTTGGGGTACATTACTATTCCTTAAGGACCTATTTTGTACCTTTAAAGGTACAGTTAACTGTTTTGTACCCCTAAAATTTAACTGGTACAAAATGGTTCCTTAAGGTACACAATAGGTCCTTAGAGTATAATATTGTACCCCATAAGGTACAACATTTCAATGCGTTTTACACCCATAAAGGTACAAAAAGGTACCTTTTAGGGTACCACCCCAGCGACAGAAAAAGGAACAACTTTGTACCTTTTTCTGACAGTGCACAACTTATAAAACCCAGAAGTATTGCCCTAGGGCAAACAGCTGTATGTCCGTGTAAGTTTTGAGGATCGCTCTGCATCTGATCTCTATCAAAAGTCCTTCACTAAAACACAATTATCTTAGCTTTTTGCTCAAAACTTGGTGTTTTTAAAGAAACCTACCCATATTTGAGAGGTGATAAAAAGAGAACTAATGAAGGTAGAATGAAACGTTTATTTATTTTTTAAAGCAGAGGGTTTGTTCTTTCATTTGATATATTGTTTGTTTTTATATTTTAAGAAGAACATTTTCTGGAAGGCATTAAACTTCATGAAAATCATGAAAAAACCGCTGGCGGGGAAAGAGTTAAACATCCACCTGGAAAGCAAAAGTGCATAACTAAACAATGAGGTTGAAACTAATGAAAAATCCAATAAATGACTAAATACACATATCGTATTCTCAAGATACATACTCTACACTTTAAAAAAAAAATGGTCCCAAGCTGTCCCGGGAGCAGTACCCTTTAAAAAGATCTAATATGTACCATTTAGGTTTTGGTACCAATACAGTATGTACCTTTGTGGTGCTACTATGAATTCTCCCCAAGTCCCAATGAAATCAAAACGGACAACTCTTATTTTTTATGTAATATTGCAGTGTTTATTATAAACAATTTATTCATTATTATTTTTTTAAAAATCATGTGCCCTCATAAACTTCAATCAAAATCTGAAAATGTCCTTTTACTCTCTTGTGGCGATCTATCTCTGATGGCATCAGCTAGACAGCTTGGGCTGGAGAATCTGTTAACTCCGCCCCCTACTGCTGTCAGTTTGCTGTGAATGAAACGCCCACTTTTCTATATTCAATCAAAGCACAGTGGAAAACACAAGCCACGGACACTATTTTCATTGCGTGATATTCAGTTTCACTCAGAAATATGTCACAATATGGCAGTAAAGTCGATTGCAACTTCCAGTTCATGGGGACTTTAAGAGCAAAGGTGCATTTTTTGAAAGAGTGCCACCACAGTTACAGCTAGGGACCATTTTTGACCATTTTGTCTGACAGTGTAAAGCAAGTACACATACAGGTAAATGTACAGTACAAGTAGATTGATGCAAGTGCTACAGAATGTAGCACAGACAGACCAATTTTGACCACCATCACTGTCTAACAGTGAGACACCATACAGAACAGTCAAAAATTTCGAGTTTTAGATCAAACCTATGCATTTCCTAAACACAATCCTATTCTCTACCAGGATTGAATGATGGCCCTGAATGATAACTTGTGGCATCTGGCTATGAGATGATTTTTTCTTTCTTCTTCCAAACTCAATAACTCCTCCACAAGCTTTCCACAAACCCTTCACAAGCTCTCAGCGTGCCCATGGCAAACCCTCTACTCTAAGGCAATAAAGTGTATTCTTGAGAGGAGAGAAATAGGGGCAAAGAAACAGGTGACACGCCTCATGATCGGATATATTGTGTTTGTTTTCCGCTGGGTCTGGCTTGTATAGTGCACATGAAAGGTCTGGTTTAATATACAACTCAAATGAATAATGAATGGAGAGCTCACAATATTTGAAATAGTGGTTTCATAAAAGACATTTATGAAAAATAAATGGCCCAGCTGACCGAGGATTCCTGCTGAGATGGCATTTTTATTTTTTTAGGTTTGTCAGAATGATTTGGGGCGAAAGCAATTTTGGCCATTGTTTAGTTTGTAGGACATGAGGGGAATCTTGGAATACAAAAACACTTCTGGTCAAAAATGAAGATTGTTCACTGTTTATTGTGTTTGCAAATGATAAAGGTCATGCCACATTTAGCAATTCTATATGGTCGAGGTCACATTCATTAAATTGAATTAGAAAAGTGTTTCTGTATCTTATGTAGTAGAGCATTGTTAGAAACATAAAGGTCATGGGTTCTATCCCAGGATTACACAACAATGTATAGTTTGAATTCATTTTAAGTCACTTTGGATTAAATACACCGCCCAAGTTGTCAATGTATCTTTAAACGTATACTTCTAAATTTAACTTGACGGTGTGTAAGTTGACTCCCTTAAAGGATTAGTCCATTTTCTTAAAAGAAAAATCCAGATAATTTACTCACCACCATGTCATCCAAAATGTTGATGTCTTTCTTTGTTCAGTCTAGAAGAAATTGTGTTTTTTGAGGAAAACATTGCAGGATTTTTCTAATTTTAATGGACTTTAATAGAACCCAACATTTAATACTTAATTCAACACATAACAGTTTTTTTCAACGGAGTTTCAAAGGACTATAAACAATCCCAAACGAGGCATAAGGGTCTTGTCTGGCGGAACGATTGTCATTTTTGACAAGAAAAATGGAAGGTGTGCACTTTTGAAGCGCAACTTTTCGTCTAGGTCCGGTCCAGAGCGATCTAACGTAAATGCGTAGTGACGTAGGGAGGTCCTGTGTTACATATATAAAACGCACATTTGCGGACCATTGTAAACATCAAACTGCCACAAAGACATTAATTAGTATCAGTTGACATACAACAATGTCGGAACGGTCCTCTTTCTCAACACATGTAAACACTGGGGCGGAGTTTCGCGTTCGTCCTCTGTGACCTCTTGACGTCATGACGTATTGCGTCGGGTCACGCTAGCACATCGCGCTCAGATCTAGACGAGAAGTTGTGCTTCAAAAGTGTATATTTGTAACCTTTACTGTCAAAAATGACAATCGTTTTGCTAGATAAGACCCTTATGCCTCGTTTGGGATTGTTTATAGTCCTTTGAAACTCCGTTGAAAAAAACTGTTATGTGTTGAATTAAGTATTAAATGTTGGGTTCTATTAAAGTCCATTAAAATTAGAAAAATCCTGCAATGTTTTCCTCAAAAAACACAATTTCTTCTAGACTGAACAAAGAAAGACATCAACATTTTGGATGACATGGTGGTGAGTAAATTATCTGGATTTTTCTTTTAAGAAAATGGACTAATCCTTTAAGGGAGTCAACTTACACACCGTCAAGTTAAATTTAGAAATATACGTTTAAAGATACATTGACAACTTGGGCGGTGTAAAATCCCTGAGCAGCTTCATAAAATGGACTCAACGATGTCTGCAGAAACCACTGCCTCACATTGAATGTATAAGATTTTATTATAACAAAAAAATTTATTTTAGAAATCTATACTACTTGTTAATTCCCAAAAGAATACCGCTAGTAAAGCGCATTTTGCTATTGACTTGATACAGACCAGAAGCGCTTCACCCCCCCCTTGAGTTTGTACCTGAAATATGTGCATAGAGTCTATTGCTTTTGCAATTCACACAGCATTCAATGTTCTTCGAGTACACAGACACATTATGTTTGTGCCTTAACGTGTGAAGGAGAGTAATGTGCAAAGTCCAGAGAGCAACAGAGTATATCAAGCTAAAGGCTATTTCACCCTGACCTTTAGAAAGGGTCACAGAGGCAACACAGCCATCATGGTTTGGCTCGCATACACACACACACACACACACACACACACACACACACACACACACACACACACACACACACACACACACACACACACAGTCATAGTTTTCAGTCGTGCTACCCAGATGTCACAGCACAGCTCCGTTCTCAATTTTCTCCACACAGTCGACAGGTGAGAACGGCTCTCCAATCTGCCGTAAATCAGCCGCTGGAGGTGAATTAAACTCAGAGTAAGTGAAAAAATGTCCAGTGGCTTTCAGACGTCAAGCCGCTGAGGCGTCCGCTAATAAAAAGCGATATCCCACGATAGCGTTTCCAGGTGTGACTGGAATGTAATGAACTCTGTACAGCTGGATGGAGTTTGTAAGGGTTAAAATGAGACTTGGCATTCACACAAGAAGCTTTGTAACTGCAGTCCGTGAGTAAATCAGCACCTAATTTAGTAGTACTGTTTCTTCTAAAGGCTAAATTTTGCTAGCGGGCTATTAGCTTTCTGTACATGTTGCCACATAATATGATGTTTATATGAAAGTCACAATGAAAAAACGCAAGTAGTGATTTTCCCCGTCGTGACGTATATCTGAGTAAAACAGATTCTGAAATGAGAAAAAAAGGGTAGGGAGGGATTTAAATTCCTTCAAAAAACTGATTGGATCGTTGAAATGTGGCTAACTGCTAATCGCAGATTAGATTAACATTGATTATGAGGGCACATTAATTTGAAAAATAATGAAGCTCACAGATAAGTACCACACTTTTTTATTCCAAAAAAAATTTTTGTTTTTAATTTTAATTACATCTTGACTTTAATTATGCAACAATCCGTTTTTCCTTTAGACAAAATCTATGGTCAAATATTTTTCAGACTATTTGAAACAACAAACAATGCAAACTAAAAGTAACATTACACAAATGTAACCCGTTAAAGCTGCGATTCTTAACTTATTTTAAGCAAATAAATACGCCTACAATGTCAGTGTTCAAACTTAGTGTCTCCTTACCTACATTCACAATGAAACGATTTAATAACAGTGGGGGCCGGTGACTTCTTTTTCAAGGGTGCACGATGCGAAGCTCGTCAAAAAATTTATTTAGCCCGTCGTGTGTGGCTCCTCATGTCAAAATGTGTTTGGCGCGTCACGTGAACATACAGTATGTTTATCACGAGTCATGTCAAAATACATGAAGAGGTTTATGATAAAAGAGACGCTCACGTTTGCCAGATACTCGCTTAATCTCATGTATAATCAGAGTTTAGTGTGTTAAGTTAGTGTCTTGCGAGTATTTTGTCAACATGAACGTCTCTTTTATCATAAACCCTTTCAACGGTTGTGCAGCAGACATGTATTTTGACATGACGCATGATGAACATAGGTTCACATGATGTAACAAAAACATATTTTGACATGACGAGCAAGACACATGACACTCCAAACACATATTTTGAATTTGCGCCCCTCGGAAAAGAAGTCACCGGCCGTCATTGTTTAATAATGATTTACAAGTTAAGCTGTTGGGTATGATTTTGTGAGAAATTATAGTTTGATGTCATTTGATATTCCTACCCAGTCTCACGAAATTACGTACCTATAGTCACGTAATTTTTTTTATTCTTTTTCGTGATATTGTCACGAATTTCCTTTTTTTTTCGTGATTGTATCACAAATTTCTGTTTACATGTCATTGTCACGTATTGGTTACTCAACTGCTTTTTTTCTATATTCAAACCATTGTCGCTTCAGTTTAGGGTTAGATTTGGTGTTTGCGTTAGGATGCACTTTAAGTATTGGTTTATACAATTTTTTTTATTTATTTTTTTATATTTTCTGATTTTAAAACCATTGTCGCCTGGCGTTAGGGTTAGAGTTGGGTTTGGGTAAGAATGTCATTTTATATAAATCAAACCCTAAACCGAAGCGACAATGGTAAGAAAGTAGCACAAAACAGTTGAGTTACCAATACAATCACGAAAAAACGCGAAAATTTGTGACAGTATCATGAAAAATAATTAAAAAAATTACGTGACTATAGGTACGTCATTTCGTGAGACTGGGCTGGATAATAAATATATATAACCTGCAATTACATGTTTTAAACAGAGATGGCCAAACATGTAGCTTTTTAATTTACGCAGAATTTTTGCTTGAATAATTATAGCGATCAAGAAAAATTTGAAAAATGAAGGCAAGATACACAATAAACAAAGACTGTGCGTGTGTGTGTGTGTGCATGAATGTTCAATAATAGCAGCATGTGCCCAACGGCTCCACCAGAAGAAAGGCTAATTAAACTATCATTGTCGAGTCGTCCCCTTGAGCCCACGTATGCCGTCCTGTCGACTTTGTTGTGCCGTCATCTCAGTCTCTACCACAAGGCCACTCTCCAGGCACCGGATTGGGAGAGAGGCTTTACCCACAGACCCCTGCTCCTTCCTTCTCGTCCCCTCGATGGCAGGAAAGACACCAGACATCAAAGCACGAAGCCCTGAGCGTGTTTAACTAAGAGAGTCGGCTTCACAGCAATTTACCGTTTGGTTTCACAGACACAATGCGCTATCACTTCTGATGTGGGCTGTGAATTGTGAAACGCAGCCCCAAAGACAAAGACATGTTACGAGGGGATGATAAATGTTGCTGTGTAGGCAGTTTGGAAGACAACTTTGAATTAATCTTCGTCTACGACTGCAGGTTGGATCGGGTTTAGCGTTGAAAAGCTTTCTTGATATCTATTACAGAGCGGCATGATAAAAATGCCCGTGACTACAGCATATTCTCGTGAGACCGAAACTTATTAAAAAGTCCAATAGTGTGTACACATGACCATCACTCAGTCCCCCAACGAATTTCATTTCGATCAATTCATCCCTTAGTCCCAAACATACCAACACTCGCGCCATGGATGAAAACACAATCCTATAGCGCCAGGACGCGAGGATTAGTCATTGTCAGTAAAGCTTAGCAGGAAATGCTTAGCTCACATGCTTAGCCGAGCGCACGATATCCAGAAACATTTGTCAACCAGCACCCTGTGACAGACGTATGTTTTACATGCAATCCAATCAGGAACCCAACACATTTGGATGGCTTGTCCAATGGAAAAATAAACCAAGCCCGAGCGAAAGGTCTGCTCTAGGCACGCAACGCAAGAGTTGGATTTTATTGAAGCTCCTGAGCAAATGGCCTGATCTTTTGCCACACCCTGTCATGTGCAAGTGACAGCGTAGAAAACGCATGCAGCAGATGCGAGAGAAGAAAGAGAGCGAGCGAGCAAGGGAAAGCAGCGGGAGAGGTGTGGTAAAGGAACGACTCAAGATGAATGTTTCCCATCATGCATTTCAATCACCCACCCAATGATTCATTTCGCAGACACTTGGGTAATTATAGGAGTCGGCTCTTCACCTCCGGGAGAGAGAGAGAGAGGAGACTGACAGAGTCAAGAGGAAGAGGAAGAAACGAGAGATGAGTACCAATTCGCGGGATCCCTACCCAGTGTTTACTGCTCCCTACGGTGCAGGGAGATGTCTGTGGAGGTTTACATGCCTTAATACAGTCTGCTAAATGAAAAAAATTTAAATGTATAATGATGTTTACTTTGCAATGTATATGAAATTGTGTATCCAGCGCAATGCAAATGAAATATTTCAGAAATACAAAATGTATTTTATGCATTACAGCTAAATAGTATTGAAAATGTTAACTTTATAAATATTGCGATATCGTACTGTTTTCAAATTCATAAAATCCGTTCAAACAATATTAAAGGGGACATATCATGAAAATCTGACTTTTTCCATGTTTAAGTGATATAATTGGGTCCCTGGTGCTACCATCAACCTAAAAAATGAGAAAAATATCAACTTAGTTCGGGTAAACCATTCTCTGCAAGCATGTGAGAAAATAGGTAATTGAAATTTGGCTCCCCTTGTGATGTCAGAAGGGGATATTTCCGCCCCTTAATCTGCACTATCCAACCATGGCACTGCCATTTAGTGAAGATATCAACTCATTTCATTTTAAAGGACCCATTTAAAACCGGCACATTTTTGCTCACACCTACAAAGTGGCCATTTTAACATGCTATAATAAATTATCTGTGCGGTATTTTGAGCTGAAACTTCACATGTGCTCAGTGGACACCAAAGATTTATTTGACATCCATAAAAAGTCTTGTGAAATGTCCCCTTTTAAAACATATTTTAAAACCAAGCTTAAAACTATACTGCATGTCAGAGCCAATGGTGTAGTAGACAGTACTCCGATATATGGTGCAGACGCACTTCTGGCAACTCGAGTTTAATTCCCGGCTCAAAGTCCTTTACCGATCCCATACCCCTCTTTACACCTTGTACTTTCCTGTTATCTTCTTATTTAATATATATATATAAAATATAATTTTATTAAAAAATATATACTACCTGCACTTATACTCATGCATCCCCCATCTGCATCTAAACCTGATTATACAAAATTGTGAAATAACAAAAACATACAGTTACTGCAAAACATTGTGATATACACTAGGGTGGTCCTTATAATGGGTCATTTTTTTATAATGTTCAACTCTCACCCCCTAAATGTGTTAGGATATCAATAAGAACACATTGTGCAAAATTTTGAATTGTTTCAATATCTAGAGGTTACTCAAAGCCTAAAACTTACTTCTTGGAGGGTAACTTTGTTCTAGTTATTTCAGTCTCTTCTGATCCGAGTTACCATATAGCGGACTCAGTGTATATTGTCTATTTTGCTTCATTCACATTAAAGCTTTCTAGCTTTGAAAGACATATCACAACTAAAACAGGAGTTTTAATTGCATGGAGCATGGTCAAAGTCCATTGCTGCCATAAGTATATATTATTAAACAATTATACACTCACCTAAAGGATTATTAGGAACACCATACTAATACTGTGTTTGACCCCCTTTCGCCTTCAAAACTGCCTTAATTTTACGTGGCATTGATTCAACAAGGTGTTGAAAGCATTCTTTAGAAATGTTGGCCCATATTGATAGGATAGCATCTTGCAGTTGATGGAGATTTGTGGGATGCACATCCAGGGCAGCTCCTGTTCCACCACATCCCAAAGATGCTCTATTGAGTTGAGATCTGGTGACTGTGGGGGCCATTTTAGTACAGTGAACTCATTGTCATGTTCAAGAAACCAATTTGAAATGATTCGAGCTTTGTGACATGGTGCATAATTCTGCTGGAAGTACCCGTCAGAGGATGGGTACATGGTGGTCATAAAGGAATGGACATGGTCAGAAACAATGCTCAGATAGGCCATGACATTTAAACGATGCCCAATTCGCACTAAGGGGTGTAAAGTGTGCCAAGAAAACACCCCCTACCCCATAGCACCACCACCAGCAGCCTGCACAGTGGTAACAAGGCATGCTGGATCCATGTTCTCATTCTGTTAACGCCAAATTTTGACTCTACCATCTGAATGTCTCAACAGAAATCGAGACTCATCAGACCACGCAACATTTTTCCAGTCTTCAACTGTCCAATTTTGGTGAGCTCTTGCAAAATGTAGCCTCTTTTTCTTATTTGTAGTGAAGATGAGTGGTACCAGGTGGGGTCTTCTGCTGTTGTAGCCCATCTGCCTCAAGGTTGTGCGTGTTGTGGCTTCACAAATGCTTTGCTGCATACCTCGTTGTAACAAGTGGTTATTTCAGTCAAAGTTGCTCTTCTATCATCTTGAATCAGTCGGCCCATTCTCCTCTGACCTCTAGCATCAACAAGGCATTTTCGCCCACACGACTGCCGCATACTGGATGTTTGTAAACCATTCTTTGTAAACCCTAGAAATAGTTGTGTGTGAAAATCCCAATAACTGAGCAGATTGTGAAATACTCAGACCGGCCCGTCTGGCACCAACAACCATGCCACGCTCAAAATTGCTAAATCACCTTTCTTTCCTATTCTGACATTCAGTTTGGAGTTCAGGAGATTGTCTTGACCAGGACCACACACCTAAATGCATTGAAGCGACTGCCATGTGATTGGACGATTAGATAATTATAATAATGAGAAATTGAACAGGTGTTCCTAATTATTCTTTAGGTGAGTGTACATGCTAGCACAAAGCAACACATAATACGTGAATGTGTTAAACTTCAAAGGTCTTGAGCAACCTATAAATATTATTTAATATTGAAAAAAATGTACCAATTTTTTATATTCAAACATATTGGTGGGGTGAGAGCATGAACTTTTAAAAAGTTTAAAAATAAGGACCACCCTAATATAAACGTCTGTGATATTGCAATTATTTTAATATAAAAGTTTCCCCCCAATACTCATATTCACAAACCCACACATGCACACTTCAAGTGATATACTGATGTACACTTGTCCCTTATGCCACTGCCCTTCAGACTCAATATATCTATGTGCCTTTCAATCTGAATTATCACTTAAGATGGCCGAACACTCTTTGAGTCTACTTGGCAGGACACGTCCTGGATATTGGAGCGTACCCAAAGAGTTTGAAAGGAGAAAGAGACAGACAACAGCTTGAATAAATGATAGTGGGATAAGAAGTGACTAACTGAAGTAGAGAAAGTGTGAAGGAGAGGAAGAAAGGACACTGGGCAGCACAGATGTTTGGATGATGGCGACGACAACATGTTGAACGACGTGCTTGGTGAATTTAGAGGAACAGTAATTAGTTTTTTTTTTTAATAACTGTTCTGGATTACCTTGTTGTGGTCATTTGAAAGATACAAGGCGATTTTCTTCATCTCAATCACTTCGGGGTGCTGCGAGAGAGAATGTTAAATCTACATAAAAATAATTGCTGCAAAAGTGAAGACAGGAAATTGACAGATGACTAAGGGCAGATGAGAAGACAAACGAAGGGGGGCTATGTTTAGGTGGAGTATATTTGACAGAAGGACATTGTGGTTTGATGGTGGGGCTTTAGGGCACACTGAGATTATTCCAAATGTCAAAGCTCCCCCTGTTGGACAGATGTATAATTGCTTGAATTTTATAAATGAGCACTATTCTGTTTATATGCAAATAAGATTCATCAATTTAGAAACTCTATAGTTATAAATGATTTCTATAGAGAAAAAAACTCTACAGTTGGAAATGATGGTTGAGGATGAGAGAGACTATTGACTATGATCTGAAACGTGCCGCAGGCTGGGTGCAGCGCTGTGCACAAACACGACCGAGGCGTAAAAAGGCGCCATTGATTTTGCTGCTGTTTTTGCTGTCAAACAGGCAAAATATTCTTGTTGCGCGGAGTGTGGGGGCTTGTTATAATGTATTGGATAGGGCCGGTTGACTAATTCAGTTCAGTGGAGTGTTTAGTCATTGATTGTACCGCCACAGAGAAAACAAGAAAGCCATTAAGACAAAGGCGCCCATTCACCGGCCGTACAGACAGCATTAAACTTCACTATCCACGAGCTCCATCTGTATTAGATTTACCAGCTACTGTACATGACAAGGCCAGCAGGACTATTTTTCCTACACTGCTAAAGGTGAATGTAGCTCAATTTGCACTGAAGACATATAAATGTGAAAGAATGTATTTGGAAACAACTAATACACAAAAACATTCCCATACGATATAGATAGAAATTCAGATAAACGGACAGACAGATAGATAGAAGGAACGAGGGAGAGACAGAGATGAATCAACATGTATTTCTGACAGAGAGACAGACAGACAGAATTAAATCAAAATGTACTTATAAGACACAGAGAGACATGTATAAAAATTTACTTCTGACAGAAAGACAGACAGAGATGAATCAAAATTTACTTCTGACAGACAGACAGACAGACAGACAGACGGACAGAGAGTGATAGAGATGAATCAAAATTTACTTCTGACAACATAGAGATAACAAAAATGTACTGACAGACAGACAGACCGACAGACAGACAGAGATTAATCAAAATTTACTTTTGATAGACAGACAGGCAGACAAACTGGCAGACAGACAGGCAGGCAGGCAGGCAGACAGAGATGAATCAAAATTTACTTCTGACAGACAGACAGACAGACAGACAGACAGAGATAGAGATTAATCAAAATGTACTTTTCATAGACAGACAGAGCGACAGGCAGACAGACAGACAGACAGACAGACAGGGATAGAAATGAATCAAAATTTACTTCTGACAGACAGACAGACGGACAAAGACAGACAGACAGACATGAATAAAACATTTACTTCTGACAGACAGACAGGCAGGCAGATGGACAGACAGAGACAGACGATATAAATATGAATCAAAATTTACTTCTGACAAACAGACAGGCAGATGGACAGACGTACAGACAGACAGAAATGAATAAAAAATTTACTTCTGACAGACAGACGAACAGACGGACAGACAGGCAGATGGACGGACAGACGGATGGACAGAGATAGACAGACAGACAGACAGACATACAGACGGAGATAGATGAGAGTCAAAATGTACTTCTGACAGACAGACAGACAGCGTTAGAGATTAATCAAAATTTATTCTGACAGACATACAGACATACAGACAGGCAGATGGACAGACGGACGGAAGAACTAAGACAGACAGACAGACAGATGGACAAACGGACAGACAGGCAGATGAATGGATGGACAGAGACAGACAGACAGACAGATGGATATAGATATGGATCAAAATTTACTTCTGATAGACGGACAAGCAGATGGACAGACAGACAGACATGAATAAAAAATTACTTTTGACAGACGGACAGGCAGATGGACAGACAGACCGAGATAGATATGAATCATAATTTACTTCTGACAGACAGACATGAATAAAAATGTACTTCTGACTGACAGACAGGCAGACGGACGAATGAACAGAGACAGACAGATAGACAAACAGACAGACAGACGGAGATAGATATGAATTAAAATTTACTTCTGACAGACAGACAGACAGACAGATATGAATAAAAAATTACTTCTGACAGACGGACAAGCAGACGGACAGACAGACAGACAGACGGATATAGATATGAATCAAAATTTACTTCTGACAGACAGACAGACAGATATGAATAAAAAATTACTTTTGACAGACAATCAAACAGACAGACAGACAGAGTCAGACAGACAGACAAATAGAAAGACGGAGATACATATGAATCAAAATTTACTTCTGACAGACAGACAGGCAGACAGACAGACAGAGAGACAGACAGATATGAATAAAAAATTACTTCTGACAGACGGACAGGCAGATGGGCAGACAGACAGACAGATATAAATAAAAAATTACTTCTGACAGACGGACAAGCAGATGGACAGACAGACAGACAGACAGACAGACAAACAGACAGACAGAGATAGATATGAATCAAAATGTACTTCTTACAGACAGACAGGCAGATATGAATAAAAAAATTACTTCTGACAGACGGACAAGCAGATGGACAGACAGACAGACAGACAGGCAGACAGACAGACTAACACAGAGATAGATATGAATCAAAATGTACTTTTGACAGACAGGCAGACAGAGAGACAGACAGACAAACAAACAGACATAAACAGGCAGGCAGGCAGACGGCAAACAGACAGACAGACAGACAGACAGACAGACAGAGATAGATATGAATCAAAATGTACTTCTTACAGACAGACAGGCAGATATAAATAAAAAATTACTTCTGACAGACGGACAAGCAGATGGACAGACAGACAGACAGACAAACAGACAGACAGACAGACAGACAGACAGAGATAGATATGAATCCAAATGTACTTCTTACAGACAGACAGGCAGATATGAATAAAAAAATTACTTCTGACAGACGGACAAGCAGATGGACAGACAGACAGACAGACAGACAGACAGACAAACACAAAGAGATAGATATAAATTAAAATGTACTTTTGACAGACAGGCAGACAGAGAGACAGACAGACAAACAAACAAACAAACAGACATAAACAGGCAGGCAGGCAGACGGCAAACAGACAGACAGACAGACGGAGATAGATATGAATCAAAATTTACTTCTGACAGACAGGCAGACAGACAGACATAGAGATGAATCAACATTTTAGATAGATGAATAGATGGACGGACAGGCAGAAACATGAATCAAAAATTGCTTGAGGAAATGCAGACATATAGAAATTGTACAAGAACATGGCATTGTCATTTTCTAACACACAGCCTTGCACGCACTAAATCTCTGTGTCCTTCTTTCTCTCGCTTCTGCTTTTATGTTGTATACATCTATATTTTTATGACTCTGGGCACTTTGAGCATAAACATGAAGCTTTGTTAGATATTTCCAAGGCCTCGGCGAGCAGGTGCAGGGCCATTGTGCGCAGCTAACAATTTATCGCCCATTCCTGTGCTGGAGAACACATTCAATAATATGCCAAAAAGATTAATCCACACATGCAAAGAAACAAACACACGCCAGAAAATGTATGCATGTGGCTAGAACCACACAACAGTTTGGTCTGTACAAAGGCACGATTTTAGATGTTTTAATTAATTTAATTAGCACTGCCTGAAATAAAAGACCACCACTGCAGGATTGCTCAAGGTCTGTGGACATCAGCACGTTTTCTGTTTTGGGGGACACAGCTGGCCACTGAACTAGGAGAGCGGTAAATTGAACTTAACTTAATCTCTAACTTTGGAGACACATTGCTCCCATGAGCATAGCTGGGACTGAGCACTGGAGCAGATGCACCCACTACAATTGCATTTTAATCTGATAAACCGCACAACACAACTGCCCCCATTTTAAAATAGCCAATAGGATGCGCCATTCGGAGGCTATTAGTTTTTATGTGCTTGGGTTATTTAGCCGGACCGCATTGCTAAACATCACAACTTCCCTGTAACTGGGTTGCCATATATTTATTGATACATTTACCTGTATATGGTGGTTATATATAGGTATAAGCAATTGAATTTTCTAAAATCAGGCACCGACTTCTAAATGCATGTGAGATCTTGTAGCTCAACTGGTAGTGCATTGTATTAGGTTTAATTCCTAGACATACTGATAAAATGTATAACTTGAATGCATTTAAAGTCACTTTGGAAATAAGCATCTGCCAAATGCATTAAATGTAAATATGCATGGTTGTAATAAGCATCAGATTTCTAAAACCAAGCAAAAACAGCACCCATTTCATTCCTGGTGGCGTGCTCAGCTTCTTCAAATGGAGTCTGGACCAAACAGGCCACATTAATAACCCGTCATAAATTTTGCTGCATGTTCCCCGGGCTTGTGAAAGCTGTAGGCAGACTCTGATCGGTTGCTCTCGCTGACGACTGCCAGGGTTTCGGATCACCCCGGGGCTCACGGCCGGGCAGAATATGGCAAACAAGCCGGTAGATTTATGAGACCTGTGTATGTACTGATAAATGAGGTAAAAATGCAAGCTTTAGGGCAGAGGCGTAGCAAAACACAGAAGCGTGGCGACAACAAAAACACAAGCATTTCTGAATAAAAGGCTTGCTTTGAAGTCAAAGCTCAATGGAGACACTTACAATAATACTGTGACATGCGGCATGGTAGATATTGCAACAAAAAGAAGTAAACATTCAAGCTAATGTGCAAATATTGGGGAAAAGTATGCATAAAGAAAAACCAGTCAAGCCCAGAATCCATTTACATGTAGATGCTTTTATTCAAACTGTACGTTTTATTTGTATGTGTGTTCACCGAGAATCGAACCCTTGGTGCTGCTAATGCAATGATCTACCATCTGAGATACAGGAACAGAGCTATAATTTCAAGTTCAATACTTATATAAAGTTAACTTGCTGAAGTATCTTGATTTATTTTCTAGTAGCTCTGTCGGTGGAGATTTGTGATAACAAACATCAAGGTCACACAGGTTTCCTAGGGAACACACAAATACAAGCTACACTTTCAATGTTAGTCACTAGATAAAAGCATCTGCCGAATGCATAAATGTTAATGTAATTTCTCAGAATACCAGACTAGCGGATGAGACTTGGCCTTCTGAAAGATTTTGTTTGCAAGAAACTTGCACAAGATTAAATAAAAGCAGACAAAGTTTTTCTTTCCTGTAATAAAAAGCAAAGGACCTTATCATCAATATTCAGAGACCCTGTAACAAAGCCCTCAACATAACCATGACTCTCTTTTAAATTACATTTGTGCATTTTGCAGATGCTTTTGTCCAAAGCAACATTTGTATGTGCATTCAAGGTATACGGTTTATCAGTAAGTTTGTTCCTTGGGTTTGAACCCATGACCTTTGTACAGCAAATGCAATGCTTTCCCAGTTGTGCTACATGAATACAAACTATATTATATGTGAAACCCGCCCAAATCAGCGTCGGTTAAACAGGCGTGAGAGGAAATAGCCGCAATTGTCTCATCAGCTGCGCCAAGCACTACAATGATGTCAGGCGACGGGGGATCCCAAGCTTGCCAGCATAAATCGGGCACGCCGGGCACACAGGAGGACATCGCTGCGTCCACCCTCACAGCTGAAGGGGTTTGGGGGCTTTGAAATCGGACACAAGAAACGCAAGCAAGGTCCAACCCCAAAGTACACTTACAAATCAAGTTCACATACATTAAGGTTTCTTATGAAAACATTTTAATTATTATTTAGATAAAATAAACGTAATGCAGCCACACAACAAACTATGAAAATATTTTAATCGTTATTTGCATGATAATTGCTAACGCTCCCACACAAAATAAATAAAAACTATAACCACAATGCTCACCACAATGATTTCCCTTATCTCATGTATTAATATTTTTTATTGTAACAATTTATGATTTAATGATTTCCCTTATCTTATATTTTTTTATTGTAACAATTTATGATTTGCAAAAATAACTGTTGCATCTGTGTAGATTAGATAAGCAATGCGCGTTGTGCGCGCTATACATTATGGTCAAGCATGCGCCCTTAAAATAGCATAATGAACCACGCGCAACGCGCCACTGACTTTAGACTAGTTTTTTTTGGTTAGTAGCGCAATTGTTTTTTGAAACTGCAAAATAGCATAAGAGATGGTTTGCGCCGGAGCACGCCTCCTTTTTTGTGCTGAACCGCCCAGGGAGCGCAAGTTCATTCCCTAGTTTGCCGACGTGCGTCTGTGGAGGGAAAAACCCGCTGTGCGCCAGTGCAAAATACGAAATGATACATGCGTCAATGACAAAGTCAATTGCGCTGGGTGCAAGATAGGGCCCATTGTGTTGCTTATGAAGTTTGTGTTCGTTTACGGATTAGCGTAACGATATAGTTACTACGTCTACACAACCGAAAGTGTGCTTTAACTAATTCTGATGTAAAACAGTTGTTTATCTTGGTTATTTTGGTAATGTTTTTCAATTTGTACTGCAAAGTTTTCTCACTGGTGAATGAGACATGAGATGTGACCGTCTGATCTGTGCATGTTCATGTGTTTTGAAAGAGGCGTTACTTTGAACGGCGATTTGAATGGAGGTTGGAACGTGATTTCATTGGTAGTCGGCTACCGTTAGCATTTTTCAAAATGTGGTGCCCTACCTTTAAATAAACGTTAAAAAGGCTGCCATTTTGTTTACATTACAATACATGTTGTCAAAAGGTTGAAATCAAAGCCGATTCTATTAATACTACAGCAAGGTAAACATGGTAAACAAGTCTTCAATCAGTAGATTGTAAAATGATGTGAAACAGAAGATGAGAGTTATGAAAGCACACAGAAAGTAGGTGGCGATACTGTATGTGGTCTTGACATCTGCATCCCATAAAAAATACAAGAACATCAACATCTGCTGTTCAGTCCTTTTAATATGAACTGGAGAGTAACACAAATGATGAACAATACAGAAAACATACAAATGATCAAAATAAAGATGAGGAGGTCATCGACTTCATCGACCCAGAATGCACCATCCGCAAAACATAATGTAAGCCTCCACTGCTTAAAATGAGTATTACATGTTAGGATTTAAAGTAATAAAAATATTTAAAGTGCACCTATTTCATTGCTAAAAACAATGTTATTTTGTGTATTTGGTATAATACAATGTGTTCGCGTGGTTTATGGTCTACATACTGTACACTTTTGTAGCTCCAGATTTCACTCTCTTAAAGGGACACTTCACCCATTTGCATAAAGCTTTGTAAAGTTAGAACCCCAGTCATGTTTTTGAATGGTCATGCATAATTTTCTCAGTTGCCGCTGAGACAGGAGAAATACAGATTTCAGTGTTGCACTTCCTTCTGTCAATGATGTAAAAATCATCATTTTGCATCATTGAAAGAAGGAAGTCCAATATCTTTGTTGAGGGAGTAAGACTACAAACACCCCTTTTCTCGGTCAAATAGGCACCAAATTCTAAATGTATGTAACGTTTCGACTACAAATATGATGCACTTTCAATAAAGATTAATGTTTCTACGGGTGAAATGCTCCTTTAAAACGCACTGATTTTGTACAAAACTCATTGATTTGAAAGCGTTGTGTCCCTGATTGGCCAGCTAATCTGTCAGTTGTGATTGGCCTGAATAACTCTGACGTCAGCAGGAAATGTGACGCTCCTTACCATGTTTGAAAGATTCGGTCACCATGCAATGCTAACAGGAGTTAACTTACAGGCTGTGAGTCAAAGCAGGAGGAATTATGATAATGTCGGTCTTGTCTACATCACCAATCCCAGGAAGTAAACTATTGCCTACAATCCGTGTGTTTGTTGTAGTCCAAGAAAAGAGATTTACGTTGGAGACGATAACTCGCGTCATCATTTATTATGGGGTTTGTACCTTTTGCATATCGTTAAAATGTACTAATACACACTTACACACCAAAGGAAATGTAAAATTGTGAATCGGACCATATGCGCCCTTAAATGTCTTTCTATCAATAGATTTTAATAGTAGAAGACAAATATAAAGTTTTGAAGCATACAAGTATTCATAGTCGAGATACCTCCGCAAGCACAAGCAGGACCCCGTCCGCACACAGACCCAGCGCGAGAGCCATCCCAACAGTTGAGGTCCAGTGCGTTCGGTTCACGACTAGGCTGAAGGCAGTCAGGAGAGGGTGGGTATTGACAAGTCGAGCAGCAGGCAGACAGACATGATGTACAGCCCGGCATAATCAGTTTCCAGGCTCATTAATCTACAGCTACTGCTATTCTTGATGAGAGAGTGATGCATGGAGAAAACAGCTCTCTCCAATGTCACCCTGAACCACTCACAGCTTCCCGAGAAGCAGGATTTGGGATCGGTGGCATTTGACACATTATAAATAAAGCAGAATCCAAATAAGAGAACCAAGTGGTTTGAAATTGCGATATTTAAATGTATTTAACGGCGAGTCACTGGAGATACTTGAAACAAAGGTGCAGTTTGATCAAATATATTATTTACAGTAAGAGAGTGCCTCTCTTTTCAGCACATATAGCATGAAATTCTGTACATTTGATTGTCGCTGCTTTCATCCGTCTTGCTTGCTGACCTGACATAAAGCTCATTTATGATCATGAATCAAAGTGAAAGGTCAGGTTTTTCACCGTAATAACATCTACATCGCCTCTAATCTTGAGGAAGAGAGTCATTAGCCTCTAGGGTGCTTCTGGAGACCGACTCGGGGGCGGGGGAAGTTTGGAAACACGGTCCCATCGGACATCATGAATCTCGAGGGAATAACGGGCCGGCATTCACAGCCACACTCGAAAAGGCTAAAGGTTGTATACGGGAGCTTTTCGTGTAATTGTAACATCTCCCAAAGGGCGGGTGGCATCAACAACGGCCTGCTCCATCATACTCCTATGTGTTTATTTTCAGGAGAGGACGTGATCTCCAATCAAAGGCGCCCCATTAGTTTTAACCGGCACGTTTTGGGTCAAGACGGGATACACTTTTTCATTTGAAACTTGGTTTCAGAAAGCGATTGCATCTTCAACGAATGAGCCATCAAATTACAAGGAAGTGGGAAAATTGCATGGCCACAGGGGTTCCAAGCAGGATCCTTGAGAGTGCAATTACAAAAATAATGTGACTCTTCAATGCAACATGGAATTGTCTGTGTTGAAGTGAAAGGTGCGCGTTAACTAGCGGCCACCTTATTTTTTTCCAAAGTCATCAGGAAGAACAGCTTTCCAACCACATAGTCCCTTTAAGTGAGCACACATTGCATTCCCTTCATTTATATGGAAATGGAGATCATCAGCGTTCCTATTAAAGACAAGCCATAAGAGTCGGCCGTGAGAGACGATGGAGTCAATGGGCCTTGCAGTGTGATGCAGAGGTCCGCTCGCTCGCACCATCCCTTGCGAAAAGCTATAGCATGTGTGTTCACACCTCCATAATGCTCCGTGAGGCCAGCAAGTGACAAGTGTGACACCAGAACAGTACTACCGTATGACACCACCTCATCTTAATGACAACAAGGTCGTCCTCACAGTGAAATGGGGGCGGACATCTTCAACGGCCGGTCCAAACGGCAGCTCGTAAACGCGGACATAAAGTCATTTGCGGTGGAACTGGGTTATGTTTTTTAAAGCATGGCTGCCTTATGAAGTCTGACATACAAGATCGGTTACACTCCAGTCCATATATCACACATGAAATGGTAGCTTGAGCACAGAGACAATTTCAGGAGTCAAAGAGGTAAGCATGTAGTGAGCGAGAGGTGCAGACATTGTCAAAATAAATGGTCAAAATGTGCACATCTGCAGCTAAAGAGTTTATATTAGTGGCTTATATTTCTACCAAATGTAAACATATCTGTACCTTTTTAAAGGGTGCAAGTGACAACTTTTGAAATGACTGTTAAAATGTCTATACTATATATATATATATATATATATATATATATATATATATATATATATATATATATATATATATATATATATATATACATATATATATATATATACATATATATATATATATATATATATTTGCTGTTGTACATTAGTAAATTATATGACACATAGGCACAAACTGATGATCTAGATAAGGACTTTATGCATTGCTGTTTTTTGTACTTATATGTTAATAAAACAGGACAATACTGCCACTTAGTGTTGAAGTGAAGTCACACACTTTAGCTTATTATATTTAGCTGTGGCTTGACACAAACAATGGACATATAAATGAAGTTTATATAAGTGAACATATAAGTAAAGTTTGTCATTCACTACTCAAACCTGGCCAAATAGAAACAACGGCCAAACATATTAAGAATAAACAAAAACAAAAAAGAAGGACATATTTTATTCATTCAAAACACATAAAAGCTATAAAAGTATTCATTGAGCTTTTAAATAAGGCACTATTTCCCAAAATACTGTATTAAAGAGCACCTATTTCATAGCTAAAAACAATGTTATTTTGTGTATTTGGTATAATACAATGTGTTTGCGTGGTTTATGGTTAAAAACACATTATTTTCCACACACTGCAAAAAAAAAAATTTCAAGAAAAAAATTCTTGGTATTTTTGTCTTGTTTTCAGTAAAAATATTTAAAAATTCTTAAATTAAGATGCTTTTTCTTGATGAGCAAAACGACCTAAGAAAATAAGTTTATTTTTTGGACCAAAAATATCAAATTTAAGTGAATTTGTGCAAAGCAAAAAGCAAAAAAAATCTGCCAATGGGGTAAGCAAAAAAATCTTGAACAGTTTTCTTAAACAATAAATTCAAGAAAAATTCAAGAAAAATGTGCTTACCTCATTGGCAGATTTTTTTTGCTTGTTTTATGCACAAAATCAAAATTTGATATTGTTGGTCTGGAAACTAGACTTGTTTTCTTGGGTTGTTTTGCTCATCAAGAAAGGCATCTTAATTTAAGAATTTTTAGATCTTTTGACTGAAAACAAGACAAAAATACTAAGAAATTTATTTCTTGAAGTGCATACCGTACATTTTTGTAGCTCCAGATTTTTTTTAAGATTCCTTCATTATATTAATATGTGACCCTGGACAACAAAACCAGTCATAAGGTGCACGTGCATATTTGTAACAATAGCCAACAATACATTGCATGAATCGATTTTTTATGCCAAAAGTCATTATTAAGTAAAGATCATGTTCCATGAAGATATTTTGTACTTTCCTGTAAAAATATATATAATAACCATATTATTAGTTATATGGGTTGCTAAGGACTTCATTTGTACAACTTTAAAGATGATTTTCTCAATATTTTGGATTTTTTGCAACCTCAGATATTAGATTTTCAAATATTTGTATCTCAGCCAAATAATGGGTCTCATTCACTAAGCATGTGTACTCACCAAATTGTTCGTAGAATGTGCGTACGAACGTTTTAACTAACAAATCATGATTCAACAAAAACAATCTTACTAAAAATTTCTTCTAAATGTTTGCAAAAACATAAGAACAACTTAGACCACTCGTATGCAATAATCATAAACAAGGAAAAATATATAAAATATATAACACATATATATATATTTTCATTGTTCATGATTATTGCGTACGTGTGGTCTAAGTTGTTCTTACGTTTTTGCATACATTTAAGAAATGTTAGTATGAAAGTTTTTGTTGATTCATGATTTGTTAGTTAAAACGTTCGAACGCACATTTCACAAACAAAATTTGTGCGTACGCATGATTAGTAAATAAGACCCATTGTCCTATCCTAACAAACCATACATCAATGGAAAACTTATTTATCCAGATTCAGAAAGGACCCTTGTGATGGGGTTTTGTGGTCCATACTTTAAGAAAGGATGTGTTCATCATATACACATTTTTTGTGTTATGCTATTTAACACATTATGTGTCATTTTGTGTTAAAATAAAACACAAGTTGTGTTAATGGGGACATTTCACAAGACGTTTTTAAGATGTCAAATAAATGTTTGGTGTCCCCAGAGTACATATGTGAAGCTCTAACTCAAAAAAGCATATAGATAATTTATTACAGCATGTTAAAATTGCCACTTTGTAGATGTGGGCAAAAATGTGCCGTTTTTGGGTGTGTCCTTTAAAATAAAATGAGTTGATATCTGCACTAAATTGCGGTGCCGTGGTTGGATAGTGGCAGATTAAGGGGCGGTATAATCCCCTTCTGACATCACAAGGGGAGCCAGATTTCAATGACCTATTTTTTCACATGCTTGCAGGTTTACCCAAAACTAAGTTACTGGGTTAATCTTTTTCACATTTTCTAGGTTGATAGAAGCAACGGGGACCCAATTATAGCATTAAAACATGGAAAAAGTCAGATTTTCATGATATGTCCCCTTTAAAAGTAACACAAAATGTGTTGTTTCAATAATAACACAAAGATGTGTCTGGGACAAAGCATTTAGTGTGTTGTCCCTAAACTAACACCAATTGTGTGCAAGGTCACTTAAATAACATAGGTTTTAATGACAAACGCTTTTAATATCCATTAAATACCACTAGAGGGCCTCGGGTACCTAAACTTGATGGTTTCTTCACATCTTTAGAATGAGCATTATAAATGTGTGTGCATAACTTTTCTGTTCCATTATATTTCAACATCTATACATGTCTTGCCTCTCTTACAAAAATGAACTATGGTTTTATTATAGAAAAAGAGTAACATGTTTTTTGGCGTATTGATTACTATTTGTCTGTAGCTCAGATGTCTTAGTAACTTCAAACATTTTAGTGTAGTCATAACATAAATTAATGGTTTATGTTAAAAATAGAGGGTGAATTAACAGACTAACTACTAATTAAATCTAGCTAATTTCATCTTTAAACACATCATGCTTTAAATACATAATGTGCAATACTTGGGTATCTATAAGACATAAATATAACACTGAATGACACTTCAATGCCAACAGAGCGATTCCTCTTCATTGTGTCTTAAAGCGTCCGTTCCCTGACACCTGCTCACTGAGTGTACGAGAAACACAGCAGCTAATCGAATCAATCTGCATGACAGACATCCTGTACTCTCTATCATGCAGCTTAAAACACCATCCCGCCTTTGCCAAGATGTACTTGTTCTCAGAGTCCTGAGCATCCATTTATTCACAGTAATTATCTAAACACAAACACTATTAGTGCTGCAGCAGGCTCGGCCTGTCACTGCTGGATAGCTGAGAGCTGCGGAGACTCCAAACAGACACTGAACATGTGAAGGGGTGTTGCCTTTAACTGAATTGAGATCATAGCGCTCAATCAAAAATAAAACTCCTGTCATGTTATTTACTTATGTTCCTGTAGAGTATATGGTAAAAAAATGGTTTCCAGCTATCACTAGGGCTTTACCCTTCGAAAAGGTCCTAATATGTACCATTAGGTATAGATACATTTGGAACCAATTTGTACTTGCGTGGTGTACTTTTCGAAAGGGTACAGCCCCTGTGACAGCTATAGGAACAATTTTGACCTTATCATTTAGCACCGCAAATGTCATTGGTTTTGATTCCCAAGGAACATACATACTGATTAAATGTAAACTTTGAATACACTGTACACTGATGATAATATGCTGGATTTACTAAAAAAAGAGCATAATTTTGCATCCACTTTTTAAAGTAAATTTTAAGCAATTGCTTAAAATTCCATGTAAAATTTACTTTAAAAAATGGATGCAAAAATGATGCACTATATTTTAAAGTAAATACAGCCTATAATTTTTAGTCCACTGCCTAGTTAGTTTTATTTACTAAAATAATGCAAGTAGTTTCAACCAAAAATTATTAATTTAACTTCCTTCTTACAATTTTTACATGATAGAATTTAGTTGAATTTACTAAATAATAGGTTCATTTAGAATTACTCACCTTTTGTGTTATTTTTACTAAAATGTTTTTTTATAGAATTTACTCATTTTATTTAGTTAAATTTACTAAGACACAAAATCATTTTTTACAGTGTATGTTGGATAAAAGCATCAGCCAAATGTCTGATAAATGTGCGTTGAATGCTTTGGACTTCATCTGCCAAATGCATAAATGTAATAGGAAGCCATTGTAAAGCATTTTTTAATCTTTGTTAATGCCAATTAATTTGTTCATATAAGTTTATTGTGCATTACACTGCAAAAAAACAATTTATTAATTTTTTTTAAGGTAAGTGGTTGCAATAAATTTATTTAAGCTACATTTAAACAAAAGTTTTTTATTTTATTTTATTTTACTAATTGTTTTTGTTTAAATGTAGCTTAAATAAATTGAATATTTAAAAAATATGTTTATTTTACTAATTGTTTTTGCTTAAATGTAGCTTAAATAAATTGAATATTTAAAAAAATATTTTGTGACTTAGTAAATTTAAAATGAGTAAATTCTATTTAAAAAAAAAATATTCTTGTTTTTTAACCAAATTTGAGCAAAAATAACACAAAAAGGTGAGTAATTCTAAATTAACACATTATTAAGAAAATTCAACTCAATTTTATAATATAAAATTGTAAGAAGGAAATTAACTTAATAATTTTGTATTGAAACTACTTTATAATTATTTTGGTAAATATAACTAGGCAGTGACTTGTACAATGGAAAAAAATGATTCATTCAATTTAATCAATGTAAGTGGTTGCAATCAATTTATTTAAGCTACATTTAAACAAAAGTTTTTTATTTTACTAATTGTTTTTGTTTAAATGTAGCTTAAATAAATTGATTGCAACCACTTACCTTAAAATTTTGAGTAAATTGAATGAATCATTTTGTTCAGTGACTGTTAAAAATAATACGCTGGATTTACCTAAAAATATTACTGCATCATTTTTGAATCCACTTTAAGTTTTACATGAAATTTTAAGTATTTGCTTTAAAAAGCAAATTTTAAGCCTAAATTGCTTAAAATTCCATGTTAAGCTTACCTAAAAAACTGGATGCAAAAAGAATGCACTATATTTAATTTTTTTGTATCTTATTCTTGTGAGTGTAATAAAATGTCTTAGTAAATGCTGAAATTAACATGAACTAAGATTCATAAATGCCTACCTTGATAACCTTATTAACAATCTTATTATAAAGTGTTACCAAAATTTCACTATAAGGTACACATACTGTAAAAGACACCTAAGAGCACACAATACTGTATATAAATCAAGCAAAGCATATCATAGTTGGTTACACCATGTGGTCATGAGATCTGTTCACAGCTCATGTTCCAGTTACAGATGGCCAGATATCATCTGAAAATATCCCAGAGCTTCAGTTAATCTGACTCATGGCTCACGGAGAACGAAAGAGAGCCGAGCAGAGAGAGAGACAACAACAAATAGGCATTTGTGATGATAAACAAACATTCCTATTGCCCCTATCCTTCTGTTGTGAGTAAAAGAGTTTTAAGTTGAGATGTATTGGCATTGCAAAGCCATCAGTGCAACAGATTTATAGTAGCGTGTCTCTATCAGGCATTAATATCTCAAAAGCACCACACTTTACAAATTGACCGATGTAGTATGATAAACGTGAGTCGGGAGTTTTTCCTCTGGATTGTTTTGAATTGTTATTGCTCAGCAGTTCCCCGCTATGAAATCCATCAGCCTTCCATTTGGCCCGGATAGATGGCACAGGTCGCGTCTAATGGCCGACCATGAACCATTTTGGTGATGAATCCTTGAAATAATCTCGAGATGAGTAAAAGTCTACTTACAGCTTTTGCTTTGTAGTGGAAAAAGCCATTTTTGACACATAACTTAGGCCAAGACAGAACAATACAGTATGCTGTATAGGACAGAAATATAATGGATAAAAACTACTTCAATTACTTTCCTAGAGGAGAATTTGCAACGGTTTGTGTTTTTTTTTATTTGAAGTGCAGTATAGGGAGCGCACTTAGCATTTTATTTCCATTAATGGACAGTTATATCACAGTTTATGTAGTATGCATTAAAAAATGTGATGTTAATTGGTTAAAACGACAAGAAATACACACTATAGCCACAATTATGACGTAAAACAACGTTTTACCTGAATGAGCACGGTATATTTGAAGAGATAAACGCGATAAACGGCATTTAAAAAAGTTACCGCCAAAATCAGTATTGTATCTGGTCAGTATTAAAAAGTAATTTATTCATTTTACAGAAAACCTAACAAACAATGGAAAGTACACCAATTATTTATCTTTCAGATTTATAAATCTCAATTTCAAAAAGTTTTTTCCAAAAAAACATATGCTTTTATGCTTAACCTTAAATATATAATTGTTGAAACAGATGAGTTACAAAAAAGTTCACCCCCCTCACAGTTGTCACAAAAAAAACTTTTTGTACCAGGCTGTAAACATATTATTTTCTGCTGGAAAGTTGGGCATGGGGTCTTTCAAGGACTAAATTTGGGGATAAATTTCAAGTGAGAGCAAGGTTACATCGTGTTACCTTTTAAGATACAATGTTACAGCTCCCTTTCGAGGGAACTTGCACTGTGTCACTGCGGTTACACTTTGGGGACGCTTCCAGGGGTAAGTGCGTCTGAATGTGTATATCAAATTCAATCAATGGTGAGGCTTAACGACAAAGACAGGGTGACGCGTGAGCCAGGAAGTATATCGCTATCTGAAATATTGCCAAAGATGGCGTTACAGGGACGCAGGAAGTATGGAAAGGGAGACGCAGCGTCTCGTTCCCTTCTCAGGGAACAACAGTTACATACGTAACCCGAGACGTTTTCATGACAAACACAACTATGCAAAAAAGTATTTTGGTATGAATCAACATTCGCATACAGAAGATATAAGCATTTAAAGGGAACAGTTTAGCACGTGTGCTTAAAAAGTCTAGAATTTTTATGATATTATTCTACACTACACAGGAAATAATATGGATTATTTTTTTCAGAAAACGTCTTGCATAAAATAGATTCAAGCACTTCAATGACCTGTATCTATGTATGTATATTTTTAAAAGCTTTCCAGGGCCTTGATTTTTCCCCCAGATTCAAAAACTTTCAAGGACCAATGGGAACCCTGGATAAATTACAGCTTAAGTCACTTTGTGTTGGCTTTATCAGAGAGATCGGAAGGTTGCCCCTTGCTTGAGACACACATCAGCCGACAGCTCACCTTGACAAGCAGTCATATCACAGACGTGAAGGTCTGAGGTGAAGCACAGGAGCTGATCAACAGATGGACCCGTGTCATACACACAGAGGTACCATCACCTCTACTGCTCCTCTGCATTCAGACACAACTCATAACGTCGCTGATATTGAAGAAATGTAAATTATTCCTGCAGCTCAACTGATAAAGCTTTGTGTTAGCAGCAAAAAAGTTCCCAGGGAACACACACACAGTGAGTCTTACGCCGATTATGCTTAATAAACTGATAACACGTGGGGTCATGTAAACGCGTAAAACGGTTTTCTTTAATCGGGGAAAGCCCATAAACAGCGTAAGCAAAAACCGATCGGCACAGGTAGTTTTTTGCACATTAAGCCGATTTTGCGCGTCATGTAAACACCTTAAAGGAATAGTCTACTCATTTTCAATATTAAAATATGTTATTACCTTAACTAAGAATTGTTGATACATCCCTCTATCATCTGTGTGCGTGCACGTAAGCGCTGGAGCGCGCTGCGACACTTCGATAGCATTTAGCTTAGCCCCATTCATTAAATGGTACCAATCAGAGATAAAGTTAGAAGTGACCACCAAACTTGCTGGTATAACTACTCGTCTTAAATAGGAAAAACGTTGATGTGTTTGGTCACTTCTAACTTTATCTCTAAATGGTACCATTGAATGAATGGGGCTAAGCTAAATGCTATCGAAGCGTCGCAGCGCGCTCCAGCGCCCACGCGCACGCACACAGACGACAGAGGGATGCATCAACAATTCCCAGCCAAGGCAACAACACATTTCAACATTGAAAATGAGTAGACTATTCCTTTAACCGGCTTTCTCACGGTTTTGTCCATGTGCGCATGTCTACATGTGTGAAAGATAAACGTCACACGCAGAAGTAAGCGCAAAGTAGCGCATAAAAGTCTCCGCTAGACTAAAGCAGTTGGCAGAGAAACTGTGAAAATAGAAGCTCATGTTACATTTACAGGTTCTGAAGACCTGAGAAAATATATATAACTGTACAGCAAACAAAATGTTGATGTCTTTCTTTGTTCAGTCGAGAAGAAATTATGTTTTTTGAGGAAAACATTGCAGGATTTTTCTCATTTTAATGGCCTTTAATAGACACCAACAATTAACACTTAACTCAACACTTAACAGCTTTTTTCAACGGAGTTTCAAAGGACTATAAACAATCCCAAACGAGGCATAAGGGTCTTATTTAGGGAAACGATTGACATTTTTGACAAGAAAAATAACAAATATACACTTTTAAAGCACAACTTTTCGTCTAGATCCGGTCGTGATGCGCCAGCGTGACCCCACGCAATACATAATGACGTCAAGAGGTCACAGAAGACGAAAGCGAAACTCCGCCCCAGTGTTTACAAGTGTGTTGAAAAAGGACCGTTCTGACATTGTTGTATGTCAACTGATACTAATTAATGTCTTTGTGTCAGTTTATTGTTTACAATGGTCCGCAAATGTGCGTTTTATACACGTGACCTCCATAAGTCACTACGCATTTATGTTAGGTCGCGCTGGAGCGGATCTAGACGAGAAGTTGTGCTTTAAAATTGTATATTTGTTATTTTTCTTGTCAAAAATGATAATCGTTTTGCCAGATAAGACCCTTATGCCTCGTTTGGGATTGTTTATAGTCCTTTGAAACTCCGTTGAAAAAAAACTGTTACGTGTTAACTCTTTCGCCGCCATTGACGAGATATCTCATCAATTAAGAGAAAACGCTTCCCCGCCAATTACGAGATTTTCTGTCTTTCCGCAATACCGCTATTATCCACCAGGTGGCGCACTTCCGCAACTTATACAACCCGGAAGTAGCGCCTCACGTGAAAGAGGAAGAACTCCGTGTATGTTTTAAAGATCGCTCTGCATCTGCAGCCAGTTGGACCAGCTGTGCGTAAGTTACAACGTAGCTTAGTTACGACGTAAATGGGCACTAAGTTACAACTTATGCACTACTAAATGTTTTTGCGTTGCACCATTAAACTTAGTTTAAACGTAACAATACGTTGTAACTAAATATTTAAGGAAGCCCCTGTCCATGAATAACGCTTGGAATAAGATGTCATCCAGATTATATAACATTGATGAGCTCGTATTAATTATGAAGAGCCGCAAATTCGTCAACGATTTTTCAAGAACTGTTTAATTTTCTGTGTATCCATCAATTAAAATAAGATTTAAAATTTCTTCCTGTTTATTTTCTCTTCCATGTGTGGGATATATATTTTCAATTAAAAGTGTAATGTTTTGAGTTCGATAACATATGCTTTAACGTCTTTTTTTAACTTTCAGATTAGGCGAGACAAGAATGAGTTTGAAATTACGTACTGTTCAGACTATTTCCTGTTTGCCCATTATAAGGCTTGTGATTGGGTTAAAGCAACACCAAAGAGGTTTTTTTACCTTAAAATAACGTTTCCAAAAAAGTTTCAGTGGTTCATCCACACAAAACAGGGTGAATGGCGCTTTCACATTCGCTTTGCAGCCCTCTATCGGCCAAAACCTCACTAAAGAATTTTCCAACCGTCGGGTAGTGGTCCTGTAGTTCGAGTGAAAACTACAAAAACTTGCTTTACGGCAGACCTACAATCCAATCAGAGCCAGCTACGCTGCAGTATTTACGACAGTGGTAATGAACAATTACGCTTCTAACCTGTAGGGGGAGCAAAGAGCCAGAGTTCTTTAGTGTTGCTTTAAGAAAAATAAACGTCATTCTATGCGACAACGCATTACTTTATGGAGAGCTTACGACCTACTAGCTACGTTCTGCCTTAAGAACAAGTGGTGCAACCGAATTAAGTAAAGAGTTAGTTATAAACTAGCTAGTAGTTACTAGCCTCTAGTTTGGACTTTACGTCCCAGTTTAAGTATGAACTTACGAACGATTGGTGCAACCCTACCCTGATCTCTATCAAAAGTCCTTCGCAAAAATGGAATTATCTCAGCTTTTTGCTCAAAATTGGGTGTTTTTGAAGAAACCTACCCATGTTTGAGAGGTGATTACAAGAGAACTAATGAAGGTAGGATGAAACGTTTTTTTATATTTGAAAGCAGGGGGTCTGTTCTTTCATCTGATATATTGTTTGTTTATATATTTAAAGAAGAATAATTTCTGGAAGGCATTAAACTTTTGTGAAAATCATGAAAAATGCTGGCACTGGCTGGCAACTTTTTTAAAAACGCTGGCAGGGAAAGAGTTAAGTGTTAATTGTTGGTGTCCATTAAAATGAAAAAAATCTTGCAATGTTTTCCTCAAAAAACATAATTTCTTCTCGACTGAACAAAGAAAGACATCAACATTTTGGATGACATGGTGGTGAGTAAATTATCTGGATTTTTCTTTTAAGAAAATGGAATATTCCTTTAAGACAGATACATGTATGGCGTTGGCTTTTTGAACGACTATTATGTACTATAGGTGGTGACGTCACTGCCTGCGAGAAAACTGATAATTCTCCATGTCGCATGTAAACGCATGAAAATTTTTGATAGTTATCCGCTTATTCTGTGCATGTAAACGTACTCACTGATAAAACGTCTGACTTGAATACACTCACTTTGGATTGTCAGCCAAATGCAAAACAGTGTTTCCCAATTTTATTGCTTTATTCACTCCCAAAGCTGCAGTTGTTAGGTTAAAAAACCCTTTATGGACACCAAACATCAATTTGTTCTTCATAACTACAGCTTTTATTATATCTTACTAAGGGTGAAAATAGACTTGCCAAGTACGTATATTGTGCCTTTAATGAGACACTCGAGCATATTTGTCTTTCACAAGTTTTAATACATTTAAGGGGGCAATTACAGAGGAACTCTGCGAAAAAGACAGCATGTGTATTTTTAAATGGATCCCAGATGGGACATTTAAAGAAACATCTAAAAATGATATCAGACTACAGCACTTTACTACTGAACTTGAAAAAAACACACTAAGGTGGTTTTATCGAAGCAAAAAACCTAATACGTGAAATAGTTAACACGTGTATGAATGATGTGATGGGTAAACAGAATTTAAATTTCTTGATGAATAATCCAAAACAAGTGTAAACTTATTTAATTATGAAATGTAAAGATCCCAGATTTTTCCAGAGACCCTTCTCTCTGGACCACCAGCTCATCCAGGCAGTAGATAAATGCGGACAGGGATACAGATGGTCTTGTGTACATACACGAACAACAACTGGCTTATTACAGCATCATAAATGCCAGGAGCAGCTTGCTAAATACTTAAGCACAGCATAAAGATGAGAAAAGTGAGAGAAATTGTGTTTGTGCTGTTTATGTGTGTCGGGTATGGGCAGATATAAGTGTGTGAGTATTTGTACTGTATATGTGTGTGTGTTACAAAGGGTCCATGGGGAGAGAATGCATTTGGTTCATGTTCATGGTGTTGCGGTATACTGATAGCAGATAGGAAAGATAAATCGCATGCTTTGCAGGGTTGCAGACAGATTACCAACAAACCTCGGACTGCAGGTACTATCAATACATGTTAAATAATTAATGCTTGTGTCCAAACAGCAAAGGCTTTAAAAAATGCTGGTTTATTTTAACCCACGGTTGAGAAAAATGTGTGTGTTCCCTGGGATCAAACCCATGACCTTTGCATTGCTATTGCAATGCGTTAGCCAATAGAGCTACAGGAACATTAGTTATACAAACTAAAACTAAAAAAAATCAGTATAGCATTGGTGCCCGATACAGCTTGTTTTAAAGCTACAACCCCAATAAACTTTAGTGTGCAACTCATGTCATACGATTTGGGATGCAAACGATTTGGCATGTTGGGGAAAGATTTGTGCCATGTTGTTTTCAAGTGATTGAATTACAATTCAAAACAAAAAAAAAATAATACACTCAGGGTGGGACTTCCAATATACAACATGATCTCACAGAAAGTTGTGTTATAGTCACTCAAAATGTATTCGTGTCCATGGCACGAAATTCAGCTTTTTTGTGTCTTTTTCATGACACTCGCACAAATTTCTATAAATAGTTTTTCGTGTCCCAGACACAATTTTCTTTTTCGTGTCATTTACGTATTATTTTCTCAATTTTTTTTTAATTTTTAAATCATTGTCGCTTGGGGTTGGGGTCAGATTTGGGGTTTGGGTTATGTACTTTTATGTATTGGTTTATACATGTTTTTCTTCCGCTTTTAAAACTATTCTCGCCTGGAGTTGGGGTTTGGGTTAGGAGGTCTAAAAATGTAACAGAAAGTGATTCTGACCCAAACGCCAAGCGACAATGCTAAGAAAATAGGAAAAAACTATGAGAAAACAATACATAAAATGACACGAAAAAGAAAGTTGTGTGACCAACACGAAAAACGATTTATAGAAATTTATAAAAAAATAGTGACACAAAAAAGACATTGGTGCTCAAGGCAAGAAAAAAAGCTGAATTTCGTGCCATGGACACTAATAAATTGATCCAATTTTGCGTAACTTTAACACGACTTTCCGTGAGATCAGTCTCTAAATATCAAACAGACTTTCAGACTTTAGCCAATAAGAAGTCACCAGTCAGCCAAAAGACTCAAACTCCAAAATACTGAGCTTAAAACAAAAACTATTTTTTTATAATTGTGATTAAAACACACTGGTTTAATTTTGCTATAGCCGAGAGGTTAGGCAGTAAATAGTGACTGTTTCAGAAAGGATTAAAACTTTATAATTAGCTTTGAGGATTAGCAGGAGTTTTAAAGAACTCTGTCCAATTTAAACTTCAAAGACGAGTTAATCGGTTGGAAAAACTGGCGAATTGTCACGTTTGCTGAATGCTCAACAAAAAATTACATCATTGTGCTTCCGTGCAACATACCCATTACTGGGTAGTGTGTATAGGGGAGAGCAGGGCACAACCTAACGCTTTTTGGATATATCATTCAAAAAATATTTAAGTTAGATAAATATTTTTTTTTAACACAATCAACATGCACGTCTCTGCTCCACTTTAAGTTTGTTTATGGGACCTACAGTTATTGTACAATTACACCAAAAGTGACAGGAGTGCAAACGTTACACCCCATAGGTGGGGTTAATTGTAACAAGCAGAGAGTTTGTTGTAACACCTGCTAGAAAATTTGGTTAAAAGGAAAATAATATAATACAATTCTGTCTATATACTTAAGGTGGATAATGTTTATATATCTGCCTATAATAGATAGAGATATCCACACATTCATCCATCCATGATCCTCCATCTAACCATCCTTGTATTATGCATCAATGCATACAAATAAATTTTTTGAAATGGCTGCACAATTAAGACAAAAAAAATTCCCCCTGATATTGTATTAACAGTTATCATTTTGATGAATAGTATTTACATTGTTTTCATTTCATTATCATTGTATACTTGAGGCTTTACACTGTTACAACTAACACCGCTGTGTAAAAAATTTTTTCAATCCCAGCTATTACTAAATGTGGTCAAAATGGTGTTATGTTTTAGGTAACAAGACAGTGATTAAAATAATATAAGGTTGGATTTGCTGACCCACACACCCAACTTAGAAATCGAAAAAAATTTAAGATGAAGAAATGTACTTTAATGCCTTCAAAACTCTCTTTGTTCAATATCTTAACCAAAACACATCAAAACTTTTCACTAATTCACAGGACATCATCACATCTGACATTAAGAGAAAAAGTCCAAAAGCACAGATTGTTCGGCCCTACATAATATGTAAAGTAGCTGCGTTATAATTAACCCCGTGTTAGTTTGTGCCCCGCTCACCCCTAATTGTGACACATATAAGGTATTGTGCCAATTTAAGTGCTAAGACTTTTAAATATATGAATATATTGAGGGCCCTATTTTAACGATCTGAAACGCAAGTGCGAAGCGCAAAGCGCAATGGACTTTTTGGGCAGATCTTGGGCGCTGTTGCTATTTTCCCGGCGGGAGAAATAACTTTTGCACCAGGCGCAAATCAATAATGGGTTGGTCTGAAGTAGGTTCATTATTCATAGGTGTGGTTTGGGCGTAACGTAAACCAATCAGAACGCTATCCAACATTCCCTTTAAACGCAAGGGCGCAAGTTCCATGGCGGGTTGCTATTATTATGACGGATTTACCAGGCGCACGCCAGGAGCGGTTCACAGCCGATGAGACCCACGTTCTTGTAAGAGCAGTCAAAGACAGAGAAGTTGTTTTGTATGGGGATGGGAGAAACCCGCCCAAATCAGCGTCGGTTAAACAGGCATGGGAGGAAATAGCCACAATTGTCTCATCAGCTGGTATCCCCATCGTTGCGCCAAGTGCTACAATGATGTCAGGAGACAGGGGAATCCCAAGCTTGCCAGCATAAATCGGGCACGCCGTGTAACGGGAGGTGGATCTGCCTCTACACAGGACCTGACGCCAGCAGAGGACATCCCTGCGTCCACCCTCACCGCTGAAAGTGTTGAAGGGTTTGGGGGATTTGAAATCGGACCCAAGAAACACAAGCATTCCAACCCCAAAGTACACTTACAAATCAGGTTTCTTATGAAAACATTTTAATTATTATTTACATAAAATAAACGTAATACAGCCACACAACAAACTTATGAAAATATTGTAATAGTTATTTGCGTGATAATTTTTTAAAGCAGCCACATAATAAATAAAAAATCACCACAATGCTCACCACAATGATTTCCCTTATCATGTGTTAATATTTTTTATTGTAACAATTTATGATTTGCAAAAATAACTATTGCATCTGTGTAGATTAGATAAGCAAAGTGTGTGCGCGTTGCGCACGCTATACATTATGGTCAAGCATAATAAAACAGCATAATGAACCACGCGCAACGCGCCACTGACTTTAGACTAGTTTTTTTTGGTCAGTGGTGCAATTGTTTTTTGAAACTGCAAAATAGCATCAGGGATGTTTTGCGCCGGAACACGCCTCCCTTTTTGCGCTGAACCGCCCAGGGAGCGCAAGTTCATTCCCTAGTTTGCCGACGTGCGTCTGTGGAGGGAAAAACCCGCTGTGCGCCGGTGCAAAATACGTATGAAACATGCGTCACTGACAAAGTCAATTGCGCTGGGTGCAAGATAGGGCCCTCTATGTTATTTTGAATATTGAAATGAATATTTTCTATTTTTCTATCTATTTTTACTTTAATTGCTTTTCTACAAGTAAAACTAAAATGTGGTTTGGCCAACAAACAGATATTGCAATATTGTATATTAAAACCAATGATACTGTATTTTATATCCAACTATTATCTACAAAAAATAAACATAAAATAACATAAAAATACTAACAAAAAATAATAATAATTTTGAGGTCATGAAAATGCAAACTTTGGAAAACGGGTTTTAAAGTAAAAGTAAAAAAAAAACACACTATTATCGTCTTAATGTTTGTTTGTTCATTTTTTCTTAATGCCATTCCAGTATAGACCCCTTCACGGTTCACATCAAAGGCGGTTCCCACTGCGCATGTCGGGGTCAGAAAAGTCGTTACAGCAGATTGAGTTGCGTATTATTCGGTATCGTCAAAAATGCCTTCTTACGTCGTGGGCTGTGGAAAACCCACCAGGTCTTCCGTTAAGTTTTCGCGATTCATGCAGAATCTCAAAAACAAAAAAATACAACATCTGCGGCTGCAAGCAATTAACATGCAGACTGGGACAATGCAAATATCAAAGAGGCTTGTGTTTGTAGTGCTCACTTCATTTGAGGTAAGTCATCATTTTTCAGCACTGTTAGATTAAATTATAAAGCCTGGATGGTATGAACAGTTTGACCCCATGCTTCGCGCGCACCCGAAAGTCATTCAATGTTTACAAACATTGAAGGGGTCTATAGCTATATTCATATAGAGAAATGGTTAATGATCCATACACAAGTTTATCCACACACCTGTTGGGGGCAATTTGGTATCTCCAATTTACCTAACTTGCAGGTTTTGGCCTGTTGGAGGAAATCAGAGTACCCAGATTAAACCCACGCACATTTGCACATTGAGAACATGCAAACTCCACACAGAAAGGCATCTAACCTAGCTGGTGCTCGAACCACAAGACTGAGCCACTGTACTGCCTATATTGTGTTATTGTAAACTACAAAAATAAAATTTGTAAAAATGGTGACAAAAATGCACATGCATATTATGTGTTTACTGTTCTGACATTGTGTGACATCACCAGCTACTGCCATGCATACTGTAGCATTTTAGTCATTTTCATGGATTCATGTAATCGTATTGACGTTGTCATCTGTTACTAAAACCACAACTTTTGGTTTTAGTGCACTGTATTGTTGAGTAAATGTACTTTTTCTACTTCTAAATAAACAATCCCCAGCAAACTTTAACCATGCTAACCATCACGTGCAGAAAGCATTTCCACTGACCAAAGCTCAGACGCGAAACGCTTTCCATCCTCTTCTTCATTTAAGAGCATCAACCTGACACAGAGCCACAGAGGAGCCAGAAAGCCCAGGTAATGAAGATGGATTTCCTGTAATGCAGTTAGTCTGCGGTTACAGTGGATGAATGAATGCAGTCATAGCTGCACATATTGCAAGGCAAAGCACAAACCTGCCCAACAACTTTAAAAAAGCAGGGCATGCAAGATCTGCCCCAAATTGACTGCTGACATTATTAAGTTATAAGTTATAAACAATAATAATGCGGAACATAATGCTGGGAGGTTTTTGAGCTAGGAAGTCACAAAAATTGATTTATCCTCTAACTCTTTGAATGTCCATTACAATTAAAAGGCCAGGGACAACATTTTAATGGGTGGACCTTGAATGGCTCAGGACTGAGAAGAAAGCTCCCAGTTGTCCCCAGTACAATGACCTTGTCTTGTTTAATATAGTTTCTTTGTGAAATAAAAGCTTCAGTGGTACTAAAGCTGAGCTTGGCCTTTATAGGTTTGGTCTCTCATAACCCAGAGCTCTTATTGACAGTCATTAATCTCTGCTTGTTTTCCAATAAAATAGAATGGAAACAGGGAAAAATAAACAATATTTAAGGGCAAATATGGTTGAATCTGATATGGAAAATATAAATGTTTTCAAATTGTAGTCTTGAGTGAAGACCACCCCTTACAAAAATTTACCTTTTTTTGTGTGGTAAAAGTGTGGTTACCATGTTTGCAAAAATATATTTTAAATACATTTCAAAATACACAAAAATTAAAATTGACCAAAAAATATTTTTGGTGAAATATTTTTAAAAAATGTTTACGAAAAATGTCTTTTTCACCAATATATTTTTGGCAATTTGTTGTATATTTTAAAATATATTTCCAAATAAATTATATTTTAAAGCTTTTATATTGAAGTCATATTAGAAGAAAAGCTTTGTATGTTTTAAGCCTGCAAACATAACAGGTTTGAAAAGGTTAAAATTAAATATATTTTTAAATTTTAAACTTTACAAACTTTTATATTTTGGCCGGAAAATTATATATTTTTTATATTTTTTTTATATTTTGCATTTGTTGCCCTTGAAATACATATTAACTCATTCAAAATGCCACAAAATGCCTTCTAGGAAAATTTTCTTCTAAAAATATATAAACATACAAATATATCAAATGAAAGAACAGACCCTATGCTTTCAATCTTAAAAAAAAAATTCATCCTATCTTTATTTTTTTCTCTGTTTATAAACTCTTAAATAAGCGTTATAAGCAAAGAGTTATATTTTTTTGCTTCAGTTTTTTAATAAATTGGGTAAGACCGCCATCTAATGGATAATCGCGGCATTACAGATTACCATAAAACTCATCAAGAACACGTTTTTTTTTCGGGAAAATGTTTTCTCTTAATTGACGAGATAACTCGTCAATGGCGGGAATGCGTTAATATATGAAGGTTAAAACTAAATATATTTAAAGTTAAAAAAGATATTTAATTAAGCTTGTATTGATTACTATTAGCAAAACAATGGTTTTACTAGAGTAACCATGATTTAACAATAGTTGTTTTGTGGTAACCCTGGTTTTACTACAGTAACTATGATTTTTTGGTTTTAACTGTAGTAAAACCATGGTAAATTTTCGTAAGGTAGTAAGAAACAAATTGCCATCGGCTATTACTTTGCGCTGTTTGTGTTCATCTAAATATGAAACCAGAATAACAATACACAATTTTAAACAATATTTAATGGTAAAAACAGACTAATGATGCTTCCCTAAAGCCATGGAGCTGAAAATCTAAATTAGCTTTTAACATAAGCCCATTCTGCAAATCTCAATTTAGAGTAGGGCTGTCACAATGGTTAAATAATCGTGTCATCGCAATTGTTTGACCTCATCGCGATGATTTCAGATAACCGCAATGATTGCACATCTCTTTAAAAACACAAGGGGGAGCTGCAGAGCCTGTATAAATGAGACTGTATCAGATGGCGCCCCTTAACTGACAGTGTAACGCGATACATTGCAAAGCTATTCAATACGGTAGAAAAAACAGCATTTAAACAAATGATAAGCAATACGAATTGCCAGGTAAAACATACATTTTCCAAACAGCAATTTCAAATTTAGGGAAGTGAAGGATGCTATTCTTAAGGATCTGTAATGAATTGATTTTTTTGCAGCCACTACAGACATAAGACAAAAGATTTAATTTAAATAATCACAACAATGTGTGAAAATTATTTCATGAACAAACAAAAAACAGACAATTAATCGTCGTAAGCATCACAATTTATTAGACAATTAACCATCAGCCAAATTTCATAATTGTGACAGCCCTAGTTTAGAGACGAAATAACAAGGATAACAAGCAAAACATTCAGTGTTACAGGGAAGCAGAACACAGAAAAAAATCATTACATGAGTGAAAAGTTTCATTTCCACTCTCACCCAAAAATAAACCCACACATTGCAAGATACCAGTGCAACCTGATGTCAACTCCGCCCAGCAATTCAGTAGCCTACAGTTCAGCTTCACCTTAAGGATTTTTTTATGCGTTATGTTTGACTCGTTCATCTTTTTCTCCCTCATTCAGACCTGCCTCTATCGCCCTCATGCATATTTTACTTTGGCATACGGCACAGTTCAGTTCCATTAATCTGCCCGTATGAGGCCTGAATGTTAAACCCTCGCGCCGTCCAACTCACGCCCAGCTACAGCTGGCGTTAACCTTGTAGACTGCAGCGGTTCGCGCTTGCCAATGAAAGGAAAAGGATAACTTCCCGAATTGTTTTTCCAGCCCGAGCTGCATGAGTGAATGAGTTTGTGTGTGTGCACGGCAGCTCCCGGCTTCACTATAAATAAGGCTGGCGGCTGGAGAGGTGCGAGTCTGCTGAGGGTCTGACAGCAGAGGGCAACGTGGCCTTGTCTCCGTGGGAGACGCCAATTAAAACTGGACCCGAACCCAAAGTGTCCAACCACACGCCAACTGCTCGTGAAGATGAGAAATGAGTTCGGCGTGAAGCAGATTTGGTGCGGTAAAGCGCCATCCGGTCAAATACATCCAATGCGATAGATGTACCATCAAATAGTGAAGTGTAAATAATCATTTGGGATAGCAGCAATACCTTTGCATTTTTGTCTGCAAAATAAGTTATGATGGACTATTTGGTGAGGATTTTGACGAAAAGTAAATACATTCCTCCACAAAGATACCACATGTGGTGTTAAACATCTTAAAGTAAACTTTTTCCAAGCAAAAACATGTAATCAAACTAAATAAACCAGAATCCTTCCGAAATGGGGATTACATCACTAACACAACCACAATGCACTCACTTTCCATGAATTTCATGATTGTAGTAAATACAGAAAAATAATGCGAGACACTCAATGCATTTACTGTATATACAAGCAGTGCTGATAACAATCAATAATCACTATGAACCTAACAACACGACTACAACAAAACTGCAAGTCAGCTTTAACGTACTTTTCATGTGCTGCTGAAACTTGTCAAATTCACAACAGGTGAGGATTCTGAAGGACAAGCACCTAATAAATCATAGCGTGATAAAGAAACATTCATACCTTGTCCTTGAGCATCCACTAAGTCTATGCACCGGATCCACGTGAGAAAGATAATGAGGAGGATTGAAGGCCCAGCTAGAACGGCAGTACATCTCCCTCTCGATGGGCAAGAGGCCATGACACCATTGGTTACTGGCAGGGAAAAAACATTAAAGAAAGTTAAAATGTGTGTATTTTCTGTATAGCTCTGGTCAGAGTATTTGAACACATGCACTCTCAGAAAAAAAGGTACAAAAGCTGTTACTGGGACGGTACCTAGGGTGCATATTAGTACCTCATAGATAAATATTGGTACCTCAAAGGTATAAATGGTACATATTAGGTGTAGTACATGCTGGAGTAGTTTGCCAGCGTTGCAAATCTTGCTCTTCAGCTTCACCGGCTAGCAAAACCTCTTAAAGGTCACGTTTGTTCTGATCCCATTTTTAGTGTGTAATGTTGCTATAATAGCATAAATAATCCCTGTAAAATGATAAATCTCAAAGTTTACTGTCAAGTGATATATATATTCTTTAAAAGAATTCCCCTTTTAAAGTCTACAGTGAACAGCCGGTTTGGACTACAGCCCTTTACTTCCTGCTTTAATGACGTCACTAGAACAGTTTTTTGACTAAACTCCGCCCACAGGAATACGTCAGTCGCCAGCTAAGCTAACGGCTGTGCTAAGCTGCTATCGAATCACAACACACTAAACAAACTACACAACTCGTTATGTATTTCTGAAGGAGGGACTTCATAGAACAAGGAAGACATCAGCCCGTTTTTATGACAGTGAAAACAGCGGTATACAGATAAGTCAATTGTGTGAAAAATATTGCATTTTTTACACATGAAACATGAACACGTGTTATACTGCGCACTGTAAACACAATCAAAGCTTTAAAAACACAGAAAGAATGGGACCTTTAAAAACCAGCCTAAAAAACCAACTAAAAGCATACATACTGTATTGTGTATACTACACTACTGTCATTTGTGACTACATATCTTTGTTAAAACATTGAAGAATAAATCGACATATAAGACTCACCCTGCATCCTAATTCACATACTATCAGTAATAAATGGTAGTCGAAGTTAGTATGTCCCATCTTTTTCAATGCACTCAAATGTCTTTACTTTCCCATAAAAAAAACAGTACATACTTTTAGGGCATAGTATACAGTAAGTAGGCGAATAGGCATGCATGCATGCTGAGATTTTTAACATTGTAAAGATATGCAAGTCACTGCATGCATATTAAAAAAAGAGAGAGTCTTTTATTCAAAGTGCTGTTAGTTTGTGAAATAGTATTTCTGATAAAAGATTGTTATTTTGTGCAAAGTTAAAGGGGACATTTCAGACTTTAAGATGTCAAATAAGTCTTTGGTGTCTACAGAGTACGTATGTGAAGTTTTACATTTACATTTAGTCATTTAGCAGACGCTTTTGTCCAAAGCGACTTACAAATGAGGTAAACAATAGAAGCAATTAACAAGAACAGCAATACATAAGTAAACTTGAAATATTTTCATCAAGTCCAACACAGTATACATAGCCAAGGGTTGGGTTAGTATTTTTTTAAGAAATGTACAGATAAAGAGAAAGGACAAATAAAGAAAGATAGTAAGTCCTATATTAGGAAGTGAGGAATGGCGGAAGAGATGGGTTTTTAGCCGAGACTTAAAGACAGCTACAGAGTCAACAGATCGTGTCACGACCAGCAGATCATTCCACAGTTGTGGAACAACTCCTGAGAAGGTGCGCGCTAATGTTTTTTTCCCTTTTTGAGATGGCACCACAAGCCATCGCTCGGTGGCAGAGCGCAGGGATCAAGAGGGTTTTAAATTAAAATACCATTTATATCATTTATTATAGCATGTTAAAATTGCCACTTTGTAAGTGTCTTTTTAACTCATTCGCCGCCAGCCATTTTTTGAAAAGTTGCCCGCCAGCATTTTTTGTGATTTTTACAAAAGTTTCACATAATGCCTTTCAGAAAAAATGTCTTCAAAAATATATATAAACATACAAATATATCAAAGGAGAACACACCCTCTGCTCTCAAACAAACAATAAACAAACAAAAAACACTGAAAAAAAATTCTTTATTTACTCAATTTTTTTAAGGTAAGTGGTTGCAATCAATTTATTTAAGCTACATTTAAACAAAAAAGATTAGTAAAGTAAAAAAAAACTTTTGTTTAAATGTAGCTTAAATAAATTGATTGCAACCACTTACCTTAAAAAATTTAGTAAATTGAATTAATCTTTTTTTTTCAGTGAAACGGGATAAAACTTTCATCCTATCTATATTTTTTCTCTGCTTATAAACTCTTAAATATGGGTATTTGTTTATAAAAATATTTTTTTATCAAAAAGCTGAAATAATTGCATTCTTGTGAAGGAATTTTGATTATCAAAACATACACAGAGTTTAAAATTAGTAAATACCGTTTTGGCTTGAAATTTCTTCAGAGACACATTTTTTACGCGAATGTTTTCCCTTAATTGATGAGATAACTCATCAATGGGGAGGAAAGAGTTAAATGCAAATTAGTTTATCTCTGCACTACATGGCAGTGGTGTGGTTGGATTGTGCAGATTAAGGGGCGGTATTATCCCCTTCTGACATCACAAGGGGAGCCAAATTTCGATTACCTATTTGGGGGAAGAATGGTTTACTAAAACTAAGTTACTGGGTTGATCTTTTTCACATTTTCTAGGGTTTTAAATGTATTGTTGACACAATTATATCACTTAAACATAAAAAGTCAGATTTTCATGATATATCCCCTTTAATTGCTTTATTATATATTATACAGTATATAATATTTTCATTGTTGGTTGCTTTTTCTCATTTCTGTAAGTCACTTTGGATAAAAGTTTAAATGTAAATATAAAATATACTATATTTATAAAGTCTATGTTGTGTGAGTATAGAGAGAGGGTGTACAGTATACAGTTTATAGTAATTGTTTATATGGTAAGCCATTGTAAATAGTCTGATTTAAAAATATGTGACCCAATCTGTAAAATCACCGCCTAATTCTTTTGTTTTTGTGATTTACCATTTTCTACATAAAATCATATTACATAATGTTAAACATTCTGTGAAAAATAACCTTGATATATACTAACTGAGTAAAGTCATGCCAAACATTGAAATCAATGACTGAAATTAAACCTCAATGCTCATAATCTCATTATTAGATTATGAGACTTTAACCTGGATTTTATGAAATTCATATTCCTATAAATAAACTTGGGTACCACCGAAAAAGTTAAAAAGGCACACGAAAATCTCATTCTCATTATTAATTCACTGATTCTGAAATCAACATTGTTATATTACACAATTTTATGAATCAGGCTTTTTCAAAACACTCACACTTTAAATAATAAATAAATGAAAGTAAAGTTCCTTCCTGTGTTGTGGTAAAATTATGCCATTGGTGGAAATGTATACAGATGTAATATAGACCCATTAGAAAATGAACAGTCATTTTTCTCAGGATCTCACGGTACAAAGAAAAAGGACAAGGATGCAAACATTACCATCTTGACATGGTTGGATACTTCAAAACATTATTTATTTACTAAGACGCATCCGATATGTGATTATTCTGAAATCCAAAGACTCATTTAGAAAGCCGAAAACAATTTGTCAGAGGCGATATTCCTGCCACGCAAAAACGTAGCCATGCTTTCTTTTTTAATTTACTCAGAGTCGACTATGAAATATATCTCACGTCTGGAATGTCCCACTCATTAAACACAAAGCTTTTATGAACCAACAATTCATCAAATTTTAACGATATATTTGTAGAGGCGCATTCAGGCTTAAAATTTATGAAGTTACCATTGCACTTAATAAAGTATTATGTCTCTATGATACCATTGGCTAAAAAATACCCAGCGGTTTAAGTGAAGAACTGGCAGGACTCGCAGCTTAGAGTTATTGCTCTGTAGTACAATATGAAATGGAGGTTACTGTACATAATGGACGAGGCATTTCTGTGTCCACCCAGGCACTTCAAGCCATAAACAATGCTTAAGCTTTGTAACATGTTAAAATGATAACAGTTAATGCAATGCAAATGAAATACATAAAATAGCATGAGCATAGTTCCATTAGTTATGCACTAAAAAGCAAATACGTTTTATTTTATTGATTTGCTTTCCAAGCAGCTGTGTTGTGTGGGAACTACTTCATCCTATAGCTGTCAGATCTGACTGTCAGGCCGCAGATTGATCAAAAAATCTTTTATGGATATACTCAGTCCTAGCCACACAGACTAGTGATCATAGATGCATGACTTGCACTTACCCTTCTCGGTATAATCTTGTCTTGTATACTATAAAAAAGGTCAAAATGGTCCCAAGCTGTCACTGGGGCGGTGCCCTTTTGAAAGGTACCATTATAATACATACCATTTAGGTAAAGATACTGTATGTATACATTTGGTACCAATTTGTTCTATTCATATGTGCAAAAGTGTACTTGTCGAAAGGCAACTGCCCCACTGACATCAAGGGGCCATTTTTTCTGACAGAAGGGTTTATATCCATCTTATCTATAGTATCTACCCATCTATAGTATACACTCACCTAAAGGATTATTAGGAACACCAGCTTAATTTCTCATTAATGCAATTATCTAATCAACCAATCACAAGGCAGTTGCTTCAATGCATTTAGGTGTGTGGTCCTGGTCAAGACAATCTCCTGAACTCCAAACTGAATGTCAGAATGGGAAAGAAAGCTGATTTAAGCAATTTTGAGCGTGGCATGGTTGTTGGTGCCAGACGGGCCGGTCTGAGTATTTCACAATGTGCTCAGTTACTGGGATTTTCACTCACAACCATTTCTAGGGTTTACAAAGAATGGTGTGTAAAGGGAAAAACTTCCAGTATGTGGCCGTCGTGTGGGCGAAAATGCCTTGTTAATGCTAGAGGTCAGAGGAGAATGTGCCGACTGATTCAAGCTGATAGAAGATCAACTTTGACTGAAATAACAATCGTTACAACCGAGGTATGCAGCAAAGCATTTGTGAAGCCACAACACGCACAACCTTGAGGTGGATGGGCTACAACAGCAGAAGACCCCACCAGGTCCATCTCCACTACAAATAGGAAAAAGAGGCTACAATTTGCACGAGCTCACCAAAATTGGACAGTTGAAGACTGGAAAAATGTTGCCTGGTCTGATGAGTCTCGATTTCTGAGACATTCAGATGGTAGTCAGAATTTGGCGTAAGCAAAGTGAGAACATGTATCCATCATGTTTTGTTACCACTGTGCAGTGGTGGTGGTGGTGTAATGGTGTGGGGGATGTTTTCTTGGCACACGTTAGGCCCCTAGTGCCAATTGGGCATCGTTTAAATGCCACGGCCTACCTGAGCATTGTTTCTGACCATGTCCATCACTTTATGACCACCATGTACCCATCCTTTGATGGCTACTTCCAGCATGATAATGCACCATGTCACAAAGCTCGAATCATTTCAAATTGGTTTCTTGAACATGACAATGAGTTCACTGGACTAAAATGGCCCCCACAGTGACCAGATCTCAACCCAATAGAGCATCTTTGGGATGTGGTGGAACGGGAGCCTCGTGCCCTGGATGTGCATCAATTCATATAGTGTAAAACGCATGACTACTAAAAAAAAGCAAAAGTAAAGTCTCACCCCTAGCCACGCCCCTAAACCGAGCATCACTGGGTCAAACTCAGATCCTAAAAATTATCCATCTCATAAAATAGTTACGAATTGCTGTGAGGTATTTTGAGAACACATCTATACCTCTTCATTAAAAAACAACTATTTCCCTGATCAATATCTTCTTTCGCTTCCGTCTACAGTTCAGCTTGGAAACCGGTGGTCAATGACTCCCACAAAAGGGACCAGGCTGGACTCAAGCCTGGAGAGACAGATTGCAGTACACCAGGATGACTACATCCAGGCCCTTGAATTCCTGTCACCCCCTGTTGACTAGATCAACATGCACGGTGGCTCCCAAACGCAACAACCTGTTTGAGATTAGCCATCAAATGGCCTGTTCTGCATAACGCCAGACATCCACAATTACATCGCTTTATCACGTCACGTCCGTACTTAAGTAGGTGTCCGTCAGGAGCTGTCCGCGTTTCTGAATGTGGTGGATGGGCTCACGCTGTGAGAAGGTGCGAAGACCACGGACACCCTGTCCATCGCCCTGTCAGATTGTAATTATGTGGGAGTGCCAGGATTGGAAAGGTCTTGGAGGGCAAATGTGCCACTGTGGATTTCAGCAAACAATTCGGCAAACTCTCCAATGCGTGGCAGGCCACTGCCAAATCAAAACATTCGGAGGTTTCACCCCGTGGAGACAAGATCTTAGATGTTGAGGCTGACGCAAACCAATTATTTTTCTCCTCTGCAGTATGCTTGACATGCTGTGACCATTTATTATAACTTCTAAACAATTTCTTATTCGCTTGTCTAAACACTAAGTGCTTGTGTTATGTGGTGGTGAATCAGGCATTAAAAGAAAAAATAATAGTCAGACCATTAAAAATAAAGGTGCTAAAATGGTTCTTCACAGTGATGCCACAGAAGAACCATTTCTGGTTCCCGAAAGAAATGTCAGGTTAATTTTGTTAAGTGAATCATTACTTTCTTATCTTTTAATAGTCTAAATAGCCCTTCCCACTACAAAGAACCTTTTATAAAGCAAAAACTATAGATGTTAAAGGAAACCAAACAGACTAACATTGGTTCTTTTAAATGACATAATGAAGCACTTTAATTTTTAACAGTGTACCTTAAAATGTTTTCTAGGGTCAAATAAGGTAGAAATCTTTTTTAAAAGTTAAATCTAATGTGCATTTTCATGTGGGGATTGAATCATTGCACTATTTAATTTTATTAGTTTGCTTCTAATTCCATAAAGCTTTACAGCAGAGTTTAAGTGCAGGTTTAAGGCAAATGGGAATCACAGTGATAAAACGGATGCCTTTCATGCATATTTAAAGATGATGCCTAATACATATTTAATTTTTTTCAAAGATCAGCAAACAATGTACCGTATCAAATCCTTCACATAACCACAAAGGTTTATGGCCAACATTTCTTACAATTCACAACAATAATCTCTTAAGTCTCTTAACACACCATGACGGCAAGCTGATCCATAATTAAAAATAATAATAATCATAATTAAAATGTTAAAAATTGCACCAAGTCACTAACAAGACATTAACAGGAAGTTAGAAATTGACGTGCTGTATGCAATATTTGAAACCAGGGTGATCTGAAGGAAAACTCCTGACGGACTACATATAAATGATATTAAATAGCACATAATATCCAGTCTGAAGTGCACTCAGTAGTAAGACTAATGTGAGAGCATTCTCTGTCTTACTTCCATCAACACACCTTGTGACAGCTCTGTATCCACTATACACACACAAACACACACACACTCGCTCTTGTCTTACCTTTATCAGCATGGACCTTCAGAGCAACGCTTAAAAATGTATCTGTGATGTATTTCCTGGGAAGCTGCACTCCTGATACCGTGCACGGATGAAATTCCTGCCCTCTCTCACAAACAACTGGCAAAGCACTCTGCCTTCCTCTCCAGCTCATCCCATCTGCAAAGAGAGAGAGAGAGAGAGAGAGAGAGAACGCAAGAAAGTCAGTGTAGAAAGAGTAAGAGACACTTGAAGATTGAGAGGGAGAGAGAGAGAGAGCATAAAAGAAAAAGAGAGAGATTGTATGGATAATGCAGATTGTCATAAGAGAAGTGTATTCCTGGTAATCCAATAAAAGTAAAGTAAAAGCTTCTGTCTTTTCAACAGACTTAATGAAAACAATTTGATTAGGTGGCCCCGCATCTGCACAGTCTCCTTCACAGTCATTGTTTGGGATTTGTGCCGGCCTGTCTCACTCTCAAATTAACTTGCCCTTAATGTATTTATTGACTTGAATACCTGTGTGATTCTGACTTTGAATGGTTTGGCTGAGGGGAGTCATCCGGCAGAAACAGTTATTCTTCCGATCAAACGTGGCTCAATTGAACACACAAAGGCAAGGTCATGGGTTCGGTCCCCAGGAACTACATATGATAAAATGTACACCGGTAATCCACGTAGAAGCATGGATGATAAAGCGTCTGTCAAATGTATGAATAGGAACTAGAACTTTTTATACAACTGAGGCTTCTCTTTCATATGAAAACAAATCAGCACTTTTGTAATACAGCGGTAGTGGTGCATCAGATACGTAGTGATACCATGGTGCACAATCAGAACGAAAGGTACAAAAGTTGTTACTTGGGCGGTAGGCTACATTTTACGGTACCTAATATATACCAATTAGGTACAAATATGTACCTTTGAGGTAGAGCAGTGGTTCTCAAACTTTTTCCGCGTACGGCCCCCCTTGTGTACGGTGCATTCCTTCGCGGCCCCCCCCAAAGAAAATTTATGAGAAAAACTGTTCTAAAATGTAACATTTTAATTAAAGAAAACATATTAAGTTATACAAAGTAGTGCTGTTGGTTAGTAGTCTTATTTTTTAGGTTTAAAGGATTAGTCCATTTTCTTAAAAGAAAAATCCAGATAATTTACTCACCACCATGTCATCCAAAATGTTGGTGTCTTTCTTTGTTCAGTCGAGAGGAAATTGTGTTTTATGAGGAGGGCATTGCAGAATTTTTCTGATTTTAATGGACTTTAATAGAACCCAACATTTGATGCTTGATTCAACACTTGACAGTTTTTTTTCAGCGGAGTTTCAAAGGACTATAAACAATCCCAAACGAGGCATAAGGGTCTTATCTAGCGAAACGATTGTCATTTTTGACAATAAAAATAACAAATATGCACTTTTAAAGCACAACTTCTCGTCGTGTAGATCCGGTCGTGATGCGCCAGCTGACCCCACTACGTCACCCAATACGTCATCACGTCAAGGGGTCACAGAGGACGAACGCGAAACTCCGCCCCAGTGTTTACATGTGTTGAGAAAGAGGACCGTTCATACGTTGTTGTATGTCAACTGATACTAATTAATATCTTTGTGGCAGTTTATTGTTTAAAATGGTCCGCAAATGTGCGTTTTAGATATGTAACACGTGACCTCCCTACATCACTACGCATTTACGTTAGATCGCGCTGGACTGGACCTTGACGAAAAGTTGTGGTTTAAAAGTATATATTTTTTATTTTTCTTGTCAAAAATGACAATCGTTTCGCTAGATAAGACCCTTATGCCTCGTTTGGGATTGTTTATAGTCCTTTGAAACTCCGTTGAAAAAAACTGTTAAGTGTTGAGTTAAGTATTAAATGTTGGGTTCTATTAAAGTCCATTAAAATTAGAAAAATTCTGCAATGTTTTCATCAAAAAACATAATTTATTCTGGACTGAACAAAGAAAGACATCAATATTTTGGATGACATGGTGGTGAGTAAATTATCTGGATTTTTCTTTTAAGAAAATGGAATATTCCTTTAATTACACACAATTTATGATAAATGAATGTATTTTATAAAATATCATAAAACTGGCACCATCTCGCGGCCCGCCTGGGGGCCCCGGACCCCAGTTTGAGAACCACTGAGGTAGAGTTTTTTTTAAAGAAAGACCTGACCCGAGACAAACCCGAGAAAATTAGACACGAGTTACAACCGAACCAGTGGCATATTTTTAACCAGACTGGACCCGAATGTAAACGGTACCAACGTGTGTGCAGTCTGCAACCCCGCACGCAGCAGTCAGACAGAAAGAAACCCTGCTGGTCTCGCAACCAAGCTGCTCCATTTGTTTAAAGACAACACACGGGTAACCGCTAAAATGTACATTGATGACATGTTGGTCTCAACGAAAATTAACCTACCGCCAGCCACACAATGGGCCCTATTTTAACGATCTGAAACGCAAGTGCGAAGCGCAAGTGACTTTGTGGGCGGATCTTGGGCGCTGTTGCTATTTTCCCGGTAGGAGAAATAAGTCTTGTGCCAGATGCAAATCAATAAGGGGTTGGTCTGAAGTAGGTTCATTATTCATAGGTGGGGTTTGGGCGTAACGTCAAATAAACCAATCAGAACGCTATCCAACATTCCCTTTAAACGCAAGAGCACAAGTTCCATGGCGGGTTGCTATTATAATAACGGGTTTACCAGGCACACGCCAGGAGCGGTTCACAGCCGAGGAGACCCACGTTCTTGTAAGAGCAGTCAAAGACAGAGAAGTTGTTTTGTATGTGGATGGGAGAAACCCGCCCAAATCAGCATCAGTTAAACAGGCGTGAGAGGAAATAGCCACAATTGTCTCATTAGCTGGCTTCCCCATCGTTGCGCTACAATGATGTCAGGAGATGGGGAATCCCAAGCTTGCCAGCATTAATCGGGCACGCCGTGTAACGGGAGGTGGATCTGCCTCTACACAGGACCTGACGCCAGCAGAGGACATCGCTGCGTCCACCCTCACCGCTGAAAGGGTTTGGGGGCTTTGAAATTTGGAAACGCAAGCAAGGTCCAACCCCAAAGTACACTTACAAATCAAGTTCATATACATTAAGGTTTCTTATGAAAACATTTTAATTATTATTTACATAAAATAAACGTAATACAGCCACACAACAAACGTATAAAAATATTTTAATCGTTATTTGCATGAGAATTTTTTAACGCAGCCACACAATACATAACAACTATCACCACAATGCTCACCACAATGGTTTCCCTTATCTCATGTGTTAATATTTTTTATTGTAACAATTTATGATTAGCAAAATTAACTGTTGCATCTGTTTAAATTAGATAAGCAAAGTGTGTGCGCGTTGTGCACGCTATACATTATGGTCAAGCATGCGCCCTTAAAATAGCATAATGAACTACGCGCAACCACTGACTTTAGACTATTTTTTTTTGGTTAGTAGCGCAATTCATTTTTGAAACTGCAAAATAGCATCAGGGATGTTTTGCGCCGGAACACGCCTCCCTTTTTGCGCTGAACCGCCCAGGGAGCGCAAGTTCATTCCCTAGTTTGCCGACGTGCGTCTGTGGAGGGAAAAACACGCTGTGCGCCGGTGCAAAATATGAAATGATACATGCGTCACTGACAAAGTCAATTGCGCTGGGTGCAAGATAGGGCCCAATGTCTCAAGCGGTAGAGGTTTGAAAAGGATATTGACGCGCACACGCGAGAGAGTTTGGGTTTTCGGGTCCGTTCTACAAAAACACATTAATTTTAAGTTACCAGAGACCTGATGCTGCTAATATTATACTCGACCCGTGTCCGAGGCACACATGAAACTTTTAGACCTAAACCCGTTTGGGTCTCAGGTCAAGTCAGACCTTGGGTTTTCAGATCTAAGTGGACCCGTGAAGACCTCTACTTTGAGGTACCAAGTACACTGTAAACAAAAAATAAAAAATGCAAGTTAAAACTTGGTTTTGCAAGTCAATTCAACCTACTATTTTAAGTTTTGGCTTAAAAAAGTTGACATAACTTAAAAAATCAAGTTGGAATTGTTTAACTAAATTTTTTTTAGATAAAGTAATATATAAAGTAAAAATACAGCGGGGAAAATAAGTATTTGACACATCAGCATTTTTATCAATAAGGGGATTTCTAAGTGGGCTATTGACACAAAAATTCCACCAGATGTAGCCATCAAGCCAAATATTGAATTCCTACAAAGAAATCAGAGCATTTAAGTATACAAGTTGAGTCATAATAAATAAATGTACAGTCAAGCTCAAAATTATTCATACCCCTTGTAAATATGACCAAAGAAGGCTGTGAAAATAAATCTGCATCGTTAATAATTTTGATCTTTACTTTAAAAGATTCAGAGCTGTTCTCTTGGGAAAAGGAGGTTGCAAAAAGAATTTAATAAAAGGGTATGATTAATTGTGAGCAGTGTGTACCAGAGAAAAACACTTCTCTCACAATGAGACCCTCCCCCATTTCAAAACCATTCCTCTCCAATAAAAGGTTGGATTTTTGTAGATTTCTTAAAGATCAAAATTATTAACGATGCAGATTTATTTTCACAGCCTTCTTTGGTCATAGTTACAAAGGGTATGAATAATTTTGAGCTTGACTGTATATGTTAATTTGACAAAAATGCTACTGTTTTTTTTACAGTGTATGCACCTTTTAGGTAGAAAAGTGTATTTTTTAAAAAGTACAATGCCCTCAGTGACAACTTTTGTACATTCTTGTACCTTTTTTTCTGAGATTGTTGTAAATGATCTCCTTTACATCACACAAAGTTTTATGGTGACAAGATAGTGAAAATGCTTGTACAACACTATTAGTAATTATATACACTCCAGTAATAAAGGTACAAAAGTTGCCACTGGGACAGTACCCTTTTAAAGGCCCATTTAGGTACAAACATGTATATGTATCCTTGAAGTACCAATAGGCACATTTGAGGTGCTAAAGGGCGCTTTTCCATTGCATTGTACCCTACGGGTCAGGTCAGCTCACTTCACTTTGGCTTGGTTAGCTTTTCCATCAAGTTTAGTATCACTTCAAAGTGGGAGGGATTATAGGCATGTCACTATATTTGTGCTGCCTAATGCTCACTGAAGTGAGAGCGTAGTTGAAATGCTATACAGTACATTCCCATACATTCATTTATTTCTCAGTTCCCTACAAAATCTAAATTGTGCTCCACTGAGCCTGATTTAAGTTGCAAAATGCAGTGCATGCAACGATAGCGGCACCATTGTGCCGCCACAAACCACAAGTCTGAAAAACACTATGGTGTGCCTGATTCTCAACCTTTGGATGTTTTTCACCACTAAAAGGGAGTTTGGGAACTGACAACAAAGCACAGATGACAATAGGTTTGCTCGAGTCAGCGCAAGCTAGCATGAAGGTAAAGCTAATCTAGCTCGTCACGATTCTCTCAGACCAATCAAACGTTTTGGTATCAGCTCAGCTCACTTGGAACCCCAACCGAGGTGGTACTAAAAAAAGTATCGGGTACTACGTACTGCACCCAATGGAAAAGCCCCAAAAGTAAGTCGACCCGACCCAAACCGTGGGGTACTGTGCAATGGAAAATATGCACCCTTTATGTACAAATGTGTACTTTTTTGAATAAGTATCACCACAGTGACAGCTTTTGTCCATGGGTGAAATATGGATAACAAACATGAAATATCAAAGCCTCACAAGTAAGGCATTTTATGTAAAGCTGCACTGTCCCCATCTGTCACTGGGGCAGTCCATTTTCAAAAAAGTACACCTTTGTACCTAAAAATGTCATATTAGTACCTCAGAGGTACACATTAGTATCATATCGTGCATATTAGTACATTAAAGGTACCAATGGCGGATGGTGACTTCTTTTTCGAGGGCACTCAATGTGAGGTTTGTCACAACATGTATGTAGCCCGTCGTGTGTGTGTCATCTCATGCCTAATCAGAGTTTACTGTTAAGGAAGTATCTTGTGTGTATTTTGTGAACGTGTGCGTCTCTTTTATCATAAACGGTTTTGACATGTGCGCAGCAGGCACTTATTTTGACAAAACACGTGATGCACATGGTTCACATGATGCAACAAATACATATTTTGAAAACACAAGCTACACATGACACTCCGAATACATATATATGAATTTACGCCTCTCGAATGAGCTGCCACGAGCCGCCACTGATTGGTACCAAATGTATATCTGTACCTAAAAAGAACATATTAGGACCTTTTAAAAGGGTACTGCACCTTGGTGAGAGCTTTGGACCATTGTTTTCTGACTGTATGTGTTGTAAAAAGTGCTATGCAAATAAACGTTAATTGAAATAAAATATTTCAGTAGTGTTGTGGTATTACATCATTCGTGGGGTATGAAGAGTCTCCACTTTGTTCTCCTCGAGTTGCCACGTTAATCAAAAGAAAAGCCATTATCCCCAATTTAACAACATCAGCGACAAGAATGCTAAATCGATTTCTCCAATAGACCCAACGCATGCTTTATACATGTCTCATAATGATGTTCAGACATACATGTGTGTGCTGTAGCATTTGTCATCATTACCTTATAGGGCAGGAAAATGCAAGTTAATGCTATCCAATTAATAAAAGCTTCAATTCAATTAAACCATTAGTATTCTTAAAGTAACCGCAAGAATTACTATACAGTAAAGTGAATACAAAACTAATGTGATGGACAGTTAAGTAATAATTTGCAAGAGTGTGTGTTGGATATTATCAGTATATTTGAGTCTTGAGTGGACGGTTCGGCCTTCAGAAGCTGATGAACGACCGCTCATTAGAATTGCAAAGCCGTCGCTGTCAAACGTGCACTTCCAGACGGGGTTTGACAGGGCCACCAGACTCCATCGGGGTAATTAATTTGCCACATTAGAAAGGACGTAAGGTGTACTTTTCGAAATTAGGCTGGTAAAAAAAGTGCCAAGGGTGTCGTGATCGATTGATTACCACTCTGAGTGAGATGGAGGCGGAGCAGTAGGCTCTTAAAAGACTGATGCTTCTGTTTGTGTGCATTCACAAAAAGCCTTTCCCTTGCTACACATACAGCCAGCAAAAAAAACAACCTTTTTTGCTGGTCAAGCTGACTCACCAGCTTGACAGGCCTTGATGACCAGAACATGGCAGGTGTTTTCCTGTGTTTTTCCTTATTACACCCCTAATATTATTATGTAAAGCACTGGTAAACATATTACCAAATCTAGATTGGAACCGTGCACAAGGGTGTACATGCACATTTTGTCTACGGATGATTTAATAATAAAAAAGTCTGAACAAAATCTGATCTCCATCTGTTGGTCAACATCATCTCTAGTTACTAGCAATACAACTTATTGCTGCATTTATAATGCTTTTTATTGGTCAATAGAAATACAGTGCTACAATGTGTTGTCTAATTAACTGAAATTTCTGGAATAAATGATGAACAATAACACAAAGTACAAATAGTGGATTGTAATTGTAACTAGAAAATGCATTTCGGGACGAACTGCAAAAGTGTGCTTGCTCTGGTGCCGCCGATTTAGTTTGTGCATCCTCACATTGGAGTCCCAAGTTCATGTACAAAGTTTGGTTTCAATACGTAAAAGCGTTCCTGAGATATAAACTACTTCCTGTTTGGCAGCGTAAAATTTTAGGAAAAAAATTGTTCTTTTGATGTTGTGCATCCTCACATTGGAGACCGAAATTCATGTACAAAGTTTGGTTTCAATACGTGAAATCATTCCTGAGATATAAACTACTTCCTGTTTTGGCGGCGTCCACGCACATTTAGTTTGGCCTGTGACGGGCAAACGCTTCCGAAAATCAAAAATCCTTCTAGTAACTTTTGTGAGGCTTGGTCCAAGGATCGTGTACGTGGAATTTCGTGAAGTTTGGACAAAATTTGTGACCTGTGAAACTTTAAGGTTTCCAATATGGCGGACGAACGACATGGATCTGTGACTTCATCTTCTCAAGCAACTTACACCGGAACTGCCCGAACATTTTAAAAACACACACACACACACACACACACACACACACACACACACACACACACACACACACACACACACACACACACACACACACACACAGAAATGTATACAGACTTGTAACAACTGTTTCTCTAAAATTTACCATAAAAAAAATATTTCACTCAGTGATTGACAGCATAATGCAATCAATCGTGTTCCCATTCAACAGTAACTAAGCATCAGGGACGTGCACAGGAATTTTAAGGGGCAGTTGCTCTAACCTAAAAAAAAGGGCACCTCCCTCCACAAAAAAATGCTACATCCAGACATGTTCATATTTTGAATTTTAAAACTGCATAACAACATAAGTTATGCGTTACTGGAGAGCAGGGAGACAGTTCTGTCTTTAAACTGTCTCCCTGCTTTTATTACTCAAAACAAAACTGACTCGATGGCGAAAGGTCGGAAGACCAAATCATATCCACCGAGGAAATGTTTTTCGTGTTGTTACAGTAACACTTTGTTTACAGTTTTGCGCTGCTCAGCCTGGATTACAACACAATGCGTCCGATTCGCGAACTGACTCCTTTGAACGGATTCGTTTGAATGAACGGTTGAAACAACAGATCTGTCCCAACACTAAACTCACAAGACGTCACTGTCAGCACAATCAGTCACTTATAGCGCCTCAGAAAGGAGAATGTAAATCTGTTTAGAAAGATTTGCCCTAAATAACAGTCTCAACTAAAAAACATAGACATTTATTACTATGTTAACTTTATGATGAATAAATATTTTATCAGGTCTACCAAATAAGGATTTTATCCTACAAAGCAATAAAAGCCATGGTAAAAAACTGATCAAAGATGATGACAGAAGAGTGTCAGGTAATATCTGTGTCTGATAAATGCATGGTGCAGAGGAGGTTGTAAAACTCTTCAGAAAGACCAGTCATAATTTTTTTAAAAGACTTTGACTTAAATAGTGACATTTTTACATTTAAAATATCTGCTAATGATGAGAACATTTTGATAATTATGTACATATAGAAAATCGGCCTAACATATCGGCCATCAGCTGCCCTGATTTCTAAATATCGGCATTGGCCAGAGAAAAAGCCATATCGGTCGACCTCTACGTGAAAGCATTCCTGACATACACACACACGCACGCACGCACACACACACACAGAAATGTATACAGGCTTGTAACCAGGGGTGTTTCCAGCATTGAAGGACATCCGGGGTTTAGCACAGACCATTTTATGTAAATACAGGGATCACAAGCCTAGATAACCCGCTCTAGCTAGCCTAGAACCAACTATAACAGCTATGCTGCACATGTTCAGTGTTTTCTTATTAAATTTTTTTAGAATTGTAATTTAAATAATTTTAATTTTTGGGTGAACAATCCCTTTAAAGTGTCCTATTTTCGCACACTAGTTTTGTACATAATATACCAAAAATTCTTCTTTAGTACTTAAGATAATCTTAAAAACATGAGACTTAATGTAGGCCAGAGTTCACGTCACCAAAAGCAGCAGATGTAAGCTGCATTTTATTGATCATAAGCTCATTTTTAAAATAAGCGATAGGAAAGAGCGACAGCAGCACTGATAGCCTAATATCATTTCATTTCTTTACTATTTATGAATATGATTGTGTGTTGAGCGTCTACGACAGGGCTATTCAATTAGTTTGTCATGAGGGCCAGAGATACATCAGTGATGATGACTACATATACATTTAAACATTCTCATGTTGTATTTTGAAACTGCATAACAACAAAATCAGTGCATTGTACAATATACTTTTTCTACAAACATGTATTTTCAAACTGCATACAACAAAACTTGTGCATTGTAATATGACCAAGTAGGCTTTATCTACATCCAGACGTTCGTATTTTGTATTTTAAAACTGCATAACAACATAAGTGCATTGTAAGATACCCGAGTAAGCTTTATTCTTCATTTAAAGGGGTAAATAAGAGCCATATCACACTCATTGAGAATTTAACTTATTCACTCACTTAAGTACACATAACCAAAAGTTTATAATATGGAACATAACATTGTTTTATGCACTTTTTGGCAATGCTAATTATTTCACGACCTCTATTTAAACTACAACCGCCATCTTAATAACTGGCAAACATTAAGCTAGCTTCTAATAAGAGAAATTATACTTTTAGATTTCATCAGGGCAGTAAAATCACGTGTATGTTTGTCAGCGCGATACGCATGCAGTGGTGCAGGTGCTGGGCTATGAGCGATGGGCGATTAACTTACACGTTTAAATTGCATTCTTGTGTGAGAACGATGACTCGCATAATATTTGACCCTTTGTCTGCTTTGAACTTCGGAGAAACGCCAGGATCTTTTATCTAGTTCACAAAAATCGTTTCCTTTATTAAGACATCTAATGTCATTGTGATCGTTGAGCCGACATATAAGACAACAACTGTCGGAAGAGGAGTTGTTGTAAGCTGGAAATACAATAAATAAAGTTAAAACAGCCATAGAGTCCGTGGTCTCTGCATCTTGACGCGGGCAGACCAAAGCGCGAATACACGTGAAGGGGTGACTCGCGCTCTGCATGCAACAACATATGCACGCGCATCAAGATTGCGACCCTGTCCTCTTGCTTTCCATGTGAAATCAATGCTTCGCTGAGTGATTGACAGCATAATGATTGACAGCATAATGCAATCGATCGTGTTCCCGTTAGTTAAGCATACGATGATATATAACTTTCTTATCTGAAGATTATGTAAATATACGCAGTCTTCTAGCTGTGGCAAGCTGTGTTTTAATGTCTCATACATTAAATAAGAGCCATATCTACTCACTTAAGTACACATAACCAAAAGTTTATAATATGGAACATAAAATTGTTTTATGCAGTTTTTTGTCAAAGCTTATTATTTCACAACCCTTTATTTAAACTACAACCGCCATCTTAATAACTGGCAAACATTAGGCTAGCTTCTAATAAGAGAAATTATACTTTTAGATTTCATCAGAGCAGTAAAATCACGTGTATGTTTGTCAGCGCGATATGCATACAGTGGTGCAGGACAGATGCTGGGCTGTGAGCGATGGCCGATTAACTTACTCGTTTAAATTGCATTCTTTTGTGAGAACGATGACTCGCATAATATTTGAGCCTTTGCTGTATGAGCAAGCACAGAGAAAACATTCGTTGTGGCGTTGACTAATGAATATGGATGATCTCTGTTCTTCTCTTCAATGGAGCGGGGCGTGGCTCTTTATAAATAATGCAGTAACATGAGAGACGGTACATCTCCCTCTTTTAATACAGTTAACAACGAAGTACAATATTTGTTTTCGATTTCACTTACACCATTTAAAAGCAGACATTCCAAGCATTATGTAGACATTTATCTTTTGTTTCTATGAAAACAATTCGTTAAGTTACAGCTCATTTTTCTGACGTGTTTCTGAAAGGACGTCACTAAGAGAGAGAACAAACGCGCATTATGTTTATTTTCTTAATTTTGCGAAAAGCACAACATTCTGTTTTTAATGGGAGTGGACAGAAAAAATACTAGACACTTTAACGTTTTAAATGATGTATAAATCATATATGTAAGTCCAAAATCAGCAGAGTTATCTAAGTCTCTTTGCGGAGTGATTGAAAAATAAAGATTTTGCGGCGCCCGCGCCTCTGTCGACCCAGACTGTGAAATTAATGATAAAAGAAAATATTTCCCTCAGTGATTGACAGCATAATGCAATCAATCGTGTTCCCGTTCAACAGTAGCTAAGCATACGATTTAGATATATGTATCTTCTTACCTGAAGATCATGTAAATGGCATATACGCAGTCTTCTGGCAAAAGCTGTGTTTTTAAATGTGTCATACATTTCTGAAAGTCATGACTATTTAAATACACTTGGCATCACATGCATGATTTAAGGTAAAGTGACACTTTTTCGCGTCAATTCACAATCATTTAAATCATGCAGCTGTCATAGAGCCGACGCCAAACGATCACGCGAGCGAGGACGCGATACTGACGCGAGCGAAACTAATACGTTTACAATGTATTACATTGATGAAAAGGGGAATTAAACTTGTCGTGCCATATATCACTGAAATAAAAGAAAGGGATTAAAATATGTCTGAATCATATAATTCCTACCTGTATGTGAAAATGCACGTTCTCCAGAGAGCTCGCGTTGATTCAAGCATTCAGAATATAAAATCCATTTGCAGTTTTGCGTCCGAAACCGCATACTGTATAGTGAATAAGATGAAGTTTATGATTCTAAAAATATGTATCCAGGAATCTGTCCCGCCATTGTTATTCAAACTTTTCCACGGAGCAATAGCCTGTTAGCTTAGCTTCTAAAGATGGCTGCCGCTATCTTTACTTTCTGTCTAAAAAACACGTTTGAACGTAAAGGCTGCCCTCTACTGGTAAAGGCTAATGACATTTTTATTTTTACACAGGTTTTAAATTGGACATTTTAAAGTGAAAATAACAAAATATAGACATGTTACTGCAATGTTTTTTTATCTTGGGCATCTTCACATTGGAGTAAAGAGTTCATATACAAATTTTGGTTAATAAATGTTACAGACATATTGAGATTTGAACTACTTCCTGTTTTGGCGGCGTTGACGCACATTTAGTTTGGGCTGTGGCGCGCAAACGCTTCCGAAAATCAAAAATCCTTCTAGTAACTTTTGTGAGGCTCGGTCCAAGGATCGTGTACGTGGAATTTCTTGAAGTTTGGACAAAATTTGTGACCTGTGAAACTTTTTAAAGGTTTTGTGTTCTATCCAATATGGTGGCCGAACGACATGGATCTGTGACTTTATCTTCTATAGCAACTTACACCGGTACTGCCCGAACATTTTAAAGTTTGAACGGTGTCTCTGCGTCAAACGGTCTGGTCGCTAGAGCTGGCCAAAAAAATCTACCCGGGAAAAATAATAAAAATAATAATAATAATAAAACTTAAGAAGAACAATAAGTGTGCTTTTGCAAGCACACTTAATTATCTAAATGACATGCACAGTGCTGCACACTAATGAGTGCTCTCCTAAGGGATCATTTCTGTTATTGATGCTGAGTGGGTGGTACGGGATAATTCCCAGAACAACATGAGACATCGGTAGACACAAAAACAAGCGTTGCACAAAAGACAAAATCACTAAACAGGTTTAAGAGGTGACAACAACTGTATCTGTTTCAAGCCAACATGTGAGAACTTCAAGAGTTTCAATTCCATCTTTATCAGGACAAGTTTGCTAAAGTTTTTCTTAAATTGACTTGAGGTGCTCCGCTAAAGAATATGGAAAACCTTACGGTGAGCTTAAAGTTTTTATATCTGTGAATATCTAGTATTACTTTTGTTTTGAAAGTTAAGAGATCAAAAGTTAGTCTTTTTAGAAACATTTTAAGATAGTAAACTTAATGTTTTTGAAAAACACAAATGTACTTTTGGGAAATACGACAAAAAACAAACTACTTTATAGTATATTTTAGCATCTTTAGTCTAGTTAAACTTTGCCTAGAATTTGTAAAAATCTGTTCTTGTAACTTTAAAAAGAAGCTTCCTATCTGGACTCTCAAAAATTTGATTAATTATTTGGTCCAAGTCACCAATTTCAAAAACCTTTTTTTAAATAAAATTTTAGTTAAGAAAATTAAAGAAACCAATATGTTTGAACAATTATATATTGTAAACTGAGCAAAATAACTTTTAAACATTTAAGCAAATGGCTTTTGTTCAAAATGTTTTTTAGATTATAATAAACATTTCAGATAAGTGTGCAGTGCAATTGTTATTGCAGCATGTATTAAATTTGAAACAATTATAAAACAATTATAACAATTATAAATCAGGGGCTTCATAGACAATTTTTTTTTAAGTGGCAGTTTGCACAGCTCACAGGAATTTGTGCATACCCAGACATATTATAAAATATTATTGAGCTTATACAGTATTTTCCTTGGCACATTTCTAACAATCTTAGCCCCCCTGCATTTATGTAAAAACCACCAAAATAAATGTGTTGACTAACTTTCATATCAAATACGATTGATTCAATCAGGATAATGACATGTTGACATCATAATTACATCTGAAATGGCATTTTTTGTTAATTTACGTTCTGTTTAATGACTTAACTTTAATTTTGTGCCATTAATGCATTTGCACAACAACTGCGTTATACTTAAAATAAAATAGCGTTATTATATAAACAATGTTGGATAATGATTTAAAAAATATGTTTATTTATAATATTAAAGAAAAGCATTTTCATCCACTAAATTTTACCTCAGACTACGTGAATATATGATTCTGAACTCTGCCGTTGTAAAAAGATAAATCTTTTAATATAACGTCGATACTGACACATTTTGAACCATACATTTTTTAAACAGCAAAGGTTAACTGCTTATTACCTTACAGGGTTTTAGAAATGTTGTTAATATTGATGGTCGCTTTCGAAGCTGCACTGCTTCTTGAGGCTTCGAAACTTTTACGAATCTTTCGTTTCGAATCATCACGTGATTTTAGAAAAACGAGGCTTCATTACGTCATAACTGTTTCGAAAATCTGATGATTCACCACGAGGGGGAGCTGAATACTAATGACCAGTGTCTAATATGGTTAGGGAAACTCGGGTCAGTTTTTAAACATATATTTTTAAAAAATCTTGCTATTATTTTGCTTTTAAGTGTAAAGTGTTGGACAGATCTGTTTTTACACTACTGAGACCAGCAAGTGTCGCCAGCGTGTGTGGTGTTTCGAACGCTTCGAAAAACAGAATCAAATTTGGAAGCAGTTGGTTCAATTGAGCGTTTCTTTAATTCTTTAAATAGCAAAATGCAGCAGCAAGAAGCCCGTGTCCGCTCTCAGAGGCTGGTGGTGACGTATGACTGCGCAGTTGCCTCTGCGTCTACAGCCTATGCAGTCTGAATAAAGCGCTGCAAAAAATGATTTTAGTATTTTTGTCTTGTTTTTAGTACTATTGTCAAAAAAAATCTTTAATAAAGATGCATTTTCTTGATGAGCAATATTACCTAAGAAAAGATTTAGACAAAAACATAAAATCTAAGTGAATTTTTGCTTAAAACAAGCACAAATATCTGCCAATGGGGTAAGAAAAAAAATCTTGAAATAAGTAAACTTTTTTTCTTAAAAATTCATTAATTCAAGAAAAAAAGATTTTTTTAAGCACAAATTAACTTAAATTTTATTTATTTATTTATTTATTGTCTAAAAACTAGATTTATTTTCTCAGGTAATTTTGCTCAACAGTGAAATACATCTTGTTTTAAGAATTTTTAGGTATTTGTACCGAAAACAAGACAAAAATAACAAGTAAGAAAGTCATCGAAACAACGAAAATCTATGAAAAGTGACAAGGATGCAGCACAGAATTGATAAATGTGCATAATAAACAGATAAAAAGACAAGTACACTGCAAAAAAATTATTTTCAAGAAAAAAAATTCTTAGTATTTTGTCTTGTTTTCAGTAAAAATATCTAAAGATTCTTAAATTAAGATGCTTTATCTTGATGAGCAAAACGACCCAAGAAAATAAGTCTAGTTTTTAGACCACAAATATGAAATTTAAGTGATTTTGTGCATAAAACAAGCAAATAAATCTGCCAATGGGGTAAGCTAATTTTTCTTGAATTTTCTTGAATTTAGTGTTAAAGAAAAATGTTCAAGATTTTTTTTCTTACCCCATTGGCAGATTTTTTTTGCTTGTTTTTTTGCACAAAATCACTTAAATTTGATATGTTTTGTCTAAAAACTAGACTTATTTTCTTGGGTCGTTTTGCTCATCAAGAAAAAGCATCTTAATTTAAGAATTTTTTTATATTTTTACTGAAAACAAGATAAAAATACTAAGAATTTATTTTCTTGAAAAAATTTTTTTGCAGTGTAACACATATGCTTCTTTGAGTTAGAGGTTGCATGCAAAATCAATTTGGCTAAAAAAACGGCATTTAAATAGTCATGATGCCTCTGATGAAAGTGTCAGTTGCGCCATTAAAATGAAAAAGAAAGTATTTAAAAATCATGTGCATAAAGTTCTTGAGAACATCCCTATAGTTTTATTGATATGTCTCATGTCTTTTATGTACTATATGAGCAGTCAGATAACTGGAGGGAGATTACGAACAAAAAGCTTCGATTTGCACCCGAGCTGATTTCCGCCATCCAAGAGGGCAACGGGGCCTGGGTGGAAAGTCTCCTCTCGCTCGGGGACGGGATCATTCGCCAGCTTGACGAGTCCGAGGATCGGTTATGGAGGGAAACGTTGAACCTCTCCATCCGGCTGGGCAACGAAGAAATCATGTCATCCCTTCTGCTGGGAGTTAAATTTGACTTCCGTCAGATCCATGAAGCCCTACTGGTGGCTGTAGACACCAATCAACCCCAAGTGGTCAAAAAACTCCTGGACCGCCTCGACCAAGAGAAAGGCAACAAGATGGACGTCCGCTCCTTTAGCACGGCCATCTTCGACCACTCCATTGACGACTCTCAATTCGCCCCTGGAGTGACACCACTGACGCTGGCCTGTCAGAAAGACCTTTATGAGATAGTGATGATGTTGACCCAGAGAGGTCACGATATCCCTCTTCCACACGCCATATCATGCACTTGCTTGGAGTGCACAAACGGGCGCCAGTATGACTTGCTAAAGTTCTCGCTTTCCCGCATCAATACATACAGAGGCATCGCAAGCCGCGCCTATCTGTCTGTCACCTCAGAGGACGCCATGCTCAGCGCCTTCCACCTCAGCCGAGAACTGCGCAAACTCTCCAACAAAGAACCAGAGTTTAAGGTGGGCTTGTATTCAGACTCAAAGATTTAAACAAAACAAAAAGATGGTTGGTACATAGTGTCATTCACAGAAACACAATCATGGTAACACACACTGTAGAAATTACAGTATTACTGGCAGCTGTTTACCAGTAACTTATCGTAGATTTCAATTTATGTTATTTACTGGCAACAGTTTGTTTAAAGTTAAATGAATATTAAACATTAACAAGTCTTTATCTTTACAGAATAAAACTATAAAATAACAGCTTCATTCTGGGAACCAAAATCTGAAGTAAAACATCTGAAAAGGGTTGATGAGGATTCTGGTTCCCAGAATGATTAGTATGAGGCTGTTATTTTATAGTTTTATTCTGTAAAGATTAAGACTTGTTAATATTTAATGTTCATTTAACTTTAAACAAACTGTTGCTAGTAAATAACATAAATTTACATTTACAGTAAGTTACTGGCAAACAACTGTATAACTACAGCACATGTTTTACAGTAGACATGAAAATAATACCATAGACATTAATTAAACAACACACAAAATGTAGCATAAAACCCTTTAATGTACGTAACTGGTAGAGATTAAACACAATTATTTAAAGGAAATGTATTCAAATGTGAAGGTTCATGCAGCGAATTGTGGGAATTTTGTTTTACTGTTTTTCAGATTAGATTTTACATGGAATTTAGATTTTTCCACTTTAGAAACCATAATTTTAACAATATTTTACTGTAAAAGTAAATGTATAATCCAATTGAATATTATAGAGATTTTCCCCATAAAATATATGGTAATTCATACATTTTACTTTCAAAAAACTTTCATTTTACTTTATTTTATCGTAAAATTAAATGTAGTATTTTGTTAAATCTATTACGTTTTATAGAGATTTTCACAATAAAATATATGTTAATTCGTAAATTTTACTTTCAAAAACCTTAATTTTACTTTATTTCATTGTAAAATTAAATCATATTTTGTTAAATCTATTACAGGTTTTAACCGTAAATGTCAAGTTTTTTTACAGTTAGCCAATTAACAGGTTTTTACCATAGCATTTTCCCCCAAATAAAATTACAAAAATTTTTAAAATGTAATTATACATCAAGCACCATTTTTTGCAGAACAATCAACAATATGCTGGCAGTGATTCATTGTTTGTGATGTGTGATTGCTCAGCCTCAGTACCTCGCTTTGGAGCAACTGTGTCAGGAGTTTGCCGTGGAGCTTCTGGGAATGTGCAGGAACCAGAGCGAAGTGTCCACCATCCTTAACAATGCCGAGGAGGACAGCGAGGACGAAGAACTGGAAGAGCAGACGTTTGAGGAAGGTATCCCAAACCTTGCTCGTCTTCGCCTTGCTGTCAACTACAATCAAAAACAGGTACAACGTTTTCTACTGTCAGCGACTGAAAAGTCTGATCAATCAGATACAGGGTCTATCATTTATTCATTACTTTTATCTGTGACGGATCGTAGTTGATCCGTACGGATCACGACCCACGGTTCGGCTGGCATGCGATTTGTGAATTAATATGCAAATTTAAATAAGGAAAGTTTATCATTTGCACGTGTTTCTAAGGCTTGCAAATGTTAACCTCCTAGTTATTTTAAACAATTTAACTGCAAAAAGGTGTTAAAGTGAGCAGTTTCTGTACGCACAGACACATGTGCGGTTGAATGTTTCTGGTTCAGATTCAGTCAGAACATCCCTACGTCCTTAAGAGATCAGAACTCTTGATGTGTAAACTTTAGAGAGAGTTGCGCTACTGTGTCTCATGTTGTAGTTGATTCAAATTCATTCTGTGAATAGAGCACTGAAAAACAACGTAACGTTTTTATGTGGGGCGACTGTTTGCTGCGCCGTTCACCCCCCATCTGTGTGCGCGCATTTAAGTGCACTCAATAGTGCACACACGGAGAGACGCGTTTCAAAAAGCAAGCAAACATAATATCTTTTCTGTTCTTGACAGGGCACATACAAACAAAATGATCTCCACCGTATTATTTTTCTAATTAAAACATTTGTTCATTTTTTAAGTGTATGTATAGATTAGAGTCAGAAACCAATCCATGCTTATTTGGTCTTAAAGAGACAGTAACCTCAATTAGCCTGCTTTGTCTTTGTCTTCAATGTTAATCAAACAACCCAAGACAAAGAGAAAATCACTTCTGTAGCTCCAAATTTTTTTTTTTATTTCATTTCTACAATAAAGACAGTGTTATGATCCATTTGATTTGATTTCTGTACCTAATGCTAATTTTAGACCTTGGTTATTGTGCAACTTTGTTCTTTTTTATAAACGTTTGTCATTTCTTTATTTGTTCTTAGATTTTTCCCACACCTTTTTTTGCTGATCCGAAAAATGATCCGATCAATCCCTCAAAAAAACGTAATGTGATCCCAACCATGAGTTTTGTGTTTTCGTGACTCACACCCCTATTTTTATCTGCGAGAACACAAAGAGATGTTTTGGGTCCATTTTTTTTGCAGATAACTGCTGTCCAAACGTTTAGATCAGAGGTCTCCAACCTTTTTAGGCCATATAAAGATCAAGTACCCCTTGTATTGCCCCCTGGCATTGGGTAGTACTTTGATTTGTAAGAGTACTGTATGTGGTTCTTATTTAACATCTTAAAACCTGGTGTTCACATTTTTTGTTATTTGCACCATAATTCTTAATTCTGTGTAACTGGAACCTGCTGTACACAAACGTGGACAATTACACTGCTTCATGTTTAAAGAAAAATATTTGGTTATTATATTCATAAGTTCTTCCGAACCCCAAATCTTCCTAACGCCAAACCAAAGCTTGGGTATTAGGAGGTTAAAGCAGCACAGAGCTAAATCTGATAAAACATGTATTGTAGCTCATATACAGACTGATAGAACTGAGAAGAATCACAGGGCACATGAACATCATAATTCAACCACACAGTTGCTTGACCTCCATGCTGTTGCCTTATGGGATGGCTAGATGATTGACAGCTGGCCAGTAGACTACCGTAACTGTTTGCATCTGCTCTTCTAGTTTGTGACTCATCCCATCTGCCAGCAAGTGCTCTCCTCCATTTGGTGCGGTAACCTGTCTGGTTGGAGGGGGAGTCGGACTGCTTGGAAACTGTTGGTGTCTTGTGGGATCTTCATTTCTATGCCAGTCCTGTGTTTTGTCTATTGGATCGCCCCCAAATCCAAAGTAAGTTTGAATCACCTGTGTATCTGTATATACAGAGATTGTAAATGTATTTGTAATATAATTTAATTGCAGATATCACTTGATGTGATATTTTGTTATAGAAGGCAAATAAATGATGTGAGATCTAACTTTACATTTTACATTTATTTTACTTATACAAGCATTTAATAATATACAGTACATTTCTACAATGTCTTTTTTGTTCTGACAGCTAGGTAAAATGTTAAAAATTCCGGTTATCAAATTTCTCCTGCACTCGGCATCATACATGTGGTTCCTCTTTACCCTCCTGGCCGAAACTATTTTTATGGAGATCTACCGCGACGATTTTGCCTCTCGCAAGCAAAACCTTCTGTACAATTCTCTCCACATGATATGGGTTGTGGGTAGGTAACACTGCCTTTACATATCCATTGAAAACAGTGAATTAACGTTCAGTCTAAACCATAATTTACACAATAAAATAATTTATGCGTGGTTTATGTGTGCATCTTAAGGTTTCTTCTGGTTTGAGTGTAAGGAGGTGTGGCTTGAGGGTTTGAGGAGTTACTTCCTGGATGTATGGAATATTCTGGATATGATGGTGCTGAGCATGTATCTAGCATCATTTACACTACGCATCCTCATTATGCTAAAGGGCTATGTCCTCTGTCAGGACCCCAGCACACAAGAGCTGTGTGACTACTTCACCAATTCAGGTGAGATCAAGTTAATATTAAGTTACAGTATAGACAGACAGACAGATATTGATAAACACATAGCTGACAGACAGACAGACAGATAGGGATAGATTACAGACAGAAAGACATAGATAACAGACAGACGGACAGACAGACATGCATGGATAACGGACAGACATGCATGGATAACGGACAGACATGCATGGATGACAGACAGACGGACAGACATGCATGGATGACAGACAGACGGACAGACATGCATGGATGACAGACAGACGGACAGACATGCATGGATGACAGACAGACGGACAGACATGGATGGATGACAGACAGACGGACAGACATGGATGGATGACAGACAGACGGACAGACATGGATGGATGACAGACAGACGGACAGACATGGATAGATGACAGACAGACGGACAGACATGGATAGATGACAGACAGACGGACAGACATGGATAGATGACAGACAGACGGACAGACATGGATAGATGACAGACAGACGGACAGACATGGATAGATGACAGACAGACGGACAGACATGGATAGATGACAGACAGACGGACAGACATGGATAGATGACAGACAGACGGACAGACATGGATAGATGACAGACAGACGGACAGACATGGATAGATGACAGACAGACGGACAGACATGGATAGATGACAGACAGACGGACAGACATGGATAGATGACAGACAGACGGACAGACATGGATAGATGACAGACAGACGGACAGACATGGATAGATGACAGACAGACGGACAGACATGGATAGATGACAGACAGACGGACAGACATGGATAGATGACAGACAGACGGACAGACATGGATAGATGACAGACAGACGGACAGACATGGATAGATGACAGACAGACGGACAGACATGGATAGATGACAGACAGACGGACAGACATGGATAGATGACAGACAGACGGACAGACATGGATAGATGACAGACAGACGGACAGACATGGATAGATGACAGACAGACGGACAGACATGGATAGATGACAGACAGACAGACAGACATGGATAGATAACAGACAGATGATGGACAGACATGGATAGATGGATGACAGATGGATAGACATGAATAGATAACAGAAAGACAGACAGACATGGATAGATAATAGACAGACAGACAGACAAACATGGATAGATAACAGACAGACGGACAGACATGGAAAGATAACAGACAGACGGACAAACATGGATAGATAACAGACAGACGGACAGACATGGATAGGTAACAGACAGACAGACAGACAGACAAACATGGATAGATAACAGACAGACGGACAGACATGGATAGATAACAGACATACAGACAGACAGACAAACATGGATAGATAACAGACAGACGGACAGACATGGATAGATAACAGACAGACAGACAAACATGGATAGATAACAGACAGATGGACAGACATGGATAGATAACAGACAGACAGACAGACAGACAGACATGGATAGATAATAGACAGACAGACAAACATGAATAGATAACAGACGGATGGACAGACATGGATAGATAACAAACAGACATTGATAACATAAAAGACAGACAGACACAGATGACAGACGGACAGACACGGATAGATAACGGACAGACATAGATAACAAAGAGACAGACAGATGGACAGACATGGATGGATAACAGACAGACAGACAAACATGAATAGATAACAGACGGATGGACAGACATGGATAGATAACAAACAGACATTGATAACAGAGAGACAGACAGACAGACATAGATACATAAAAGACAGACAGACACAGATGACAGACAGACAGATATGGATAGATAACAAACAGACATAGATAACAAAGAGACAGACAGACGGACAGACATGGATAGATAACAGACATACAGACAGACAGACAAACATGGATAGATAACAGACAGACGGACAGACATGGATAGATAACAGACAGACAGACAAACATGGATAGATAACAGACAGATGGACAGACATGGATAGATAACAGACAGACAGACAGACAGACAGACAGACAGACATGGATAGATAATAGACAGACAGACAAACATGAATAGATAACAGACGGATGGACAGACATGGATAGATAACAAACAGACATTGATAACAGAGAGACAGACAGACAGACATAGATACATAAAAGACAGACAGACACAGATGACAGACAGACAGATATGGATAGATAACAAACAGACATAGATAACAAAGAGACAGACAGATGGACAGACATGGATGGATAACAGACAGACATAGATAACAGAGAGACAGACAAACAGATATGGATAGATAACAGACAGGCATAGACGACAGATGGACAGACATGGATAGATAACAAACAGACAGAAATAGATAGATACATAACAGACAGACATAGATAGATAACAGACAGACAGACAAACATGGATAGATAACGGACATATGGACAGACATGAATAGATAACAGACAGATATAGATAATAGACAGACAGACAGACGAAGATAGATGAAAGACAGACATACATAGATGACAGAAAGACAGACAAACATGGATAGATAACGGACAGATGGACAGACATGGATAGATAACAGACAGACATAGATAACAGAGAGACAGACAGACATAGATAACAGATAGACAGACAGACATAGATAACAGACAGACAAACATTGATAGATAACAGACAGACGGACATGGATAGATAAGAGACAAACATGTATAGATAACAGTCAGACAGGCAGGCAGGCAGGCAGGCAGACATAGATAGATAACAGACAGACATATATAACAGACCGACAGACAAACAAACATTGATAGATAACAGAAAGATGGACAGACATGGATAGATAAGAGACAGACGGATGGATGGACGGACAGGCATGGTTAGATAACAGACAGACAGACAGACAGACAGACAGACAGGCAGATATGGATAGATAACAGATAGACAGGCAGACAGACAGACATATATTGATACAAATAGATAACAGATAGACAGGCAGACAGATATTAAACACACATTATGATAATAAAATATACACCTTGAATAAACTGTTGCAAGTTGCTTTGCAAAGAAGCCGAATAATTAATGTATTAAATAAATCTAAATGTGTGTTGTCTTTGTGTGTGAACAGTACGTGAGAATTGGAAACAGGAAGACCCTCAGCTCATTGCTGAGACCCTCTTTGCCGTGACGAGTATGTTGAGCTTCACGCGTCTCGCCTACATCCTCCCGGCCCATGAATCTCTGGGAACGCTGCAGATATCAATGGGAAGAATGATTGACAGCATGATGAGGTGTGAACCCTCACATCTGCTCTTTGAGTTTGATCTTTAAGTTTAGACGTTTAGATTCCAACATGCTTACTATCTACTACTTCAGTAAATGTTTTTTTTATTTTCCAGGTTCATGTTTATCCTCATGATTATCGGTACAGCATTTCTATGTGGAATAAACAACATATACGTCCCTTATGTGGTCTCACCACATCTCGGCAGGTGATTAATAACTAATGCTAGACTTGACTGGTTGATTTAAAGTCACATGACTAAGAAGATGCATTTCTTGTATCTACTTTAGATTGAATGAAACCTTTAACTTCCTCTTCTGGACTATGTTTGGAATGGCGAATCAGGGATACGTGGACATGCCTGAATATGTTTTGGCCGAGTTTGTGGGAAGGGTCTTCTATGGGATCTTTACTCTCCTCATTGTTATTGTGTTGCTGAACATGCTTATTGCCATGATCTCCAATTCATTTCAAAAGATTGAGGTGAGCAAAAGAGCAAAATGTATCACATGGAAAAAGATTTAAGGGTTTAACATTGACATCATATCATCTAATACTATGTTCCTCACAGGATGATGCAGATGTCGAGTGGAAATTTGCTCGCTCTAAACTTTACCTGAGTTACTTCAGGGAGGGTCTCACCATGCCGGTTCCTTTTAATATCATTCCTTCTCCAAAGTCCCTGTTTTATTTCATAAGGTAAGAAACACAGTAAGGAATGCTTATATAGTCCTACTAAGCCTTGTACATTAACTTTTACACTGCAAAAATGACTTTCTCACTTAGAATTTTTTGTCCTGTTTTCAGTATAAACATCCAAAAATTCTTAAATCAAGATATATTTTCTTGATGAGCAAAATGACGTAAGAAAATAAGTCTAGTTTTTACACTGCAAAAAAAATATTTTTAAGAAAAAAAATTCTTAGTATTTTTGTCTTGTTTTCAGTAAAAATATCTAAAAATTCTTAAATTAAGATGTTTTTTGTTGATGAGCAAAACTCAAGAAACCCAAGAAAATAAGTTTAGTTTTTAGACCAAAAATATTAAATGTAAGTGATTTTGTGCATAAAATAAGCAAAAAAATCTTGAACATTTTTCTTAAACACTAAATTCAAGAAAAATTTGCTTACCCCATTGTCAGATTTTTTGCTTGTTTTATGCACAAAATCACTTAAATTTGATATTTTAATCTAAAAACTAGACTTATTTTCTTGGGTCATTTTGCTCATCAAGAAAAAGCATCTTAATTTAAGAATTTTTAGATATTTTTACTGAAAACAAGACAAAAATACTAAGATTTCTTTTTCTTGAAAATCATTTTTTTTTTTGCAGTGTATACAAAAAATATACAATTTAAGTGAATTTGTGCTTAAAACAAGCAAAAATACCTACCAATAGGGTGAAAACAAAAAAATCTAAAAATAAGATTTATTTTTTCTTAAACACTTAATTTAAGCAAAATTTTCTCACCCCATTGGCAAATTATTTTGCTTGTTTTAAGCACAAATTCACGTAAATTGTATAGTTTTTGTTTACAAACTAGACTTATTTTCTTACGTCATTTTGCTCATCAAGAAAATACATCCCGATTTAAGAACCTTGAGATATTTCTACTAAAGACAAGACAAAAATACTAAGTAAAAGTCATTTTTTGCAATGTAAGGCTCAACTCAAATGATATTTTACATGAAGTGCAAATTTAGATCTAATGTGACTATCCTGTTCATATGTAGGAATATTTTCCAAAAGATTTGCTGTTGCTGTAACGACAAATCCCCGGAATATCCTCCCATCACAACTGTGGTTAGTATCTGATCCTTCAGATCGTTCGTGTTTCCTGGTTAAACTTGGCTGACTGGATGTTTTTCATTACTTATTAGTCTAGCAGTACCCAGAGTTTCGGCAAAGGTCAAGGTGAAGGGCGAGTGCCATACCGCCTGCAGGTTATCAAGGCTCTGGTTCAGCGCTACATTGAAGCGGCACGCAGAGAGTTCGAGGAAAGCATGCGTAAAGGTGGGTCACATCATCTGCATCTCTCTGTAATGATCCAAAACCGTAGTACAGCATGCTAGTATGTCCGACATAGTTCTTTCCTTTCCTACTAACTGTCAATATTGTGTTGTTCAGATGTAGGTAACAGAATAACCGAGCTTAATAAGATGGTCGGACGCGTGCATTTGGAGCTGCAGGAATTCCACCAGAAGCTTCAGTGGCAAAGCACGAGCGAGCCAGACCAGGCCAACATTCTGGGCAAATACATCATGGGGGCAAAGAACAACTTCCGTGACTTTAATAAATATGAACCCGTAAGGTATGAAAATACAGATCTGCACATCCACACGCAGCCTGGAGACGAAGAAGACATGGAAGAAGACATGAAAGGAGGGCGGGTCTCTGAGGAGAAGGAGGAGGAGTCAGGGTCCGAATGTCCCACAGAGCCGTTCCCCGGAGAAGAAACCACTTCTGAGACTGTTAGCACTCCTGATGAAACAAACAGCATAGAGTTAAATCACAGTGTACAGCTTTAAGATGAAAATATCCCGTAGGAATTTTCATAGCACTTATAGCACTTTCAGGTATTGGTAAATAATGAATATTAGCCGATAATTTACTCACCTTAATGCCATCCTAGGAGCACATTTAGAGTTATATTAAATAATATCCTGCCTCTTCCTAGCACTGTAATGGCACTGAATAGTGGCTGCGTATTTAAAGCCCATCCATCATCAAAAAAAGTAATCCATACGACTCCGGTGGGTTAATATATAGTGCCCTCCAATCTAATGTGAGCATATTGAGACCGTCGTCTCACAAGTGTTAAAGGTGCCGTAGAATGTAAAACTGTATTTACCTACACTGTAAAAAAACTTTGCTGCCTTAACATTTTTGTTAAATCAACTCAGATTTACAAGTTATGGAAACAGAGATGAGTTGTCACAACTTATAAAATTAAGTTGAATTTTCTCAACTACATTTTATAAGTTATAACAGCTCATCTCTAGTCAAGATAAATAATAGTAAGTTGAAATGACTTGTAAATCCGAGTTGATTCAACAACAATTTTTAAGGCAGCAAAGTATTTTTTACAGTGCATAGATGAATAATATGAGTTCTGTACATGGTAATGACATATAATGGAGCCTTAAAACGATCGTTTCCTCCTTATGTAAACCTCGTGCATGCCAAAGGCCGCTGGAAAACAGACCAATCTCAACATCAGACTGTGACGTAACAGTTGCGATGTAAACCCCCAACATTAAATTACACATTAAATTAATTTCAGTGTTGTTACAATGCTAAAAACAAAGTTGTGACTGCTGAGTTAGCACTATATGCTAGTTAATGCTATATGCTAATGTTTAGGCTGAAGTTTTACTATTCCATACTGAATATAAAAACAAACTTACCACTCGAAAACATCCATTTTCAATTTATTGACGATTTTCAAATAATTGATTATTACTCAAAATTTGTATCTTCGTCTGATACACTGCAAAAAAAAAAAGATAATTTAAGGATTTTTAGATATTTTTACTGAAAACAAAACAAAAATAAGATTTATTTTCTTGATGAGCAAAATGACCTAGGAAAATAAGTCTAGTTTTTAGACAAAAAATAAATAAACTTTAAGCAAAATTAGTGCTAAAAAAAATCTGCCAATGGAATAAGACATTTTTCTTCAATTAAGCACAAATTCGCAAAAATTTTATATTTTAAAAACCAGACTTATCAAGACAATACATCTTAATTTATGAATTTTGAGATATTTTTATTGAAAAAAAAAGACAAAAATACTAACTAAGTAAGAAAGCCATTTTTTTCAGTGTATACAGACTTAGACATAAGGTTACACTGCAAAAAATATATATTTTCAAGAAAAAAATTCTTAGTATTTTTGTCAAAAACAAGCGAAAAAATCTGCCAATGGGGTAAGCAAAAAAATCGTGAAAATTTTTCTTAAACACTAAATTCAAGAAAATTTCCAGAAAAAGTTGCTAACCCAATTGGCAGGTTTTTTTTGCTTGTTTTATGCACAATTCACCTAAATTTGATATTTTTGGTCTAAAAACTAGACTTATTTTCTTGGGTCGTTTTGCTCATCAAGAAAAAGCATCTTAATTTAAGAATTTTTAGATATTTTTTCTGAAAACAAGACAAAAATAATAAGAAATGTTTTTCTTGAAAATAATTTTTTGCAGGGTACACACTGCAAAAATGACTTTCTGACTTAGTATTTTTGTCAAGTTTTAGTATAAATATCTACAATTTAAGTGAATTTGTGCTTAAAACAAGCAAAAATATCTGCCAATGGGGTGAGAAAAAAAATCTTGAAATAAGTTTACTTCTTTCTTAAACGCTCAGCACAGATATTATTGCTTGTTTTATTTACAATTTCACTTAAATAGTTTTATTTATTTTTGTGTAAAAACTAGACTCAATTTCTTAGGATATTTAGTTTATCAAGAAAATACAGCTTGATTTAAGAATTTTGAGATAGTATTTCTGTCTTATTCTTACTGAAAACAAGACAAAAATACCAAGAAAGAAAGTCATTTTTTGCAGTGAACACACAGAGCTACTGAAATAAGCCGCACTGAGAAACAGCCAATCAGAGCAGAGCTCAACATTTTTATTCACAACCCTTTCAAATAAGGTTCTGTAATAATAGACCATTTCATTCTGAGGATAAATCCTAGGGTGTAAAAACATGTGTAATTTTAGCACTTAATAAAGCCACATACCTTCTATGTAGATATAAGAGAACAGTGTAACATATTGTATCAATGCATTCTTTGGCACCTTAAAGTGATGAGCTGTGTCCTAATTGTTCACACATGAAAAGCACAGATTGTATAGTATCAGTTTGATTCATTGCTTCTGCAGTCAGAGTCTTGCATTTTGTGACAACACACATACGTCAGGATGAAAGATTGTTGTTCTTTGTTGGTAAAGCATGTGTGTGTTGAAACATAGTAATGCTAAAGTCTGTGTAACGTCTGATATTAATTGTGTTCGCAGTTTGGCACTACGGCAAACGTGTTATTATCCACCCAGACAAATTTGAATGATTAAAAAAAGGCAAATAAATCAAATGAGACCAAATCTTGTAAAACAGGCAGGATTCTTTTCTTTCAAAGCCTGGGGGCGTGTCCGCAGTCAGCACTTAAACCACACCCACTCGCATAAAAGCTGCAGGGTCTTCCTTAAATTTTAATAACCTACAATTTGTAAGATATTTGCAGTAAAATGTCCAAAAACCACTAGGCCAGTGTTATATATTTTGTCCAGCTGATTACTAACATTGGGTCTCATTCACAAAGCATGCGTGTGCACAAATGTTCGTAAAATTCTAATTTACAAATCACGATTCAACATAAACTTTAATAATAAAATTCAACAAAAAAACTTTCATACTAAAATTTATTTTAAATGCGTGAAAAAACAATAATCATGAACAAGGAAAAAAATATAAAATATATAACACAAATCATATCTTTTCCCTTGTTCATGATTATTGCGCATGTGTGGTCCAAGTTGTTCTTTGTAAATATTAAGAAGAAATTTTAGTATGAAAGTTTGGTGTTGAAACATGATTTGCAAGTTAAAATGTCCAAACGCACACTTAACAAACAAATTTGTGCGTACGCATCCTTAGTGAATGAGACGCAATATCTCTAATGTTTTCAACTACAACAAAATTACCATTCTAAACATTGACACAGGGCAGTGCAGTCGCCTGTCAATGACGTTAATATCCACGTTACCCTTTGTTACTGCCTTAACTAACGTAGAAACCACATTGACAACAGTGTCGGACAAAATGTGGAAATTAGTGTATAGCGTCTGTCGGCCTACTAGTTTGTTTATGGAACACTTAATTCTGTGCTGTGTAAACACATCTACGACTTACAATTTAGTTTTCAACATTACATGAAACGAAATAAAGCGATGTCAACAAACGCAACATTTGTAAGACTTGATTACTTTACTTTATCAGTCAACATGATTTCTCGTTCCCGTCTGATTGATGACCATCAGCGATTGAGTTAAAGACAACAAATCCCATAATTCCACGCTTCTTCAGAACTTCATTAATCTACGTCATCGTTTTGATAGTGCGCCCTCTAGTGGTGGAGTCTACAAATTTAATCTTTAATTGACGGTAGCGATTGTTTTAGGGGCAGGGCTAAAACAGTGTCTCGATGACGCACTGGAGCCATCGAGAATCCTGAACACAAAAATGTGTAAAAACTGTTTAACGAACGTAATTCTACAACGTGCTACATAGCTCACAGTCGTTATAATGCCTTTCAGCAATACATTTATAAGGTGCTTAGAAACAACTGACTTTAGAAATTACTTAACACGGACTTTAATAAAATGTAACATTCTGTATTTTTGTCTAATATTCATCTTACAAATTTCTTTTCTGCACAGCAATCATGTCTTTACTGTCCGAATACTTATAAAGGGCAATGTATGCCTTTTGAAGAGAAATTATACGTTACGTAACTGCGTTTATGACTAGTCATGAGAAACACGAGAGCCACACCTTTTAAAAAGGTCTCAATATGTACAAATTTGCTACAGATTTGTACACATGAGGTACCACCCCAGTGACATCTTTCTACTTTATTTCTGAGACCATAGTGTCACAAACATCAAGTAAAGTTTAGTAATTATATTTTTAAAGGCATCCAGGGAGAACAACATATGGAGAGTTTAAAGTTACTTTAGCTATTAAATCGACTGAATGGTGTGCCGAGCCCAACCTATTCCCTCAACAATTTATATAAACCTATTTAATCACATTCACAATATGTACACTAGAAAGCAAAAAAATGCCTAAAACAAAACTCCACAGTGACATCTTCCTCATCTTCCTATTTTCATTTAAACTCTGTACGGTGATCGTTCCCCGATGGTGATTCAACACATGCACGTTGTGGTGCATCCCCTCTGTCTGGGGATTACTCAGCTTTTGGGTGTTGTTTTAATTAATCGTGCGTCCCCGGGGCTCTGGGCAAATCGCAGCTTGCTGTACACCTGCTGTTTGCTGCACTCCGCACAGAAGCCGGGGGACGCCTTACACTCTTTCATTAGAAACACACAGAGTCGCCCCTTCGGGACACCGTACCTCCAAGAGAGGGAGAAATTAGTTCGGAGTCTGGAGACATCGAAGTGCTGCAGAACTTTCTGAAGAAGTATATTTCAGAAACAAGTAACTAACTTCAATAGGCATTTATTTAAAATTTTTTACTTTATTAAAAATAATTATTTTTTTAAAGTGACGAATTTTAAGGCAGAAAACGTACTGGTAAAATGTAAAAAAAAAAGTGTTTTACTGTAGTAAAAGCACATGAAGGTTAAACTTAAAAATCATATTCAATACATTTCAAATAGATATGGTCAGATGGTTTTAAAAGTTTCTACCCAATTATACGAGTTATTTTTTAACCCAGCACTGGATGAGAAAGGGACAAACCCAGCCTTTGGAGTAAATTAATCAAGAAAAAGGTATATTTCAGCCAACAATGGGTTAAAAGCACCCAGCATAGGTTAACAATGTTCGGTTCGTCCCTTTTTGACCCAGCACTGGGTTTAAAATAACTCAGCATTTTTTAAGAGCATAAATAAAACAAATATGAATTATAATAGATTAATTTATAATAATTATAATAATATAATGAAATTTGATGACATCATGTTCTACATAAACAAGTGCTCTGTAAGGAACCACAAAGGACATTGAATCTTAAATAGAAAAAAGTTATCTCGGGTTTTAAGATTCCTCCTCTACGTGGGCTTGGCTAGATGATGGTGATGAGGATTGTGAGGGTTGGCTCATGGCTGTCGTCCTCCTTTTAAAAAGTCCAAATATATAAGATAAAGTTCCCAATCCTGCTGAAACTGTGGCGATAAGCTATAGAATCAGAGAAGAACAGAATCAGAGAAGGTCAATGTAAACATTCAAAGGAGATATTTAACAAGACTTTAAGATGTCAAATAAATCAGATTAAGGGGCAGTATTATCCCCTTCTGACATCACAAGGGGAGCCAAATTTTTCCATGTTTGCAAAGAATGGTTTACCAAAACTAAGTTACTGGGTTGATCTTTTTCACGTTTTCTAGGTTGATAGAAGCACTGAGGACCCAATTACAGCACTTAAACATGGAAAAAGTTATGAAGTTATGATTTCATGATATGATCCGTTTAAATGTGAAATCTAGACATTCAAAGCCATTGATCATTATGACATTAACACAGCAACTCCAGACGTTTTCCAGTCATGAAAATAAGAACTCAAACAACCAGGAGTTCATTCAGGTAACTTCTTGGACCAGACATATGAATGCAAACAAAATGCAAACATGAATATAAAAGGTAAATTAATATTAGAGGTATATACGATGCACAAACCTTTATTGCTGTATTCTTATCCATTTGGAAGGATTGCAGATGTGCATTGAAGAGCGCCAGTGTGCACGGCAGGTATGCATCAATGCTGTTGGTTTCTATACATCTACAGCACAAAAACAGAAGAAGACAAATCCAACAAGAGTAAAACAGTGAAGTAATATTTCAAAATCCTATTATAAAACAGACAGTCTGTATTCTGACTGAATATTAAATGTAAAATTATTTATTGATTACTGATGTTTTAACTGGATAACACATTAATAATATTAATAATAATAATAATAATAATAATAATAATAATAATAATAATAATAATAATAATAATAATAATAATAATAATAATAAAATAATAATAATAATAAAATAATAATAATAATAATAACAATAATAATAATAATAATATTATTATTATTATTATTATTATTATCAACACTTAATTTCTAATGCACTTTTCTTAATCCCAAAGTAAAAGTCTGCTGGTCTTCTAGGGCGAGTTATTTTGTCTCACCTGTGAAACAAGGTGGTGATGAGCTTCTGTTTGTCTGTTAGGTAAAGATGAAGCAAATCGAGTTCAGAAAGCAGATCGAATGGCAGAGACTCTCCCTCCTGAACCAGCAGGCCGAGGTTATACCAACCCTGAGGAGATACAAGTTATTATTACATCACCAAAAACATGCAGAACACACAGAGAACATAAGAAATGCACAAAAAAACCCCACAACCAACTGGGCATAACTTCTAAACATTATGGGGCGGTGTCTAGTCCTAGACTAAAATAAATGTAAGAGCTGTCCAAACTAAAAAACACCTTGCACTGACATATCTTAAAATACATCAGTGCCCTTTGTTTTGCTTCAAAATGCACACAAGTAATGTTTTTAGTAATGCATGTTTGTTAAAACTAGTTATATTTCATAATTAAACTAAGGTTAAGATAATCCCTGTCTGGGAAACCACCCCTAAATGACTGGAAATCAAATATTATTGATCATTTAGTATCAGCTCGTCTCTGTCATCACGTACCTGTGGATCTTTCTTGAGAGCTGCTTGCTTGTACATCTTAGCTGCATCAGATACCCGTTTTCTGCCAGAAGCCTGTCCGTCATACAGCATATCTCCCATTCGGATCAGTGCTGAGAGGGAAAAAAGATCAACAGTATACATAAAGGATCATGCATCTCAGGTGCATTTCAGTTTAAGTGAAACATGACTGCCGCCCCTGTGGTTTCACATTGAATAACATTCAACAGCAGAATTCTGTATTCTGCTCAATGTCCCTTTATTATTTTGAAGACCTATGGTCAAAGGTTTTGTGGCTTATATTTATTTCTTAAATCGTAGTATATTTACCATAAGGAGAATGATCTTGAGCCTGTATGGACATGTTATAGTATCTCAACAAGCAGTCAGTCACCAGCGCTGGATTCAGTAAGCGCTATAAAGGAAAAAAAGTAAATGGTCAAAGTTGATATGCATTTCAATTTCAAGAAAGTTTTTAGACGGACTCACAGTATTGAGTTCACAGAGGTACGCCACATTAAACTGAGCGGCTTCGAAGCCACTCTCCGCCGCACTGAGATAATAAATCAAAGACATTATCCTGTAACAAAAGAGAGATAGCGTGAGAGAAAGCGAGAGAGAGAGAAAATCCTGTTTGCAACAGCCTTTTCTGATTTAAATCTAATATGAATGCCATTAATATTTTAAATTTTTAATGAGAATTGCAGATCAATTTCCTCATTGAATTTTAAAGCATTACCAATCTCCTTTCAGATAGGCATTTAATCCTTTTCTTAAAACCGTCCCCAAATATCCATTCTGTTCAGACGCCCATTTAACCCACCTGAAGTCCAGAGAGATAGAAAACAAATGAGAAAAATCTATATACACTAAAAATATCTTTTTGCACTAACATTTTTACATTAAATCAACTTTAAGTAATTTCAATTGTATTGACTAGTGATGAGTTGTTGTAACTTATAAAATAAAGTTGACCTAACGAAAGCAAATTCAACTTGATTGACTTGAAATGACTTATAAATCCTAGTTGATTACCACTTTAAATAGGTCAGAGGATTGGATTGTATTATCCTGCAGGTATTTATTTTCATTAATTATGTGTGTGTGTTAACAATTTTTATTGTTATATTATATTATATATTATATTATTTATATATTATATTATTTTTATATTATATTTATATTTATATTTTTATATATTTATATTTATATTTACATTTTTATATATTTATATATTTGTATATATCTCAATACGTATACATATATACATACATTAAAAAAAAAAAAAAAAAAAAAAAAATAATAATAATAATAATAATAATAATAACAATAACAATAACATGTAAATGATATACACACAAACATAATTAATGAAAATAAGTATATTTTTTGTTTGTTTTATTTTTTTCCAATTGTCTTTTTGTTATTGTTGTTGTTTTTCATTATTGTATTTTATTTTGTTAGTTTAATTAATTTGGCAGGGAGGGTAATTTTGGGGGAAAAGTTGTAACCTTGATTGTATAAAGTATTTTGTCAAATTTTGGAAATATTCATAAATATAAAAAATCCTAGTTGAATAAACTAAAAAAAAGTAAGTGCAAACATTTTCTTTTACATAATTATCCTTAAAGGAAACCACCACCGCTTTCCAATACTTGACTACGTTCCCACCTCAACTTAGACGAATCAACACATATGTATCCTTCTCCAATGCATGCACTCAATCCCTGTACAGCGCGTTGTGAATGTGTTAGCATTTAGCCTAGCCCCATTCATTCCTTAGGATCCAAACAGGGATGAATTTAGAAGCCACCAAACACGAGTAAGTATGGTGGCACAAACCAAAACGTGGTGATTTGTAAGCAGATAAAAAATAAGAACTATTGTATAGCGGAAGAGCACTTAGTTTGCAGCACTTTGACCACGGGCGCAAAAATATTGAGGAAAGTTTGAGCGAGAGGGGGAGGAGTCAGGAGTGATGATGTTACTATACGCTGAAGTTGAAGTGCTGCAAACCAGGTGCTCCTCCACCACACAACACAGCACTCAATTTTCATCCGCTTACAAAAAAGGCAACGTTTTATTTTGTGCCACCATACTACGTAACTACTCATGTAACAGTCTTTAAATAGGGAAAACATGGAAGTGTTTGGTGGCTTCTAAATCCATCCCTGCCCGGATCCCAAGGAATGAATGGGGCCAGGCCAAATGCTAAATATACAAAGATAAAGTGCACAAACCGAAAAAAGATAGGTATGTATCAACTTATCCAAGCCGAGGCAAGAACACAGTAAAATACTGAAAAACTGTGGTGTCCTCCTTCAAAAATAACTGATACGAGTTTGTGCACCTTCAAAAACTGTAGGTCTTAGGAGGTATTTGCTCTAACATAAAATAAATCATTTTTTGAGTTTTATTTCAGTCTGTGAGAACTTCATACTTACAAAACAGCATCAAGTGGACGTCTGGCAACTTGACCAGGAATCCCATGAATCCATACATTAGCCAGTGCGATACCACCATTCACATGTCCTCTCTGAGCTGACCTCAGGTAACACTGATATGCTTTAAACTGAACACAGTCCAATAAATTACGCCAACTCACACACGTGCACCTCATTTAAATGTGAAAATCATGCAGATTAACTACTAATAAATGATGATTATGTTTGCAGAACACAATGTTTATATGTTACACACATCAGCATTCAAGGACTTGCCTCATCTGCCGGGTGTCCAGGATAGAAACCTTGGTGGAACATAGCTCCTAGATTCATAGCAGCTTCAGCATGACCTTTAGCATCCGCCTCCTCCCACAGATTCACAGCCTTCTCGTAATCCTTTTCAAAATGCTCATAGTACCAACCAAGAGCTGTGATGGCGGGAACGAGCCCCTGCGAGACAACAACAGGGTCATGAGATCATAACAGCAAAAATAAATTCAACTGATGATTTTACTATCAAACATACAGTAGAAGAATAAAAATACAGTCAAACACATGGTCCTGGTAAAATATTGCTTTAGCAGTGCAAAGGTCATGGTTTCGACCTAGAGAGAACAAACATCAGGATAAATTGTAGGCCTATTGTAATGCACCATAAGTTACTTTGGAAAAAATTATATTATTGTTAATGTGTAGTTTTAGGATCTACAGTAGAGATGCCATATTGAAAAAATGAATAGTTTAAAGGGACACTCAGTTTTGAAATCCATTCAGCTGATCTCCGGGTCTGGCGCTAGCACTTTTAGCATAGCTTAGCACAATCCATTGAATCTGATTAGACCATTAGCATCGCGCTAAAAAAAAACCCAAAGAGTTCCGATATTTTTCCTATTAAAAACTGGACTCTTCTGTAGTTTCATCGTGTACGAAGACTGACGGAAAATTTAAAGTTGCAATTTTCTAGGCAGATATGACTAGGAACTATACTCTCATTCTTGCGGAATAATCAAAGACTTTGCTGCCGTAACATGGCTGCAGGAGGAGCAATGATATTACGCAGCGCCTAAAAAAAAAAGTCCCCTGCTATTGAAAGTAACCAAGGGGACTATTTTCGGGCAGTGCGTAATATCACTACGCCTGCTGCAGCCATGATACATTAGCAAAGTCACTTATTATTACGCCAGAATAAGAGTATAATTCCTAGCCATATCTGACTAGAAAATCACAACTTTTAATTTTCTGTCAGTCTTAGTACACAATGTAAATACAGAAGAGTAAAGTTTTAAATAGGACAAATATCAAAAATCTTTGCTTATTTTTGATCGCGATGCTAATGGTCTAATCAGATTCAATGAATTATGCTAAGCTATGCTAAAAGTGCTAGCGCCAGACCCGAAGATCAGCTGAATGGATTCGAAAATTGTAAAAATCAAAATGTTTAACTCCAGGAGAGCTGGAAAATAAGCATATTTTCAAAAAAGTGGAGTGTCCCTTTAATATCACAAGTTTTGCTGGATTATTTTCAACCCAACATTGGGTCAATAAAGCTGCTGGGTTAAATTAACTCAGAAAGCTTTAGATTTGACACAACAATATATTAAAACATCCCAGCATTTTTGGTTGAAACAACCCAGCGAGTTGGGTTTATCCCCTTTTTGAAAATAACGCATCCCTTTCTGGGTTGAAAATAACGCAGCATTTTTTGTGTGTGTACAATATGAATATCAGTGACAAATGTGACACCTGCAAAACATACCTGTTCTGCTGCTTTCTTCAAGTATGAAACGCCCTTCTGCACATCTCGTGCAACTCCTTGCCCCTATTTAAAGCAAGAATATCACAGCAACACTTCAAACTCTCTACAACAGTTCCCTCTACTGGACAGATGTGATATTACTGAGAGATAAATTATCATGAAGCATAACTGCACTTCTTAAAGCCATAAGAAACAAGTGTGCACAACATATTACAAATACTTTTTTTGCATTTTATGATCAAAAAATATTTAAAAAAGCAAATCTTACCGTGAGGAGGACGATGCCGTAGTCGTACATGGAGGCGGGATCATTTAGTCTGGTGGCTCCTCTCTCATAGTGTTTAACGGCTGTATGAATATCTGGAGATACACCTTGCTGACCCCAGAACAACATGCGACCCATCGCTTGCTACAGAGAACATCAAAAACCATGAATAGAAACCTTAAAAGGTGAGATGTTTCACAGGATGGTGGAGTATCTTTAAAAAGTGTTCGGTGTTTAGTACCTCTGCTTCGGCCACTCCACTTCGTGCCTGAAGTTTGAGCCAGTGAAACAGATCGCCATTCTCACTGGTTTGGGCCTTCAAGGTCGCCTCATCATTCAAGCGTATTAACTCTACAAATGTCTACAGAGAGGATGAAATTTAACAGATTTGCAGGGTACCAAAGATGAGATCAGGTGCTTTTATAGAAACACAGTGAAACTGCACTGAACATTACTTATAAATCCATAATCATTTAAAAGTATGATTAAGTTCCATGTAGTGCAAAAGGTTGTATAAGGTTCTTCATATGCAGCAATGCCATAGAAAACACATTTTTGGTTCCTCAAACATCATTTAGTCATCTTAGAGAAACAATTTCTTTCATACCTTTTTTATATAATCTAAAAAGTCGTTTTCACTACAAAGAGTTAAGTGTCCTTACCTGTTCTGGCGTGGGTGTTTTATGATCCGTGCTGGTTTGTCTTGCGATGTTGATGTAATACGCATATGAAAGCTCATGGTCCGGCATCATATCCACATCACCAACATGGTGCATGTGTCCTAAACGCAGTAAAGCCAATCTCCAGTCCCCCTGAGCTGCCAACAGGGACAGCAGCCAAGCCTATGGTGCAGTTCATTGGGTTACATTTTAAAGTGCACACATTGCATATATAACATTTAGATTTCCTTGTAAAAACAAATCGAGCCTTTCAAATGTTCTTTTTTTGCATTTAATTCTAAATAAATACCTTAAATATGAGCTAAATGAAAAAGGTTTATTTAAAGGGGCCGTGGCACAAGACTTTTTTTAAGATGTCAAATAAATCTTTGGTGTCCCCAGAGCACATGTGTGAAGTTTTAGCTCAAAATACCATACAGATAATTTATTATAGCATGTTAAAATTGCCACTTTGTAGGTGTGTGCAAAAATGTGCCGTTTTGGGTGTGTCCTTTAAAATGCACATGAGCGGATGAAGTGCAAACACTGATCAAAATGATGGTGGTTTGATGAAATTGAAACTTAATTGTGCTCTAAATTATTTTCTCTGTGCACTAAATGGCAGTGCTGTGGTTGTATTAAGGGGTGGTATAATAATAATAATAATAATAATAATAATAATAATAATAATAATAATAATAATAATAATAATAATAATAATAATAATAATAACAATAATAACAATAACAATAATAAGACCAATAACAATAATAAGACCAATAACAATAATAAGACCAATAACAATAATAAGATCAATAACAATAATAAGATCAATAATAACAACAATAATAAGATCAATAATAATAACAATAATAATAATAATAATAATTATTATTATTATTATTATTACATAATTATAATAATAATAATTATTATTATTATTATTACATAATTATAATAAGCGCTGCTTATGGCATCATAACGAGAGCCAAATTTCAATGTGCGTGTAGAGAATGGTTTACCAAAACTAAGTTACTGGGTTGATCTTTTTCACATTTTCTAGGTTGATAGCAGCACTAGAGACCCAATCATAGCACTTAAACATGAATAAAGTCATATTTTCATGACATGGCCCCTTCAAAGTGATAGTCCTGGCCAAGCTGGGATTGATGGTCTTGCGCACAAGGTTGAGGATTTATGGATCACTTTTTGTAAGGTTTGAACACTAAACAAATAAGGCAACACATTATCTTATTTAAAGGGAAAGTTCACCCAAAAATGAAAATTGTGTCATCATTTACACACCCTCATGTTGTTTTAAACCTCTATTAGTTTTATTTTGATGGTAGGCACACAGCTGCTGTAACCAATGATTTCCATAGTAGGAAAACAAATATTTGACAGTAGCCATTGAATTCCATCATATATTTTTTTCCTACCATGGAAGTCAATGGTTACAATTACCTGTGTGCTTACCATCATTTATCCAAATATCTTTTGTCTTCATCGGAAAAAAGAAATTCATACAGGTTTACAACCACACAAGGATGAGAAAATGACAATTACATTTTTCGGGTGAACTATACCTTTAAATTGTTAAAAATCTCTTTCCTTCTCGTATGCAGTCGCATGTTCCTTCATAGCCTAATCCTGTAGAGCTACTAGGCCAGGAGTTGGTGACTTTGCTTAGTAAAGAAACACTCGCACACAAACAGTATGCATCCTACAGAGCGTCAAGTCAAAAAAGACGGCGAAAACAACGTGCAATTTTGCTTTGTATGGACAATGAGGTACATTTATCACTACAAGTTACCCTGGACTCGTTTATCCAACAAACCCATTTCTGCAGGTCACCATTGTTGTTATGGTTGTCAGGTAAAAAAAAAAAAAAACCATTGTTGTGTGAATGAACAGCCAAAACGCATACAAACTTTAGGAACATTTCCAACAAAAAACAGTAAAGGCAAACTACATATCCTAATGTTTGATCAATTGTTACATCACCCCAATGTTGCTTTTGATGAAGCACCTGCTAAATGAATATGCCAAAATAGAAACACACCTTGTATGGCTGTCTCTTAACGCCAAACCCACTGCTATAGAGAACAGAGGACAGGTGAAGTGCTCTGTAGTCCCCCAAACATCCAGACTGCAGTAAGAAAGGCATCAGTTTGTTTATAACATCCAGTCCATCAGCTGCGCTTAGTTTACGCAGGACATAAGAATACAGCACCCGGCCCACCGTAGAGGCCATCACGCTACCTACGAAGACACACCATATAAACACAATATAAATATTTTTTTATTTTTACGTTACATTTCTATTGGGTGGTTTCTCGGACAGGGAATATCCTAGTGCCAGCCTAAAATGCAAGATTGAGCTGCCTTAATTTAAAAATGTCTTGCACTGACACGTCTTCACATACTGTATATCAGTGCCATTGTTTTGGCTCAAGATGCACACCAGTAAGGTATATTTATAAAAAAAAACTAAATGTAATTTATTTATTTATTTATATTTATATTTATATTTATATTTATATTTATATTTATATTTATATTTATATTTATATTTATATTTATATTTATATATTTATATTTATATATTTATATTTATGCATTTATTTCAGCTGTTGCCATGTTAAGGTTGATGCAAGCGTTAATTTTTTTGCCATTTATTGTACATTCATAATTTCATTTGTGTGGTGAAACAAACCATATTCATGACGAATTTTGCTTTGTATGCAGTGTATAACGTACCGTGTTTTTGTGACAGCACCTTAGTCAATCGTGCCACTCGACGTTTGTAAGGATTTACTGGTGATTCGATGAAAGTACATTGTTCTGTTGTGATCTCTGTACTGTGATTCAGTAGCAGCTCGGTGTATGTGTCCAAACAACTGCCTGGAAGTAAACAGTAATGTAAAAGTAAAGTTTTTATTAATGCTATGTTTTAATGTGACATTTGATAAACATAAGGGAAACTTACCAGACTGCCTCTTTAGAGTGTGACGTGCATTGAAGAAAAGCTCGGATTTGAAATTTTGACATGATTGCAACCATCCAGTTATATTCACCTTTGCAATTATATGAGGAAGTTCAATCTCAGCCTGCAGGAAATAAAGCGATTTTGTGATTAATCCAGAACTACACTTTCTTTTTTCTGCACTTGAATGCACTATAATTAGCTTTGGATAATGCAAAACGCATAAAATGTAAATGGAAGTACACACAGATCATGTAAGTGATCCTGTTAAAAACATGTCTGTTTTGCATCACACCTTAATTTGTTTAATTATTCTTAAATTAAGATATCATACCGGGTCAGCCGGCAGCCCCTTTGTACGATAAATTGTAGTCGGTCCATAATATCCTTCAATGCCCCTAGTAAATTTACCACCACCAATAACAAAATAGCCGTGGGTGTCATCCAGCATAGGGTTAATGCCAAACCTGTCACAAACATCACAAAACATCACAATCTTTCTATTGAAAAAGACAACAGTATAGTGAAACACAACAGTTTAGTGATGTCAACAAGATGAAGGAACTTACACGTGCTCAAAACTTTTTATAAACTGCTGCTGTCCATCAGTGCATGCAATTGAAATCTTTGCCTAGAAAAAAAAAGTAAAAATTTTGATTTTTTAAAACAAAAAGCAAAAAAAAAAAAAAAAAATCTCTGGCCCAAAATAGGTTTTAAATTAAATAGGTGATAAATACATTTTGTAGAAATTATATACATTTTTGCAGTTGAAAATATCTTTGTAGACACCTTTGTAGGTCTTCCAATGCGACGTAAATATAAATGCTTTCAAATAAATTGTACACATTTTACAAAAAAAGGGCAAAATATGTGAAAAATATTTTTCGTAAACATTTCAAAATATATTTAAGCACATATATTTTTGCCAATATTTTTAAATATTTTTAAAATTATGAAAATAATTATAAATTTGAAAATATATTTTTTGACATATGGGTTGCAAAAGAAGAGTGGACCATAAAGGTCTACAAAGAAATGTAACAATTATATGATCCATGTGCTAACAAATAATAAATCCAGCACGCTAACATGCATTTCATTTTAGGGTTTAGTTAGCGAAGATTCACATTTTTTAAAATGTTTTGAATGATTTACTTTAAACATCATGGAAATACACGAACTGTATAAAAAGCAACCTACTATTTTATGTTTTGACTTGTGATAACTTGACATTTATTAACTTAATTTGTTAAGTCAAAGTAACATATACACTGTAAAACCTAACAGTTAACTTAACTCAAACCATTTAAGTAAACCGGTTGCATGAGGCCATTTAAGTTTTAAAACACATACATTTAAGTACTGTGAACTTGAGTCATGTGCAATTATGCACTTATATTTAAGTAGTGTGAACTTAAATGTAAGTGCATAACTGCATATGACTCAATTTGTTTAAGTTCCCAGTACTCAAATGTATGTGTTTTAAAACTTATGCAACCGGTTTACTTAAATGGTTTGAGTTGAGTTAACTTTTAGATTTTACAGTGTATGAATAATTTAATATAGTTTTTTTACAGTTCATATAGATATAAATATTTTAAAGATTTTTGAAGAAATACTGGATTATTTGCATCTAGGTAGCATTCGAAGTTGGTCTCTAGCTCCCCAAGGAACATTTCCGATAACATTTAAATTGCAAAGATTAAACCAGTCTCATTTTAACATCCAAAACGAATACAAAAATATTACATCATTAGCACATAATGTGTGTGGTTTGCACATATGCATTAATAATCATTCCAGTCTCACCAATCTTCCCAAAATCTCCAGGCTGAGACGACACCACTGACCAACAGGAACCTTGAAAGGCGAAAGAAACGCTGACGATTGACCAGAATCTCCGACCAACTGCACGTGAATCTGACCTGAATGAATCAGATAAATGAGCAAACCCAATAAGTGATCATAAAATAATGTCAATAACAGTCAGAGGTCATCCAAAGGTTGCATGCTCACCGGCGTTAGTCAGGAACAAGGCAGGTGTGGTATAATTATTCTCAGCATCAATGTGGTACAGAAGGCCACACAGATGACTACTGCAGGGTTTCATCAGCCAAACCCAAAGTGAAAAGGCACACCTAAAAATAAATAAAATCAGATTGCTAGCACATTTAGACATTTGACTATTGAACAGGGTTCCCACGGGTCCTTGAAAGGGGGGGGGGGGGGCATTCAAGGCACTGGGAAGTTTTTGAAAATATCCATACTTAGAAACAGGTCATTGAAAGTGCTTGAATCTATTTTATGCAAGAAGTTTTCTGGAAACAAAATCCATATTATTCCCTGTGTAGTGTTAGATAATATCATAAAAAATCTAGACTTTTAAGCACACGTGCTAAACTGTTTGCTTTAAGTGCTTATATCTTCTGTATTCTGAGAACGTTGATTTATACCAAAATGCTTTGTTGCAAAGTTGTGTTTGACACATGAAAACATCTCGGGTTATGCATGTACTATTGTTCCCCGAGAAGGGAACGAGACGCTGCGTCTCCCTTGCCATACTTCCTGCATCCCTGTAACGCTTTGGCAATATTTCAAATAGCGATATACTTCCTGGCTCCGGCATCACCCTGTCTTTGTCGTTAAGCCTCACCATTGGTTGAATTTGATATACACATTCAGACTCACTTACCACTGGAGGCATCCCCAAAGTCTCACCACAGTGACGCAGCCCGAATTCCCTCAAAAGGGAACTGTAACAAAGTATCTTAAAAGGTAACACAATGTAACCTTGCTCTCACTTGAAACGTGTCCCAACATTTAGTTGAATTCGAGAGTATTTGACCTGGAAGGTCCTTGAAAGGTCCTTGAATTTGAAGTTAACTAAGGTGTCGGAACCCTGATTGAACCATCAGAAAAATCTATGCATGCGTTTTCTATTTTAGACGAGGGAAATACATGCGTTATAGATGTGACAAAAATGTATGAGACCACATTGTAGGAATTTTGTGAATTAAAATGCACAAACCATGAGCAATAGACCCCTTCACGGTTCACGTCACAGGCAGTTTCCAATGCGCATGTCAGGGTCAGAAAAGCCATTACAGCAGATAGAGTTGCGTATTATTCGGTATCGTCAAAAATGCCTACTTACGTCGTGGGTTGTGAAAATCGCACCAGGTCTTTCGTTAAGTTTTCGCGATTCATGCAGAATCTCAAAAACAAAAAAATACAACATCTGCAAGCAATTAACGTGCAGACTGGAACAATGCAAATATCAAAGAGGCTTGTGTTTGTTGTGTTCACTTCATTTGAGGTAAGTCATAATTTTTCAGCCCTGTTAGATTACATTATAAAGCCTGGATGGTATGAACAGTTTGACCCCATGCTGAGCGCGCACCCGATAGTCATTCAATGTTTACAAACTTTGAAGGGGTCTATAATACCCCATTAAGAAGGGATGGCTCTTTATAAACATTAAATATTTATTTTATTTTTCACGTGCGCTCATGAGGAAAAACAAAGTGGGCAACCCTGAAAACTGCACTTAAGTCAACTATGGAAAACGAATAAAAAGTCAGAGACCTTATATTGTATTTAAACAACCAAATATCGACATCTGATATATCAGAATAGTAAAATACTTTTGGTTGATACACGGAATTGCTCAAAAGTAACAAGATAGTCAGTCTTACCAGGGTTGGTAGATGGATTTGATTCTTAACCCTTCCAACATTTCACTCCTGAATGGCTCCAGGGTTTTTATGATCCCAAAATTCTCACCAGTAGATGCATACAACGTGGAAAGAAGAAAAGCCACCTCTTACAAACAGAGATTCAAAAATTAAATATAAATATGTGTGCCAAACTTATTTCGATTCAACACCAAGATGGTTTACTGCAATCAAAATGTGATTGTTGCTATTAACATTTTGCGAAGTCTCCTTAAACTGCGACAGCACTACGGTATTAAACAAGGATAGCACATGTACGTCTGTAAGATGTCTGGTAAAGATCTGGAACAGGCTACATCTGGTGTGTAAAAACATCTTATAAAAGCTGCTCTATATTCTAAATCAAAACCGTCTCGCAAAAACGTCTTCAATATGTCTACATGACATATTTTAGGAAACGTCTCAGAGACGTATTGCAGATGAGCAAACAATCTAAATAATACGTCCTGCAGATGTAAACGCAGACATCTCCAAGATGTATGTGTGCTATCAGGGATATAGATCTATGAGGCAGAACCTTAAAACAAGTTAACAGACAAAGATCATGGGCGGCCTCGCCATTACAGCCGAACGCTCACTGTTTACATTCATTGCTCATTTAAACAACACTTAGTCAACTAATGTGGTCAACCAATGCACCGTTTGAAAGATAAAAGAACACAAATTCATTTGCGTGTATGCATTCAACAATATAAATAACTTAGTAGGAGTTTTTGGTTATTCTGTATGAAGAGTAAAACAATGCAAAGCTATAACAAAGCGGACGAATCCTTACCTTTTTGTGTTCTAGCAACGAGATGTCTGGTCAAATAATGGTAACATGTATTGCTCTTCGAAGAAAAGTAGTCCAGTATCCAATATCCATAGTAAATATTTGCACAAAACACACTGACCGGTAAAAAAAAAAGGTTTATATGTCCATTGTTTACACCCTCGTATCTGGTAAACATGTCGTCATACTCCCGTTCACTCGACGATTATGTCTTTCAAAACACATTTTTCGATAAATCCAAACGCGTCAATGCATCTAGTAGAGTGTTCTAAACAAAATGAGAGTAGTTCAAGTCATTTCTGATAAAAACTACCCCGGCAAACTTATAAAATAGTGAAAGGGGGCGTGTTCTGCAGGTAGCGTTTGCTTGTGCGTATGCAAAAGTTTTTTATAAAAAAAATGGACAAATGACCAATTGAAATCATGTAGCGTCTAGTGACGTGTAGCTAATGATATGACGGATACACCCATGTGCGGATTTGCATAATGCTTGTATATTATAGTGTTGTTATCTGTGCGTATACATTAGCACTCAGAAGAGTTACGCACTCGTGCTCGTGCACATACAGGGCTTTGAGACGTCACCTGCTTGTTAGCACTTCTTACAATGGAACAGCATCGTGGACAGAAGTTTTTTTCTCCTACTGCTGCCTTGGAAGAACTTATGCGAAGCAGTGATGAAGAAAATGTTGAGGATACCGAAGAAGAAAGTGTTTGCAGTGTCGATTTGGAACAAGAAGAAATGTTTTTACACGGTCTAGATCGGTAAGTTATAAGTATTTTAGCGATCTGTACTGTATTATTCTTACTTCGTATTACATTTGTTTAGTGAAAGGCGTTTTATTACTTTGACTATTATACCTTATTAGTGCATTGATGCATCGTGTAATCAAAGTATTATTCAATTGCTAATATTGCGATATAACGTATTTGAAGGAAGACTAGTAACTTGCATGCGCAAATAAGGGCAAAATGTAACAAGCTCTTTCTAACTTGTTATTACAGTAGAAAGTGAGTTTCTAATACAGTTTGTTGTAGCCATAATACAGTTTGTTGTAGCCATTAGCATCACTTAGAAACACTTATGTAAAGCATATGAAACATGTTTTACTGTATGTAGAAAGTAAAAAGTTCTTATTGTGTCAATGGGAGGAAAATGCAGTGAATACGTGATAGTTCGACTGTGTAATAATATCTGTTGCATTAGAAGATGCATTTCTAAACCTATTTGTAAATGTCAATAGGGATGCTGACACTTCTGATGAAGAGTGGTTACCAGAGGCCTCTGGACCACAGACAAATCATTCCTGCCTTTCTAAACATCTTCACCTGCGTTTACCTGTGCCAAGGGAAGAGGAAAGAAAAGGACACAGATAGAATCTCCATCTGACTCACGCAGTACTGTATGGTTGGTGAAAATACAATGCTGTTTTGTGCATGTTTATTTAGAAAAGAAAACTGTACTTTGAGGCAGACTGTTGACAGATTATTGTAAGATAGTATTGTGAATGTGTGCAAATGGCATCACTAGAACAGGTCTGATGGTACATTACTCTGCTATTCATAATCCTAAAGTGTGAGTTTTGTGTATGAATAGAGCAGGCATGATGGTACATTACTCTGATAGCCATAATCCTAAAGTGTGAATTTTGTGTATGAATAGAGCAGGCATGATGGTACATTACTCTGATAGCCATAATCCTAAAGTGTGAATTTTGTGTATGAATAGAGCAGGCATGATGGTACATTACTCTGATAGCCATAATCCTAAAGTGTGAATTTTATGTATGAGTACAGCAGGGATGATGGGACATTACACTGCTATTCATAATCCTGAAGTGTGAATTTTGTGTATGAAAAGAGCAGGCATAATGGGGTCATTACTTTGCTATTCATAATCCTAAAGTGTGAATTTTGTGTATGAATAGAGCAGGCATGATGGTACATTACACTAATAGTCATAATCCTAAAGTGTAAATCCAATACTTTGTAAATAGTTTGTATTTTTGACTCATGTCACAGCACTGCCAAGCTATGTGCAATACTTTATCACAGTTTGTTGATAACTACTATATTGTAAACATATAAAAACCTATACATAAATTTGTTCTTTAATGTTGTACATTTTCCTAAACCATGCAAAATTATGTAAGTAAATAAAGACATTGTTTCATTTTATATGAGTAAGTAATTGGGTGTCCTTTTGGAGCCTTCAAATAGCACACCAAGAAAAATGCACATAAATACCTTTTAAAATATATCCAGAAAGTTAGTATTTTCCAGAAAAAACAGTGTATATTATTCTGTCACATACTAAATCAAAATAAAATGTGTGGAAATGGTCAGATAAACATGTTAGACCTCAATGTAGAAGGTGGTAACCAAGTGTCCCTTTGGAGTCTCCAAGTGGCTTTTTTTGGAAAGACACCCAGACATACACTAACAAAAAAGCTTGTAAAAACCTCATTTTTGCTTGTATCAACTTCAAATTTTACAAATAGACTGTCAAGACCTGTGAGTTTAGATCAATTATATTTTCAGGCTCATTTACCACTGGTTGGTTAGTTATTTTGCCATAGAAATGTAAGAATGAAATTATTTTAAAAGAGAAAAAATCTTGAGCGCTGTATTTCTGCTGCCATATCTATGAAATATTTATTGCTAGAACAGTTCTGCATTTCTAGTAGTGAAATTTGAAGTGTTAGCTTTCAAAAGACACCTTGGTTATGTTTGTGGACAGTAGCATGCATGAGCAACAGCCTTTTTATTTTGGGTATGCCATTTGCCAGAGTGGGGGGGGGGGCTGGCTCGACGTCTAAGAGGTTAAACAAACTTACTATAATTTACATATTCATTCACCATAATATTGAATTGACATGGCACTCACATCACATTTCATGGCCAAATACATTGCATTGTATGCTGCTTTAGGTTTTGCATTTATAAAATATGTTTACAACTTAATTAGATGAGTTGAAGTAACCATTGTAAAAAAGTTTAAATGACTTAAGTTGCAAATACATTATTTTGATTTCAAGTGTCATAAATGGTATAGGAGCAAACTATAAAAGCATAGCACTTTTTTTGTAAGAGGCGCAAAAGTCGTTACCATTTTCTTTTGCGCATTGTGGCCTCGGATCTCCACGGACTCGCCGGAGCAATGCTGCGTCCCAGCTGGCGCAAACCAGGTGCTGCTTCACGGGTCGACTCAGAGGTGTCTGAACGTCGAGGAATACGTTTACTCTAGCCAAGGAAAATCTGTCCGGTTCTGGGGATTCGTCAGAGCCGATCCAACCACGCAACAAACAACTGAGCACCCAATCTGAACCGCGTACCATCCAGTCGGGCCGATACACAAGCCAGTCGGGGAAGCGCACGGTCAACACTCTGGTTCTGGTACGTCCGGGCTCGCAGGTCCAGTATTTGTGGAAAACGATTACTGTGGAGCCAGTGTCGAAAGAAACCAGAAGCTGGACGTGCGCCACCGACGACTCAGAACAGGAGTAGAGGATGCGTAACGGATGCCTTGAGACCGGCGCGTCAGGTGCGTTAAGAAAAGCCACATCGCCTGTTAAATGGCTCAAGCATGCAGTTGAAGAAATCTGGTTGTAAACAAAAGAATAATGCGTTTCGATAACTAAAATAACAGGATATTGGAAAGATAATTTTAGGCACAGTACTTACCAAAATATAGAGAGGTAAACACAGCAAGTTGAAACTTTTTGCCAGCTCTCCCATTGTAAAATCATTCAATAGGCAGTGGTTAAAAAAATTTAATATTTTGCTGCGCTCATGGTGCGCAAAAGATTGCGTTATTAGTCTGTTTGCGCAATATCTGCAGCTTCTGGTTTCTTGTGTACGTGGTGAAATAGCAAAGCAGCCACTAAGGGACTTCAACAAGGCCGGAATAACATCCTGTTAAAGCGGCAGGTGTAGAAGCTTAAGTAAATAACATCGACAGTTCCACCCTTTTCTTATTGGATAATGATGATGATGCAGCAGTTTAAGTTGCTTCTCTGCCAGTAGCCTACTTTCTTATATGCATATGCCATGTAGGTTCTTATTTGCACATGTGATCTGACAAAATTGTGTCACTGTATTGGCAGTCGATTCAACCCTGATCACTTCAATTGCACGAAAACTACATATATAAAAATATATACTGTAGCATAGCCATTATCTTACTATGTATGTCTAGGTTTGGGTTTTTTTAATGACAGAGTCCATTGTGACACATACCCCATAGTGACATCATGCCCCAAACTATTGGGGTTTGTTGTCACAAAAGATCTTATAAACTTTTCTATAGGCAATAAATTGTGGAAAATTCCTAGCTTTTATGCAGCCCTCTCCCATATATTCATAAGAAATGTGATAAATTAATCATTTAAATCTCACTCTTGTTTTAAAACATTTTATTGCTTTCATGCAGGAGTGCCATAAAATTTGAAGACTACAGTTATGAACATTACAGATGCAAAATCATTTTTTCTCTTCTCACCTCTCTCTGTACAGTAAAGGCATAAACAGCTCAAACAGAGAATTGAGCGGGGACTATCTAAATCAAAACGTCCCCCGTCTGTTTTTGAGAACTGCTGTTGAGAACATGCATCAACACAATGGACCAGACTGATGCGCACGCACCGACACTCACCGATTAAACAGCTGCTTCGTGCAAAGGACGCACAAATGAGACAAACACATCTGTTTACAGTTTAACCGTTTGGTCGATATACATTGGTGGACCAATTATTACAAAACGACACAGGAAACAGACAGAAGATGACTCCGGGCCAAAACCGTACCGGATCCGCCCCAAAATCAGCAGCTCCGGTGCAGATCCGGGCCTGGGTCGTCTGCTGTCTGTGAATTTCGTGCAGTGCTGCTTAGGTTTGTCTCCGGGTTCGTGGATGCATTTGACTTCAAAACCTGTGGGTAAAAAAACAAATAAAATGCATAGTGACATCCCTCACCAAGATTTGTTGTTTTATTGGCTTTACTTGGAAAGTGTGCTTATAATTTTTAGTGCTCTTTAAAGATCAAGTTCTAAATATGTCAAATTAATTGACAATTTTTGACCTGGCCTGCTTTCGTATTTAATAAAGGAGCACCGAAATCGAAGATTAAACTTATTGCGAGTTGAATGGACTGGTTTATATGACTTAGTTCAAAGCTTCATTAACAAAATAAATACAAGCTCTGATGTCAGACTAGAATTATTTTACTGAAATTTAGACAAATTGCACCTTTACGAAAGCCTGGTCCAAGCCTCAGAACAGATGAGTGATGTTGCAATGCTGAAATATAAACTTGAAGTATTACATTTCTAGACAGGGGCTTTGGCACTTCCAGTTGTAGCAAGTCTTCTTCTGACATACAAGAAAGTTTATAGCGAAAAAACAACAAATTGAAACATTCATGTGCATATTCACAAACCACCTTATATTTTCTGAATGATTTGGAATGATCGACAAATTTTCTAATTGCTTGCTTTCAGTCACATCCCAGGAATCCCTGAAGCCTTAGACATACGTTCATTGCCTTGATTGGTGTAAACGGTTTAGCGTGTGTTCCAGCATGTTCTCAATTTTTCTTTTTGCAAATCAACATTCAGAAATAGTGCAACAGATTTAAGGGGAGTTTCGAACCCACAGTTCAGCCCTTTAACAGTTCTCACCAATGACGAACACTGACCGAGGAGTACCACAAAACGTTCATCTGACGATTTGTTTTAATGCTAAAAAGAAAACCAAGGAGAGAGTGTGCTGATAGAAACAAAAGAACCAGGTTATTGTGTTTAAGCAAAGGGGAACAAGAACCAAGCAAACATCTAGGAGCATTCAAAGTTCAATCAAACAAAGGCGAAGACATGCAAACTGATACGGATTACACAAGGAAAGAAAAGTCCATCAGAGGGAAGAATCCTTGGAAAGTCTGGCACCGTCTCCTGATGAATAAATAACGCAATACAATCCCTTTCAGAAAAAGTTGATGTTCCCAAGGGTGTTCTATCAACCCACCTACCCACCCAAATAAATCATGCTATTGTTTCTTAAGGTCGTCTGAAAAACATTTCCACAGAAACATAGTAAGAATTGTAGTTGTGCCGTAACTTCTGACGAGAGGGGGGAAAATCAAAACAATCATAGTAACAATACAACCCAAAGAAATGTGGGAAAACAAAACAGTTGTCCAGTTTATTTCTTCTGCTTCTTGAAGATCTTGAAGGTATGTTTCTTGCGACTGGCAGCTGAATCAGTCTCTTCACCTGTAGAGCCGCTGTCCTCTTCTAGGGGGCTCTTTTTTGAGGATATTTGGGGGTTGCGACTTCCCACCTTCCCACCGGTCTGTCCAGTGGGTGACGGCGTGTCAGGCTCCGTGGAGTTCGGGCTCAGGGAGCGCGAGGACTCAGACATGGACATCGCCACCTGCGAGCCATGGATCTCGCTCATGCTGGCGGATTTCTCGATGTTGGACAACTTCTTCATTAATATGGGACTATCGGGTGGTCCGTCGGGAGAGGCGCCTTCTTCTTGGACACGGTTGCCTCCGTTGGAAGTATGCGAGTGGGATGTCGCGCCTTCCTCCCTTGGGAAGGGGCCGTGCAGAAGGGAAGTGGGCTTTACAGGGAAGGCTTTGGAACTGTAGGATAGCCGTAGTTGCTCGCCGGTCTGGGATATACATAGGGAGGAATCGGAGTCGGAACGGTTCAGGTCCCTCTGAGAGAAATGGTGAGATTAGCTTTAAGAAGGTAATTACCCAACAACACACATTATAAATAACCAAGGTTTTGGTTTTAGTGTGAATGTGGAATAGTACAATAGTGGCCAAAAGTGACGGGACAGGAATGTGAGGGGTGGCATCGCCATATCAGGCTTGTTTAGTGTAACCAGCTTTGTTGAAAACAATAGGAGTGGTCTAGTTTTGCTTAATGTTGGGGTTTTGTCCAACTGACTTGTTTGGTGCATCAGGCATTAGCACAAACATACTGTCAACAACACCATGCCAGATGTGCTCAAACCTTTTGCGTTGAAAACCTGTGCACAGAAAGCCAACACCAATTACGTCAAAAATGTAGGTATTAAAATGGTTAATGCAGTGCAAGGGATGCAAAAACAGATGTTATAGGCCAAATTACAAAGCCAATGTGTCAATCAAGCAAGTGGTAATTCAAGAAAAGCGTGAAGTGTTTGAGGTAAATCAGTGTTGTTTTGGACTCCGTCCCAAGCTCATGCCAACAAGTCCAGCATAATGAACCAATACCCATAGCTGCCGGAGAGGTGGGGTCGTTGAGGGATGGTCTCGTCTGGGAGGTCTGGGATGGTATCCATGGGCTGGAAATGTGTGGAGTGATAGTGGGATGAATGAGGGGTGGCAATGTGGAAAGAGGAGGAGTGGGAAGGGTGCGATGAGGAGGCGGAGAAGATGGCGGGATGAGACACGGCTGAGGAAAGAGGGGGCAGTCCCAGAGGGTCGTAGTGCCCGAACGATTGGCTGCGCGTCGGCCGCAGCACCTCCATAGATCTGGATGAGTACAAGCTACCCTCCCCTTTTTGCCCGAAACTGTCTACCAACCTCTGAGAGCCCAGGGCAAGCTGCGGGTCAATGTGCCGTTGACGAAGTGACATCATACTGGGAGCTGTGGGAGCACAAAATAATACCATCAGTCAGAGCGGTAATACAGAGCATGTGGACACTGACAAACATTTGTGGGGTGATGGGTGCAGGCTGAAGGAGGAACAGTGGGAAACTCTGGTGACACTTCTAAGAAAGAAGAAAGGTAAAGGGGTGTACAGGCTCAGAAACGGACATCCTAGGAAACTGGGGATAACCTTTGACTCTTAAATTGTTCATATCTTCCTCTTGTACTTCCTATTATGAGTTGCTAAGATCCAAATTACGACATATAACCTATGCAAAAGTGTTTATTAAACTTAAAAGAAATGTAGCATGCTGAAAGTCTAGTGTGACCATGGCATAAGCCAGGGATGGGCAACCTTGGTCCTGGAGGGCCGGTGTCCTGCAGAATCCAGCTCCAACTTGCCTCAGCACACCTGCCTAAAAGTTTCTAATATGCCTAGTAAGACCTTACTTGGCTGGTTCAGGTGTGTTTAATTATGGTTGGCGCCAAACTCTGCAGGGCACCGGCCCTCCAGGACCAAAGCGGCCCACTCCCGGCACAAGCCATGAACAAGAGCAAGATTAAGAGGTGAGGACACCATGTGGACTGACTGGTTGTTGGGTTTTCTGCCCAGTGCCCCCTTGTAGTAGGGTTTCTGGGCAGCATAACGCTTTAACAGAGAGTGGTTTAGAGAGACAAAAGGAAATAAAAAGAGGGCATGGTAATGTAGCCCACCAGAGTACTTCCAAATCGAATGGCAGCCCAAATTCAAAGACGACAGATCACTCGCTCGACGGCCCATTAGCCAGGGTGCATCTGGAGGGGGTAAGGGGCAAGGGCAGGGTGCGACTGTTAATAGGTTAAGTACTAACACAGAGCGATAAAACAGCGATAATCGCACATACATCAGCAACGCCCCTTTTTACCAATGGTTAATTGCTCATTCATTACTAGTCTACACAAGTTTGTCGTTCTTTAGGTTTTTAACGAGTGGTGGCCAGTAACTACGTTTTCGAGGGCGCACAAAGTGAAGCTCGTCACAACATGTATTTAGTCCATCATGTCAAAATAGGTGTTTGGCGCGTCATGTGAACCTATGAGTATCACGTGTCATGTCAAAATACATGTCTGCTGGTCACATGACGCACTGAACACATTTAACATGATGAGCCACACACATAACGCTCGCAACACACATTTTGAATTCCCGCCCCTCGGAAGAAAAGTCACAGGCCAGCACTGTTTGTAACTATGAAAATGACATTTTTGCAATATTATAGCAATATTAGCAATATATATTAAGCTTAGATACACATTACCCAAACATCACCAATTTTATTTGAACACACTTAGGAAGACAACTAACGTGATGGCTTCTTCAAACAAATTATTTTACAAATTCGGATGAAGAATTACAATCTGCAACTATACAAAACCGACCCCATTCACTTAAAGCCCAATGTGTAACAACAATTCAGAAACATATGACAGCAATGCGTTGTAAATATCTCTTTGATGTAAACCTGTAGGCAAAAAATAAAAATAAAATACATTCCAGTGAATTAACTAACCAACAATGCATTCTCACACAACAAGTCAATACGAGGTGTTTTTTCAAAACGATTTGGTCAAGAGCCCCTTTATGTGTCTGTGCTGGCCCTTGGGGGGCGGGGCTTTATGCCCCTCACTGTCCGGCGAGTCCTTACATTGTAGGGTTGCTGGCGCCACTATATCCTCATCCATATCATCCATGTCGTCGGAAATGAAGTGCTGGGGTGTGCAGCGGCCGCCCATGAAGCTGGGGTCCAGGTTGAGGGCTGAGGCCAGAGAGGGTAGACCTGGGTTATTAACCACCGTGAAGCCAGTCAAAATCTCGATTTGCTGCCAGCGATGGAGTCTCTCTCGGAGTGCCGCAGTGACCTCACCCAACGCCTGCCTGGGGGAAGAAAATGCAATAAGCGTTTTTTGTGTGTGATTCGAACATACAACCTTTCAGTTATGAACCTAAATCTTTAAAGTTGGGGTGCATGATCTCTAATGCTGCGTTTACACCAGTAGCGGTAGAGGTGTCAAGCGCAAGTGATTTCAGTTAAGTCAATGTAAAGACGCGTTGACGCGCGTCAGGAGGTCTTGCGGCACGAATGAGGCGTTTGGTGTGGGAGATGCGATTCCGCCTTATTTGCGCGAATTGAGCGTAAAATGGTGCTTTTTGCTTTTGACGCAAATTTGCGGCTGATGCCCGAGTTCTAAAATTTGAACTTTGGCGGATTTTTGTGTCGGCTTGCTGCTGTGGCCCCGCCCGAAGTCACTCATTCAACATGGAGAAACGCTTGATATTGTCCGTGTGCAGTCACCCGGAGCTATACGACACAAGTTCTGATTTCTATAGACAGAGGAATAAAAAGGACCTCACTTGGAAGAGTGTCAGTGAGGACATCGGGGCAACCTGGTAAGTTGTAAATACACATTTCACTTTTGAATCACATGACGTTTATCGACCCGCGGCATTCTCACCGTTTTTTAAACTATTTTTTCCCTATAGTAAGGTGACCAAATACAAACCGATAACCCTCGATAAATGCACAATCAACATCAGCCATCTTGCAAACAGACAACCGCGTAGCACTTGCCCCTCCCACAAGAAGCGGATTTTGCCTCTGACACGTGACAAATGCTTGCTTTTTCCGCCCGTCTACTTTGCTCTAGATGCGCGAATGCATTCAAAATGTTCAAGCGGCAAACTAGACGCAGTAGACGTGATTTTGACTAGGGATGCACCGAATATTCGGCCACCGAAAATTTTCGGCCGAAACTGGCCCAAAAGTGGTTTTTCGGTTTTCGGCCGAAAGACTTTTATCACCGAAAAAATACGGCCGAAATAATGTGATGACGCAAACAGAAACCGCGACCTGCACGTGCTTGTCTGAAGTAACATATCTGTGGTGTGGACTAGATTTCTCTCAAACCCGCGTCCGCCGAATTTCTGACCAGGATCTCCGCAACCTGTGAGTTTCACTCCCGCCCACGACCGTAATGTGTGTGTCCAAACCCGCGGAGTTTCTCTGGGCGTTTGTGTACAGTTTTCACAAGCTCCGACTAAACATTCGTTCAGATTAACATCTAGAATAACAGACATTTAACATGATTGCTTTTAAAATTAGGGATGTGCACGAATGGTCAAATATTCGATCTGCAATAATAATTAGAATGGGGAAGAAATGATATTCAAATGTTTTTAATCCGCCACCGCAGCATTACGGCTACTGCTCATTGAATCCTTTTTCACTTCACCTGTACGGTCTTTTACAGACTTTAATATAAAATATACATGAAAATTAATATGTATGTATTTCTGATTGTTTTGGTAATTCAGATTGCAGACTCATTTAAGTCTTTAGAGTTTTAATGCCGGGTGTTAGACGTGCTTCTCCGCCGCAGCATCAGCGTGCATGATGAGAGATTTGCTAGCTTCCTTACATAGCCTAGTTTATTTTGTTAAAACGACACGAGACACGCATGGAAAGCGAAACGGAGAACGTTTATTTTATCTGTGGATATGGTTAGGCTATAACAAACCCGATAACTGCAAATGCCGTAACAGCAAACAATAGCTCAGTTTTGTGAAGTGTTGTTAAATTAAGCTCGTAACTTTGCACCCTCAGCAATAATGTATCAAGCCAGCTTGCGTTATTTGTAACATAATATTAAATTCAGATATATTTGTTAGATCCGTTTGTTGTTCTCACTGGATAACAACAGAGCAGAGTTTTTTCTGCAGCTGGCATTAATGAGAAAAACGGGTTTCACCGGAGAAGGTAGGCTAAATATGTTTTTTTTTTTTTAAAAAACATGTCAGACTAAATAAAGAAGATATTCATATTTGACTGAGCCTTCGACCCATTCGGGGTTTTAACGTGCATTAAAATGCCATCATTTTTTTATCAGCATTTTGTAACATTAACGTTAGAACAAAACCACAACTAGCACATCTCAGTTTTTAAAAGTATACTGCATGGCAAACAAGCACCAAAGGATTAATCAAACAAATCCTTCAGCCTATATAACTGAAGTTGGGTTTGTTTATGCCACATGCTGTTTGGCTTATTTTTCTTCTCAAATTGTGTATGTTGACTCCATTTCTATTACACACAAAAATACCATAAGTGCAATGGTAGTACTAATAATTGGCATAATTTCTTTCGGTGTTTCGGCTTTCGGCCTTGGTTTCCTCTTTTTCGGTTTTCGGTTTCGGCCAAGAATTTTCATTTCGGTGCATCCCTAATTTTGACGCCTCAAACGCGGCTGGAGTGAACCCACGGCAAAAGCCAATGTTGACAGTTGAAATCACCTAAACAAACACGCCTCTACCCCAATAGAATCTGGACCTTCTTTAGATAGACCCGCCCCACACATACGCAACCCAGGCAACGATGTCAGTTAGTCGACACGCCCCTTTACTGCTGATTGACTACAAGTGTGTCTTGGTACTCGGCCCGACTCCCTTTTTCAAAGCGTTTTTCAAAAATCATGCACCCCGCTAGGGGTGGGCGGAATGACCAAAAATCTATTTCACGGAATGAGTCATTTTATTTCACGGAACGGAATATTTCACGGTATACATGTTTTTCAGTTTATATTGTTTTTTGATGATAAAAATGTACAGAAATACACCACTCAGTATAGCTTTTAACTAAATGCTCACCACAGTTTTAAAATATGAGCAATTTAAAGTTAATAATGTTAAAGTGAAAATGCCCAGAAGATAACAACAGATAAGTCTTGATTAGACAGAATCTTGTTTTTAATTGAGTTATTAATTTTATAGACTATTGAAGCTATAGTATGGCTTCATTGTATTTTGTATTTATGCATACATTACATTAAACATATGCAATATGTAAAATGAACAGGTATAAATATATGCAAAAACCTACAGACAGGATAAATACCTGTATATGAGAGAAGAAGCTCTAGATATTATAAATTTGACATGTGCTATGATGTGATGATCATAAAGTTTGTTTTAAGGTCTTGACGCCCTTTACTTTCTATTAGACCTTAACATTTGCATCGCTTTCTCGTCTTTCCGATCAAATATGTTTGTATAAGCAAATGGCGCGTCAAACTACATCGCTCCAGCAGCGCACGTGTCACTGATATAAACGCGAGTTTTGTCTTAGCTTGCTTAAAGTTCAGAAAACTTTACAACTATTAGCATTAAGTGCGAGAAGAACTCTTTATTTGGCGTCGCAGCTCCTTGCGCTTGCCTAGAGACCTCTGCACGCGAGAGACCGGCCCGGCTGCTGCATGAGGAGAGAGAGAGCGCGAGAGAGAGCGCGAGCAAGACGAGAGTCTCCCTGTGTGACCCGCGGTGGATTCACTGGCACTTATTATAAAAATTACACAAATAACTCGATCATTTTTTATAAGTGAACTATTTTACATGTTTCTCCGTCACACTCAGTCTAACATGCTGTAGGGCAGAGTTGGCCACGCCCACTTATTTGCATTCCGCGGAATAGACGGAATAGAAAAATCTGTTACGTCAGACATTTTATTACGCGGTAACGGAATATACCGTCATACCGCCCAGCCCTACACCCCGCCTTTACCCACACCCCCCAAATATTTTATATCTCCCAACTTTTTAATTCATACAAACGTATCAAGAAAGCATTTCTTTGTTGCAAAAATATACTGTATATAAGCGATGCTTTTTTGTTTTAGTGGTTGTTTTCATGCTCGGTGCAAACTCACTTAGCTGCAAGTATTTTGTGATCGACATCATCCAGTGAGGAGCTGTGTGCCACTTGAAACGTCCCGAACAAAGTGCTTCTTTTCTTCTTGATCTTCTCTGCCTAAAAAAATCGTAAAATAAAAATGTTATTAAATGCCTTACATTGATATCCAAATTAACAGTAGTCGAATAATTCGGAGCCCACGGTGAGGTGGGCAGTGCTCCAACACATGGTCAGGGCTCGCAAAATTTCAAAATCCCTGGTAGCCCTTCGGGCAGGCACTCTTTAATTTTTGGTTGCCCAAAATGAATTTAAGTAGCCCGAATAAAAAAATACATTGTTTAATGTAGAAAATTGATAAATCCTTGCTGCCCATCCCGGGCTAACAAGTTTTGGTTCCAAAACGTTCCCCTAACGTTAGTTTTGGTTTTTTGAACGTTATTTTCCAAGGTTTTTTGGTTAGCCAGGAATGTTTATTTTAGGAAAATAGAGCGTTATTTTTAGGTTAGTTTAACGTTCCCCCTTACGTTAGAATAATTGAATTATTCAATTACTGAAATATTGTATGAATGTATTACAACACATTTTTATAAAAAATACATCAACACATCCCACATTGTATTTAGATAACATCGTAATTTATCAAATATATAGATAACCAGTGACTTCCAACACAATATAGAAGACTTAAAACAGATATTTATGGAAAAGGAACAAATATTTAATTTCCTTTAGGTTAACAGTAGATTTTTGTCAAAGCTGCAACCTGTAACTTTTGCATCTGTATCGTGATCTCTGTACGTACCACACCACTCAACATCTAAACAAATTTTTTTTATCGAATCACTGCAAATTGTAAAAAAAGTTACTTATTAATTAGGTAATTGCTCAATGCTGCATTGCGTTAGTGACTCAAAAGGTCATGTGTTCGATCTAACGCAACAGTTTAGCATGTAATGCATTGTAAGTCGCTTTAGATAAAAGCATCTGACAAATGCATATATGTAAATCATCATTATTACTCTATTATATTAATTGCACTCATCATCTTATATGCTGCACGTAAAATCTTCATTTTTAATAATTGTAAGTTAATTAATTGTAAATCACGTGTCCTAGCCCTAATTTAGATTAAATCACACAGTACAAGAAAATCTAAAGTTAGCTGGTTTGGTTGCTCACCCCCTCTTTGGCGATCTGCAGCTGTCTCTCAGCGTTTTGTTTCTTGATGTTGTAGTACTGCACCTCCACCTCATGAGTGAGCTGCAGCCATTTCTGCAGGGCTTCGGGAGGAGACCAGCAGCTGCGAGACTCCAGCTCCTTCTCTGCTTTCTTCAGAGCCATACGCACCTGCAGGGGGCGCCAGAGACAGCATGAAAACTCACAGGCTCATTTCCATTTATCAGATGCTTTGATCCAAAGTGACGTACAAATGTAAGGAAAACAATGAAACGATTCATGCTGAGGCAGTTACACAGAAGTACTATAACAGAGTGCCGCAGGGATTACAGTTTTGTAGACCAACCCGGAAGTTAGGGGGACACTGGTTTCCTCACCAAAAAGCCCATTCATGTTTACATAGACATAAAAATAAGATGTTTTTGACATGTTTTGTCAAACAAGAAATGCACTTACTAGAAATAAAAAGGCAACAACTTTAGGCTACATGCACAACTACACAGTGGTCTCTCGACATCAACGTCATCACCACCAAGCATTTGACAGCCCTTTCAAACTTGATTAAACACATTTGAAAACTTGCAAATACTCTGTGGATAGATCTTTGATGGGAATTGTGCCCATGGTGCATTGTTTTTGAGATTTTCATGCGGGATGACGTTTGAAGTCCCAGACAAAGTCTGTAGTCCCATGTAGGAACTTGTTAGCAACCACCCTTTAAAAGACAGTTTAAAAATCATGAATGGTGGTGTTATTGGAGTGTTTTATGCCGTTGAATAGAATGTGAAAATATCTTGGGTTAATATTAACCGAAGATCTTATTTGACTCTTTCCCCGGCAGCGTTTAAAAAAGTTGTAAGGCAGTGGCAGCATTTTTCATGACTTTCACAAAATTTTAATGCCTTCCAGAAAATGTTCTTCTTCAAATATATAAACATACAATATATCAAATGAAAGAACAGACACCCTGTTTTTAAGCAAACAAACAAACAAAAAACATTTCATCCTATCTTCATTTGTTCGCTTTTTATCACCTCTCAAATATGGGTAGGTTTCTTCAAAAATACAAAATTTTTAGCAAAAAGCTGAGATAATTGCACATTTGTGAAGGACTTTAAAAAGAGATCATATTCAGAGCAATCCTTAAAGCATACACAGAGTTTGAACAGTTTGCCCTAAGGGAATACTTCAGGGTTTTATAAGTTGGGTAAGAGCACCACCTGGTGAATAATAGCGGAAATACGGGTTGCCTGAAAACTCGTCATTGGCAGAGGACCTATTGTCAGATTCATGTTTTTACATTTACTTTAGTGTGTTAGTGTGTATTAGTACATGTTAACAATATGTAAAAGGTGCAAACCGCAAAGAAAACGATGTCTCTTTTCTTGGAATACAACAAACACACGGACTGTAGGCAAGAGTTTACTTCCTGGGATTGGTGATGTAGACAAGACCGACATTATCATAATTCCTCCCGCTTCTGACTTACAGTCTGTAAGTTAACTCCTGTCAGCATTGCATTGTGCCAAAATACAACGTACAGATTAGCTAGGAAGAGAGTGAAATCTGGAGCTACAAAAATGTATGGTATGTAAAAAATAATGTGTTTTTTAACCATAAACCATGCAAACACATTGTATTATACTAAATAGAGCCCGACCGATATATCGGCAGGCCGATATTATCAGCAGATATTAGGCATTTTCAAAACTATCGGTATCGGCATTCATAATGGCAGATAAATGAATATATATATATATATATATAAAAAAAAAACGGACGAAACAGCCTTCAACCATGTCATGAGTGTTGCCCTTGTATAGTTTGTCCACCAGAGGGCACTCTACAACCTCCCTGTTGGCAACACTCGTGTTTAACGCATCACACATTATGGCTCATCATAGATTAGCTAATGCCACTATCAGTGGAAGACCGCTAACAGTAACGAGCATGGAAACCACAACGAACTTATTCTGCCTAAATAAAGTAATGATTACTGTTTTTATAACTAGCATATCTCTTGTTACAGTCTCTGCATTGTAAAATGAAAGTTAGACTTGCGGGGAGTGAACATTACGTTTCATATCTTAAGTATTTTTATACATTTTATTTATCAGAACTTTAACACATTTTGATGTTCCTCTGTTCTGTTGTGACAATAAAAGAAACAAGTTTCTTTTTAAAATGCATTATCATATTATTTTAGTTAAAACTCATAAAAAACTACAAATAAATAATGTAAGGGAAATCTGTTAATGTTTTGTTGCTCGTTTCTGAAATAGTATATTTATAGACCGATATATCAGAATTTCGCATTTTAAAAACAACAAACATTTATATCGGCATCGGCCTTCAAAATCCTTTATCGGTCGGGCTCTAATACCAAATACACAAAATATTGTTGTTTTTAGCAATGAAATAGGTGCTCTTTAAATGACGAGGTAACTCGTCAATGGCGGGAAAAGTTAAGGAGTTTAACCAAAACCCTATAAAAAAACATTGACTTCAAGACGATGGAACCAAACGTGCTAAATGCTAATTCGCTTCAGGGTTTTGAATACAAAAATACGTAATTCCTGCGGCACTATATACAGTGTTTCGACAGTAACCTGTAAAAAGGAAAAGAGTGAAAGAAGATACAGTTTTTGCTGTTTTTTAAATAACGGCTCATCACATATTGGATATATAATTTGTAACAATAGTATTTTTATCAATTTAAGAACATGCTTAAATCAGACTGTGCATTTAAGATAAGATGGATCATTTAAAAGATCCAAAAAGCCACTGATGGGGCAACAGTGACAGTGTGAAGCTTTGAACTGAGTATAATTGAAATTCTAATGAAGCTCCATTGACTTTCAACCATGTCCAGTACTGTGATCTTCCAAGGGTCTGCGATAATTACACAAAAACATACAAAACAGGACCTTGTAGTAGTATACTGCCCACACAAAACACTCAAAGATCTAAAAAAATAAAAAAACTAGAAAACAGCAATAAATTGACCCAAACTAAAATAAATAAAACATTGCAAGGCAGTACTTAATCTTTAACCCCCCTGCATTTAGTCCTGATTTACATATGCAATTATGCCAATTACCTTATTTTTATGAGTCATTTTGGTAAACTAATGAGAAAAAACAGGATCAATTAAACAGCCTACAAAAAATTGTAGTGACAATATGCAACTAACCAAGCCACAAATAAACTCACTCCCACTTCCACCTAGCTACAATAAACACAATTAATCTAATCTTCCATTACAACGGTAAATAAACAGACCTGAACCCGATTAGGTGCAACGAGGGTAAAAGAGGGCCTCTGGGAATCTGGTCAAGGGGCCGGAGAGCCGACAAACCCCATTTCGGACGAAGCTAACGAGCTTTAAACCCACAGGGAGTCTGTACTGTCCCCTGACCCAGATAACCCACTCAATGATAAGGATTTAATAGGCCGACGTGGGGCAGCCATGTAAAAAACAAATCTAATTCAGGTCTATTTATGTCCAAATGCCACTTCATTTCACACCAACAAACTGAAACCGAATACCGTCAGAGGATGAACTGCTTCGCTATCCACGACACGGGAGACCGGTTATAATTCTCTGATCTGGTTTGGAAACAGCTCATTGAATTAATATCCACAAAGACCGTTCCTTATAAGGATACTGAAGCATTAACCTGTGCTTTCAAATTCAATGTAAAAGTGCTCTGGATCCTCAGGAGAAAACTGGGGGAGGGACGGTATTAATTTCAAACCTGCATTTTGACACCCTGTTCATTTCTGCAGGAAAAACTTTGACTTTAATGCATCAGTCATATAAATCTCAAATTGCATGGCTGCTCAGTTTTCTTCCCCAGAAAATGACTTCCTGCGGCCCTATAGGGAATCCTGTGAGCCTATCCACCCACTTCCTGTTCGATACCAAACAAAGACATTTTAAAGAAAGCCCACCCAATAAAAATCAAGATAAGACGGATGCAGATTGCAATGTGTGGGGAAGCATTACGATAACAGTTAGGAAATTAAATTAGTTATGAACCTTTACTGCGAGTTTCTTATACCTCAATCCCAAGTATTAAACGTGCAATGCAACACATTAGCAACCACACAGCAATGCACTGGCAACCATTCATAAAAACCGAGCATTGGTTTGCGCAGTTAGTTGCGGTTTAGGTGCTGAGCAAAAATGAGGAAACATTTCAGAGGTCACCTTTCATTCAAACTGACAAAACGAAAACCGCAATAACAGAAGATATGTCACCGCACATCAAAGAATAAACTAGGTCGAGGTATCGACTCTGCGACCGAAACCTCAACATTACGAGGTGGTTTTAGATTAAGCCAGGACTAGGCCTTAGTTTATTTTAAGACATGCAAACATTACTGGTGTGCATCTTGACTTGAGACAAAAGATAGCACTGATATACTTTATATACAGGAGCAGTGATAGCCTAATGTTTTGAGATTCTGGCTTGTATTCCGGTTCGAGTCTCACGGCTGGCAGGCTGCAACTGAGGTGCCCTTGAGCGAGGCACATGTCCCCCAATACTCCCCAGGCACTAAGAAACACTGTACTGGTTCACTTCTCACTGGAATGGGTTAAATGCAGAGGTCACTTTTCGAGAATGGGTCAGCATACTTGACAAAACATGTCACACTTTTAAGATATGTCAGGGCAAGCTGTATAGCCTTAACACAGCTCAAATATGCAGTTTAGTCTGGGACTAGACTTACTCGATACTCCAGCCAAATACCAAAATACCAGTAATCCGAGATACATGTCCATCATTTTTCAGACGAATGCATTTGAAGCTATTTAAGTAAACGTCCTTGCTTTTCCAAGCTTATAATGGAGAAAACAGGGATCAGGACAACTTCTGACTTTGAAGAAGAAAAAAGTGCATCCATACTTCACAGAAGTAATCCACATGGCCCCAAGAGGTCTTTGGCGGGTAATAATATTGTTAGAAAAATATCCAAAAAATAACGGGGCCATCTTGAACTCAGGCAATTCACAAAAGTCACTGCGTAACTTTATCCATGGCAACTACTCTAAATATGCTCACTACGCTAAAACTCTCGCGTGAATTGTGTGAGTCCAAGATGACACCATTACAGGAAGCTAGTTATTATAGTTTATAAAGTTTGAAATATGGATATTTTAGAAGAACTTTATATGAACCCCTTGGAGCCGTGTGGATTACTTCTGTGAAAGATTAATGCACTTCGGGGTTCCCACACCTTAGTTAACTTCAAATTCACGCACCTTTCAAGGACTTTCCAGGTCCAATGCCCTCAAATTCAAGGACTAAATGTGGGGACACATTTCAAGTGAGAGCAAGGTTACATTGTGTTACCTTTTCAGATACATTGTTACAGTTTCCTTTCAAGGGAACTCGCGCTGCGTCACTGTGGTGACGCTTTGGGGACGCCTCCAGGGGTAAGTGTGTCTGAATGTGTATATCAAATTCAACCAATGGTGAGGCTTAACGACAAAGACCGGGTGACCCGGGAGCCAGGAAGTATATCGCTATCTGAAAAATTGCCAACGACGGCATTACAGGGATCCAGTAAGTATGGCAAGGGACATGCAGCGTCTCGTTCTCTTCTCAGGAAACAAGAGTTACATACGTAACCCTAGACGTTTTCAGGTGTCAACCACAACTATGCAAAAAAGCATTTTGGTATGAATCAACATTCGCATACAGAAGATTTAAGCATTTAAAGCGAACAGTTTAGCATGTGTGCATTAAAAGTCTAGAATTATGATATTATCCTACACTACCACAGGGAATTATATGGATTTTTTCCAAAAAACTTGCATAAAATAGATTCGAACACTTTCAATGACCTTTATCTATGTATGTACATTTTCAAAAACTTCCCAGGTCCTTGATTTTTTCCCCCCGCAGATTCACAAACTTTCAAGTATTTCAAGGACCCGTGGGAACCCTGACACTTTTTTGGGGTTTAAAATCCGAAGTTGTACCCTGATCCCTGTTTTCTATCGTTATAAAGCTTGAAAGAGCAAGGACATTTACTAAAGTAACCCCAAATGTGTTTGTCTGAAAGATGATGGACATATGCATCTCAAAATGCTTGAGGGTGAGTCCATAATAATTTTGATATTTGGCTGGGGTACCCCTTCAAGCCCTGTCCGGGAAACCGCCCCTACAATAGCACTGATGCAGCCACTCAAATTTTTGATTGTAACACACCATTTCCTAAAGAAAACCATATAAAGTGCCAGAAATAAATTGAAATGGAAAATATTTGCACAAAATTTTACATAAAATAGAGACAGAAACTTAGAGACAGTTTTAATATTTACTCCAAACACACATTTTAACAACTTTATTGCTGGAGCTTTGCTATTGTACAATATCATTCAAATATCAATTCCTGAGTCCCTGAGTTTTCAAATGATTTATTGCTTGTCACCATTCATTTTTATTTCCGTCTCAGCATTCTATGTAGGTCAATGGTGACCCATCTGTCTTTCAGAAGTGTGCCTGACATTGTATTCATCCAGGTAGCTATTAGATCTACAATTTGGGATCTCTTATCCTGTGTGTCTTTGAATTACCTGCTCAAGTTCCTCCTCAGCATATTTCTGTCGACTCAGCTCGTTTCCTGTTCCCTCGCGCAGCTCCTTCAGTCTCTGGGCTTCCTGTTTGGCAGCATTGATCTCATCCCTGAGCTTCTGCTCAAGGTTCACCTTCTCCACCTCCACTGAGCGATGCTCCTCCTGAGCGATCTGCAGCCTGTAGGGTAGAAAGTAGAGAAATAACAACAAATAAACCAGAAAAACAACACACACACTGGGGAAAAATACGGTATGTATTAACATATGGATATTTAGCCTGTCCACTATGCATCCATCTATCTATCTTTGCATTAGGGATGTTAACCGATGACCGTTTGACCGATGGTTGACCGTATCAATGTTAACCGGTCAAAGTTGTCAATTGTCGGTTAAAAAAAGTGATCTCTAAATTAGGCTATTATAGACAGTGGACTAAATGCTACTACAGTTAGTCATCTCTTTCAAAGATATTTTTGTGTGAAGTGAACAAATCCCTCACACTCAGTTTTTCATAACTGGCCTGTTTGTACTTAATAAACCAATAAAAAACATTTGGCGCGAGGTCATTGCGTTTTGTTTCGCATGCTCACAAGGTTTGCGAGAAGTAAATGCTACAGGCTATTTTTTGGTAAATTCCTTTATTCGAATAGTAAATAAAATACAGCAATCAAAAAGTCTCTCCTGATTGTGTTCCAAATTATTAACATTTACGTCTTTTAGGCTAACAGTAAAGTGCAGATTAAGTTTTGTTTTTGTAAATCCTCAGACATGATTTTTACCACTTAATTAATTTTTGCTTGAAAAACTATCAAGAAAATGTTAAGTTTTCGCCATCCCTACTTTGCATCCGTCTATCTATCTATGCATCCGTCTGTCCATCTATCCATCAATCTATTTGTCTGTCTGTCTGTCTGTCTGTCTATGCATCCATCATCTATCCATCCATCCATCCATCCATCTACGCATCCATCTATGCATCTATGCATCCATCTATGCATCTATGCATCCATCTATGCATCCATCCATCCATGCATCTATGCATCCATCCATCCATCCATCCATCCATCCATCCATCCATGCATCTATGCATCCATCTATCCATCTATGCATCCATCTATCCATCCATCTATGCATCCATCTATGCATCCATCTATCCATCCATCTATGCATGCATCCATCCATCCATCCATCCAACCATGCATCCATCCATCCAACCATGCATCCATCCATCCAACCATGCATCCATCTATGCATCTATGCATCCATCTATGCATCTATGCATCCATCTATGCATCTATGCATCCATGCATCCATCCATCTATGCATCCATCCATCTATCCATCTATGCATCCATTCTATCTATCTATCTATGCATCCATTCTATCTATCTATCTATGTATCCATCTATGCATCCATCTATGCATCCATCTATCTATCCATCCATGCATCCATCGATCTATGCATCCATCCATCTATGAATCCATCTATCCATCTATGCATCCATCCATCCATCTATGCATCTATTTATCTATCTATGCATCTATCTATGCATTCTTCTATCTATGCATCCATCCAACCATGCATCCATCCAACCATGCATCCATCCATCTATGCATCCATCTATGCATCTATGCATCCATGCATCCATCCATCTATGCATCCATCCATCCATCCATCCATCTATGCATCCATCCATCTATCCATCTATGCATCCATCCATCTATCCATCTATGCATCCATCCATCTATCATCTATGCATCCATCTATCCCTCTATTCATCCATCTATCCATCTATGCATACATCTATGCATCCAATCCATGCATCCATCCATCCATCCATGCATCCATCCATCCATCCATCTATCCATCCATCTATGCATCCATCCATCTATGCATCCATCCATCTATATATCCATCCATCCCTCTGTGCATCTATGGCCCTGTCCCAAATGGCACACTCCAGATTTGTGGACCTCCTCAGAGTCCACACTTTGATGACATCATGTAGCGCAGACCTTAGGGACCCTTGATGTGAGTCCAAGAGGGCGCACCAGAGTCGTATTTTAAGTCGTCTGGTTGGTCTGATCGCTCTTTTGCAAGGACTTCTGGGTTGGTCTCCAGCGGGTTTTGTTGAAGATCGTATCAAATATACAAAGGGGCGCTGATGAGCACACTTCGAAGCGTAAAAATCACAGATGGGACATCCAACGGACTCGTATACTTAGCGAGCATGCGCAATTTAAGGCCACGAGACTGAAAGTCCACATGAAGTGTGCCATTTGGGACAGGGCCTATCTCTGTGCATCTCTTTATCTATCCCTCTATGCATCTCTCTCTCTCTCTCTCTCTCTCTCTCTCTCTCTCTCTCTCTATCTATCTATCTATCAAGGTCAAGGTCAAGGTCAGATAAGGACAGCAACACGGAAACTACATCCACAGCAAACTCTAACTGCAAACATGGGTGGATCCTATGAGAGGGGCGGAGCTACACGGCACTGATGTCATAATGAGCAGGGAGGGTACATGACATCGTGGCAACACAAGGCTCGTTAAGTTACAACGGGATAAAGGGTTTTTCCTGGCGGCAGTGAGAGGAAAGATGCAGGGCTCCTGATTCGCTCAGTCATGTCTATATTAAACCCAAGATCAACCTTCCTTTAAGGGAAGAGGCTTTGTCAGTGTGTGAATTATACTCAAGGCATACAGTATCATATGACAAAGTTCAGAGGACACTGGACTGGCTCAGAAAATATGAACGTCTAGAAACCACATGACACGTGATATAAACCTAACCTTGCTGATGAATTACAGTTTCAAGCCCAGTGAATTCAAAACAAAGCTACATACGTACTCGTGGTATTTTATCAATCAGTTTCTTGAGGTCTTACCCTGGAATGCTTTTTGATAGATTGAAGGACTAGTGTAAACCGATCTTGACTTGAAAGCAAGACATAAAATCTATGACACAGCCCTGACCTCTGCCATTCGGCATCCAGCAATCCGGCAAATGCACTCATCCCTACATGCAACATAAACATTACAGGCAAGTTATCTCATTTCAAATTGCTTACGATTTCACCAGGCCTAACAAGAAGTGAAGATCTTAGATGCAAAACCCTGAGATGTTTTTCTGAGATGCAAATGAGCATTTTTTCAGACTTTTAATGGATTCTACCAACAAACCGGTATTTCTGAATGGCCTGAGGATGGGATTAAGCAAAAGTATTTGATGAACGTATAACACGTGGTTAGAGCATTGAGTTAATATCAATATCTAATTTCTGACGTAGGTGACGTTTAGCAGACTTTGCATCTGAGCCCCTTAAATTATAATAAACACAAACTTAATTGGTATCACAACACCATATTGTTTGTGCTGAATCTTTAACAATTAAGCGCTATTACAATAAATCCATTTCCATTCTATTTGTTTAGTCTAACATTGACCTAGTTCCAACAAAGTACAGATCCACAATATTTGCAAAGAACAATTGTTCCCTGTTTACTATCCTCCTATTCAAGAGACACTCTCTTTTGTCTGAATCAACAATGGACTAAACCAAGCACGCAATGATTAATTAAACCGGTTTCTTTCAACCACTTAAACATGCTGGGCTGGATAACCTTGCCATGGTATAATAACGCATCCTCATGAACAACATTCACTTTCATGAGTATTTAACCCTTTATGAAAGTTAAACACATCAGACTACGACACAAATGTGAGTCATGTGAGCTGACTCATACAGACTGAGCGAACCTGATGAAAAACCAAATGATTGTTCAGAAAATGCAAATCATTTGGTTCATTGGTCGAAAAATAATTCAAGTACTTTTTGATGTGTTACTCATCCCACACTGTTTGTCATATTAACAGGGAGGCAAGAGGTGAGAAATAAGAAATTCATAACATGTTTGTAGGGTTCCTAAAGTGATGGGGTTTGTTAATTATTGAACATTAAAACGCTAATACATTATTGTAATGATTAAAGTAGAAAATTGTTCCAAACAATTGGAATAAATTAGCTAAAAAGTGCATTTAGCTGAAACTATTAAACTCTGTAGTAATGGATTCAAACTATCTTATAGAGTTAAGGCCTGTTCACAACAAGAACAATATTTGCGAACTTTAGGTGATTTCATCGGACGCACGTGCGGTGACGCGATAAGCGTCTGGTCCGAACTTTACTTCCGGTTTCAGTTTTTTTAATGGTTCGACTAGTTGCTAAACTGAACTCTTGAACAAATACCTCGTCGAAAATAACAAATGTTTTGGTTTCATAGGTAATCTACGTGTTGTTTATTTTGCTTGTTATATAAATAAACCACGTTTAAAGTACTTTGATGTTATTTATTCTTAGCAGAGTTTACCGGAAGTTACGTGTTCTGTTGACCACGAACGACGCTTGTTTATGTTGTACTGCTGAAACCGTCTATAACTACAACAGTGTCCACATCAACCATTGACTATAGCTGCGTTTCCATTACAGATTTGCACTAACTTTAGTGATAATTTTAAATGTCGACAAAAAACTATTGTGAAATGACGGCATTTCCATTAACTGATGATATGCGACTAAAAGGTAGTTTTTCCTCTCGCGATAAGTCATTTCAAACTTCGTGTCGACTAATGTTGGTCAGTTTACTAATATTACATCCACCTCCAATCGATCAATTGGAATGCAGAGAATGGTTTACCAAAACAAATTTACTGGGTTGATCTTTTTCACATTTTCTAGGTTGATAGAAGCACTGGGGACCCAATTATACGCATAGAAAAAGTACGATTGTCACGGTATGACCCCTTTAAAATGTATTAGTTATTAGTATCATTATGAATACAATCTTTGGTGTTAATGTGCCTTTATACTGCCATTTCCAAAGCCATATCTAGTGACCAGAATATCAGAATACTCGAGGATGGACTCCTTTGATGTGGGTTGGTAAGCACATACCCAAAAAATTTCAGCAACCACATGCAAACATTTTATCAAGCATCCTGATAACCACATAGCGCCATGCTTTAAGCTGGTCGGATCACCATAGCACTCTGGCAACCACCCAGTTTTCCAAAGCCGATCGTCTCTTATTATTTCCTTCCCATTAAATAGTTCAAAACATTAAATGCAATTCTGACTTTCCTTTCTGTAAGGTTACATTATTTCTGCTTCAGAGAGAAAAGAGAGCGATCGCTTGTGTGATAATTTGGCAGCAATTGAGAGGTTTGTCTGGTGTGAAATGCACAAGCACACCTACACAGGAAACTGATGGGAAGCCTGACTCAACTGCAATGGCCTTGATAAGCCGTCACAATACGTCTTTAATGCCTACATAAAAACAGCCAGCAAAGTTTTTTAAAGGACACGCTGACAATTATTTCCTTTTAGATCAAAACAAAAGTAAATAGAGGAAAGGAAGCCCCACTACTATGCATGATGTAACAGCCCGAGGCACTTTTGTATATTTGTCCACAGCCCGAGGCACTTTTGTATATTTGTCCTCTTGTTCAAGCATAAATGATTAAAAATATCCGGGGTAAATCGCATCCCTCAGGGCCGACCAGAAGACCACAGACCTCTCACCCGCCAATCACCAGAGATGTGACCCGGTGGTTGTGTCAAAACACAAAATACTGGATGTACTCCACTGTAACATACACACATGCACCCTGCATAGTTTCCACTGGATCGTCCTCTACACACACTTTCTCACTTCATTCACATGTTAAAGAGCTAAATGGAGCCCCTTCCACAAGGTGACAGACTGCGTGTCTGTGTAAGGGCTCCGATAGGAAACTAGAGGAAGACAGTGGGTATTAAAAGGGATCCGAACATTATCCGCATTGTTCCGGCATGTCAAAAGCAATTTGGCATGCATTTAACAGTGTGTATTTACAAAGAGAGGTTATGTCTATATTACAGAACATGAAAAATGGTCTACGTTGGGTGTCTCTGAAATAAAATGACTCACATTAATATTTGCATACTTTTTGTTTGTACGTGTTAGCATTTCAGATTACAAATGATCACATTTATGCAGGCTGTAAGAGCTTTTAGTTAAACTGTATCAGTTTCAATAGAGCTGTCAAACAAAAAATCAAGATTAATCGCATACAAAATAAAAGTTTGCATTGCATAATATATGTGTGTGCGTAATTATTATGTATATATAAACACACACAAACACATACATAAATACATATATAAACTCAAGAATTTTTTTAATTTTATTTATATACAATATAAAATATATAAATAAATATTTATTCACATATAATTATTTCTTAAATATACACATAAATAATGTGTGTGTATTTATATCAAGGTTTCCCGCAGCGCTTTGCAGTTCGGGCGGCCCGCCTAACCCTACCGCCTTAACTAGGTTGTCCAAAAAAATAATAATTGCTGCGCAAAAGTCCGTCAAGTGGGTCTCGGAGAATAGCATCGACGCGCTTCCCACCGCGAGCGGGCACGCGCCACAAGGCCGAAATGAAAGAAAGACGTGGTCTGTCACTGTCTGGAGAATAACTAGCCAGTTGATAAAACATCTCGGAGAATAGCGCGAATGCGCTTCACACCGCGAGCATGTACGCGTGCCACACGGCCGAAATGGTCCGTCACGTGTCCGTGAGAGAACTGTAGGTTGACTTATGTTTTTGTTTATTTAAGCCTGTTATTGTATTAGTCTATAGTTCTTGCAAATTTAAAGTAAGTTAGCTGGTGATTTTGTTGTTTGAGCAACCTGCTAGCTAGGTTGCACGTGCCTGTTGATTCGATATAATTGTTGAGCGCTCTTGCTCACGTTATTTATGTGCATTATTTACATGCTAAAGTAGTCACACTTCTTTAAGATAATGTAATTAATAGTGGGAAATAATCAGTTTTACAATCTTCGCGCTATCATTGTTCGCCAAACTGCTTCAGTTTGTGTTTATTAACCCTTTAGTTTCACTTCATCACGCAGCTATTCCCATAAGAGGTATCTGTTAAAAACATTTAGTTCATTAATTATCTAGTATGTATCATTTTCTGTCATAGTTTCTTCAAAAGTGTTTTTCATAAAAATATTTTCATTTTCATCATGCCGCATATGCCCCGCCACTTTGATTGCCACGCCCCCCAGACCCGCCCAACCCTACAACCTTAACTAACAAATTTTCTGTGGGAAACCCTGTATATATACACATAATAATTACACACAGTACACACACACATACACACAAACTTTTATTTTGTAAACGATTAATCACGATTAATCGTTTGACAGCCCTAGTTTCAAATGACATGGGAAAGGACTTCTGATGTCCCATGTCATATATGTATGAGAAGGAAGCAGAGGGACAGTGTTGAAATCATTTGGTTTTCTCTTCCTCAATTTTCTTGATATCTCATTCACTCTCTCAAACAGATGTCCATACTTGCAATTTTTCTCACGCAGGCTTCATATCCTGTTTTCCCAGACAGGATGCAAGCTGAACACTGTATGCCCGTATCTATCTGCCTGATGGCAAAGTTCATAAGCACTCTCTTCTGACAGTTTATGCGAGATCCTTTCCTTAAAACACAGATCAGTGAAAGTGTAATAGTAAGGTGTATGATAAACCGGAGTACTGGCTCAACCGGAGGTCCAGGTTACATCATCAAAATTGTAAGGCAGTATATTGTTAAGCTGCTAAACGTTGCTTTGGAAAAGTGAGTTTGGCGTCAGCGCCAAAATTGTGCATTGATCTACTGCTTGTTTTTAAAGGCTGTTTTGTTGACTAGAGTATGTAACTATATATCACACAACAGATCAGAAACACTTCTGGCTCTCGTCTAACCTCGAAACATCAATTTCTTTGGAAAATACAAAACACTTAGTGCTAATGAAATCAAATTTTTCAACTATAAACATTTCAAACACTGTTTGGCAATTTACATTTCATTCTCTCCAAGCATGCTGGCAATCACAAAGGAAATTTTCTAAAAAAAAAATAAAAATAAATAGAAGAGGCTCTCACTTCTGCTGGAGGTCATGAAGGCTTTGCTCCGCCCTTTGGAGGCTCTCCAGGTCTTTCATCATCTTCTTCATGTGGTCTTTAGAGTGGCGATTCTGGATATATGCAAACCAGCAACCTCCCATTCCAATGACGATAGAGACCACCAGCATGAAGTCTTTTAGATGGTTGTGTCCGTTCACTGTGAATTAGAAAATCAAAAGTGGCAAAGTCAATAGTCATTTAGCAAACTGTATCCAAAAGTATCCATATTAAAAGAAACAGTCCTCCACTGTAACAAGGAGATAACCATCTCATTCAAGGACACAATGAACAACACATGGTTTAAATATAAAGCCATTTGTTTACCTTCCCAAGGCACTGGGCTAAACGCTATAGACTGTAAAAAAAAATCAATGTAGTGTCCGTGACATCACCCATAGGTTTGTGAAGAGCATATTTGAAGCCAACTAGTTTGCCATCTTGGCAGGACGTCATTGCACATAACTGGTGGACAACCAAAAATGTTGGGAAAACAATTCACATGTCACTCAAGTGGCCACACCCTTAATTATGCAAACTTTAAGGCTTAATATAATTCAAATGCATGAGTTACAAGAAAATTCACCCCACTCGAAGTTAATATAGGTCTCTGCAGAACAAAAAGGGAAATTTCCCAATTTTGGGGTGTTTTCAAACTGGGATTAGGCGTTTTTAACCATCCAATCAAAAAGTACGGAAGCCCTGAAAAGCCATACATGATTATTTTTAACACGTTTAATTTCAATCTGAAAACGCCCCAAAATTGGGACACGCCTCTTTTTGTTACGCAGAGACCTCTTTTTTAAAAATGGATTTGGTAATAGCCCACTCATTTTGAGCAAATAAGACAAATAGGTGGAAAAACACCTATTTCAGATTAAAAAATGCCCAAAAATTGGGAAACGCCTCTTTTTGTTTCATAGAGACCTCTTTCTCAAAAATAAATTTGGGAATTGCCCACTCATTTTGAGCCAATAAGACAAATAGGTGGAAAAACACCTATTTCAGATAAAAAAATGCCCCAAAATTGGGAAACGCCTCTTTTTGTTCCACAGAGACCTCCTTCTCAAAAATGCATTTGGGAATCGCCCACTCATTTTGAGCCAATCAGACATAGAGGTGGAAAAACACCCATTTCAATTTGAAAACGCCCCAAAATCCAAAATTGGGAAATGCCTCTTTTTGTTCTGCAGAGATCCCAGTCTCCTGAAAGTTGTCATAAAAAGTAGCTATTTATACCAAAACCATGTTTTGTAGCAGGCGGTAAACTTTTTTTTTTGCTGTATATGGGATTGACTCCCCTGTGGAGCCCGTCTCCAGCGGCCAGTCGACGAATTGCAGCCCAAGTCACTTGCGTGTTGGATTCACGAAATATATGGGAAGGTTGCATATAGGGTAACACTGATTTCAGCTAATGAGTGTGGTCATAGTTCTGCAATACTTACCACCGGTGTGTCTTTGGGCAAGATACTTAAACTAACAACAGCCCCGGGGACACCACACTGTGTCCTGAGCCTGGCTGACTCAATTTCTTACAAGGCTTTCTGAAAGTCCATGTTTAAATACAAACAAATATATGTTGAGAAATGGAAAACGATGCTCTCTTTTCATTTGTCCGTCTCAAGGGGAGAACGTCAGGCTACCTTGCATGAAAATAGTTGTTGTGCATAAGCTTTGATAAATGGAAATTAACCAGCTCATTCTCACGAAATGCGTATAAATAGTAGGCAGTGCGAAAAGTTGTGCATTGCAATACATATGCTACATTCAAATTTGCATGCGTATGATAATCCAGTCCTTCCAGTTCACTTAATACGAAGCATCTTTCCGTGCCGTTTTATGTATTGGTTTCTTTTTTACCATTGTCGTATGAGTTTGGGGCATAGACTGTAAAAAAAGATGGACGTAGTGTCCGTGACGTCAACCATAGGTTTCTGAAGATCGTTTTTGAAGCTTAAAGTAGGCGGTGCCTGCCGTTGCCATCCTGGCAGCATGTCACTGCGCATCACTCGCGTATATCCGAAAAATAGGCAAAGGCGGGATATGGATGAAGCCGAGGTGACTGGCCGATGAAACCACGCCCGCCCAGCTCGACTCCAGTGACAGCAGCGGCCGCTCAACCATCACTCAAGTGGCCACACCCTTAATTATGCAGAACTTTAAGGCTTAATATAAATTAAACGGATGAGTTACAAAAAAATTCACCCCCCTCTCAGTTGTTATGAAGAGCAAAATTAGCTATACAGACCAAAAACTATTTTTGTACCAGGCTGTAAACATATTATTTTCTACTGTAAAGTTGCCCATTTTAACATGGAGGTCTATGGGAATAGACTCTCTTTTGGAGCCAGCCTCTAGTGGCCAGTCAATGAATTGCAGTTTAAATCACTTCCGCATTAGCTTCAACAGAGAGATCGGAAGGTTGCCCCTTGGTTTGGGGTTAATTCACTTAAAGACAGGATGCATGATTTTTGAGAAACGCTTTGAAATGGGAAATCGGGTCGAGCACCAAAACACACATGTAGTCAATCAGCAGTAAGGGGCGTGTCTACTAACCAACATTGTTGCCTGGGTTGCGTGTGGGCCGGGTCTGTTTGTTAAGGTGATGTCAAATGTCAACATTGGCTTTCAGAGATCAAGCACCCCGCCTTTAATATGACGCATCTTTCTGTGTCATTTCATGTATTGGTTTCTCATTTTTACCATTGTCACTTGGTTTCGAGATTAGAACAACTTTTTGATACAAGCGACCATAGTTTAAAAATATACAAAAACATGGAGAAACCGATGTATTAAATGACATCCCAAACAACAATGGTTTAAAAAAGAAAGAAACAAAATTAAGAAACCAATACATAAACCGGCACGAAAAGATGCGCCGTATTAAGTGAACGGGAAGGACGGATGAATAATTTGCACGCAAAATTTTTATTTTCACACTGCGTGCCAATTATACACCTTTCATGAGAATGGGTTAAAATTAACATATAAGTGCACTATTTTAAACTTATTTAAGATAGAAACAGAGAAGTGTTTGAAAATGAGGATGATAAAGCAATTGAAAGGGATCAGGGCACAAACCTGTATCACCCATATGAACCAAAGCAAAACATGTCACGAACACATGCGCTAACAGCTGTGCCAAAGCGCCAATGTCAACGAAAAGCTGAAAAGCTAAATGTCAGAAGCATACGTTTTTTTTGCAAGTTAATTCAAATGCTGTTAGCTTGAACAAACCTGTCAACTATGTACAGTATGTCAGCTGTTTCACAAACATAAGACTGATAATGAGCCGCGTTTCTGTCCTGAGGCACCAGGGCAGCTGAAGTCGGTGTAGGTGGTGTTAAACTGTCACATACATATGGCACTTTCTGTCAGGTTTCCTGCCGCAAAACCTCTTCAAAGTCCACTTACACAATGAGATGTGACACACACACGCAGACACCCTGCCCTCTCTGTCTCACTATGATGGCTGACAGCAAACCCTTTATTAAAATGTTAAGAAATAAGAGAGCTCACAAAAAAATAAAAGTTTGAGTTCTGCTTCTTTGGAACTTAAAATTATATATATTTTTAAACTTCTTGTGTATTATAGAAGTACAGAAGTCATACAGATTTGAAATGACAGTAAATGAGTGATGACACAATTGTAATTTTTAGTAAACTATCCCTTATAGTTTGTTATGTTTGTTAAACCCGTTGTACTTAAAACTACAGGTTTACATTTATACATTTACATTTGTCAATATGTGATTTTTGACCCATTTTTTAACTTTTAGATGTCAATTCTGGACAGGCGCTACTATAGAAATCTCTCCGTTTATGTATTATGGAAAATATACACACCATAGATATGTATAAAGGCTAGATGTCTTGCCCGCACTGCTGGCCAATTGAGTGGAACGTCCGCATTTGGCGGCCATCTTACCACATGACGCTCGCTCACTTATAGCATTCAGTTTTAATGGTGCAGGTACTTTTAAATGACCATAACTTGCTCAAATTTTTACCGATTTTCAAACGGTTTGGTTTGTTATAAACTTCAAAGATGTACCTATGACACTGAATGCTTATTCTAAAAAAATTGAAAAAATTCATGAAAAATGTTAAAGCATCCAGAATTATAGCCACGTTAATAACGTTTGTAAGAAACCAAACCGTTTGAAAATTGGTAGAAAATTGAGCAAGTTATGGTCATTTAAAAGTACCTGCACCATTAAACTCAATGCTTAGAGTGAGCGAACTGTCTGTGGTAAGATGGCCGCCAGGTGAGGACGTTAGAGACTCCGCTGTAAGACATCTAGCCTTTATACATATCTATGATACACACAACATCTGCAGACTGTTTATAATATATAATATATGAAATAGGGGTGTAACGGTACGTGTATTCGTACCGGACCGTTTCGGTACAGGTCTTTCGGCACGGTGCACATGTGCACCGAATGGCCGAATGCAATCTTTTGTGCGCAGAACATAGGTCAATTTTCGTGTTTCCACACGAACGTATTAAGTGGCGGAAGTCTCTGCGTTCAGCGCAAGTCTTCTGTCAAACATATAACATAATTCGGCCAGCAGAAAGATTTTTATTTACTTAGTTGTATATTCTTTTCATTATTGATGTAAACGTTTGGGTGTCGCGTCTAAACGTGCGTGAGAGGTTGCGCGTCTTTCGTTGCTACGCAATTATGAGTCGCGCTTTTTGTGACAGCGAAATAAGAATGCGTGATCAGATTTTTCATCTGCACCTCACGTCAATCACATCATTGTCACAATGCGATCAGTTAGTTGGGACAGAGAAGTGCTGTAACCCGGGCTTACTCAGCTGCGGAGGGGTTCGTTAGTTTAAGTCACAGCTTAGATTGACGACACAAGCAAAGATTAGGAGAAACGTGCAAAAGATCAAAGATGACTATGTATGCAACCCACTAATCTTAATATGAGTGTATAATAAATATATCATCATGTTGCTTGCTATGCAGTTACACATAAAGCAGTAATGTTATTTTTATACAGAGATGGTACAAAACCAATTCAATACTGTGACTTAAAAAAAATCCAAAATAAAGAAACATTTTTTGGTGGCAAAAATGTAGGCTAATAGTTCATACATTTATTCAGGAATTGAAATTGTTAGTTTAGTGCAAGGTTTATTAGAAAAAGTTTAAGAGAACAGATTTACCTACTGTTATAAAATAACGTAAGAAAGTATGTTATTTAGTGGAGAACTTTGCAGCAGTATTTTATTTATTATTCTTTTTTATTTTATATATATATTTTATTAATTATTGTAATAAAAAGTTTTTAAAAAAGTGTAAACAAATTGTTAAAAAAGTTTATAGTAATAAACAACCTGCAGTTTCCCCTTACTGTACCGAAAATAAACTGAACCGTGGCTTCAAAACCGAGGTACGCACTGAACCATGATTTTTGTGTACTGTTACACCCCTAATATGAACCTATACTTTTTTATTTTAAAGGTCCCATTCTTCCTGTGTTTTTGAAGCTTTGTTTGTGTTTACATTGCGCAATATATCATATGTTTATATTTCACGTGTAAAAAGACCCCACTGTACTTTTCACACAATTTACTTATCTGTATAGCGCTGTTTTCACTGTCCTAAAAACGGGTTGTCGTATTCCTTGTCCCTCCTTTAGAAATACGTTACGAGTTCTGATTGTGTAGTTTGTTTAGTGTATTGTGATTCGACAGCAGCTTAGCTAAGCCAGAGCCGTTTAAGCTTAGCTGGCGACTGACGTATTCCTGTGGGCCGAGGTTAGCCAGAAACTCTTATATTGATGTCATATATCCGGAAAGTAGAGGGCTGTAGTCCAAACCCGCCATTCGCTGTAAGCTTTGAAAGGGGAATTCTGTTAAAGAAAATACTGTATATCGCCAGGCAGTGAACTTTGAGCTTTATCATTTTGCAGGTATTATTTATGCTCTAACAGCAACATTACACACTAACTATAGTTTAAAAAAATGGGCTCAGGAAAAACGTGACCTTTCAAAATGCTGAGATGGGCCACACTTTAATTGTGGCATCAAGTGTATATATAAACTAATGTTATATATAATCACGTTCATAAATGTCACCTCTATATAAACATTTATGCATGTGAACCACACAGTTTTGTCACTTTTATGTTTTCCTAGGTGTGGTGTAAATCAATTTACATTACAGTGCAATGTGATGTGTTATTTGGACCGATCTACTTTGTGGTCCGTGTAAAAAGAGCATGTGAGGCTCTGCAAACAGACACAAATAACTACTGGCACACAATGATCCCGTTATCATGTAAAGATGGATACTTTAGATAACATTCCCAGGATGGCAACAGACTGTGTACGGATGCACACACACACACACGTCCACAAACGTCTCAATGCAGAATGTCCGACACACAAATTCTTTGTTAGCTTGTCTGAGACGTATGATTTAGATTTACTTTTATGATACTGTGCAAATGACTTATAATGAACTAGTCACAACCATCAATGTCAATACCGCCAGAATCACTTTTAAAAGCTTGTGGAATGCAACCCACTCCACCTTTATATTTACTTTTGTGCACAAATGCATACCTTCCTTGAGGAAAACCCATCAAGTTTCGGTTTTAAGATAAGACAAGCGGTTCAAACATCACAAACAAATATCACATTATTTGGTTTAATCATTTGTAAATATAGTTATATATGTTGTGTAATATTAAAATGAACACATCAAAATGATTTGCAGCATCTGGGTGACCGTGTTTTATTAGTCTTGAGCAGTTGTTATCTGGGAATAACAAACGTGCAAATGCCACGACTTCCCAATCAGAATCAAGCATTCCACCGAGCCGTGTAATAAAGTTTCAAGTTTACTATTAAAATGATCAGCTAGCTACATTTGGATAGTCTGAACACAGAGAAATTAGTTGATGACATACAAGCAGTCGACACAAACCTGACAGTCAAAAATAACAGAGAACAGAAATAACAGAGAAACCCCTAAAACACATTTTCTGCATTCCCGGGAACACACGTTTGCACGAAGATAAAAGCACATGCAAAACCTACAGAAAAAACGTTGTAAAACTCGCTAAATCTATTTAACCTGCATAACAGCATTCTGAAGCTCACAGTCTGATTGAAGGGTGAGACACGGCACATATCTGTTTTAATGCGCTAAAGGCATGTGCTCAGAATACAGAGTACTGCTCCACATTCCTCCCTTTCCAACTCCACCAGCGCTCCTCCCTGGGCAACAGGAGCAGATTCTGAGCATCATGTGATGCTGAGGGTCTTGTATATCACTATAGGTACTTATTTCACGATAACGATCGGCTGCCTGTGCATTATCCCGCTTATTGCATGCCTATTTACCGAGGGGCAACCTTCCGATCTCTCTGATGAAGCCAATATGGAAGTGATTTTAACTGCAATTCCTTAACAGGCTGGCTTCAAAAGGGAGTCAATTCCCATAGACCCCCATGTAAAAATGGCCATCTTTAGAGCAGAAAAAATTAGGGATGCACCGAATCCAGATTTTTTAATTTGAATCCGAAACCGAATACCGAATCCTACTCGCATCCTTATTCCATTAACACAGGACAGCACATAAATGAAGAAAACAACGTCCGCAGTGTATTTTTCATTTTATTTAATTTTAACTGTACATTATGTCAGGATGACAAGTTGGAAAAACTATTTTGACAATTACCATAAGCCTATGCAAAATGAAAGCGATGCGTTGCGACACGCTCGTTTTTCAATAAGCAAGCAGCTCCGCGCTGAAAACTATATTTAACTTTGAGTGAGAATCTCCGCTCGTCAATGTCAGTTTTCACACGGCCGTCCAATTACTGTGGAGGAGGGGCGGGACATTACCACAGCAACCCACCGGCTCACAGCTGAAGCATCACAGCTACGAAGCGCTCGTCTGAAAAACAGCTGGCATTTGGCGTCCTCAAGGCGTTTTCAGCCGTGTTTAAAAGTTTTGTTGTGTCCAGCCCCTGGCTCACCGAAAGAAAAAGCTCATCTCCACGTCAGGACCCGATGTGTGTAATCAACGGCCGCGTGACGTCGACCAGCGTAGCGCAAGCCTAGGGTTCGGTTCGGTGGAAAAAAAATCTAGGATTCGGCCGAACCCGAACCCCGTCAAAAAGCCCAGTATTCGGCCGAATCCTGGATTCGGTGCATCCCTAGAAAAAATATGTTAAAAGCCTGGTACAAAAACGTTTTTTGGTCTGTATAGCTAATTTTGACCTTCGTGAAAACTGTGAGGGGGATACATTTTTTGTAACTCATCCGTTAAAATGATATTAAGCCTTAAAGTTCTGCATAAGGGCCACTTGAGTGATGGTTAAACAGCCGCTGCTGTCACTAGAGTCGAGCTAGGCAGGCATGATTTTAGCAACCAGCCACCTCAGCTTTACCAACGTCCAGCCCCTTTACCCCTTTTCGGATATCCGCAAGTGATGCATGGTGATGCGCGGCCAAGATGCCGACGGCAGGCACTGCCTACTATAGGCTTCAAAAACGATCTTCAAAAACCTATGGGTGACCTCACGGACACTGCGTCCATCTTTTTTTACAGTCTATACTATTTATCTAATAAGTAAGGTAAGGAACATTAAAGGTGCAGTGTGTAAATTTTAGCGGCATCTAGTGGTGAGGTTGTGAATTGCAACCAACGGCTCATTCCACTGCTCACCTCTTGCTTTTGAAACACAAAGAGAAGCTACGGTAGCCGCCACCAGACAAATGTCATCGTTGGAGTCAACTTAGTAAAAACGTTTGTCTGTTAAAGGCTTCTGTAGAAACATGGCTGCACAAAATGGCGGCTTCCATGTAAGGGGACCCTCTGGTTATGTAGCTAAAACGTCTCATTCTAAGGCAATAAACACATAACGGTTTATTACGAAAGGTCTTTATACACCCCTGATAATTTAGTTTTGTATATTATTTTGCATTTCTGTGAAGAGATCCTTCTAAAAATTACACACTGCATCTTTAAATAATGATTTGAAATATTTTATTGGCTAATTTTTAACGAATGTAGACCTTCCGCGAGGAAACCCCGTTTACTTGCAGTTTTAAGATAAGACGAGAAGTTCAAATGTGACAAACACACTATTTGGCTTAATCATTTGTAAATATATTGTCATATATGTTACTAAAAGATATATTAATGTTTAATTTTTGTGTAATTTTAATACCTGTCAAAATGATTCGCAGAATCCAGGATACCAAGTGTTATTAGTTTTGAGCAGTTGTTACTTGGGAAGTAGAGGGCTGCATTGGGATTGGACTCCCGCGGGACCCAACGCAAATCTCGCGGGGGCGGGCGGGTTCACCTTTGCTGCGGGCGGGAGTGGGCGGTCAGAATTTTTTTGCGGAAGACCCGTGGGTCCCGGTGGGATTTTGCAGCTAAACATTATGTGGGACATACCGTGGCAACTTCGGGGAGCACATGCCCAATGCTGTTATAGACTATGTGCCTCGCATCTGGAAGAACTGGTGAGCACTAGTGACAAATCAGGTTGTTAACAGTTAAACTGTTTGTTTGTTAGTTTAATTAATCATTTGGTGCGTGTGTATCATGCAGTATACAGTTGAAAACTGGGGTTTTGTTTTAACGGTTAATGTTACAAAACACTGCTTAAAAAATTATGTCATTTTAACTGCGTAAAACCCCACGCGGAGCGAAGGCTCAAGGCTGAATCAAATCCTTGGTTTCAATGCGGTCGTTAGTACAAATTCAGTACTGTTTGATCTTACAGAAATTATAGTTTAGCAAATATTATACTCTAACCCCAAACGCAAGCAAAGTTTAAAGTTTGAGGACATGACAAAGTACGCTATCAAGCAGACTCGAAACACCAAGTAAGAGCCCGGAGCGAACGAATAAACATAGGCTACATAACAGACTGCACGGTCGGCATATGAATATCTTTATTTGGTTTGACATGTTTTTATGAAGAAAGACAACCATATTTTGCCTACGTGCTCCGTGAAAGCCTGTTCTTAATGCCAGCAGAGAAAACTCTGCTTAAACAGGCACTTGCAGTTCCGCTTCATTTTCCATATAGAGCACCGCATATAATAAATGTTCTCCGTTTCGTTTTCCATGTCTGTCTCGTTTAGCTGTAATAACAAAATAAAATAAGTCATAACAAGAAGCTAACAAATCTCTCATGATGCGCGCTGATGCGGCGGAGAAGCACTTCTAAATTAAACCTGAGCCGGTGGACAAAAACAGACAACCCCGGTGTTAAAACTGTAAATACTTAAATTAGTCTGCGATCTGAATTGCCAAAACAATCAGACATATAAACAAATACATTTTCATGTATATGTAATTTATATTTGATGTATATTTACATTAAAGACTGTAAAAGACAATACATGAAGTGAAAACATTAAATGAATATAGTAGCATTTACCCTGCGGTGGCGCATTAAAAACAAACAAACTAACATTCCAATAGCATCTTTTCCATTAGAATTATTATTGCAGATCAAATATTCGACCATTCGTGCACATCCCTAATTTTAAACACAATAGTGTTGAAAGTCTGTTTTTCTGAACCAATGTTTTGTATGAGCATGCATTTGTGTACAGTTTTCACAAGCTCTGAGAAAATCCGCGGGAGCGGGCAGGAGTGGACACAAATATTGCGGGCGCGGGCGGGAGTGGAACACGCAGGTTGCGGGAGCGGGCGGGACTGGTCATAAATTTAGCGGGTGAGGGCGGGCATGGGTTTAAAAAAACAGTCCCGCGCAGGGCTCTATTGGGAAGTGTGGCGACTGGCCAATCAGAATTAAGGATTCCAACGAGCTGTGTAATAAGGGGGTAATAATGAAAAAGTTGTGATATTTTACGATTATTTATACAACAGTATCTGACTTTTCATGAGTTTAAATAAGATTTGTGTCGTGACAACTTTTAAAATGTTTGTAACCAAGCAGATCTAGGGCACCAATGACTTCCATAGAAGAAGAAAATAATACTATGGAAGTCAATGGTGCCCCAGATCTGTTTGGTTACAAACATTGCTCAAGATATCTTAATTTGTGTGCAGCAGAACAAAAAAAAAATGTATAGTGGTTTGAAACAACTTGAGGGCGAGTAAATGATGACAGAATTTTTTCATTTTTGGGTGAACTATCCCTTTAAGATCATAGTAGCTGACCCAGAAAAACGCCTAAACCACACTTCTCATACTTCCTGCTACAAACCAGATTACATCAGAAAACAAACCACACCAGATCCGTTTACTTTACTTAACCCCTTAAGACCTGATTTTTCAGGCGTTTAATCAGTGTGCCTTATTTTAATTGGTTGATCGGCATTTGAAACACAAATCATGTGATGTCCATTCCAGGGTCTGAAGGAGTTGACGGTTTTAAATTGTGCCATGTCAAGTAAATGACTAAACAGAACAGGTTCAACCATTTAAACCTAATAGAAATGTGTTCAGATTTCAGATGTATTACGTTAGTTTCATTTCACTCACTCGGAGGAGCTCCAAACAGAACCGTGTCGAGCGCCTTGAGCTGCAGTTTCTGAACGTGACTCCGGTCCAGAATCTTCAGGACCGTCTGCGTTAGCGTCACATTCTTCACGGCCAATCTAAAAGAAAACAAAAACCATAAGTGCGGACCTTTCATAATTTGCGTTTTAAGAGTTAAAATCGGTCTTTAAATGACAATTACTCACCGTGGCATGGATGTACCATTAAAATTCATCTTGCAGAAGGTTTCCGCGTATTGCGACAACTTAACGTACCCGATGAGCCAGTCCACGACTTCATTCACAGTCCAGTTATACACTGCGAAACAAAAACACAAACTTTATAAACATCACATAACACAAGCCATTTAGTCCTGTGAAATCAATCAAAGCTAATAAACACGGAGAGCTATAAATGGGCGACCAAAGGTGGGTGGTTTTGCTTTAAACAACAAGTATCCTAATGGAGTTTTGGATTTAATTTAATAAGAATCGTGACAGTAAAAACGTGATTAATCATCTGTTGACATTAGCACTAAGTGACATACGCTATTTGGATGGGACAAATTTTTTAAAGCGACGTTCAACTTTATTAACAGAACACCTTGAATTACATGCAGTGGGTCATGTTATTCTTGGATCCGACCGACACCTTTCTAAATGTTGTTTATTACATGGTTGTGGTCACTAGTTGGGTGATTCTCACGAAACCATTGAAACACCACGGCACTAATGATTTTAGCATTAAAATGTGTAATATAGTAACATTAAAAAGCATCTTGCACAATGTGTGATTTCAACATAAGAATTTATAATTGGAAATTTTATCTAATTTTCTGCTGAAATTCTCATTACCGCAATGTGTCCGGCTGTGTTTGAACATGCGTTATGTTGTAATTTAATCAAATTAACACAAAAAAATTAAGAAAAAAATAAATGGATGTTTTGCTAGACTACTTTAGATGACAGAAAAAATATTTACTGAATATTCATGTATAATAATAATGAAGAAAAATTAGGAAAATTATGTGTCCATGCCTGATGTTCTCATCCTCCGCAACACTTTTTGAGAACAGTTTAAGCACACATACAGAATTTTAATGGACCAGTTACTTCAAGATGGCTACCAGGTAAGATCATTTTTTTACAGTTAATTTGAAATATTGTCTTGTCAGAATACTTACACGACATTTTGATTATCATTACTGCATCAGATGCTTATTAAATGTTAATTTAACTAATAGAAGCATAATACTTTGATTTTAAATGCATGTGCAGAATCTCCAAATTATGTTCTTTCAGGTTTGTCATGTCATTTTGAAAATATGTCAGTGTTGATGTTTTCTGACTGTTGCGGTAATGAGATTTTTTAGGACTAATTTTTTTAATTATGTTACAAAAAGTGTTAAATGATAAGTAAAGTTTTTAAATTAATGTTCCCATTTACTCCAGACTTTGTTTTTCAATGTCTGGTGGGAAAAAAAGTAAATGTAAGCAATTTATACATTTTCATGCTTGACATTTTTAAAACCAAGTTTTCGTGAGAATCACCCAGTTAACATGCTCTGACTGATGTAACCATTAATACAATTATTAGATGAAATTAAGATTTACATTAGTGGCCAATAAGTTCTCCTTATTGATTTAATTTAGCCTGCTCGAAATATGACAGGAAGGTCAACCCAAATATATGTGAAATAATGTAGATCTTCCTATCCAGATGCACTTTATTTCCCAAAGGACCTCCGAGTCAGTTAAACAACAGCAGGTCATTTGCTCTGCAAATCTGAACGAGGTTGTGCAAGAAAATCACAGATGCAATCGATCCAACAACAAACAAATCGCAAAGTCTCTCTGTCTGTGAAACACAAATGTACATGAACATATTGTCAATATCAGAAGACATCTAAATCAGTTCTTCTACATGAGTTTTTGTAGTTTAAATGGTAGAGCATTGTGTTAGCAGCACAAAGGTCATCTGTTCGATCCCCATAAAGATCAAATGTGTAACCTGTAACGTGTAAGTCATATGCATGATGTACCCAATCTAGATCAACTGATTAAATGGCTAAACTTAAAATAAAGCAAGTGTACAGAATAAAATGTCATCTGCTGCAGGCTACCAGAGTATAAATATTACAATGATATTAATAATAGGGAGCTGTTCAATGTCATAACAGCAATAAAAATGACAGAGGCTGCCACAGCTCAATGAAAACGCTGTAAGGGCTGAAAGCTCTTGCCTGACCAGACCCTGGCACTGGACTGAACTATGCTCTCTGTGTATGTGTGCGCTAGTTAATGTGCTGCTAGCGTTAGACAGATCAGCTTTTATAGCTTTGGCTATTCAGATGTGCTTTGGGAAGAGCTGCAATGCAGGATAGAGAGAGAAAGAAAGAGAGAGATAGAGAGAGAATAGGCCAGAGAGCAATACTGACTAAAATTCATACGTTGGATATTTGGCGATTCATAGAGTGCCGCAAGGATGACGTATTTTGTAGGCTAACCCGGAAGTTACACTGTCAATATTGTTTACTTAAACAGTAAAGTATACATGACTCAGGGGTCCAACACTTTAGTTAACCTCAAATTCAAGGACCTTTCAAAAAAATGTGGGGACACATTTTAAGTGAGAGCGAGGTTACACTGTGGTACCTTTTAAGATACATTGTTACAGTTCCCCTTTGAGGGAACTCATGCTGCGTCACTGCGATGACACTTTGGGGACGCCTCTAGGAGTAAGTGCGTCTGAATGTGTATATCAAATTCAACCAATGGTGAGGCTTAACAACAAAGACAGGGTGACGCGGGAGCCAGGAAGTATATCGCTATATGAAATATTGCGAATGACGGCGTTACAGGGACAATTTTGTGTGTGTTTATGTGGAGAATCATGTTTATTCAATGACTGACTTAGTCAAAAAACTTGTGTTATAATACCATTTATAACATTAAAAGTAACTTTGGTAACTAAATTGACATGTTGGACGGAGCAATTGATATTACAAATGATTTCAAGTGAAATCAACTTAACTTAAATCAACTTATAATTAAGTTTACTGAACTAATTTGGAAATACTAAATTTTGAATTATATATAATTCCTTTTTTAGGACAACAAAAGTAAATTCAACTTTTTTACAGTGGTTTACAGTTTAGCAGAATACTAGTTCTCTAGCCAAGCCAATTCATTTCTAGAGGTGTAACAATACATTGATATGGATCGAGATTATTTCTAACGATCCGATGCATCAATGCCACGCGTAAAAATATCGATTTGAGGTACCTTTATTTTAACACTTTCCAGGTCCTAATTCCTTGATGTAATGTCCATTCATGCATTTCCGCCAAAGCGCACATTTTTGTTATTTTCATCTGCGAGCGTCAGCAAGTGCAGCAACAAAGCGGTTGTAAGCGGTTGAAAGAGACTGAAAACAAGCATTTGTTTAGCACTGCAGGTGATACTGTCCATGCAAAACACAGTGTCCTCTCTCCTGAACATGTTGATCAGTTGATCTTTTTAAAGAAAAATCACTCAAAAGAAACCACTGCAGCACTTGTTTGACTGTTAGATCTGATGTTGTGTGACAGATCAAATGCTTAAAGGATTAGTCCATTTTCTTAAAAGAAAAATAATCCAGATAATTTACTCACCACCATGTCATCCAAAATGTTGATGTCTTTCTTTGTTCAGTCGAGAAGAAATTATGTTTTTTGAGGAAAACATTGCAGGATTTTTCTCATTTTAATGGACTTCAATAGACACCAACAATTAATACTTTACTCAACACATAACAGTTTTTTCAACAGAGTTTCAAAGGACTATAAAAATCCCAAACGAGACATAAGGGTCTTATCTAGCAAAACGATTGTCATTTTTGACAATAAAAATAACAAATATACACTTTTAAAGCACAACTTCTCGTCCAGATCCGGTCGTGATGCGCCAGCGTGACCCCAAGCAATACGTCATGACGTCACAGAGGACGAACGCGAAACTCCGCCCCAGTGTTTACAAGTGTGTCGAAAGAGGACCGTTCCTACGTTGTTGTATGTGGAATGATACTAATTAATGTCTTTGTGTCAGTTTATTGTTTACAATGGTCCGCAAATGTGCGTTTTATATATGTAACACGTGACCTCCCTACGTCACTACGCATTTACGTTAGGTCACGCTGAACCGGACCTAGATGAAAAGTTGTGCTTTAAATTAGCATATTTTTTATTTATCTTTTTGTCAAAAATGACAATCGTTTCGCTAGATAAGACCCTAATGCCTTGTTTGGGATCGTTTATAGTCCTTTGAAACTCCATTGAAAAAAACTGTTACGTGTTGAGTTAAGTGTTAATTGTTGGTGTCCATTAAAGTCCATTAAAATGAGAAAAATCCTGCAATGTTTTCCTCAAAAAACATAATTTCTTCTCGACTGAACAAAGAAAGACATCAACATTTTGGATGACATGGTGGTGAGTAAATTATCTGGATTTTTCTTTTAAGAAAATGGAATATTCCTTTAAGTTTAACAGCTTTATTTTTTATATTAATTTTTAATAAAACTAAAACTACCTCAGTGATTGTCACTACTGCACATTTTGCCATCATAAGCTTGGTTTTATGTGACATTATAATCAATTTTTCAAAAAAAAATTCAAAAGTGTATTTTTGTTGGTTTGTTGTTGTAAACGTTTCAATTGGAACAGAGATTGTGCCATTTTTAAAGAGTTTAATTAAATGTTCACGTTATATATTTTGGTTGCATTCAAGTAACTAAAAATATAACTTGGAACGTATATAAAAATAAAGATAAATTAATAAAAAACGGACCGTAATCGCGCCAAAGAAGTGTTTGATGTATCGGCAAAAACCGTATCGCTGGCGAAAATAATAACAATAATAATAATAATAAAAATGTACACCCAGGGTCCGAAATTAACACCCGCCAAGCGCCAAATGCGGGTAGATTTTCCGTTTGGCGACTAAATTCAAAAGGATACCCGCCACACTGGCGGGTGATTTTCATACCAAAATATTAATGCAATATAATGTGTTTGCCAGTAACTAATCTGGGAACGAGGTGAGCTAGCCACAGAACGTCTCTACGCTCAAAGTCTCGCACTAGAGACGGTCTGTTTCTAGCTAGTACTGCAGGCTTGCGGTCAGCAGTTATCTGCTGCATATCAAAATGCATCCCCGCCCTGCCCGTCAGGCTATCTTGACTTATAGGGAGGAAAAAATACATTTAAATGCTTATGCATTCTTTCACAGATTTGGATGTGTAATAATGGTGTATGAAATTCAGGCATATGGGTATTTAAATTACGTTTTAGCGCGCGCTCGAGTTTAACTTTCACTTTCGCAATCGCGCGAAAAGACGCAGTACAGGAAGCAATCCGTCATGATTTGTCATGGAATTGTTGGGCAAATCCTCTAACTAAGTCCTGTCAGTCATTACTATCCCCACGTAAGAAAATTAAATCTCTCGCAGCAAGCTTTTTAAAGTGATAAAGATTATACGGGCAGTGAAGAGAGTGACTCTTTGCACAATGGCTATTAAAGCGACAGTAGCCCCAGTTTTTCTGATCGAAAAAATGATCCAATCTGTAACTGGATGATCCAAACTGTAAGTTTTGTGACCCAATAAACCCCTTTTAAATGGTGAGTATATCTGGTGTGGGGATGAGCAGGAAAAGTTGGTTTACATGGAAATCCGTCTTTTTGTTTATTTAAAAACAACAGCATCAAAACAACAACAAGAATAGCAGATTAAACATTGTGGTTAGAGGCCCTATTGGCTTTGTATTGGCAAAATTTGGCCAGTGGTAAAACTAATTGAATAAGCCTGTGCTATGCCCACAAAGTCAAGTGGCATTTTCTTATCTGTGACTTCAGTTAATATTTCAGAATCTGATGTATAGATATTTCACTTTGGTTAGAAGAAAAATTTGTACTGATGATTGATATGTACTGAAAATGTATATGTCTTATTTGTGTTTTGATAGATGTTTTGTCTTAATATTCTACATTAAAAGTAATGTATTTTTTATTCGGGCTACTTGCATTCATTTCGGGCTACCAAAAACTGAAGAGTGCCTGCCCGAAGGGCTACCAGGGATTTAGAAATTTTGCGAGCCCTGCCATGAATACAGCAAATAAAAACAATGTACATGTGACAAAAAAAGGCTGTTTATTAGGGATGCTCCGATCAGGATTTTTGCAGCCGATACCGATCACCGATTTGTAATCTTCGTGATCGGCCGATACCGATTCCGATACCGATTTTTTTTTTTAAAGCTGATATGCAAGCTCTTTGATGACCAACTGTTACAATCTTTCTAAATAAAATAATACCACGGATGTTGCCTTTGTTATATTACTTGCAGTAATTAGGTATATTATTGTTTTAATAGAGACTCAAATAAATAAGCACAACAAATATTTATTCTGCAAAGAGAAATTTCATATGGCTTTAAAAAGGCTTATGTCTCCTAAAAGTACTGAAAATAAAACACTTCACAGACTTTACTGTATTAATTAAATATACACGCATTCGTATGCAGTATAAAAATTCTTTAGTCAAGAGCAGAGAGTGATTTTATTGAGAGATGAATTAGGTTACTGCAGCTTTAAGAGGTGAGAGAGAGATCGTTCACGTGCACTGATGACAGGCTTCTGTGTGTGTGGGCGGCGGCTGAACGCAGACAAGCAGCTGTGAGGAAAATAAAAGTTTAAACGCTCAAAACTTTAAGACGTATGCAAATAAGAAACTTTTGGCATGAGGATGCAATTGTCCGTGATAGATATGTGTTGTATACACTGTTTGATGGGGATGTGAAGACGCCTCGTGCTGTTTACCGGAGCGCGTCCTCCGGTAAATACGCATATCTCTATAGAGGCAAAGAGAGACATACAAATCTGCACGCTGCACATGAGCAACAGGTTGTAAAGCATCATAAGCATTTTTACAACCTGTTGCTCATGTGCAGCGTGCAGATTTGTATGTCTCTCTTTGCCTTTACAGAGATATGCGTATGAGGACGCGCTCCGGTAAACAGCGCGAGGCGTCTTCACATCCCCATCAAACAGCGTATACAACACATATCTATCACGGACAATTGCATCCTCATGCCAAAAGTTTCTTATTTGCATGCGTCTTAAAGTTTTGAGCGTTTAAACTTTTATTTTCCTCACAGGAAAACAAAAATGTCTTTAATTGCAACCGCATTCAGGATCCTTTTGATGACAAAAGTAAACAGAAAGATCGGTTTATGAGATCGGCAGATTTAGCGAGCACCGATCGAGTCATTTAATGCCATTATCGGCCGATACCGATCGGCGGCCGATCGATCGGAGCATCCCTACTGTTTATTATTCTGGCCGGTAAAAAATATGCTTGGCTGGTGGATTTTTTCATCTACCAGTCCCCGTGGCAGGTGAGCCAAAAAGTTAATTTCGGACCCTGTGTACACCCCTATTAATTTCCCCTATAGACTTTTGGATTATCGCAAAAAAAAAAAAAATAAGTTCTGTGTTTAACAAAAGTTTATGACTTGTTTTACTCTTTACAGATGAACACAACTTTTATGAATTTTGAAGTCAAAATATGGCTTTTTATATTTCTAGTAAATGCATTTAGACTAGGGATGCACCGAATATTCGACCCCCAAAAATTAGTTTCGATGATAAAAGTCTTTCGGCCGAAAACCAAAAATGCTCTTTTGAGCATCTTCGGTTTTCGGCTGAAAGACTTTTATCACTTATTATTCTGTGATGTGGCTGCTTAAGCGCATTGGTTTGCCGTGAAAACATGCGCTATTCGCCTCAAAATTTTCAACTCGAGCGAAAAATGCCATGGTACTAATTATTGGCATGAGAGAGAGAGAGAGAGAGAGAGACCTGAATCCCTCATTATCCCTCACTCCACTAAACTAGCATTCTGATTTGAATAGGTGGTCTGTCAGTGTTTAGATAAGGTCCTTGTTCACAGCTGAATGTTATGAGCAGGTCAATTGTTCTGCATCTACAGTTTATCTGGATTTGAAGAAGGTGTTGAAAGCAGTGGATCTGTCTCTAACACTCGCTCTGTTACGACCCTGTTTTAATCTCTGTTCTTACTGGAAACAACACATGGCCTACACAACTACTACATACTAGTACTAAAGATATCAGATGGCAATACCACGGTGCTTTAATGTATATAAATGATCAAAAACACAAACCAATCTAATACAGACACAAAGTGCATGGAATATACTTTTATCAGTATGTGTGTTCCTCCTTGGGTTAGAACCCATGACCTTTTGCAATGCTAATGCAATGCTCTTGCATTTTTTTCACATTGCAAAATAATGCAATATGTTAAATAAACAAAAAATGCATTCAGCAAACTCAGCAAAACCAACTTTGTAGAAACTTTGTAGAGTCTGCAAAACCAAAGTTCAACCAATACGTTGTCCTTCATAAAAACTAAAACAATTACAAATCAGGCACCGGCACACGGTTTAAGCATTAATAGCTCATTATGAAAAAAATCTCTGCTTTCCTTTTGAACTTTTCCAGGTGTTCCACAGGTCCTCCACACTGATGAACTGATCGTCCCCATGAAAACTGTTGTGTTTGGCTTTGGGGTCATGATAGTTGAGGTCCTCTCTTAAAAACTGGTAATTGAAAAAGAGAGAGAAATTCAATACATAGGCATTCAGATTCAGAAGAAATTAAAGGAATAGTTTGATCTGTGACAACGTTGATTCCCATTTACAAGGAAGGAGAATAAGGTCAGTTAAAATAATATACAAGTTTCAACAGCATACCCACAAAAAGGTTTACAATAGGTTTACAAGTATGCTTTCATCTACCATGATGCAATTGGTCTCAACAGGCCACTGATTGCTGTTTATAAGGAAGTAAACAAGAGAAAAAAAGTTATTTATTACATTGTTAAAAAAGTGAATCTGGGAAAATAAGAGTTTGTTTGACCTCAATGAGCAAAAGCTAATACAAAAGACAATAACTGTTTACCCGAGAGAACATCCAAAAAAGGGAGCAAGTCATTGGATACAGTTTATCTTAGGCTTTGATGCGGCTTTGTTTGGAGTTATTCTGGATCTATTAATACTGTTGAACATCTAGCGAGCAAAGGCTGTGTTTGCTCAGACACAACAAAATGGCAAAAATGATTATACGCATAACCTAACGCAACAGAAGGTTAGAGAACAGTTCACAACTTATTTAATATGTTGTTTTCTTTACTTTTGTTAAGTCGTTTCGGATACAAGTGTCTGCTAAATGCTTAAATATAAAAGTCAAACGTTTGGCAAACTGCAACCCCGGTAATGGATTTCTCAAAACTGTGTAAACATTACACAGAATCCATTAGCACCCACTATCTAAAATTATAAATGAATTTTTAATACTTGGTTGACTAGGAAAACTAATTGTTCTCGATCACCTAAAACGAATCATATACATCATAATAACACATGTTAACTTTTTTCTATGCAATTTCTTCACGCTTTAAAATAGCTTGAATGTAACTCTACACCCTTTCCTTGTCTGGTATTCATGAATGCATTAATATGTGAATTAGTCCTCGCCTCTACTCGCACTACCTTGGACAATAGATAAGCATATGCAAATCTCTGTCTCCACTCAATCGCACCAGCTTGAACATAGATATATACATGAACATAGATGCTACATTCGTCAGTTTCAGAAGCATCCAAGCTGCTCGTTTGCAGCACTAATTTTTTAGCACCCATATTAAAGGGGACATTTCACAAGACTTTTTAAAGATGTCACATAAATCTTTTCGTAGCAAAAATGTGCAGTTTTTGGGTGCGTCCTTTTAAATACAAATAAGTTGATCTATGCACTAAATGGAAGTGCCGTGGTTAGATTAAGGGGCGGTATTATCCCCTTCTGACATCACAAGGGGAGCCAGATTTCAATTACGTATTTTTTCACATGCTTGCAGAGATAGGTTTACCAAAACTAAGTTACTGGGTTGGTCTTTTTCACATTTTCTAGGTTGATAGGAGCACTGGGGACCCAATTATAAACATGAAAAAAGTCAGATTTTCGTAATATGTCCCCTTTAACTGATTAAAGCAATTACACCTCACATGTGAGCAGCGCATGCTCGTATCACAGTAGTGTTGGGCGATATGCCCCATTTTGAGATCGTCCTATCGTCAGCCTGTGAGATCGGCGATACACGATAGTATCGGGTGGTGGGGGAGTAGTTTACTCATTTTTTTATTTGTTTTTTTTTTTTACTTATAACAAGTTCCTTGATTGGTGGACAAAAAAAGAACAAGAGCAACGCCGTAATGACCGCAACCTTCTTAAAACTGATGCCATTAATGTGAGCGCGTCATTAAAACCCTAACCATGATTACTTAACTGTAAAAACATGCATCTTACACACACACACACACGTGCGCGCACATACAAACAATTCAATGCATTTGTTTAGTGCTGATGCAGTCTACACGGGTCCAAAAATTCCTACCCGAACCCGATCAGACCCGTAAATGTGCTACACTGAACCGACCCGGACCCGTCTGTTGTTTTGAAAGCTGGACCCGGAACCGACCCGGACCCGTCTATTATTTAAAAGCTGGAACCGGATCCGACGCGGACCCGTCTATTATTTAAAATCTGGACACGAACCCGTCCGGGAAGACACAGCCCCGACCGGCAAATATTCTTTAGATAAATGTTATTAATAAGTCAATAAACAAGTAGCGAAAATTAAACTTTTGTCTTACCCATAGAAGTTAGTCTTCTCCCTCTTTGTACCTGACTGTGTGATGCACAATCCTTATTTCCAAGAAAGTTCCATCCATGTTATTCCTCTCTTGACGATTGAAATGTTTAATGCTTATTCCAGCTTTAAAAGTCCACTTTACAGTCGTGGTGATTAATAACGCAGTTTTACATTTGTTGTGTATCGGGTCAACTTGCTTAATAATGTTTGCCCATTTGGATTATAATAACGATTGGTCGTTCAGTGCCATGGCTGCTTTCGTTAGCTTTACTTCTTTGCCATTATCTCTGTGCTCTTTGAGCAGAGTCGCGAAAACTTTAGATATAACAGCAAGACGGTCAATTTATAATATTATTAAAAAAATTAGAGAAGTCAGTGCAAAATGTGCGGTACGGTCCTGCCTTCTAAATAAAAGAGCCAATTGTCAAAGGTAAAGTCATTGCGTCTCACTGCAGAAGCTCCTGACTGGTAGCCAGAGACATATTACAAGAGCGCATGCGCGTTAGCTGCCTGGTTGGAGCAACCAAATATAAACTTTTTAACGCAATTTTAGCGTCATGGAAAAAATGTATGCAACATTTCATCTAAGTTTTTGTTGCTGTTTTTGAAATATTTTATTTAAATGTGAGTGTGTGTTCTCAAGAGTCCGATCCACCTCGGGTATTACCCACAATGTTAAACAGACCCGGGACCCGAAGTAATAAATTGAGACCCGACCCGGACCTGGCTGATCATTTAAAATATAGACCCAAACCCGTACGGGTCCCGGGTCGGGTCCGGGTCTCGGGTCTTCCGTGTAGACCTCTAACACGTGTCAAGCAGTAGTGCTCTCAGAGGTGCCTTTTTAAACACCTTGGTCCAGCTGAACGCAATCATATTTTAAACACAATCATATTTTAAACACGAAGGACGTGTTGCCACAACTCATTGAAATGCATATCATAAACAGGATTACTACCTAGTGATCTGACTTTGGACAGAGTGCAGCTCTCTGCACATCCGCCAGAGTGAGAGAGGCGCCAATATGCAAAGACACGCGCATTAAGTGCAGGTACGTGCAAGAAGGAATTCTCTATTTACAAGCTTTCCGCGTAAAGTCAAGCCCACAAACCCTCATGCAAGGAAAAGCATGCAATGTGGATGTCAGTGATGGAGTACTCGAGTCCTGGACTCGGACTCGAGTCCGACTCGAGTCACTATTCTTTGGACTCGAGTCCGATTCGAGAATCCATTCTCTGGACTTGTGACTCGACTTGGACTCGCGGATTGATGACTCGTACTTGGACTCGGACTCGAGGATATATACAATCGGACTTGAGCATTTATCACTTTGTTTTTGACTAAATATGTTATAAAAAATTATATAAGGTGTTACACTTTTCCTGTTTCGTGCCCAAGACCGGTCGCGATCTCCCTCCACAGACACTGCTACCTCTCGCTCTCTTTGCTTGACAACACACTCACTGACGTCACTCACTTTTACGCTCGTGCAATGCATGATGCATGATTCGCGGGCTAAATGTTCACATTTGTAAAATGCAGAAAGACGTGCCCCGGATTGTGAAGTTCGCCTACGCGAATTTTGCTTCTAATGCTGGAAAGAGCAGCGCTAAATGTTGTGTGTGTAGGTAAAAGACTGGGACAACCTCAAACTTTAACAGACACGGATGCACCCAGAAAAGTAAGTAAAATGCTTTCTATTGCCTAACTTTAGCTTTTTTAAAAAAATATTACTGACTAATGCATATATAACAAACAGAAGAAGCTAGGGTTAATGTATGTCTGGTTCAGATTACAGCATTTTTTGTCTGTTGAAAACTTAAAAAGAGTAACTAAACCCTAATCCAAGTTTATTTAGTTACTGATCTGTAAGAATGATGGTTTATTAGTGCTGTTCATTGATTTTGATGTACGTTTGGATATAAAGTGTTTCAGTACTACAATATATGGTGTAAAAACGTCTGAGTGCTGCCCTCTTCAGGTTGAACGGTGGCTACTGCAGTTGAATTTTCCTATTTGATGTTGGGTCCAAAAAATGACTCCTACTATGGAAAATAAATTGTTTTTTTAAGAAAATCATTTCAGGATGTTTTCTTAATAGACTTCAATGCCAACTCAGTTGTTTGTTCTTATTTCCTCAAAAAAACAAAATGCAGCATGATTACAAATTAAATTTGTAAATTTTCTACGCTAGTTCTCAATCACAAGTTTACAACAATGGAAGTACACACATGCTTTTGATGGCTTCGAAAAGTTACAAAGTGTGTTCCAAAGTGTATGTCAAATCAGTAAATAAACTCCATTTGGAATCGTGACAGTGGTGTCATTTTTGTTTAATGTAGAACCTTTTTAATACATTTTATCAGTTTTTTGAAGGTCCCAAAGTGGAGACATGTAGGCACTCTCAGACTCGAATACAGGACTTGAGACTCGACTCGGACTCGAACACTGGGGACTTGAGACTCGACTCGGACTCGAACTCTGGTAATGGTGACTCGACTTGGACTCGACTCGGACTCTTCTTTGGTGACTCGGACTTGGACTCGGACTCGAACACTGGGACTCGAGACTCGACTCGGACTCGACAGTTGGTGACTCGACTACAACACTGGTGGATGTTAATGTAAAACTATGATGATAATAATAACAACCATTCGCCAACTATCGTCATGAATATCGCCTTGAAAGCCTGCCATTGGCGATATGTCTGAAGATCGTTGATACACGATACTATCGTCTATCGGCACAACCCTACATCAAAGAAGTAGAGATATGCAGCAGTGTTGCAATCGTTTCAGCTTGGGTCTATGCAGCATCCATGCACGCTTCTCACAGACAGAAAGAGCAGCAGTTGCACAACTTGCACGCTCCTCACAGACAGAAAGAGCAGCGCTTGCGCGACTTGCGCGCTCTTCACACACAGAAATAGCGCACACATATAGATCTGTTGTTTGTGTTTTAATGGCTTAAAATAACTTGTTTTTAAATGGTTGTGCTTAAATACGTGTACAAACATTATGTTTTCGTGACCATGCGCACAGTAGCGTGATGTGGGCGCGTAACCTCGATAGAGAAGATAGTCCAAAATCTCTACCGGTTGACAAATTTCTACCGGTTTATTGCCCACCCCTATAGGAAACTGAGGCAGTGGCATTTGAAAAATTTGGAAAACTGCACATTGACATATAACCAACAAAAACTTGAATTTCACTATAGGAGGACTTTAAACTAATAGTTCACTCCAATATAAAAATTCTCATTATTTACTCACACACACATAAATCCATTAATAAATGGTAAACAACTTAAAATAATGATAGATTTATGAGAGAAAACAAATACTATTTCAAGTATATTTAGATTTTTTAAACTAAAACAAGCACAAAATACATGCACATAACTTAAAATCTCAAATAAATGAATGAAACATGAAGTTAATGGCGTGTCGCACTATTTGATATTTATGCATTTTATTTTAAAATTCATTCGTTTGTGTTTAACCAAAGAAAGGAAGTCATAAATATCTGGCATGACACGAACTATACCTTTAAAGCAGTCAACATAGCTGATGTATCTGATAAACAAAAACACAGTCAAAACCACAGACATCAACACATCATGTCATAATGCCAAAACTGACATTGATAATTTCACTTGAAACACCGTCACTCTCTCTACTGTATAAAACATCAAAAACATTAGATAGGCCGAGACATTTTTTAACATGCCCACACAAATTGTCAAGCAAGACGAGTCTAGCCATGCTATGTGTCCTGCTTTCAAATCTACTCTGTGTGAATGCAGTACAACCAGATCTGTCTATTATTACATGTGCTTGTGAAACACATCTGAGAATGTGCAGTATGCGATCGTGGATAAGAGAAAGTCTTTCAAAGGGCCTCCAGCCAAAAAATATACAGTAGACACAAAATCCAAGACACCAATGATGAAGATGTGCTATACCGTTCGGTTTGATTAGCCATAACACTGCTAAGAGGAGATTGGACGCATGAGGACACCACACCTACGCAACATATCGCTAAGTGGGACAAAAGCCAAAAGGCAGGCCCCTTTCACTGTTGCAAACCTTTCCAAAATGCTACCCACGCACCGGTGCACATGCTAACTAGGTTTGTTTTGGGAAAATAGCCAGGACTTCAAATGTAGCATTTAGGATTTGTTGATAGATCATTACGGTGATAACAAAGGCCCAGTGCCAAAAAATGTGGTATTGAGAGATATGACACAACTGGTCCATGGGGACGTTTTTCAAGGAGATTTTACGTCTAATGTTGCGCAATGCTAGCGAGTGTGATGACTCAGCTATGCTAACTCAATGTGGGTCAAACAGAATTGACGTACTGACGAATGATAAGACGTATAAAGATAGGAAACATACGATATGTCCTATTCTGAAAAAAATTTGACAAGTTTGGCCATGAAAAATGAAAACTGCTTTACCTCAGTCTTTTAATAAACTGGTGAAGTATTAAAATTTCACAAGAGACTGACATGTACACGTTACATAAGATAGAAAGACAGAAACATCTTGGATGATATGGGGGTAAATAAATTATCTGGATTTGTTTAATGAAAACTGAGTAATCCTTTAAAGCCAGACAATGCTGATCCAGCGCTGTTTCTATGAGACACCTACACAGGGATCTAAAACAGCATTTATGGCCCTTGCGGACCACCTATCTGAGAAACTGATGGCTTCTTGCCTTCTGCAGAAACATTTTCTGCATCTTGCATAGTACAGATAACACACACACACACAGAAAACACACATCCTGGACTAACACATAAGCTCCCAGACAAAAGGACAATCTTTACAAAGAAGGAATTAGCCAAATCTCATTATTTACAACCATCTTTAGTTAAAGGAAAACATCACAGTTTTTCAATATTTTACTATGTTCTTACCTTAACTTAGACAAATTAATACATCCCTATCTTTTTTTAATGCGTGCACTTTTAATCTTTGTACAGCACGTCGTGAATGTGTTAGCATTTAGCCTAGCCACATTCATTCCTTAGGATCCAAACAGAGATGAATTTAGAAGCCAACAAACACTTCCATGTTTTCCCTATTTAAAGAGTAGTTACACATGTAAGTATGGTGGCACAAAATAAAACTTTAGTTTGGAGTCATAGGAATGAATGGGGCTAGGCTAAATGCTAACACATTCAAGAAGCGCTGTACAAAGATTAAAAGTGCATGCATTGAAAAAAAGACAAGTATGTATTAATTCATCTAAGTTGAGGTAAGAACTAAGTAAAATATTGAAAAATTGATACGAAGATACAGTGGATTTAAGGCTTGTACTGATGATAACATACCCTGATCTTACAAGAAATCATACATATGAGGTGACTAATTCACATGAAGTGATTGTACGAAAACTATGGTTATAGACGGTTTCAGCAGTAACAACATAAACAAGCGGCTGTCGTGGTCCACACGTAACTTCTGGTAAACTCCGCTAAGAATAAATAACAACAAAGTTAATTAAACCTAGTTTAAGGTGACATAGAATGATTGAACGGAGTATTTATCCTTGTTCCGTGATGTGACATGTAGACAAAAACATTTTTGTTTGGGTCTGTAATGCCTTAGAAGCTACCTAAAAACCTCTCTCAGATAGCTCTATTAGGGTGGGGGTTTTTAAACAAGTGGTTTTGCACCTATTTGGCTCCCCCTACTGGCTTAACTTGCAATCTCATTACTGATTGGCTGACTTTGCTGCCACTCAAAAAATTTAGCCAATTATTTTAAAGTGGAGAGTCAGTTAGATGCCTGTGATGTCATAAGCATCAGTTTTTCAGATTGCATGGGCTGTTTTCTGGCTGACATTTCTAAAAGAGGAATTTCTATGAGACTGAGATGTTTAGCACTTTTTGTATGTTTGTGAATGTGGGTAGACTACCATTATTTTAACAAAGACAAGGTAAAAATGGTTTTTGATTCTCTGTCCCCTTTAATTTATATAACAAGCAAAAAAACAACACATAGATTACCTAGGAAACCAAAATATTAGTTATTTTCGACGAAGCATTTGCTCAATAGATCAGTTTAGCAACCAGTCAGACCATTAAAAAAAGGAAACCGGAAGTAAAGTTCGGATCTAGACGTGTATCGCGTCAGCGCACGTGCGTCCGATGAAACCGTCTATAAGGGAAAGAAGCATAAATAAAACCCAATGTCTACAAAAACGTTTGCAAGGTGACTGTACAAATTATGTCTAAGCGATTAATCAAAATTAATCACGATGTGTAACATTGCGATTAGCAATTCGCAAAAGGCTGCGAAATGAGAAATATGCAGCGAGTCTGTGCCTTTGAAGCAAAAACATGACTTTCCTCTTTGTGACAGTCTTACTAACCAATTGAGTGAGCATGCCTCCGTTCTCCCCAAATTAATGTAATGTAATGTATAAATGTTAACTACAGATTTGCTGCCAAATCTCTCTTGCTACAGCAGTGATCCATTATCGCCATTTCTCTTCGATCGTTGATCACCGCTATGTGAAGGGAGGTTTGGCAGCCAAACTGTAGTTAAAACTGTATACATTAGTACACAGTAACGTCAGCTCGATGTAGTTTTTGCTGCACTTTAGCTATGATTAGAACTAAGGTAATCTACTTGCTGCTTATTTAGCTTGTTATTCAGAAATAAACTACTCTAAAGGAACTTTGTTGTTATTGACTCTTTGCAAAGTTCAGCGGACATTACGTTTGTTCCACAACCATTTACGTGGTTTTAGAAACCAGGCCCATCAGCTCCACCTACTTTCCAACTCTTTGTCCATTTTTGGTTATCTGCAAGTGACGTGCTGCCAAGATGGCGCCAACTTTGGGCTACAAAAATGTTCTTCAGAAACCTATGGGTGACTTAACGGACACTACATCCATGTTTCATACGGTCTATGATATTTTCCCCAAATAGCACAGCCCTAGTACAAATTCATATGAATGAACCACCTCGTAAAACACATTCAACCTGCCATGAGATTTTGTCGGGTAACATGGTCTCAGCAGCGGACCCAGTGAAACTTAAAACCATATCCTTTGGTGACCAAAGAACAAGTTTTTTGTTTACACCATTGACAGTGATATAAGGCTACATCTCATTTCTCCGTCTTACCCCTTCCCCTTGTTTTTGCGTGTTTATGTTAGGGGAAGTGGCATCTCAATTCTCATTTTGATCAAGGGCTAGGGCCAAGGCGTAGGGATACATAGCCCTTGAAACGAAGTGTGATAACGACCACACTTGAAAGAGATGGGTAAATGTTAACGTAGGATTTCTCAGGAATGCCGGCATCAAGATTTTTTACGGCTGAACGTCGAACTGTCAACGATTCGCACAAATGTAAGTAACGTTATTTTCAGCAGTTTAATTGATATATTAATTTATGACACTCATGTTTTACGATACTTTTAATTAAAGGCGGAGTCCACAATGTTTGAAAAACGCTTTGGAAAAGGAGACGGGCCGACTACCAAAACACACTTATAGCCAATCAGCAGTAAGGGGCGTGTCTACTAACCGACATCCTGCGTATGTGTGGGGCGGGTCTATCAACAGAAGGTCCAGATTCTATTGGGGTAGCAGCCAGTTAGCGGCAAGGGAAGATGATGCAAACGGTAATCGATTGCCCTATTAATTTTTTAGAGAAACGATCTGTCTTACCCCTTCACTTGGTTTCGAGTGGCAAGGGGAAAATTTATTAATGAGCTTAGCAGTAAATTAAAGTAAATCAACTGCCTAATAAACCAAACATCAGACACTTAGAAGCAGCGCTAAAGGCAAACCACTGACCCCGTCAGTCTCCAAAACATCCACGTTTCCGTTGGCGTCGTCATCCATTTGCTTGTGAATGCTGCGGATGGCCTCGAAGCTGAGGATTGCGTTCTCATCCTGGCATAGGGGTTCATCAATACGGCAAAGCTCTATGGAAAGAGACAGACATTTAGTTAGATACTGAAACTCACGGTGCCTAATTCTAAACTTAAATTTAATTCTTGAATTTTTATGGAATGTTGGATCTTAATAGTTACAGGTTAGTTCGCAAAAGCCTTTAATCTGAAACGACTTAGGATCCCCACACTTGCAGGATGGTCCCATTAATATTACATGCTTTTGCCATTAAATTAGGGACTAGCACATTCAAATAGATAAGCAATTAAACTGCAACTTTTTGGAAATTAAAGCAAGACAGAGACCCAAAACAGCCTGCAGTCTAGTGATGGTTACTATGACTGTCTTGAGCCACATAGCACCATTTAATGAGAATCTTGCGTGCTAATGAAGACTCTCAGCATCTATAATGAGAGGATAAAAATCCCAAACTTCATAAAGACAGCACATGTGAAGATTTCCAACTCAAACTTTGAGTGGGGCTAAAAATAGGCCTGACTGTGGTATTAACAAAAAACTAGCTAAAGACTATTTTTAGACCAACAATCTTTTCAGCTGTTGTGTTACAGTCAAGGTGACGTGGTTTGTGCTCTTCTTTGGTTTCCAGATCAGAAAGGTTTTCTAGTTTATGTGAAACCTTATGAATACCACACAAGTTGGTGTATATCATAACCTATTAAAGACAACAGGCTTCAAAAAACTAAATCTTAGTGTCTGCCTTCTAACAAGAGAATTCCGGCCATTTAGAAACCCAAGGACGTCCTTTAAAAGCAGAGACAGGAGTCGTAGGTATTAGGATTTGGGATGGGTGCTGGGTGGGTTAAGGCTTCATATAAGGTTTCTGAAATATAACACCAATTAGAACAGACTTCAACCTTGGAGGACATTGAATAAGGCATTTTGTAAAGCAGCCTGGGGTACGCAATATAAATACTCTTCTGTTTCTTATTTTACATATACAAGCGATGATAGCATAATCAAAGGAATCCTAACAAAAGACTGAACCTGTATCCTTTGTGCCAACAGCCCAGGGGCCTGTTTCAGTAAGGAGGTTTAACCAACTCAAACTCTGAGATGGGAAACTAAGTATTTGTTTATAGAAAAGCTAAAATTAGTTAGTTCAAGTTTAAATAGGCTGACTTTGAGTTGAGCGTGTGCACGACTATTATGGAAAGCCATCATCAATGGAGCTCTGGTATTATGATTCGCCATGATAAAAAGGTTCAGATACTTTTTACTAGTAAAACTGTAAGTGTTGCTGCAAGTGTACAGCAGCTACAAGCATACACTCTAAAAAAACAAACGGTTCTATATAGCACCAAAACTGTTGCTTTCAATCGTAACGATAGAAGAACCATTTAGTGCCATATAGCACCGGTGAAGAACCAGTGAAGCACCAGTGAAGAACCAGTGAAGCACCAGTGAAGCACCAGTGTAGAACCATAAAGGGGCCATATAGCACCACATATGGTTCTACGTGGCACTATGTGGTTCTGCACGGGTGCTTCGCTGGTGCTTCACTGGTTCTTCACTGGTGCTGTATGGCACTAAAGATGGTTCTTCTGTCGTTGCGATCCGGAGCAGCAGTTTTGGTGCTATATAGAACCTTTTTTTTTTTAGAGTGTATAGAAAAAAGTTGTTGTGGGAAATTGCTGCTCGAGTCAATACATTTAATGTTTCATGCACAGCTTGTGCGAGTAGTACTACGGCGCATTGATCAGTAGGAAGTCCTTATCAATCTAAAATTGCTATGAGTCGCTTATAACATGGATTTAAAAAAGCAACACTTGTCAAACACAATCATTCGAAATATTATCATAAAAATACCTGAACCAATTTGAAGAACAGCGTTATAAATATGCTTATAGACATTTCCTAAATTGCGTTTGTAATGGTACTTCTTCTGCGGCACAAACGGAGTTTCTGCATGAGAGCGCCATCTGGCTTTTGAATGTGGCGGCATTTCACTGTAATTCATTCATCGAGGAAAAAAATGCATTCGCACGATTGAAACCTCAGTTTTAGGGCTAAGATAATTCAAGTTATTGAACCTTATATTTAGAGATGTAACGATACATTGTGCGATTCTGCTTGCTATGCTTCTCAATGAATTATGGTGAAATGCCCCTACATCCAAAAGCAAGATGGCGCTCTCATGCAGAAACATACTTACATCCCTGTTTTTCAAACATTTACAGGTATTTTTATGATAAAAAATATTTATAATTATGTTAGACGAGTGTTGCATTTTCAAATGCATGTTATAAACGACTCAAACTGTGATTATAAATTGATAAGGACTTGATCAAATAGCCGTAGTACATAATATCGTCACCGTGATTCAGAATCGATATCAGATTATAGTGTGTATCGTGAAATATTGTTACACCAATCATTATTAGGGCTGGGTATCGATTCAGATGTTCCAGATCGATTCGATTCACAAGCTATCAATTCGATTCTCTGTTCGATTCCGATTCTCGATCGGTTTTTATACTCGATTCTCGATTCAACTAAATGAATATAGATTTAATACAAATACTATATTTATAAAAAAGAACAGTGAACATAAGTTTACAAGGGTAATTAACAAAAGAAATTAAGAGCCACAAACCTGTATATTAAACTCTTGTATACACTTGGGTACATTAAAACAGAACCCATCTCTAATTTTGAAATGGATACAATTATGTTAAATACAATACAATTTTGGTGCAAGATGAAAAATGTATGCTGAAAAAAGTCAGAACAGTCTAGTGGTGAAGACTAGTAATTACATTAATGTTAATCTTACGTTCAATGTTTGCGGAAATTAATATGAAAAAAACAATCGATTCGTGGCCTTTGAGAATCGATTTTGAACAGACCACGTAAAAAACACGATTAATCGAAAAAAAAATATTTTTTTTTGCCCAGCCCTATTCATTATCATGCAGATGCAATCCCATGGACAAAAAAACATGACAGCAAATACAAATTAGGCATAATACTTAAGGCTATATGACTTAACAAATGTTTGCAAATATTAAAACCAAATGCCAAGCCGGTATTCAAACTCAGGTCGCGGAAAGTATGTCTGCGCTGCACACAGCACTACCCCCTACACCAAGAACTTTTAATGAAAGAATTCGCAAGAAACGTAAAGGCAGCTGTTCAGATGTAAGAGCACAGCCACAAAGGCTGATATTTGTCAAGCAATCTCTATCAATATCTAAAATAAATGCAAAGATAAATGAAAACGCTCAAATAAATGCGCGTGGATGTGACAAAAATCCATAATCCTCTCCCAACATAAATGTAACTCCCTACAAATGAAGGCAACATCATCATCTAAACTTTTAAATAATGTGGAGGAAACGGAAAGAAACTGAGTTTACAGAAGAAAGCCTGCTCCAGACCAGGTTAGGTTCACAGAGTAAGTTACCATGGAAACAGACTCTAAGTATAAGGCCCGGTCCCAAATGGCACACTTCATGTGGACTTTCGGTCTCGTTGCTTTAAGTTGCGCGTGCCCCCTTAGTCTACTAGTCCGTAGGGTGTCCCATCTGTCATTTTTACACTCCGAAGTGTGCTCATCAGCGCCCTCTTTGCACCCTTGATGCAGTCTTCAGAGAAGCCCGCAATGCAGCAGGCTTTGCGCACTTTACCAACCCAGAAGTCCTTACGAAAGAGTAGTCCGACCAATCAGACGACGGAAGGGAGGAGTTCACACTGATGGACAACTTCTCTTCTTATTTCCGGCGTGACGCTCGAGACTGTCCCAAAATACGACTCCAGTGCGCACTCTTGGACTTGCGTCAAGAGTCCCTAAGGTATGCACTACATGATGTCATCAAAGTGTGGACTCTGAGGAAGTCCATAAGTCGCAGTGTGTCATTTGGGACATGGCCTAAGTTACCTCTCCTTCTGAAATAGACTTAACCTAACTCACTGTCTCGGGTTTGACATATCTCCCATTCTGGAAACAGAAAACCCAGAGTTTCATTTCAGGTTCAATATACTCAAAGTTTTCACTTAACCTCCTTTCTGAAACATGCCCCAGTTCTTAAACTGTTAAGCCCAAAACACAAATTCTACACAAAGACATAAACGCAAACTCATGCATTAATGCGATTAGTCATTACATAAAAGAAACACTCGTAACTCCCTTTTTTTAGTGTTGCAACAAGGGGGCACTTTGGCACAAACTGTGCACTACAATCAATATTTTCTTCAGCTCATCTGAAAGAGAAACAGTTTACAATCTTGCTGAATAAGTTAAGCTGACATATTTATAGTAAGCTACCTGCAAATAACATTTGGTTTAGCGTCACATATTTAAATCCACCAAACCTTTATTGCCCTCAGAAGTTTGTTTTCTGTAACAATAATAAAAGGCTGCATGTTACTGATATATGCAATTCAACATACACTACACGTTAAATACATCTTATATAAATGAGTCATATTTCTACTTTCAGGGCTCCCAACTAACTTTTTCACTAGGAGCACAGTGGCCCCCAACTGAAAATTTTAGGGGCGCAACCAGAAAATTTAGGGGCACATACCTTAAATCAACATGCTAACCAAATATTCACATTTCTACTAATTTCCACTGTATTACTAATAAATACTTTAATAATAGATGCAGAAACTATAATCTGCTGTTTTCAAATTCAGTGTCACGTCACAAAAAAAGGTCAAATTTACTGGTCGCACATGTGCGACTGAATGTTAAATTCAGTGCCACAATTTTTGGTGACAAAATGCCACCATTTGGTGGCAGTCTGGAGCCCTGACTTTAATATAAAAAAGGAAATGATTGCATTGCAACAAAACTATTTACTTTATTTTGACCCAAATAAAAAAACAATTATTAAATTCTTCTTTAAAAACAGATAGCTTAATGGAAAGGGACGGAAAAAACAGGAAATCTCACACATTTTAAAGGACAAGTTCGGTATTTTACACCCAAAGCCCTGTTCTCAGATTGTTTATGATGAAATAGAACGGTTTTGACTGAAATGTCGACATTTGCAGCTGCTCAGAGAGTTTTTGGGTGTTTGTGTTTCGGCTCCTACCTTTGCAGTGGGTTTGGTGGTGCACTGGAGCAATCCTTTCTGGGGTGCATTGGACTTTCGTTTGCAGGGATGTGGGGCTTATCGAGTGGTCAGGGGTGTTCAGTGGTGTGCTCACACAGAAATCGCGTTAAAAGATGCTTTCCAACAGGTGTTTTAGCATTCGTTGTAAACTTGTGGACCTATTTTTCCAAACGCCTCACACCCGTACATTCTTCCGCTTAGAGCTTGAATAATAGACACTCCAGCCCAGTTGGTGGCGCTAATCCACCATTGCCAATTGCAAGAATACAAACAAAGTTCCCGGCGCCGAGTAATACCGTACCTCACAGCACAACTAATACAAGTCAATGGAGTTGGCAAAAACTACGATAAAACCTGTTTGAATTCGTATTTGGCCGAGATTTTGTCGTTAGCATACCAGTGAACGCCCTTGGCCACTCGGTGAGTTTCACGTCTTTGTAAACGAAAGTTTAATGCATTTTAGGAAGGCTTGTTCCAGTGCACCATTAAACCCATTGTAAAGGTAGGAGCTGAACCACAAACACCCAAAAATTCTCTGGGCAGCCGCATATATCGAAATTTCAGTCAAAACCGTTCTATTTCATCATAAACAATCTGAAAACAGGGCTTTAAGTGTAAAATACCGAACTTGTCCTTTAAAGCTCCCGTTCTGTCTGTGATTTTGAAGCTTTGATTGTGTTTATAGTGGGCAATATAACATGTGTTCATGTTTCACGTGTAAAAAAAACGCGGTATTTTTCACACAATTTACTTATCTGTATAGTGCTGTTTTCACTGTCCTCAAAACAGGCTGATGTCTTCCTTGTTATGTGAAGTCCCTCCTTCAGAAATACGTATCGAGTTCTGATTGTGTAGTTTGTTTAGTGTGCTGTGATTCGATAGCAGCTTAGGCTAGCAGAGCCTTTTGAGCCAAAGCTGGTGACTGACGTATTCCTGTGGGCGGAGTTTAGTCAACTAACGTTTTTCTGACGTCATTAAAGCAGGAAATAGAGGGCTGTAGTCCAAACCGGCCGTTCGTTGTAGGCTTTTAAAGAGGAATTCTATTGAAGAAAATATATCGCCTGGCAGTGAACTTTGAGCTTTATCATTTTACAGGTATTATTTATGCTATTATAGCAACATTACACACTAACTAGGGTTTAAAAAAATGGTATCAGGAAGACCGTGACCTTTAAGTCTTGAGAAAAAACTTGATGAAAAAGACCAAAGTCTCCATAGTTCCCACATGCCTGTTAATCTAAATGCTGGGAAAGTCAAAGCAACCCCATTATGTCACATAAATGTATGATCCTCTGGAAATCTCTTTAAAACCCTATATAATAGCCATTTATTATCATTTCAAAGATGAACTGATTTGGCCGTGTTTTACTTTTTCAATTGTATTACTGTCAAATCCAATATACTCAAAGTTTTGAAATAATAAATCAACTGATGAACACAATTTTCATGCAAAAAAGAAAACAGTATCATAGTTCACTGTACAGCGTATCCGTTATTGTTTTTCCGAGAAACACCGAATCAATTTAAAACATCAATACAGACTGGTTTGGTTTCTGCTATATTTGACATCTCTTATTTTAAAAACTGAGCCAAACCTGATCTGAAGGCAATCTACAGTATAACAAACCACACCAAACAGTATTTGAGAACAACACAATATGCCACAATGAACCCACATCCATTGTATGCATTCGAAAATCTTATTTTCTTATTTTCAGCTGACCTGCGGGTTAACCCACACCCATAATGTGTGTATGTGTGTGTGTAATACGCATTTTAGATCAACCACACACTTCCACTGTTTATAACAATCATGTACAAACCACAATTCTTTTTTCTTTAATAAGTAGTATATGAAAACTTTTATTTTCAAAAACTAGTTGGTGCGTTGCATAAACATTAGTCGACTAATGTGTGTCAAGAGTTAAGACAGCCCTGTTCTAACTAAAAATCTGCCTTTTCTTTAGTACTTGTACTCATGATAGCTTATTACTTTATTGTATAAATGTTTTATTATTTAACTAAAATAAAATACTATCGGTATCAGTATCACATTTCATTTTCTTAACTGCAGGCTGCTTGCTGTTGCTACGCAACACAGAAATTTGGTGCATCAATAGAGAATATGTGAGCAGGTGTGCAGTAATTTTAACAAAATGTCTCTCAACCAATCAGAATTCAGAGTCACAACTGTACATTATAATACACCATACACTGTAAAACACATTTTTAATGTTACTTTAACTTAAGTAAATTAGGTAATACAATTATCACAATCACAAGTCAAAACTAAAAAAAAAGTTCAATTGACTTGAATAATTAAGTTGTTTAAACTTCAAGCTTTTTTTAGAGTTTAGGCCAAAATGCATCACGTTCACATGCTGCTTCTCCAAATTCTGACCCTTATAAAACATTTACACAAACCAGTTTTCTTATGCAACATAAAACACTTTCAAGCCAGCACGCAGATCAGGGCCTTTTTGTGTAAACTCTGCATAGCTACAAATCAGACGTCCTCCCCTAGCTGCTGACCCTGAGCCGAAGCAGAAAATGAATGTTTCATTCGAGGCATTCATCTGTGAACAAACCAGTGGACTTCAAGGCTAACAGCATTATAATGAGACCTAGACTTACATCAGACAACTCTTTAAAGGTTAATTCGATAAGTAATTTAGTCAGTGAAAAACATGTCTGGCCCATACTGCGTGTTCAACAAACACCGAGATGATGTAGTATGACTTTATGACTGGGCCCCATTCCAAATGTAGAAACGTTGTATGGCTCACTCTGGACTTTGTGCATTTTTCCCATGTTGCAATTATTCACTAATATGACACAAGAGCACCAAATGGTCATAGCCATTCATTTTGAAAAGACAACTATTTTAACTGTTGCATCTTCGGCCCACTCAGGCAGAACGTGATTGATTGGCATTCCAATGTTAATGTCACAAATGTTTAAATTCAATTAGGGCTGCAACTAACGATTATTTTGATAATCGGACGATTATTTTTCGATTAATCGACTAATGGGATAAAAACATTACTCAATTCGATTTTTCACTTACAAGGCACTAAATTGGGGTATTCATATGTAGAAGTGTACTTTAAACACACATTCCTACAGAGATTTGCTAATATAATCTTCCTGCATTTAAAAAGTTCTTTGCCCCTGATTGGCCAACTAATCTGTACGGTGTGATTGGCCTGAATACCTCTGACGTCAGGTGGAAATGTAACGCTCCTTTCCATGTTTCAAAGATTTGGTCACAATACAATACTACCGTGAGTTAACTTACAGGCTGAGTCCAAAGCGGGAGGAATTATGTCTATTTACCAATTACTTTACATTGGAGACGATAACTTGCGTCAAGAAAATGAAAAATCGTGAATCGGACAATAGGTACTCATAAATAAATAAGCCATTATGATATGAAAGTGGCAAGTAAACATGCGTTGTTTTAGTAATAAAATCCTTACTTTAAAACAGATGCTTAGTTTATGATTCAATACTAATTTTATGAAAACCCTACAACAATTAAACAAATACAAACTAACGTAATTTAAAGGATGAAACGTGACCTTTATTAACCCGCATTCATTTTGCTTTCGTCTTTGTTCTGTCAGGGTTGCCAGATCCGCGTAACAAAACCAGCCCAATGACTAGGACTGGGTACTGGAAAAGGGCCTCACGATACGATACATATCACGATGCTAGACATGCTACAATGTATCACGGTATGATACAATACGATACAGTGCAATACGTTGCGTGCTGCGATACATTGCAATACTTTTTTTTTTATCAAAAATGTAAAAAAAACTTAAAAGCCAAAATGCTTCCACACGTCGACTTTGAAAGCTGCAAGGGTTTTAACATTTTCTGCCATTTTCTCACTCCTGCTAACTTCTTGGCCGAATGGCCGTATATGACAGACAACAGGACAGCGACAACTACAGCAGCGTCAGAGGAGGTCATTTGATGCACACAGAGGGATTTGATGGGGTTTTAAAAATACTGATAGTAGAGATTGAAATATCAATACACTATCATGGAAAACATTATCACGATAGCTAGCTGTATCAATATTTTTGCACAATCCAATGACCATTCAAAATTAGTCCAAAAGCATCCCAATGACTATTCACAGTCCAAATACCAACAAATCCTTCCATATCTAACCCGCAGAAAAACATCAACCTGCAGAAACAGAGGACCTGGCAACGCTAATGTCCAGGCAATGTTGCCTTGAAAACGTCCCTGACTTTAATTATAAGCATGTGACGTCACAGACCAACTAATCGATAATGAAATTAGTTGAAAACAGAAATAGCTAGAAAGCTATTTCTAAAGAAGTATAGCAATTTCTCGCCAACTTGTCTATAGACCGTTTCATCAGACGCACATGCAGTGACGCGATTACGCATCAGGTCTGAACTTTACTTCCGTTTCTTTGCTTGTTTAATGATCTGACTAGTTGCTAAAACTGAACTCTTAAACAAATACCTCATTGAAAACAACAAATGTTTTGGTTTCATAGGTAATCTACGTGTTGTTTATTTTGCTTGTTATATAAATAAACTACTTTAAAAGGACTTTGTTGCTATTTATTCTTAGCGGAGTTTACCGGAAGTTACGTGTTAACCACGAAAGCCCCTTGTTTATGTTGTTACTGCTGAAACCGTCTACAATTGTTATACTAATAATTTATAGAGTACATTTCCAAAGCTCAAGGTCACTTTATAAAATACAGACAAAAATCAAAAGTAAAAACACAGACTACAAAATCATCAGCGATCAAAAGGAAAGATCATTTTACCTAAGCTTTGAAAACAGAGATCGAAGAGATATTACAAAGACTTACAGGAAGTGAATTTCACAGTTCAAATGCAAATACACATAAGGATCTGCCAACAACAATGGAGCGACAAAATCAAGCTAAGATGAAATAAAATATATGGTACTCATTCTACATAAGTATAATGTAACAGTGTAATAATCCAACTTTTTCAATATCTAAAATGAACAGCTCAATCCGCAGCTCACCCCTCCTTTTCCAAATGCATAGTGAAGCTACAGACAAATACTTCATTGTCTGAAACAACGTAGTAACAAAACGTATAGACCTGCTTAGGGCTACTGTAGTAACATGACCGCAACTTCCATGTAAGGGGGTCCGTGGTGTATATATATGAAAAACTGCTAATTTTAAGGTAATATAAACAATACAGTTCATTTTGTAAGGTCTTTATACACCACTGATAATATAGTTATGCATATTAATTTGCATTTCTGTTAAGAGATCCTTCTAAAAGTCCCACCTTTTAAACGTATTAATGAAGCAACTGTGCACACTATGATGCGCTCAGCAAGTTTATTTGACAGGCTGCCACAACACACAGCACAACAGAGGACAGCGCTTAACAGAGAATGCATTCCCTACCTATTCTCAGCCCGGACGCATTTAGACCCCCACACAACTTCTAAATAAGACTTCAGCACTCGCTCCAAAGTACAGAATGTTTCTGTTTGTATATTCCTTGATGAAAGGGACCATCACCTTTGGTCTATAATGAAAAAAAAAAAAAACATTTTCAGGTCATACTCACCGGACACGTCGCTGTCTGACGGTAGAGGGTCCGCGGTTATTTGATTGAGTTTGTCCGTCCGGCATTTCCTCAAGCAGCATATCCAAATGATCCACAAGGTGACCAATCTGCTCAGCTCCATAGTGTAAGAGCTGGTTTGGGATATAAAAGATATGAGGTGCTGTCATTCCTTAACTAGCAAATCCACACCCCAGCAGCTAAAGTCAACTGTAACGCAATGAAGCTCATGTCACAGACAAACCAATGAAACAAAGACAGTGATTCTGCACATGCTCAGTAAGGACCACCAAGAATGTTCTTCTGCTGTCTAAAGTTAAAGTTTGAATTTTAAAGGATTAGTCCATTTTCTTAAAAAAAAATCCAGATAATTTACGCACCACCATGTCATCCAAACTGTTGATGTCTTTCTTTGTTCAGTCGAGAAGAAATTATGTTTTTTGAGGAAAACAATTCCAGGATTTTTCTCATTTTAATGGACTTTAATAGACACCAACACTTAACACTTAACTCAACACTTAACAGTTTTTTTCAACAGAGTTTCAAAGGACTCTAAATGATCCCAAACGAGGCATAAGGGTCTTATCTAGTGAAATATGCACTTTTAAACCACAACTTCCCAAAAATGACAATCGTTTCGCTAGATAAGACCCTTATCGTTTGAGATTGTTTAGAGTCCTTTGAAACTGCAATTTTAAACTGCATTAAAACTGTTACGTGTTGGGGTCCATTAAAATGAGAAAAATCCTGTAATGTTTTCCTCAAAAAACATAATTTCGTATCGATTGAAAGAAAGACATTAACATTTTGGATGACATGGTGGTGAGTAAATTATCTGGATTTTTTTAAGAAAACTGACTTATCCTTTAACACACCCATATCATTCATGGCTTTGGTTAAAATGAATGATAGGGCAACTGGTCAGGGAGCAATTGTAAGACACTACCCTATAGTAAACCTTAAAGCAGGGGTGACCAACCCTGTTCCTGGAAATCTACCCTTTTGCATATGATATTTTATTTCCAACCCAGCTTCAACACACCTGACTCTAATTTTTAGGTAGCTCTGAAATGCTTGATTGCCAGGTTCAGGTGTGTTTGATTGGGGTAGGAGCTGAACTCTGCAGGACAGTAGATCTCCAGGAACAGGGTTGGTCACTACTGCCTTAAAGGGATAGTTCATCCAAAAATACAATTTCTGTCATCATTTAACAGGTTGTTACAAACCTGTATACATTTTTTTGTTCTGATGAAAACAAAGAAAAATATTTTAAGGAATGTTCGTAACCAAAGCCCCATTCACTTCCATAGAATTCATTTTCCTACTATGGAAGTGAATGGGACTCACGACCGGTTCCGTTAGACACAATCCTTAAAATATCTTCCTTCGTGTTTATCAGAACAAAGAAATGTATATAGGTTTGTAACAACATGAGATTGAGTAAACAATGACAGAAATTTCATTTTTGGGTGAACTATCCCTTTAAGTGCATTGAAATCATAATATTTATGAGGAGCATTGTTTATGCTACACTCAGTACTTTGAAGTATTATTACTTCTGTCACATTTGCGTTTCATACAACAAAAGATGCAGATTTGAGTTGTGAAGGAACTGTTACAGAGTCAAAACCACTATTTAACTAGTACCTTGTTTTAAGGAACAATGTGGATTTGGAAATGGGGTTTCATCATACAACCCTTACAAAACCAATCTGGCCATCTAAAAGGTTTATTTTGCTGCATGATAGGCCCACAGTAATAATTATAATCAATAAAAATACATTAAATAATACCCAGGTAGGTTTTAGATCTCAGGTTCAAATGCAAATTTCGCCAAGCTGAACCCTTTATGCTAATGACAAAATACTACCAAAGCAAGATATAAATCAGTCATACACAGCTTATGCATCCCATATGAACAAATACTGTAGTATACTTCAGTGTTTAAAACAGTAAATTATAGCAATTAAAACCTATATTAGTAGTTATGCTTATGGTAAGGTTAAAAAACACAACTGTATCTAAAAATGTCAATACAGTTCACTATAGTAAATACTAAAGTATGCTACAGTATTTGTTCATGTGGGCAACCATAATATCTGACATATATCATGCAGTTATGCGCACCTGGCTCGGTAACAACACGAGGCCACTGGCACCCACCTTTCCATTTTTTAAACAATTTAACCCATCGCTGAAACGGCATAAAATGTGAAACGCTGTAAAATCAGCTGTGGTAAAATAACATACACTACCTCGTATGTTCGCCTCACTGGTTGAGATTAAACTCTGAGGTTCGTCTTCTTCAACGACTGCGCTCTTCCCCCGCGAGGCTCCATGGAGGCTTTTTTATAAAAACACTGCCAAGATCACACGATCACAGTCCGGCAAGGTTTTCCGTGCCGGCAGATGAGAGAAAACGGCAGGTGGACGGTAGTTTCCTCGCCCTCTGTCAGCGCGAAAGGCCGTTTGAGCTGCGCTTCCTCATCGATTCACGCCGGGCTGGCAGGCTGCGGCGGGACGCATGCGCAGATACACGCTCGATCACAGATCAGCACACACTCGGCCTCATCACAATCACACCTACAGATCAATTTAAATTACTTTATTTGCATGATTGTGTTTAGTTACAATACTGGTAAAGCATTAGAAATAATAATAATAATAATAATAATGGCAATGCCATATTATACAATATCACAATAACAACAACAAATGGTGAATGAGGTGCTAGGTAAATGATACAGTAGAATAGGACAAAATAAACATAATACAATATATTTAAATATGAAAAGGCATTTAATATTACAAAAGGTAAAAGAAATAGGCCGTATCTCAATCCAAAGGTTGCTTCCATTTTTTGTCTTATTTCAACAAATTAAGAGTTATAAAGTTGACTATTATTCGTAGTTAATCATACATTTTTGTAATATGCTTATACTTGCGAATGTAATGCTCAGTTAACTTAATAAATAAACCAGGCTTGATGACGCAGGCATCCTGCATATGCAACCTCCGAAGGCTGCAGCCTTCGTATTGAGAAACGGCCATAGACATACATGCCATATCATAGACATAGAAGCTGCATTGACTGCTGAATAGTACGCCAACAACGCCGCCATATTGGGAAGGTCAGGAAGTGAGACGTTTCCTCAAAAGCACAAATACGCTTACATTTCTAAACGATCTGTATGGATTACGAATACGTTTTGTTATAATTGTTTATAATTTCGATAGTTAGACATGGAAAATTAGGCAGAATTGTGAGAACTTACTCGCTTAATAATTGTGGAGACATTACTGACACACAATGCCATTGCCTGATCAGATTCAGCGTGGTTCGCAAGACCACTGTCAGCAATTATTTTGCATTATGTCAATGCATTTTTTTTATATTATAAATAAATGTCTACCATGCAAGATGAGAGAAAGTTGAATTGTTTATAGTTGGTAGTATTTGGGGTGTTCCTCTTTTGTTTTAATGACACCACTCCAAGTCTTTGACTTGCATATCTTATGTAATAATTCTTGAAAATGGTAACCCCCAGATTAGAATGTTAATGTTAAATCATTCTGCTATTGTAATAGTGAAATTATTCCTAACTTGCTTAACATGCCAAAACGTTTCAGTAAAACTAAATAAAAAACACTCTGCCTGATCACCAGCAGACACTATTGCACGACATGTAAAAATAATATGACTTTGTGGGAAATTAAGCATTGTAAAAATAAATAAAGACACATTTGGTGGATACCCACATAGTTTCATTACTTGCCTCGAGACTGCAGTGTGTATGTGCGTGTGTGAAAATGACTACACTGCCGTCTAGTGGTCTGGTCATAACACTACATCATTTTGACTTACACGATGTAAAGAACAAATACATTCTATGTTAAATTATGATTAATTGCGCCCTCTTGAGGTGTGTTTTGAATCACATTCATATATATATATATTTACTATTACTAGATGTTTTGTTAAATAAGATAATTACTTATCTGATAATCACAAACAGTGTTTTCTATGATTATACTTACAATAAAACTAATAAAAACATTTTATGCATTGCAATTTTAGTGCATGTGTGATGGAAACTGGATGTTCTGAAATAAAATAAGAATGCATTGAATGCTCGTGACAATCAACATGTAGTATGTTGCACTATTACTGATTTTCACTGTACTGTAGCCCAGCTTTATGGGCCTCCAAAGTATACTTCCCCATCAGCTCTGCCTTTTTGTGTCACTTACTTCCTCTTAGTGAATTAGTCTGCATTAACTTCCTCCTGAGGTGCCCTGTGTCATTGTATTCAGGGACAGCTTTATTCAGTTCACAGTTATAATTGTCTGGACCGGTCTTCTGGATCAATGACTGGTAAGTTGCACATCTCTTTTTGACATTTTTAACGACATTTATTTCAGCGAGAAGGCATTGCAATGCATGCTCTTACTGTATATGACACCCAGTGGTCTGTCCTAAAACCACTGATCAGTGAGACTTTGTTGTTATAGGGCCAGATTGTTTATTTCTGTTGCATTTTTGGTTTGAAAATGTAAAAATGAATGAAGATGTGGTGATGTCATAGAGAGGCACTTTACTATTGTTGTGATTTGGCAGTGAAATTAAGCTATATCTGTTTTTTCCCTTTTAATGGAATTTTGTACGGCATTTGCTTGTAAATTAAAAAGTAATTTGTTGGTAATAACTAATAAGATTGCTAAGCAAATATTGCAAAGGTCACATAGTACTTCACTTTAAATATAGTACATGCAGCCTACTCCAATGAAGATATTCAAGCACTGTAGACAAAATCATATTTATAAAAGTATCAAAGATATTAGATTTTAAAGAAAACATATGACAAATGACGTTGAGAAATTGTGTCCAGTGCTAAAGTAAGTGATCTGATGATAGTCCTCTTAACAGTAGCAGTACAGTCTTGGTCTGCAGTTTTAGTTCCCTCCTAAAAGCAAACTCTTTTTCAGCATTTTAGTCATTTTATAACCCTAAACTAGTTTTTACCTTCAAAATCAGATGTATAAGAACATTTGAGTCCATATCTCAATAGTTTTTTCCCCTAAATAGCAATAAAATTTGATGTAAAGCAAAATATGAGTTCCCTTTCAGTCGGTCACTACCACGTCACAACGCGACGTCTCCGTTCCCTTTCATCAGGGAACGAGGGTTACATATGCAACGGAGACGTTTTGCTTAAAGTCTCCCGCTTCTCAGACACACACTGTAAAAATATGAAAAGTTGGTTTAACTTACTTTGGCTACATTTTCACTTTTTCAGTGCAGTTTTCCTGAGACACAGATCATTTACATTCATGCATTTATGCATTTGGTAGACGGTTTTATCAAAAGCAACTTACAGTGCATTACAAGGTATGCATTTTATCCTTATGCATGGTTGCAGGGTTTAAACCACTTTCACATAACGCAATGCTCATACCACTGGGCTACAGGAACTTATGTCAACAAGTGTGTCCATCCTTATTACTTCCGAGACTTAGTAGGAGTGAGACAAAGTTGATACTACAACGAAATACCATGTAGAAATCAATAATGTGCCCTGCATGAAAGAATTATAACTGATCAATGACATTTATAAGATGATTGCATTGTTTCTTAAATGCACCTTTCACCATATTTGTAATACAAAGATTTCCGATCCACCACTGCAAGCTCAGCTCTCATTTTCACAGAACGATATAAATACATTTTATTGACATCATTGTAAAGTTTGTGGGCGACAGTGCAGTCAATTTTAGCTGAAGTACACACGTGATGATATTGCATCAATGTGACTTGCACACATGTGACTTCTGTCTATATGCTGTGTTGTGTTTAGTTTGATCAGTTTTGAGATAACAAATAATTTAAAACCAATATTTAGTTTACTTTATTTCTGGTATAAAGTGATATCAATGCTTTCATTTTTAGTTTGACTTTTAAGCTTTTTCATTACAAGCCAAATTTGCATGTCATTTACATGCACTGTCAGAAAAAAAACGCACTGTTAAAAAAGATCCTATTTTTACGACTAACTACTCTAATGTTTTTACGAAGTTACCGTAATTACAAACTTTATATGTCAATCAACAGGTTGATTTTAAGTATTATGTCATTAAAGGTATAGTTCACCCAAAAATGAAAATAGTGTCACCAAACTCGTAAGACCTCCATTCATCTTCGTAACACAGTTTAAGATGTTTTATATTTAGTCCGAGAGCTTGCTGACCCTTCATTGACAATCTATGTACGTTATACTGTCCATGTCCAGGAAGCTAATAAAACATCATCAAAGTAGTGCATGTGACATCAGTGGGAATGCGTTGAAGCATCTAAAATACATTTTGGTCCAAAAATAACAAAAATTACGGCTTTATACAGCATTGTCTTCTCTTCCGCGTCTGTTGTGAAGCGCATGTGGAGACTAAAGTCACGTGACTGCAGTTATGTGGATGACGTGTTATCTGGTGTGCCCCAGTTGTTTTTTGGGCACCCAATATTTGTTTACAGTCTGAGGGACATGCACACTGTAAATTTGAAAAAAAAAAAAAAAAAAGGTAACTGAGGATAACACGTCAGCCACGTCACTGCAGTCACGTGTGTTTAGTCTCGGGCATGCGCTTCACAACAGAACAGTAACAGAACAGAAAATCTATGTTTTTATACACGAACATACTATATTATTTATACAGTATTTTTTATTTACAAATTCATGAAAATTTACAACAAAAAACTGTAATTAAATGTGTAGTACATTGTACATGACCATACTAACAATTTAAAGAGCACCTATGGTCCGATTCACGTTTTTACATGTAACGTAAATCTCTTTTTTTGGACTACAACAAACAAACGGATTGTAGGCAACAGTTTACTTTCTGGGATTGGTGATGTAGTAAAGACCGACATTCTCATAATTCCTCCTACTTCAGACTATATCAAACATGGTAAGGAGGGTCACATTTCTGGCCGACGTCAGATGTATTCAAGCCAATCACAACGTACAGATTAGCTGGCGAATCAGGAACATAGCGCTTTTCAAATCAATGAGTTTTGTACAAAATCAGTGCGTTTCAGGAAGAGTGAGAAACCTGGAGCTACAAAAATGTACGGCAGAGTCCTGCGACGCGGATACCCGCATAAAAGTGTCTAAAAGGAGTGGCTTGTGACATTCCTAAAATTCACAGGCGGGGATGCGGACGGATAATTAACTCCATGCGGGCGGGTAGTAGCGCAAATGAAAATATGTGCAATATTTGTATGTCTAAATTAACATTATAAGCGCAACATATGACATTTGACCCATCACGTCAGCACCACTGCAACAGTGCGCGACCTTTGTTGATGCTTCTTGTAGCCTATTTGGGGCGAGCGTTGCAGGAGTTGCATAAAGTTTTGCAGTTGAAAACTGGGAACCGGCAAAAGCTACAAAGTGACCGGAAGTCATTCATTTTCAATGAGAGCCGGCGGCGAGCTCCGGCACGGCGCGTCATGTACAGGGTGAGCGTCGAGGAGAGTTGAAATCAGCTCAACTTTATGGTAATGAGATATGACGCAGTTCGGCGGCAACCAATCGGAAGGCGGAAATGTACGGCGGCAACCAATCGGAAGGCGGAAATGTACGGCGGCAACCAATCGGAAGGCGGAAACCTCCCCCTGAGAGGAGTTCAGAGAATGCATTCGAGGGTCAGAGCGTCTATTACACCTTTTCTTTAGCGTCGTTGGCAGGGCAGCCAGAGCTTTTATTGACGCTCTCGCCGGTGGCGGTGTGAATGCACAGTTAGAAAGCATTTCGAGACGAGACTTGCACAGCAGGGGTTACGTAGGTAGGCAGATTTTTTTCTTGTTCTTTTTTCATTAATATGTCTATTTGTTTATAGTTATCAGGTTCGGGTTAGGCCTATTTAGGTGCTGATGGTAGGCTACTTTAATGGCGCAAAACAAAGCCACTTTAGCCTGTTTCATTAGCCCATTCATGACGCTGTTGTGATGTTGAGAGAGGTACGAGATAAAAATAAAGCACTTCAATTGGAACGATTTTAGTGTCAAACAGGCCAAATATTAACGGGTCCGGGCGGGTGCGGATTTAATTTTGATATTATCACTTGTGACGGGTCGGATCCGGTGTTGAACTTTGCGGGTACGGGCAGGAGCGGGTCTCCAAAAATGGACACGTGCAGGACTCTGATGTACGGTATATGGAAAATAATATGTTTTTTAAACCATAAACCACGCAAACACATTGCATTATACAAAATTCACAAAAAAAAGTGTTTTTTAGCAACGAAATAGGTGCACTTTAACATAAAAAAACTAACTTTTAATCTTTGTACAGCGCATTTTGAATGTGTTAGCATTTAGCCTAGCTCCATTTATTCCTATGGCTCCAAACAAAAGTTTTATTTTGTGCGGCCATACTTACTCATGTAACAGTCTTTAAATAGGGAAAACATGGAAGTGTTTGGTGGCTTCTAAATTCATCCCTGTTTGGATCCTAAGGAATTAATGGGGCTAGGCTAAATGCACATGCACAACATGCTGTGCAAAGATGAAGTGCATGCATTGAAAAAAGATAGGTATGTATTCATTTGTCTAAACTGAAGTAAGAACAAAGTAAAATATTGAAAAAACTGTGGTGTTTTCCTTTAAGACTGAATATGTAATAATGATCGGTGAAACAGCCGTCCATTAACTATATTTTCTAGGTCAATGATCACTTAACCCAACCAAACTTAATTATCACAGAAAGGTGCAAAACCCAAACACGTGAGAACTTATTGTGAATTCAAAATGTTGAGTTAATGGTATGAATGCACAATAAGTGTGCCTTATATCCCATATAAAATGTCAAGAAATACATAAAGGTTTTAATGGTTAGAGAGTCAGACTTTGTAACCCAGAGGTTGTTGGTTCGATTCCCACATTTTACATTTACATTTAGCAGACGCTTTTGTCCAAAGCAACTTACAAATGAGGTAAACAATAAATGCAACTATAGCAACACAAGAACATCAATAGATAAGTGCACTGGATTCCCACAGCTGGCAGGAAGTGACTAAAGGGTTTCGGTGTCTGTGCGTGTTCATGACTTGCAGTGGATGGGTAAAATGCAGAGACAATCATGCCTCTTTCACTTTTTTTTTATTGGTCACTTGCTGTTTGATAATAATTTTGGGAAAAATACATAAAATAAAAATATTTGGCTGCAGAACTTTTAAAAACAAAATCTGTAAAATTATTGTTTTTGGACGTTATTGAAATTAAGAAATTTTACTTTAATTTTACGATTTTTATTTGGCAGGCGCTTTACTATTTTTTACAATGTGGTCAAGAATGGGCCCTATAGCTGTCACTGGGGTGCCCTTTCAAAATGTACACCTTTGCACCTAAACATTGCATATCAGTACATCAGAGGTACATATGTACCAAATATCTGTACCTAAATGTTGTACACTACAAACAACTCAGGTTCTTTTGTATTTTCAGTGATTTGACTCCGGGAAAAAAGACGACAATGCAGAACATCAAGTGTGTTGTGGTTGGCGACGGTGCCGTGGGTAAAACCTGCCTCCTGATTTCCTTCACCACCAAAGCCTTTCCTAAAGAGTACGTCCCCACTGTCTTTGACAACTACAGTGCGCAGCTGACAGTGGACACGAAACCCATCAGTCTGAACCTGTGGGACACGGCGGGTCAGGAGGAATACGACCGCCTGCGGACTCTCTCCTACCCGCAGACCAACGTCTTTGTGATCTGTTTCTGTGTCACCAGCCCGCCTTCCTACGAGAACGTCAAGTTGAAGTGGTACCCGGAGGTGTCTGAACACTGCCCTAACGTACCCATCCTGCTGGTGGGGACTAAAAAGGATCTGAGAGACGACCCGGAGGTTATAAACAAGCTGAAGGAGAAGAACGCCTCACCCATCACCCAGCAACAGGGCGCGGCGCTGGCCAAACAGATTCATGCCAGCAAGTACATGGAGTGCTCGGCGCTCAACCAGGACGGCGTGACCGAGGTGTTCACAGAAGCCGTTCGCATTTTCCTCCACCCAAAGACACCCCCCAAGAAAACTTGTGTGATACTGTAAATATGCTGGGACATAAATATGATTTATCATTTTTAAATTAGGTATTTGGTTTATCACATGTACTGTCAATTTGTACAGTGTTTCGACACGTAAGCCACACTTGTATAACATACACTGTCAGAAAAAATGGTCCCTTGGGCGGTACTTTTTCAAAATGTACACCTAGTACCTCAGACTTACCAAATGTATATTAAAAATATTGAAATTACAGTATTACTGGCAGCTGTTTGCCAGTATCTTACTGTAGATTTAAATGTATCGTATTTACTTAAAAAAGTTTGTTAAAAATTAAATAAACATGAATAGTCTTTACAGAATAAAATTATAAAATAACAACCTCATGCAAAGCATTCTGGGAAATAATATCTGAAGGAAATAAACAGAAAAAGGTTGATGAGGATTTCCCAGAATGCTTTGCATGAGGCTGTTGTTTTATTCTGTAAAGATAAATACTTGTTAATGTTTAATGTTTATTTAACTTTAAACAAACTGTTATCAGTGTATGGCATACATTTAAATCTACATGAAGTTACTGGCAAACAGCTGCATAACTACAGCAACTTTTACTGTGAATGGTACATATTGGGTCCATACTGAAAAGGTCCCACTACCCAACGCAGTGACAGCTATAGGGACAAATTTTTTGACCATTTTTTTCTGACAGTGTACAAACACTTTTGCATGATATAACAATGGCATTTATTTTAAAGAAATACATTTAAATTGAGAATACATTTTATGTGTGGCCTAAGCAACCAAAAAGGTCCTTTCGAGGCTATTGCGTGTAAAACATTTTAGCTGAAGGACATAGTGTAATATAAACCTCATCTCACTGGTATTTGTCTGTATTTTAGGAAGTTGAGGTGACTAATTTGTATGAATTTGTATATTGTCACCTATAAAGTATGTACGAATTGCCATGAGATTTTGTTAGTATAAACAATATCAGTGGTGGCTCATGACTGCTCATCCGAGGGGCGCAAATTCAAAATAAGTGTTTAGAGTGTCATGTGTGTTGCTCGTGTTTTCAAAATATGTGTTTGTTTGATTCATGTGAACCATGTGCATCACGTTTTTTTCAAAATAAGTGCCTGCGTGCCGCAAAACCGTTTAAGATAAAAGAGACGCTCACGTTCACAAAATACACGCAAGACACTCCCTTAACAGTAAACTCTGATTACGCACGAGATTATGCGAGTATCTGGCAACCACGAGCATCTCTTTTATCATAAACCCTTTAGACGCGTCTGCAACAGGCACTTATTTTGACAAGACACGTGATGCACATAGGATCACTCGACACGCCGAACACATATTTAGAAATGACGAACTACACACATATGTTGTGACGAACTTCGCATCGAGCGCCCTCGAAAAAAGAAGTCACCAGCCACTCCTGGTATAAACACTTTTACATAATATAACAATGGCACTTATTTTAAAGAAATACATTTAAATTGAGAATATATTTTATGTGCTGCCTAAGCATCCAAAAATGTCCTTTTGAGGCTATTGCATGTTAATTGTAAAAAATAAAAAAAACTTTTGCTAAAGGGCAGAGTGTAATATAAACCTCATCTCACTGATATTTCTATGTATGTTTAGATGGCTAATTCGTATAAATTTAAAGTAAATTGTTATTAGATTATTACATATGTATGAATTGCCATGAGATTTCGTTAGTATAAACAATATGCAAACTTAAAGGTGCAGTGTGTAATTTGTAGAAGGATCTCTTGACAGAAATGCAAAATAATATACAAAACTAAGACATTTCATAATGAACCGGTATTTTTTTTATTAACTTAGAATAAGACGTTTTTATCTCCATTTTGTGCCGGCATGTTTTTTACAGAAGCCCTTAACAGGCAAACTTTATCTTCAACGGTGATACAGTATGTTTGTCATGTGGCGGCTAACGTAGCTTCTCATTTCAAAAGCGAAGGGTGAGCTGCAAACTTATTTGTTGGTTGCAGTTTGCAACCTCACCACTAGATGCCACTAAAATTTACACACTGCACCTTTAAAAAAATAAAGGTACAAAAGCTGTCACTGGGCCAGATCCCTTTCAAAAGGTACACATGAAGGGTGCATATTGGTTCCACAAAGGTGCATATAAATATATCTTTGAAAAGGTCCTAATATGTACTATTTAGGTAATGGTACATATTAGGACCTTTTTAAAAGGTACCATCCTGACAACTTTTCTACCTTAATTTTGCAACTTAGCTTAGCAAGAGCCGCTTGAGCTTAGCTGGCGACTGACGTATTCCTGTGGGCGGAGTTCAGTCAAAAACGGTTTTATTGATGTCATTCATCCAGGAAGTAGAGGGCTGTAGTCCAAACCGGCCATTCGCTGTAGGCTTTAAAAGGCGAATTCTGTTAAAAAATATATATAAATATAAGAAAATATATCGCCTGGCAGTAAACTTTGTGCTTTATCATTTTGCAGGTATTATTTATCCTCTAACAGCAACATTACACACTAACTAAAGATTAACTAGATAAGGCCATGGGGACACAAGTTTTATGACATTTTATAAAATACAATAATTTATCATAAATTCTGTGTAATTAAACCTTGGAAAAATAAGGCTACTAACCAACAGCACTACATTGTATCATTTCATATGTTTTTTGTTTAATTCAAATTTTATGTTTTAGAATGGTTTATGTCATGCCGAAAAAGTTTAAGAACCACAGTTTTAGAGATCATCTTAGACATCTCAGTGACCAGGTTACAGTATATACAGGGTATCGTGGGAATCAGTGGTCTCCAACATGGTGCCAACGGGCACAGAGTCTGTGAGTTGCCCAGCAAGCACATTCTATTAATAGCCTCAATATTAATATATTTAATATGTTACTTAGCTTGGCTTATTTTATGTATGTAAAAAAACATATCAAAAAGTAAAATAAAAAAGCTTTGAGTAGACTATCAAAATGCATGGAGTACCTGAAGAGTGCCATCCAGATTGTTTTATCCATTGTGGTAGCCCTTGCTCACAAAAAGGTTACACCCATGATGTAAATATACATATATACTGCATAAGATCTTGCCACATTTAGGTTTTTCGAACCACTTTGTACAGTATGACTACATCCAATGAAATGACTAGTTCTGTTTGTAAAATGCTGACGTTGTACTTTCTGCATGCATAATAATAAAAAGCAGAAACCGCTTATGAAAATCTGGGTTTTACACACCTCATGATTGCAAAACCAGAAACCCCGTGTAGTTTCAGGTTCAGCTTTCTTCATGGGTTTGTCAGTTTGCGGCTGCTTATAAAGCGATTTTAATACTTTTCATGTATCTTTATTTGCGTTTGTCAGTGAGAGCAGACAAAAGGAGAACGTTCACTTCCCTCTTGTAAATCATGAGCTATTTTGGTTTGCTGCAGTTTTGGTCTTGCTGAAGCTTCCATCTGTGGGCACACACAACTCAACCCAACAATGGATCTGCAACAAAGTGTTGAAAAGCAATATATTTAATTTATAGGATATCCATTTTGGGTCTTTGCACATGTGGACCAGAAACAATGGTGCACTTCAAAAATCATGAGTTCGGGACCCGGATGAGTTCATTTCCAGCAACATGACAGCATACTCATATACTCAACGTCACTGGGTTCACCAGTCGGTAAATGGAAAATCCCAAACTGTGTAAGATATTGACACATCTCACAGTGCGTTTGCTTAAATTTTTTTTGCTGCGTTCAATTTTTTTTGTTAATTCAACTCAGATTTACAAGTCATGTCAACTTACTATTATTTATCTTGAAAAGAGATGTTTCAAGATGTCTTACAGTATCTTATAAGTTACAACAACTCATCTGTAGTTATAATATCTCATCTCTAGTCAAGATAAATAATAGTACTGTAAGTTGAAATGACTTGTAAATCTGAGTTGATTCCACAAAATAATTAAGGCTGCAAATAGTTTTTTACAGTGTACATTTGCTTCAGTCTGATTTGAAAGTAAAATGAAGTAGACACATACAAGACTGATACAGTATTATTCACAAAACAAACAAAAAAACCTATTCATTTACTTTAATACTGACCACAAGCCAATGAATTTGACAGTAAAATTAGTGTTACGTCCTCTGGCAACCAACAGGAATATCTGTCTGGATCTTATGCTGTCACCTTTATTGTACTGTAAAGTTGATTCATATATAGAATTGAATTAAGGTGGAATACACATATTTTATTAATACATCAATATATAAATATACATAAATTATTAATACATACATTTTAATAAAACATTTTAACAATACAACGTTTTTATTGTAAACTTATAAAGTATATAGATATATAGTAAATATAGATGAAACAGAATGTTAAAATGAAATTTGTAACTGTTGATACATTATGAATGCTTAAATATGATTGTTTTTTCTCTTCATTCTCAGACAATTTCCAGTTATTACAATACAACTTCAGTTTGTTATCCTTGCATTCACCATCTACACGTGCAAATACTGCCACACTGTGGCTATACTGTAGTTTTAAATGATCTCATAAGTAAAGACACAACTCCATGCAAGTGTTTTCGTTAGATAAAGAGTTAAATGAAGAATTTCTTTATTTTTTTAAATTATCTTTTTTATAAATTTTTTAAATATTTGTACATAGAAAAGGGTAAGGAAAGGAAATAGCAAGAATAATATATCCATACATACACATACCATATACACACACACACACACACACACACACACACACACACACACACACACACACACACACACACACACACACACACACACACACACACACAAAAATAACTATTTTGTCTTCGGTTGAAAAAGAAATTATGGTCATACAATTTTTGGTATATAATAGGAGCACAGTTGTTCTTAAAAACTTCAGCCTTGCCTCTTAAAAAGTAAGTAAATTGTTCAAGTCGTACTGTATCATACAAAAGAAGTTTGACCAGATTAAATGTTGGAGGTCTATGTTGGTTCCAGTTAAGCAAAATATTTTTTTTGCTATTTATGATATTATACAAATTATTTTGGCAAATACAGGATCGTGTGTCTTATCAAATTCAGCCCCGAAAATATATAGTACAGGTGTAAAGTCCAATGGTGTTTCCAGAACTTTAACTGTCCAATCATGTACCTCTTTCCAAAAGTGTTCAAGCTTTCGACATTTCCAGAAGATGTGTATATTTGATCCCTGTATATGATTTACATCTGTGACATTTGGGTGACACATTGGGATACATTTTGCTCAAACAAAGAGGAGTATAGTAAATTCTGTGCATAAATGTATAATTCTGTTCTATAATTGTGTTACAGGAAAAAGAGATAAAAGCTTTCTTGCATATAATGCCCCACTGGTCTTTATCAAAGGTGCACTCAAGGTCCTTTTGCCACACAGTTTTAAGTGAGGCCAGAGAAGAGTTACGTTAATCTAGAAGTACACCATATATAACAGAGATTTTCCCTTTTAGTGTTGATGATTTCGTCAACACATCCTATATTCTGGACCGGGAAATGGGGATGGGGCATCCCTGCCGACTGCCCCTTTGTAAACCAAATTTCTCTGAAAGAGTACCATTAACACATATTTGTGCCTGTGGGTCACTATACATAGATTTAATCCAACCAATGCATCTGTCACCATAATGAATGAAGAATTTCTAACAATAAAATAATTTGCAAGTTATTATGTAGTATGAATATGAATGTTTTACAGCTACAAGTGATGCCAGATAACAACAGAGCGATTTTGTCTAATGTCAACAACTTGACTGTTAGAGAGTGTGTTTTGGTTTTGTATTCTTCAGTAATTTTATGTAAGAAACTGTCAGTAAGTAGACTGGGTTAAACATGTGCATTGTTGAAGAGGAGCAACAATGATTTCAAAATAAAAGACCAGAAACACGACTTCAAAATAAAAGACCAAAACAAACAGAACACAAGACAAAACCATTACAGGTATTTATACCATCCGTATACCTGGTATGTATGCAGACCTGATGTAGTCTTATATAACAGGGAGGTTGGGTTGATACAGGGTTAACTCTAAATTCTGGGTAATTTTTAACCCAATGTTGGGTAAATATTGGACAGAACACATGTTGGGTTAATAAATATACCTATACTGGGTTGTTTTAATGCAATGCTGGGTTGTTTTAACTTATTAAAATCAATTTTATTTATATAGCGCTTACAACTGGAAATTGTTTCAAAGGAGCTTTACATTAATAGAAGCAGGGAAAAACACAGAAAAATCGACAGACAACATAAGTGGCAAAATGTGGCGGATATGAATAAACTTTACAAGCGAGCGTGTTAATAATGTAACGTATAGAAGAGGATGCTAAGTTAAGCCAATGTCGGCTAACTCCTCCTACCCACACTCTTAAAACAGATGTGTCAAAAACAACACATTCTGCGTTAGTTTAGGGACAACACATTAAATGTGTTGTCCCTAACTAACACATCTATGTGTTATTGGAACAACACATTTTGTGTTATTTTTAACACAACTTGTGTTGTCCATTTCATTTATTTTAACACAAAATAACACACAAACGTGTTAAATGGCATGACACAAACTATGTGTAAAAATTGAACACATAATTTTTTAGAGTGCAGTCTCACAAGGTTTTGTGATATAGTCACGTAAATTTTTTTTATTCTTTTTCGTGATATTATCATGAATTTCTGTGTTTTTTTCGTGATCGTATAACGAATTCCTGTTTTCATGTGATTATCAGGTATTGGTTACTCAACTGCTTTTTCCTTTTTTTAAACCATTGTCGCTTCGGATTAGGGTTAGATTTGGTGCTTGCATTAGAATGTCACTTTATATATTGGTTTATAGTATTTTTTCTTATTTATTTTTTATATGTCGCCTGGCATTAGGGTAAGAGTTGGTTTGGGTAAGGATGTCATTTTATTTAAATCTAACCCTAAACCGAAGCGACAATGGTAAGAAAATAGGAGAAAACAGTTGAGTAACCAATACGTGATAATCACACGAAAACAGGAATTCGTTATACGATCACGAAAAAACATGGAAATTTGTGATAAACGAGATCACGATTAGATCACGAAAAAAGAATAAAAAAGTTACATGATAATTTAACGAAAGCCAGTATGGAAAAAAGGAAAGGGGAAAAAAGTCCTAGGAGGAAAAAAACCCTTGGATATATGTGTGTGTGTGTGTGTAAACGGATAAGGAGTTTTAATGGGTTCCGTCGGTGGTCGTTGGTCGGGCATCGGCTGGGCATCACGTTGAAGGACGGCCAGTAGATCAGTAGATCAGTCAGTGGTGTGTTGACCTTCACGGCAGCCGGAACTGGGTCTGTTTGTCTCATTTTCCTTGGGATCGAGGACGAGACAGGGAGAGAGAAATAAAATCCTATTAGCTTAGGGTCCGTTCGCATGTAATGCAAGTGTCACACAGTGTTGTGTTTTAATATATGCTCGGTTCAAGACAGGCTAGCTATTGTGGCATTAGTAAATAACCCAGACGAGTTATGTGAATGCTTTGTTCCGTACAAGCTATGCGATATAAGTATATTTACTAGACAAATTATGTGAATGCTTTGTTAAAGAGAAAAGTCTTAAGTTTAGACTTAAAGTGATCGAATGTGTCTGATTCTCGGACATCAGTTGGCAAATCATTCCAGAGCTTAGGGGCTAAGTAGGAAAAGGATCTAACATCTTTAGACACTTTTGATATTCTAGGGATAGTTAAGAGAACAGAATTTTGCAAACGCAGTGTATACGTTATGGATTGTATTCTGATAGTAATTCTCTAAGATATGAGGGTGCTAGGCCATTTAAAGCTTTGTAGGTGATTAGTAATATTTTAAATTGTATGCAATATTTAACTGGTAGCCAGTGTAAAGATGCCAGAATTGGGCTTATGTGGTCATACTTCTTAGATTGAGTGAGCACTCTTGCGGTAGCGTTTTGAACTAGCTGAAGTCTGTTTACCTGATTTGCATGGCATCCCCGAGTAACGAGTTACAATAGTCTATTCTAGAGGTCATAAAAGCATGGATAAGCTTCTCTGCATCTGATGCAGACAGTATATGCCGTATTTTTTTTTTATATATTTCTAAAATGGAAATATCCCACCATAGGTTTATTTATATACCAACATGTTTTCTGTCTAATATTTACCCAGCATTGGGTTAAAAATGACCTGGCAGAATTCAAAGGGCTTGTCTCTTTCTCTTACACTTTCCTCTTTCTCCACATGGAGGCACAAATTGAACACTTGAAAGCCAATTACGACTCAGTTTTCAGGAAAATGTGTGTTTCTGTTTTTTCATGATTATACTCGATATTATTTAGTGATTTGTGGATCAAAAGATGCAAAAAGCATTTAATACATATATAAAATCAAAATGTGTAACCATGGCCGTAGCCACGGTTTGAAAATTACCGAGGTCCACGGTGGGGTGTTAAGAGTTAACAAATGCTATAGCGGGTGAAAAAAGTGAACTTAAATAAAATACACTTATTAAGTACACTTAGTAAATGTACTATTTTCGTGCACTCATTTTGTGGCTTATATATCACATTTGTTTTTGGTACTTCTTAAAATTAATTTAAGAACATCTAACTGAACTTTTATTTTGAGACATTTATTTCAATAAAAATCTAGTTGGTACTGGTATTCTTACTTTTTCAGGTAAACTGAAGTACTGCTCAAGTAGAAATGTACTTTTAATAAATATATTTGTAGCATAACTTTACATAACTTACAAACCTGCTAGTATTTAAGTGGTTTAAGTACATTGAAGCATACTTTATTTTTACCTGCGATCTAAAATATTCTGTCTTAACCTTTTTACACTTTGGGTACTTTGTTTTGGGGCATGGACTGGGACTGCTGGATTATTTATTACTTTTTCATGCAACAATGTTTATTTTTGTAATCATTTTAATAAGCAATATTATATAACAAAAACGTTACAAGATTTTAAACAATAACTTGTTTAGTGCTCTTATTGTTTTCAGCATGACTTTGTTAAAGGTTAACTTCTAAATTAAATGAAATAACAGAATTCTTAATTCTTATGTTTTGTTGAGATTAGCTTTACCGTTTTTCGCTACGTGACTTTTTGGCATATTTTATTTAAAACCAATTCTTCTACATCTTTGTACCAGAGTTATTTTCTGTTATAGTGTTGTTGATACTCTTACAGACACAATTATGATGATTACTGCTTTTATCTTACTGCTTTTATCCTGTCAGCAATAACCTGCTCGCGCTGAATGATGCATCTTATTTGATAACTTTCAATTTCCATGTTGCCAGATATTAGTACATAAAACAAGCAAAAATAATTGGCCTTAAAAAACAAAGTTCGTCCAAACCTTGTATTTCAGAAATAAATCAGATAAATCGCTAATACTAACCTACACCTAACAATCACTTTATAGATAATGTCAAAGTGTCACATCTATTGCTAAAACACTACGTCTAAAGAGGATTTTTAACAATGGGATCTGGCAACACTGCAAATTCTGTACCCGCGCTGTCGCAGCTTAAGCTAATCTTCGTCATTTTAAACTAAACTATACAGTAAACTGTACAATCTTAATTATATATGCGGATTCGTTTTAAAAAACTTAATAGTCATTCAGAGAACTTCACATTTTATTTTTTAAAATGACTGAGGTCCGACCTCTGTGACCTCATAGCTGGCTACGGCCATGTGTGTAACTGTTAATGTCAGTTAATGCACAATGAACGAATATGAAACAACATTAACGAACATACCAATGATTTATAAATGCTGAGAAACTATATATTGGTTCATATTGGTCCCATATATATTGGTTTATGTTAACAAATACAACCTTACTTTAAATATTTATTTATCAGGTACTAATTTCTAAAACGATGTCAAGTAATCTGTTTATATATTGGTATATTTAAATGTTATATCTCTCTTTATTCAGCACAGACGATCATGTGAGACGCTTCAGCCCTCACCAAAATTTCCTGTAAGGTCGACGTATACTTTTGATGCCATCTGACCTACGGATAATGGTAAGCAGTTGGACGAATGTAATGGAAAGTACAGATCTTGTCAACCTAATCGACAACTGCATCTATGGCCCTGACCATCTTTATAATGAACATACAGTACATCACTGTGGCCCGGAAGCCAGACCCATCCCTATCTAGGCCAAGAAGTTTATCTTGCAGTATCTACCACAGAAGCTAGTTCGGTCGCAACACAAATGGCAATACCAGGAAAGATGATGTAGTATTTAAATTTAAAGGAGTCAGTAAGTATAAAATCTCTCCAAGGCTAGAAGACAAAGAAAACTTATCTGAACAAAGAAAAAGTTATCTTTGACATTGACATATCAAGTGCATATCATTACTACTGACTGTTTTAATGTGTTTGTAAGGTGTCCTTGAGTGTCATGTAAGGCGCCTATAAATAAAATGTATTACTATTATTATTATTATCTCAAATGATGAGCCCAATGTGTTCACTGGCCAACCCAGAAACAGGAACTGAAAGTTGAAAGATAAGATCATGATAAGTTTACACAGTATGTGGCAAACTTGTACAATGATCAGAGAGCTACAGCAAGACAAATATGACAGCGGAAGAAGGTTGCCAAGGTTTTTTATGTGGATGCTCTTCATTATGGTTTTCTTCATGAGTTTACTTATTATGGAGAAAGCTAGATGAAATGGATGGTACAAAATTTATTGGCCTAAATGTGGTGCAAAACAACAATAATAATAAAAAACTTAAAGAGCTGTAAATTAACTTTCCATAATATTTGATAATCATATTGCAACTTAATATTTAGTTTCTCATCCGAATCTTTACATGAACTAATAGAGTATGTGAGTATCCGTTTTACTTTGTATACTATGCGTTTTCATGTTTGCATATAGCAAGTCCCACTCCTTCCTCTGTTCATCATGACATGCTAAATACAGAAGCATTACAAAAAACAAGAAGAGATGAGTGCTTATTTGCATGTTCAGAGTATGACACAACCCCTGCTTTTATCTATTATTAACATTGGCCAAATTTCTCAAAGTTCTCCAGGGTTAATTTACATGAATCTTACAAAACTAGAGGAAAACACCACCGTTTTGAATGGCTGCACACCAATATTGTGCAGCCATTCAAACCACTTGCATAATAAAAATGTTATGTCAACATCAACTAACATCTCATCTCATCTTTCTGAGATTTTACAGAAACTAGATAAACAAATAATTCAAATCTTTAAACCTCAGCAAATGGGTTTGGCTTTTATTATTTCTCTCCCTACTAAATCTTTAGCTCAATTTTAACACAGCGCAGCTGTCATGGGCTTGCCAGAGCTTTTGTACTAGACTCAGGTCTGAGTGTATCTGGCAAGACCATGACAGTACTATGTTCTGTGTGACACGTGTTCCCAGTGTTTTGTGGCTGTCATGGTCTTGCCTGACCCTGGTCATTATCCAGGCGGGATGTTAGAGGGCAAGGCCATGACAGCATTGTGTTTATGTCCCAGTGTCTTGTCACTTTTACCCTACTCCCTTATGTACTCGTGTCTTACGTGATTAATTATGTTCACCTGTTCCCCATTGATGTGCTGTCTATTTAATGCCCTCGTGTTCTCTGTGTGGTGTGCGTGCGTGCGTTGTTGTATGTTCAGAGTTTCATGTTCTCCGTGTGCTCTGTTTCTAGTTCCTGTGTGTTCCAGTTATTGCTACGGGTCTTACCTGTGTTTAGTTTATGGCGTAATAGCACTTTTGGGAGTACTTCGACTCTGCGCAGTAACACCCTCCCTCTCCCATTATGAGAGTGAGAAGGGGAGCGGACTTTTCAGGCGAGTCGAAGTACTCCCAAAAGTGCTATTACGCCATAAAATATAGTTCCTCTTTTAAATCCGCTTAGAAAAGCGCTACGTTTTATTTTGTACCACCAAACTTGCTTGTATAACTACTCGTCTTAAATAGGAAAAACGTTGATGTGTTTGGTCACTTCTAACTTTATCTCTACATGGTACCATTGAATGAATGGGGCTAAGCTAAATGCTATCGAAGCGTCGCAGCGCGCTCCAGCGCTTACATGCACGCACACAGATGATAGAGGGATGTATCAACAATTCTTAGTTAAGGTAATAACATATTTTAATATTGAAAATGAGTAGACTATTCCTTTAACACTTGTTAGAAACATGATGTGGTATGAGTGTATAAAAAGACCAATGCGTAACTGAAATATTGAACTGTGATGAAATAAAAAGCAGAAAAAGGGGATCAAAAGATTTTGAAACAAAATGGATTAAGATGCTTTAACCTGATCATAACTCAAATAACTGTGGCTTCATTATGAAAGCAGTAAATGCGACAGATACAAGAGTATGCTTTTAGAGTGGTAGGATCTCGGTCACATCAAAACACATACAGTATAGCCATATATAGGCACAAAATGTAAAGACATTAAAATGGGGTGGGGCAGTGATGTGTGTGAAACGTAAGTGAAAAATAAACTGTGAATATAGAGATTTTTCTTTTTATTTCAGTGCACATAGACACATATTCATTTGAAGAAACATCAAACAATAAAGAATATTTATATATATATATTTATATGAGAAAATAATTTGTTCTGCTGCTGTTCCACTCCTACAAATTTTGCAATGTGTACCTTTTATAAAGATATAACAAGGAAGTGACACAACAGATGAAGTGTGAATGCTCAACAAGAGACCTGCAAATTCTTATCATTGAAGTTTCTCAGAGCAGTCTGAAGAAGTTCACGTGAGAAAAGGGTAAGACTCAGATTTTAATGCTATCAATACAATTAAAATCTAGTATGTAAGTTTGTTTAAAAAGCTCATTGTACTTTATTCTGAGCAGATCTGTGGAACACAAATACAAAATGCATATCATCTCAAGTATAATCTTCTTTATGATTATATTAAATATTTTGTGTGAAGGTACGTATTTTTAAAATATTAATTTTATTATGTTTCAGATTAACTTGACTTTTTTGTGTTAAATGTATGTGAGAACTATAAATAACCACACATTATTATTCAAGGTAAAGGAAACAAGAACTGCAACATCAGCTTCACTCCAGCAGAAGTGACTGCAGTGCCAGGAGTATGTGCTGTCATTTCATCTACCTTCAGTTATCCAAATGAAGCAAAGCCTGAGATCCTGCTGTTGTATCAGTGTACAAAAGGAAACAATTGTAGTGAATTTGAGAACACAAATGTTAAGATGCTTACATTTGTTCTAGACAATAAAAAATTTAGCATTAATATAACCAATATCAGGGCCGAAGATAAAGTAGAATGTGAGATCAGAGAGGAGGAAACTAAGTCAGACCCATACAGCTCCAGATTTAAATTCATCATTCAAGGTAATGCTGCTTGTGTTTGTAAAGGTTATAAGTTCAGTTTTTTTTCCTTGAATCTATTCTTTTAGTTCTTGTTATTCTGTCAGCAATGATAAACTCATTTTGTACAAGATTTCATAATGTCAGCTGGGGAAGCTTTATTGCAGAGCACATTACGTACTGTTATAGTTTCCTAAATAAAGAAGTTTAGTTGTGTGTGTGGTTGTGTGTGAACCACAATGCAAAGTAAACTGTTTTGCTCCTCAATTCAAATTAAATGAGTTTCTGTACGTTTCAAAAAACATATTAAGTCTGGAGAAATAAATGAAGAGTTAATAACATTTAGATCTCTTGTCTATATGTCTGTTTGATTCACAGTTTACCTCTTCTTCTCATTGCAGTTAAGCCTCACACAGAAGAACAGGAGGCAAATCTGAACTGTTCGGTGCCCTTTCCATACCCTAAAACTCTTCCTGATATCTCATGGTGGATCAAGCAAAATGAAAAAGGCTTCAAATTGAAAAAGATCACATTTACAACCTCTGAAGGCATTTACGCCGCAACGTTGACCTTTATGCCAACCGCTGGTTTACACAATGCAACTGTTGAATGTGAAGCAAGATATGGAAACACAACCATCAATACCAGTAGTACCATAGAAGTGACATGTAAGTTTCCCAGTCTACATTTTTATTTAAACTACTAGAAAAGACATGACTAAATATACATATCTATCTACTGTATAGATGTACTCATACAGACTGTTTAAGTGTCACATCCATTTATACAGCACTTACATAAAACATGTTGTCTTGAACATAACAAAACACATGACTGTAGGTTATAAATGCGAAAAGTCCTACAAAATACCAATTGATATGAATAACCAAATATGAATAACCAATTTTAAAGCAAATACTGTATGTATCTCATCTTAACCCATATACAAATGAAATTAAAACATATCTGACAGCCAGTCCAAAAGTCAAAAATACTTCTGAACATGGAAACCTGACCATGAATAATGGTCACAGAATGCCACTGGGAATAATACAGGTAATGATCAATAAAACTATCAAATTAACAATCTTTATTGATCGAGTCAGACATATTCCTAGATCAACATTTCTATTGACCAAGCAGCTTTTAAGGGGAGGTTTAGGACTGGGTTTAGGATTAAAAACATTCTTAGGCCGTGTCTACATGTACATGGGTACTGTATTTTATACGTAACTTTTTTCCAAACGCAGTATAAGGTGACTAAAACCAAACTTTTATAAAAACTCTAGTAGCAGCTTTGTTATGTAGCCGGAAAACTGGATTTTTTGGCCTGTGATGTGGTAAGAAGAAACTCTGCAATGGCATCTACTTGGCCAACATGACTTAACTGTTAAAGATATATCGCCATCTGTTAGTTTGGCATGCTATTGACAACACTTGGGTTTTTGTGTGTTCATGAGCATGGGAAAATCTCATTCTTGGTGGGAATATTTTTAAAGTGTTGTTTTTGGTTTTTCTGGTTACTATGGGAGTGGTTGGTGACAGAGGTGTAGCCTATATAAAAAACTGAAAACCCCACAAGCGTCATAAATAACCAAAAAGTGTTTAAAAATAACTTCTGTCATGATTTTTAGATATCCCGAGGACATTTGGAGATGTAAACTGTACCTGACATGTTTTCTTGTACATTTTTTTAATCAGTGCCCGGTTGCATGAAAGTCCACCCATTTTTTATTTAGGGGACCCTTAACCTTATATTTAAGTGATTTCTTAGCTTAAGCCTTAAGCTAAGAAATCACTTAAATATAAGGTTAAGGGTCCCCTAAATAAAAAATGGGTTGCAAAAAAAAAACCCTTAAGTGAACCTTAAGGCTCTCAATAAGTATTTACCCTTAAATGTTAAAGTATTACCTTAAGTTCTGCTGTGCGTTGCTACAAAGTCCTTAAGTCCCATTTTCCCTTAAAAACTTAAGGGACTATAACAGGTCCCTTAACGTCACACGCAATGGCTGATTTTATGGTTATTTTTTATGTATTTAAGGCATGTTTGTTAAAACTAGTTATATTTCATAATTAAACTAAGGTTAAGATAATCCCTGTCTGGGAAACCACCCCTAAATGTATTTAGGACTGGGGTTTAGGATTAAAAACATTCTTAGGCCCTGTCCACATGTACACGGGTATTTTACACATAGCCTACCTTTTTCTATGTGGTTTGGCTGTTTTTCCACACGCAAACACAGTATCAAGTGACTAAAACCGAACTTTTATAAAAAACTTCTGCCTGGGTAAAGAATTTTAGAAAATCTGTTGCATGTCATGTAACCGGTAAAACCAGACTTTTTGGCCTGTGACGTGCTGAGGGGAAACTCTGAAATGACTTTTGATTGGCCAACATGGCTTTATGGTTAAGGAAATATCGCCACCTGCTGGTTTAAGCATGCTATTGACAGCACTTCATATCGGGTTTTTTTATGTCTATGTGGACAAGCAGGCTTTTTGTAACGGAGGAGTGAAAATATCTGTGTACATGTGGACTAGGCCTTATTGACCTAGGGGTAGTTACTGTTAAGGCTGTATTGGGGAATAAGCTTAGCATGTTTGTTTAAAGTAATGCTATTCCAGGACAAATTCATTTTTGATGAAGTATATGTGTATATGTGCATTCAACTACAGGTGTAAGTAACAAGAACCAAAGTCATCATATAGAAGATTTTCTTCAAAGTCTGGGGCTGTCAAGATTACACACGTTTTTGGTGGGAATCGCAATTTCAGCAGTCTTCTTCTCTGTGGTGTTGTGTTGTTGGGTGTCTTGCAACAGGTAACATACTAACTTTATTACCGTCACTAAAGAAAGTACCAAAATCCATCAAAATGCATTTGTTCAATGTTTTACACAGTTTGCTATGATTTTGTCTTTTCCACAGAACCAAAAAACCTGAAGTGCTGGATGTACCAGCAGACTCTGTAGTTCATTTGGAGGCAGGTTTAAGACATTTAACTAATTGTTTTTTAATATTTTTTGATAAAAAGTAAAAAAACAGGAAGAAGACCCCCAGTTTAAGATTAATGTTAAATAATGTGTTGTCTTCATTGTTATTGAAATTTAATTTTTTGGATTAAAGCCTTTAAAAGACTTTTTTTTCAGTCATAGAAGTACGAATAGGAGGCTTTTAATTGCTGTAAATGTATTGATATCCTACATAATCATTGTAATCTCATAAAATAATTTGCAAATATGCAAGAAAAGGTTTGTACTCTAAAAATACAAACAAGAGATAAAAAATTTACAAATGTGCGGAAAGCCGAAGCGTTTCAGCACTCGGACAGCGCCATGGATTTTTACAAAGCATTACTTAAAATGTTTCTCATTTCATCATATCCACAGGTACAGTGTCATCATATACAATAAATCCATAAGGTAGCATTTAAAAACATTTAAAAACAGATGCATTTGTTTAAAGCAAAGCATTTATTTACTTACCAGTCTACAGGTGAAGCAGCTCTCTGTGCCTTTTAACGTCTCATAATTAGTCCTCATTTATGTCCAAGTGATAGTATATATATATATGTGTACGGTACAGAACCTAACCACTAGGTGTCAATAGCATTACATTTATCTGTAGAGTATACAGCTGAAGAGTGAGAAGACTACAAGAACACCTGTGTAGTGATTAATGCTGTGTGCCTGCTGAGTGAGCCTAGCATGAATAAAAGATCATTTGATTACACAATGTTTACTTTGTTGAAATAAGAAACATTATAAATAATAATCTTTTACATTCAATCCTTTAATCTTTTATATTTTAAAAGCGTTTTTGTGCTGCTGCGCATTCATGTATGTGATAAGCAAACCCGCGTTGTCATCCCGTTTATAGCGCATAATTTACTGTGCTCTTTAAATAACAAAAAAAAAAACATATTGCGCCATAGACTTTAGAGCAGGTTTTTGTTGGTCAGTGGTGTAGGCTATTTTAGTTTCCTCAAAATAGCAACGTGCCAACAATGCGCCTGAACAGACCTCGTTTTCAGACCAGAACGCCCAGGGTCGCAAAAGTGGGCGCAAATACATTTGCTATTTAAACAACGTGCCGCTAAACGTGAAAATGATAATTGTGCCGGGTTGAAAAAGACACTTGCGTCACACATTGCGCAGCATTGCGCCGGGTGTATGATTGAGCCCTAAATGTCTTACGACATTTGTTTTTTTTGTTTTCCTATAACGTGTTCTCTTTGTTTTAGGAGGTGCAAACAAACATAGATTCGGCTGTGAACGATGAACAGACCAATGAAGAGACGCCTCTTCTAAACCAATTTGATGTAGAGATGTCAAGCACACAGGTGGAGATGACAGGTCCAGCAGAGGAGAATGAAGCAGGTGGGGAGGATGGAGATGTTGATTATGCCGCAATCGATTACTCGCTTATGAAGGAGAAACCACCTGAAGAGGAAGAGGAGGAGACAGCCAACACAGACTATGCAGAGATCAAAAAGGATAAGAAGGGAAGAACAACCCATCAGAATCAAGATAATCAAGTTGAAATATCTAATGAAGGATCCGAAAACCAGAAACAGAATGAGGGCGAGGAGGACATTTATTCAAATTCTCAGGAATTGGAAATTTTGGCGGATTATTCAGAGATCCCCTGATGTTTGCAATGCGTTTTATGAACTTTCAAAAAGCATTTCACATTTATTTTTGACAAAAGGTTTAAAATGTCTTAGATGTGCATTTACTGTAAGGATATGTTAAAGGGAGGGTTCACCCAAAAACAGAAACTTTGACGTAATTTACTCACTCTCATGTAATTTTAACCCCTATTTCTTCTCTTTGTTCTTCCAAACCCAAAGATTTTTAAAGTGTTGTTTTTGAGTGGTTGGTGACAGAGGCGTACCTTACAAAAAGCCCAAGCTTTAAAATAACCAAAAAGTGTTACATAAATAACTCCACTTGACATCTGTCATAAGCAGTTTTTAAGTGAAAGTATTTGATGAACATTAAACGAGTGACGAGAGCATTCGGTTAATATTATTTTTTTTTGATGGAGGTGGCATTTAGTGACTTTTGCTTCTGAGCTTCTCATTTACTTCTCTATTTTATTGTTGTTGTTTTTCGTTACACATGATTTAAAATGAAATATCCTGCCTAAACAATGCTATGGACACAGAGAATGTGAAATGTGACACATGTCAAGACTTTCATTAAATAATGGATTATATTTTAGTTTGCATTTCACCTTTTGTATGTCTTCAAGACACCTAAAATGTGTTATTTTTTGACACTTTTGGGTCCTTTTAAAGTTTGAAGAGGTGGTCACCATCCACTCCCATAGTAGCCAGATAATTCAAAGCAACACTTTAAAAAAAAATTCTGTCTGAGTTCTGAGAAACAAACAAAGATCAAATGACACGAGGGTGAGAAATAATGAGAAAGCTTTAGTTTTTAGGCTGTATTGCTTTAAAAGCTGCTGAAATTAAGCTTGCATACATTTCATTTTTGGAATTTTGGAAAAAAATTTAAAAACTCATAATTTTTAGTTTAATAAAATGTTTAAAGTTTAAGTTAAAATATTTTTTGCAGTCAACATGAATGACATATGTTGTATAATATATAATAATAATATTTTTTGTTGTAACTGTTTGTTGTATTTAGCACAAAGTATCTTACTTACGTTCTTTTTCTTTTGTCATGTAATTATGTCTTATTAATTTATGAGGCCCCAAAAGGATTTAATCTAAATTTAATTTGCCGCAATAAAACCGATTCTTATTTAAAGCCCTTTTGGGATTGTGAGCCAATCTCACCCTTTACATGTGTCACGAATTTCCGTGTTTTTTCGTGATCGTATCACGAATTTCTGTTTATGTGTCAATGTCATGTGTTGGTTACTCAACTGCTTTTTCTTATTTTCAAACCATTTTCGCTTCGGTATAGGGTTAGATTTGATGTTTGTTTAGGATGTCACTTTATTATATTTTTTATCATTTTTTTCAGATTTATTTTTTTATATTTTCAAAAACTTAATCCATTGTCGCCTGGCGTTACGTTAGAGTTGGGTTTGGGCATGGATGTCATTTTGTCATGATTTCGGTCTTACCGGCGGGCTTGTCTTTGTTTCTTTATGTGTTGTGTTTTGTTTTGACAGCTCCACACATGTGCGCCTCCCAGCTGGTGATCTCATTCGCTGACCCTTCTCACCTGCGTCACACACCTGATTCATATTTTTGCCCATTTCGGTTTGATTTAAATTCCCCTAATTTCCTCAGTTCTTTGCAAGTTCGTCTCAGTATGTTCATGCCGCTCTAGCTCTGTCTAGTTCTTGTCTAGTAGTGTCTTAAGATTTTTCTAATTATAGTCTGTGCTCTCTGCTGCCTTTATCCTCCCAGATCCCCCGTTCAGCTGTATACACCCCGACAGCATTTAACACCCCAATTTGAGTACTGCATTCTGCCGTTCGGTCTCACGAACGCTCCCTCTGTCTTCCAGGCTCTGGTTAACGACGTGCTGAGAGACATGATTAATAAGTTTGTCTTTGTGTACCTGGATGACATTCTCATCTTTTCCCCTTCTATGCAGGAACACACTCAGCAAGTTCGTAGAGTTTTACGTCAACTCTTAGAGAACCAGCTTTTTGTTAAGGCGGAGAAGTGCGAATGTCATCGTAGGTCAGTTTCGTTCTTGGGTTTTGTTGTTGCCGCAGGCGAGATACGTCCCGACCCAGTTAAGATCAAAGCGGTTGTCGAATGGCCAGTCCCAGAGTCCTGTAAGGAATTATTAAGGTTTCTGGGCTTCGCCAATTTTTACCGGCGATTCATCAGGAACTACGGTCAGATTGCTCAGCCTCTTACGGCTCTCACTTCCACCAAGGAGAGGTTTGTCTGGAATGTTAAGGCTCAGGAGGCCTTTGATAATTTAAAGTCCCGGTTTATCTCTGCTCCTGTTCTCTCTATTCCAGATCCTGCTAAGGATGGCAAGGTACATCCCTGTGCCTTTTTCTCCCATTGGTTAAACCCAGCAGAGTGAAATTATGACATAATAATCAGGGTTGTGCCCGGAATAAGGCCTCTCATCAAGCCCCTATTGGTCTGCTTAAACCCTTACCTGTCCCCTCTCGCCCTTGGTCTCATATCGCCCAAGTAATGATTGAACACGTCTTTCGCTTACATGGTCTGCCCACAGACGTGGTTTCAGATAGGGGTCCTTATTTCTTGTTTCTGGCAGGAGTTCTGTAGACAGATTGGCTCAACAGCCAGCTTGTCTTCAGGTTATCACCCACAGACCAACGGGCAATGTGAACGGGCTAACCAAGATTTAGGTAGAGCTCTCCGCTGTCTGACATCCCAATATCCGAGCTCCTGGTGCCAACAGCTACCCTGGGTTGAATATGCCCATAATTCTCTACCCATGTCTTCTCTTAATATGTCCCCATTTGAGGCGTCCATGGGGTTTCAGCCTCCCTTATTTCCATCTCAAGAACCCGATGCGGTGGTTCCGTCTACACTGGCTTTCGTCCGTCGTTGCAACTTTACGCTAGGTTTCCAGACGAACCAAAGCCGCGGCCGACAGTCACCCTAGACCCGCGCCCCGTTTTATCTGTGGGCAGAAGGTATGGCTTTCTTCCAAGGATCTGCCTCTCCATGAGCCTTCTCCCAAGCTGGCTCCGCGATTCCTTGGGCCGTACAGCATAGTTAAGGTTATTAATCCCGTGACGGTCAGGCTCAGATTGCCCCCAGCACTCGGTTGGATTCACCCTGTATTTCATGTGTCCAAACTCAAACCCGTTTATTTTTCTCACCTTAATCCCGTTCCCTCTGCCCCCACCCCTCCCACCCTTCAGCTTGTGGACGGCGCACCCGCTTATACAGTTAAGTCCTTACTAGATGTGCATCGCCGGGGTAGGGGATTTCAATATCTTGTAGACTGGGAGGGCTATGGTCCGGAGGGAGAGGTATTGGGTACCGGCCCGGGACATCCTGGACCCTGGGCTGATCGAGGATCTCCGCTGGCGACGAGGTGAGCTTCCTCATGGAACGCCCGGTGGCGGTCATGGGTGGGGAGTCCTGTCATGATTTCGGTCTTACCGGCCGCCTTGTCTTTGTTTCTTTATGTGTTGTGTTTTGTTTTGACAGCTCCACACATGCGCGCCTCCCACCTGGTGATCTCATTATCGCTGACTCTTCTCACCGGCGTCACACACCTGATTCATATTTTTGCCCATTTCGGTTTGATTTAAATTCCCCTCGTTTCCCCAGTTCTTTGCAAGTTTGTCTCAGTATGTTCATGCCGCTCTAGCTCTGTCTAGTTCTTGTCTAGTCGTGTCTTAAGATTTTTCTAATTATAGTCTGTGCTCTCTGCTGCCTTTATCCTCCCAGATCCCCCGTTCAGCTGTATACTTCCCTGAGGATTTGTTTCCAGTCTTCGCCCACTATCGGCTGGATTTAACCGCTTCTCTGCTCTCTCACTCGCTCGGCTGGAGTGGCAACAGCCGAGTTTGCATGTCTCCAGTTAAAGGGTCTCTCAGAGCGCTGTCCACATCAAAGCGCTGTCCAGCGTCTCCACCTGCTGAAGGCACCGTCTACATTTATCTCTCTCTCTCTGTGTCTCTCTGTTATTCAAGAGGCTTTTGGATGTTTTAGTGGATGTCCTACGGCTCGTGCTGTGTTTCCCACTACTGATTTATTCCCGAAGAATTTCGGCTGTGGACCGCCGCTCTAGTGTTGTCTCTTTATTACTATTTTGGATCTAGTGTTCTCTCCTTTTCGCACCATTTACTCATGAACATTAAATGTTTTCTCCTACACATATTTTTCCTGAAATAAACACCTCTGCAATGGGATTCAGTTTTCTGTCATTCCTAACACATTTTATTTAGATATAACCCTTAACCGAAACAACAATGGTAAGAAAATAGGAAAACAGTAATCAATACGTGACAATGACACTTAAACAAAAATTCGTGATACAAAAAAAAAAGGTGGAAATTCATGATAGTATCATGAAAAAGAATAAAGAAGAGATTTTGTGCACAGATTTGTGCATATATGTTGCTGTTTTACCAAACACCAAGGACAACAAAAATGTTGTTAATTATTTACAACATTTAATAATCTCAGTTCATTTTAAAGGCAGGATGCATGATTAAGAAAAAAACACTTTGGAAATGCTTCAGTCCTCACCAAAAGCTCCTGTAAGGTCGACGTATCCTTCTTCCCTTTTTATGCCGAGCAGTGCCATCTGACCTACGGATCCTATAATGGTAACCAGTTGGACGAATGTAATGGAAAGTACAGGTCTTGCCAACCTGATTGACAACTGCATCTATGGCCCTGACCATCTTTATAATAAACATACAGTACATCACTGTGGCCCGGAAGCCAGACCCATCCCTATCTAGGCCAAGAAGTTTATCTTGCAGTATCTAGTCAGTATTTAACTCATCTACAACCACAGAAGCTAGTTTGGTTGCAACACGAATGGCAATACCAGGAAAGAAGATGTTGTATTTAAATATAAAGAAGTCAGGATAACATCTCTCCAAGGCTAGAAGACAAAGAAGACTTATCTCAATCATGAGCCCAATGTGTTCACTGGCCAACTCAGAAACAGGAACTGAAAGTTGAAAGATAAGATCATGACAAGTTTACACAGTATGTGGAAAACTTGTACAATGATCAGAGAGCTACAGCAAGACAAATATGACAGTGGAAGAAGGTTGCCAAGGTTTTTCATGTGGATGTTCTTCATTATGGTTTTCTTCATGAGTTTACTTATTATGGAGAAAGTTATGAAATCGATGGTACAAGATTTCTTGGCATAAATGTGGTGTAAAACTGTTATGATTAAATAATAATAATAATAAAAATGTAAGTGAACTTTCCATAAAATATGATAATCATATTGCAACTTAATTAGTTTCTCATCAAAATCTTTACATGAACTAATAGAGGATGTGAGTATCCGTTTTACTTTGTATACTATGCGTTTTCATGTTTTGCATATAACAAGTCCCACTCCTTCCTCTGTTCAACATGACATGCTAAATACAGAAGCATTACAAAAAACAAGAACAGATGAGTGCTTATTTGCATGTTCAGAGTATGACACAACTCTGCTTTTATCTATTATTAAAGCAGAGACAATCTCTTCTGGAGTGAGTTCATGTTAGTATGAATGAAAGTCATCATAATATGTGGACCTGTCTTTGCGATATGCACACTGTAATATGCACATTTATCTTTTGCAGCAATTTTTCTGTGAGCATATCAGTTAACACCCCCGACCACTCTGTGAGTTTCACGTCTTTGTAAATGAAAGTTTAATGTATTTTAGGAAAGATTGTTCCAGTGCACCCATGCAGCCATTGTAGAGGTGTGAGGTGAAACAACAAACACCCGAAAATTCTCAGGCCAGCATCATATGTCCAAATTTCAGGTGTATATTGTGTGATGGTTACACTATATTATTAAAATATTACAAATGTGCATATTACAGTATGCATATCGCAATGGTTTGCAAAAAAGATTGTAACCTATAGTCAAAGTTAAGGTAGTAGAGACTGGACAGACTGAATGTGAAACATATGCTTTTAAAAGATATTTTTTAAATATATTTTATTTAATTTATGTCACAGGTCGGAGCAGACCCGAGATAGCTAAAGGGTCACGCCTCTTCCTAGGTTCCACCTCGAGGAGGTTCCCAAAGTCACCCCAATGACCAAAAACACAAGGTGAGAGTAATATTAAAATATACTTTATTTAAATTATTTAAAAGATAAATAGGGGAGGGAAAAAGGGGAACTTAAAATAACGGCCTCTTCAGGTTCACTTTCTCTTCTTTTACAGGCAGTCATTTCCCTGATAAGCGTTCAGGGTTCTCTCTCCCAGGCTGAATAAGTACAGTGCAGGTAAGTTTCCTCGTTCTCTTTCTCTCTCTCCACAGGCTGCTGACTGGGACACAGAAGGTCAGTTATTTATACTGCTGGTTTCTCGCACCTCTCCAACTTGGGACGACGTACAGTAAGTACGGTGCAGGTAAAGTTTTCCTCGTTCACTCTCTCTCTCTCCCCAGGCTGCTGACTAGGACACAGAAGATCAGTTATTTATTCTGCTGGTTTCTCTCACCTCTCCAACTTGGGACGACGTACAGTAAGTACGGTGCAGGTAAAGTTTTCCTTGTTCTCTTTCTCTCTCTCCACAGGCTGCTGACTGGGGCACAGAGGATCAGTTATTTATTCTGCTGGTTTCTCTCACCTCTCCACTTGGGACGACGTACAGTAAGTACGGTGCAGGTAAAGTTTTCTTCGTTCTCTTTCTCTCTCTCCCCAGGCTGCTGACTGGGACACAGAAGATCAGTTATTTATTCTGCTGGTTTCTCTCACCTCTCCAACTTGGGAAGACGTACAGTAAGTACGGTGCAGGTAAAGTTTTCCTCATTCTCTTTCTCTCTCTCCACAGGCTGCTGACTGGGGCACAGAGGATCAGTTATTTATTCTGCTGGTTTCTCTCACCTCTCCACTTGGGACGACGTACAGTAAGTACGGTGCAGGTAAAGTTTTCCTCGTTCTCTTTCTCTCTCTCCACAGGCTGCTGACTGGGGCACAGAGGATCAGTTATTTATTCTGCTGGTTTCTCTCACCTCTCCACTTGGGACGACGTACAGTAAGTACGGTGCAGGTAAAGTTTTCCTCGTTCTCTTTCTCTCTCTCCCAGGCTGCTGACTGGGACACAGAAGATCAGTTATTTATTCTGCTGGTTTCTCTCACCTCTCCACTTGGGACGACGTACAGTAAGTACGGTGCAGGTAAAGTTTTCCTCGTTCTCTTTCTCTCTCCCCCCAGGCTGCTGACTGGGACACAGAAGATCAGTTATTTATTCTGCTGGTTTCTCTCACCTCTCCAACTTGGGACGATGTACAGTAAGTACGGTGCAGGTAAAGTTTTCCTCGTTCTCTTTCTCTCTCTCCCCAGGCTGCTGACTGGGACACAGAAGATCAGTTATTTATTCTGCTGGTTTCTCTCACCTCTCCACTTGGGACGACGTACAGTAAGTACGGTGCAGGTAAAGTTTTCCTCGTTCTCTTTTTCTCTCCCCCCAGGCTGCTGACTGGGACACAGAAGATCAGTTATTTATTCTGCTGGTTTCTCTCACCTCTCCAACTTGGGACGACGTACAGTAAGTACGGTGCAGGTAAAGTTTTCCTCGTTCTCTTTCTCTCTCTCCACAGGCTGCTGACTGGGGCACAGAGGATCAGTTATTTATTCTGCTGGTTTCTCTCACCTCTCCACTTGGGACGACGTACAGTAAGTGCGGTGCAGGTAAAGTTTTCCTCGTTCTCTTTCTCTCTCTCCACAGGCTGCTGACTGGGGCACAGAAGATCAGTTATTTATTCTGCTGGTTTCTCTCACCTCTCCACTTGGGACGATGTACAGTAAGTACGGTGCAGGTAAAGTTTTCCTCGTTTCTTTTTCTCTCTCCCAGGCTGCCGATTATCACCACGGTAATATTCACATCAGGGGCTCGCTCACAGCACATGTCAAGCACTATAACGACTGGTACCGGCAGTCTTTTCGTGCTCCCACGAAGGGGTGGAGGCGGGGGTTTCTTCTGACAATACACACACAGCAAGAGACACTGCACCACTTCAAAGTGTATTCTTCACAGTAACCACAAACTCACCCACCGCACTCAAGTGAACACTTAGGACGCCCCGTCTTCCTCCACTTCACCGGGACCCGTTAGGCATTGTTAGCACGGCCCAGTCAACATTCACGCCGCTGTAGTAGCCCAGGTTCGTCCTCCTCCGGCTCTCCCACCACACTGTTCAGGGGTGGGGCCGTCCTCCTTTTCCTGGAGTTGTTCGCTACGGAATAGGTTAGTGCACAGCGTGTCCAAAATCAATGTTTCATACTCACAATCCTGTATGATCTCTCTCTGATGCTCTCCTCTTTAGTACACACAGGCGATTATTTCCAGCCACACAGAATGAAGCGTTTCTTCCCCCAACAGGGTTACACAGCAATTTCACTAATGTCACAATTTCCTCATATAGCAAACACTCACGCTAACTCCGCTTCTCCTTCTGTTTTGTTTCAGTTTCCAGTAATCTCCAGTCGTCTTCCAGCCACTACGATCCGCTCTGTCCCACACAGCCACGCCAGCTACAGCCTGCAAGGATACCAGCCACAACAAGTACACAACAACAGCACCAAAACTCGAACCTTCTTCGGAGCGCTCCTTTAAATAATCCATGACATGCCTTTCTTTCGCCTCCTGTGGCTCTGTCCTCTTTCCGCTCGCTGTCCAGCGATGCCCGGTTCAACAAAGCCTTCGGGCTCTTCAAAAGGTGCGTGTCTTCAGTCCGCCCTTGGCAAAAAGGAGCTTTCCCAGTGTCAATCGCCGCTTTACTTGTGTTCCTGCAGAGCTATTTATGTGTCTCATCCTCACACAGCCTCCAATCACAATTTGCTTGTTTAATTTGTTGCACCTGTGGCTCGTAAGGTCCCGATTGTGTTGCCCTGGAAACCATGAAGTACTGGTGTGTCGTCAACTGCGGCCTGGGCGGAAACCCCATCTTCAGGCGGAACCAATCTCTGTCACTTTTGGTTCCGCCCTCCAATAGTCACCCTGTGACATTTACATTAATTTTACAAACTTAGAGGAAAACATCACTATTTTTTAATATTTTACTATGTTCATGTCACGGGGTGACGACTTTTTAGGGCGGAACCAAAAGTTGAAGAAGTTTGGTTCCGCCCGGATGTTTCCGCCCCGACCGGAAAAATAGAAACACCGGACATCCGGCCGCTCCACGAAGGTTGTAATCAGCCGATTGGACACAGCTGTGCCTAGTTAAAGAGATCGCCGGGTAATTGGATAACTGGAGTGTAAAGAGAAGTATAAAAAGCACAGTTAGATGACAGTTGGGGTGTCTAGTGTGTGCTGAGGAACGGAGCTGTGCTCATTGTTAGACGTGGTGGCTGGCTATATTTCTCTCTCTTCCCCCCTCTCTTGTTGCAGTTACGGTGGACCGGCTGGATTTAACGAATAACCCTACGGGTAGAAAGGAACTCTGGTCCAACTAGTATTTTGGAAGGAGTAAAGCGAGAAGGGATTTGACCTCGTTGCACAACGTAAACAAAGGCTATCCGCTGTGAGTATGTCCGTTGGTGTAGCATAACTGGCAGAAACTTACATTGTGTGATCGTTGGAGTCCTCCTTGACTAGGAAGGCGGCCCTACCCCTATAATTAGCGTGGTGGGCGAGCCGCTAGAAGCATACGTCCATACAGCCACAGCACCGCGACTTTGGTCTGGTCGTGTTTGCCATTGCCTCTATGTTAGCCCCAAGCGCAGTGGAGGACATCGGGTGTTTCCCTTGTGGTGTTGCACTTACAGTGTGGTGAGTGAGACTTTACAAATCATAAGCTTTTTCACGTTAGAGTGGTGCTGTGTATTTGCTGTGGGTTGCTGTGTGTCTTGTCAGAGAAGCCCCGCACCATCCATTCTCTCCACTGGGCGGAGGACGGAGGGGCCAACGACCTCAGACCTTATTGCCACCATACGCTGTGCGCTGTTTTCAGAGTACGAAGAGACGCAGACCAAGAGCTGTCAAGGACTGTGAGTAAAATACTAGAAGCATTCGTGGTGTAAGCTTACCTGTGTTTGTATTTGTCGCAGAGTCGGAGGCGAAAGGGTCTGCCGCCCCCGTGGTCTCTACGAAAGGGCGCCCCTATCCGGGATTCGATCGGCCTACGGACAGTGGGGATAGGGCAGCGCTCGACCCGGCGAGGTGGTGTGTGACCTTCGCCCCCCTGCTGACCTACAGAAGAACCGACTGTGAACGTGATACTTACCCAGAAAGCTGTAAGCAGCGGAGCCGGTGAGACACATTCAAAGTTCAGTCACAGTGTTTCTGTGTCCTAGCGATCACCTGTGGAGAGAGAGAGGAAAACGAGAGTGAATCATTGAAGAACCGACTGTAAACGTGATACCTACCCAGAAAGCTGTAAGCAGCGGAGCCGGTGAGAAACATTCAAAGTTCAGTAACAGTGTTTCTGTGTCCTAGCGATCACCTGTGGAGAGAGAGAGGAAAACGAGAGTGAATCATTGAAGAACCGACTGTGAACGTGATACTTACCCAGAAAGCTGTAAGCAGCGGAGCCGGTGAGAAACATTCAAAGATCAGTAAAAGTGTTTCTCTGTCCTAGCCATCACCTGTGGAGAGAGAGAGGAGAACGAGAGTGAATCAGTAAAGAGCCGACTGTGAACGTGATACCTACCCAGAAAGCTGTAAGCAGCGTAGCCGGTGAGAAACATTTAAAGTTCATTAACAGTGTTTCTGTGTCCTAGCTATCACCTGTGGAGAGAGAGAGGAAAACGTGAGTGATTCATTGAAGAACCGACTGTGAACGTGATACTTACCCAGAAAGCTGTAAGCAGCGGAGCCGGTGAGAAACATTCAAAGTTCAGTAACAGTGTTTCTGTGTCCTAGCGATCACCTGTGGAGAGAGAGAGGAAAACGAGAGTGAATCAGTAAAGAGCCGACCGTGGACGTGATACCTACCCAGAAAGCTGTAAGCAGCGGAGCCGGTGAGAAACATTCAAAGTTCAGTAACAGTGTTTCTGTGCCCTAGCGATCACCTGTGGAGAGAGAGAGGAAAACGAGAGTGAATCATTGAAGAGCCGACTGTGAACGTGATACTTACCCAGAAAGCTGTAAGCAGCGGAGCCGGTGAGAAACATTCAAAGTTCAGTAACAGTGTTTCTGTGCCCTAGTGATCACCTGTGGAGAGAGAGAGGAAAACGAGAGTGAATCAGTAAAGAGCCGACTGTGAACGTGATACCTACCCAGAAAAGCTGTAAGCAGCGGAGCCGGTGAGAAACGTTCGTAGTCCAGTAACAGTGTCTTTGTTGTCCTAGTGGCCGCCTGTGGAGAAAGAGGAAGGCGAGAGTGAACCATTGGGCACGGACAGTGGGAAAGACCTCTACCAGTCACACCAAAATTGTCTGCCTCCAGGAGAGAAGAAGGAGGGCGCCACGGCTAACAGGGTCCAGGCGGGAGCCTGACGTTTCCCTCTTTCCCCGTTGATGGTGGTTGGCACCCCTGTTGCTCTTGTCCCTGTCTGCCCGTGGCTGTAGTCTCCCTGAAGGGAGGAGAAGAAGCCTATTAGTTTTAAATTTCCCTTCCCCAATTTCCCCAGTCCTTTTAAGTATTTAAATTCAATAAAGCTTGTTTTAAATTTTACTCACCTGTTTCCGTGTTTGTCTGGTCATTGGGCCGGCTTTGGGGACCTCCTCGAGGTGGGAGTTAAGAAGGGGCGTGGCTTAGTCAAACACAGCCAGCCCCTAGTGGTGACAGATTTTGGCGTAGTCGGCAGGATCCCACCTCGAGTTGAGTAACCAAGGTCACCCAATGACTGACAACGCGGGGGCGGCATGCCCACCCCGTGCCACACCTGTTATCATGGGCAGCCCATGGGTCCAGAGATATGGAGGAGCAGAGTCGGAGGTACGCCTAACCGAATGGAAGGCCCAACTGGAGTACTTGGCCGACTTGCAGGGCCTTAGCGCCGCCCAGCGGCTCCAATTTGTGTTGAACTCCCTAGAAGGAGAAGCACGGCGAGAGGTACAAGCCGCCCCCGAAGCAATTAGAGCCACCGCCCAGACTGTGTTCCAGTTCCTTGCTGAACAATATGGTGACCATACCCCCGTAGCTGTCCTCCGTTCACAATTTTTTAATTGTAAGCAAGGCCCCCGACAACCTATCCGAGCTTTTGCCCTCAGGCTGCGGGAGCAGTTCACTCGCCTGCAAGCCCGACGAGACCATGGGCTAGGAGATGGAGAGGCTTTGTTACGCGACCAGTTCCTCCTGGGGATGAAAGAAGGCCCCGTGAGACAAAGTCTGAGGGTCCAGTTTCGGAGGGACCCCGGGCTTACCTTCGAAGATCTAAAGAAGGAGGCGCTGGCCCTGGAGGGTGATGAGGTCGAAGTAACCGAAACCCCTGTATGTGCAGCGGTAAGTGGAAACACAGCAGCGCCACCTGAACACGCAGATTGGAAGCAAGCCCTGAGGGTAGAGTTGTTGAAAGATGTCCGAGAGCAGATGTCGGAACTATCTAAGACCCTCTTGGGAGAACTTCGCCAAAGTAGGGCGCGAGAGGAACCGAGGCCGGCACCCCGAGAGCGAGTTTACTCTGAGAGGGGCCGAGAGCCACCGGGACGCCCGAATCGTTTGAACCGGCCCCGCTTCGAGTGGGATGACCAAGGGCGGCCAATCTGCAATCGTTGTGGAGAACCAGGGCATTATAGTCGCCAGTGTGGGCCTCGCAGGGCATCGGAGGGGGGTTTTTAAGACGACCGGCCACAGTGGGTCGTGTGGCCGGGACCCCTAGAGAAGACCCTGGAAGACGTGATAATTCTAGAGACCAGATGGTTGGGCACAGCCCAATGGCGGAGGTGAAGGTATGTGGCAAGACAGTACAGTGCCTAGTAGATACGGGCTCTCAAGTGACATTGTTTGCGGAAAGTCTCTCGCAGGAAGTATTTGGGAAGCAGAGTACCCAAGGAGGGGAGGCCCCCTGGCTGAGGTTGCGGGGCGCCAACGGCCTAGAGATCCCTTACATTGGCTACCGGCTGACGGACTTAGAAGTTCATGGGGTGTTGGTTCCCCAAAAAGGAGTGATTATCGTGGAGGACAGATGTTTGGGTGTCCATCGAGCCCTATTAGGTATGAACGTCCTCTCCGAATGTTGGGAGGAGTTATTTCGGGCTAAGCCCGGCCCTAGGATCTCCCCTGTCGAGAGGCCCCTATGGGAGCAAGTAGTAGCCGACTGTCGTCGGGTCCAGATGACCCAGGTCCGCAGAGGCCGGGAAGAGGTAGGAAGAGTGATGTGTCGCTTTGCTCTGTCTATCCCCCCTAGGAGTGAGGCCATGGTGTGGGTGAGAGTAGCCCCCCGAGGAGTTGGCCCCGAAGAATGGGTATTGGTTGAACCTCACGCCGATTGCCCCCAAGTGGAAGTGGCACGAGGCCTAGCGGCGGTCCGCCGGGGGAGGGTCCCTGTGAAGGTCCGAAATGACCACCCCTACCCAGTACACTTACACCGACACCAGCGGCTGGCCCGATTAACGGGGGTTGCGCCCCATCAGGTGAGGGAGGAGAGAGATGTTAGTTTCCGTCAGGTGTGCCCCACTGTCATCGAGGTGGCCCTGACCCAGATGGAAGCCCCTTCGAACAACGGGGGGAGGGACGTGCCGAGGCACTTGGCAGGTGAGTCCCTGCAAGGGGAAGAGTTGGAACAGGCGCAGACACAAAGACTCCAAGCCCTCCTTCAGAAATGGCAACATGTGTTTGCAAGACACGAGGAGGATTATGGGTGCACTAAGGTGGTGGAACATCATATACCGACTGGAGATGCAGGACCCAGTAGAGAGAGGTACCGGCCGATCCCACCCACCTTGTATACAGAGGTACGCTCACTATTGCAGGGTATGCTGGAGCGAGGCGTCGTCCGGGAAAGCAGTAGCCCATGGGCAGCCCCCATCGTACTTGTGCAGAAAAAGTCAGGAGCTTGGAGGTTTTGTGTGGACTATCGGAAGCTTAACCTGGTGACCAAGAAAGACGCTTTTCCCCTACCCCGGATTGAAGACTCCCTTGCCGGTCTCACACGGTCTGCTTGGTACTCCACTCTGGATCTGGCCAGTGGATATTGGCAGGTGCCAGTGGCCGAGGCCGATAGAGAGAAGACCGCCTTTACGACCCCGTTCGGACTATTCGAGTGGGAACGGATGCCTTTCGGGCTCTGTAACGCTCCGGCCACGTTCCAACGCCTCATGCAGCGCTGTCTTGGAGGTCAGTTAATGGAGTCAGTCTTGGTATATTTGGATGATGTAATTGTGTATTCCCCAGATTTCGATTCCCACCTCCGACACCTCGAAGAGGTTTTCCAGGCGATGGAGAAATATGGGCTGAAGTTGCAACCCGACAAATGCCATCTGTTGAGGCGGGAAGTCCAGTTCCTGGGCCACGTGGTCAGCGCTGCTGGGGTGGCCGTAGACCCTGGGAAGGTCTCCGCGGTAAGAGATTGGAGTGCACCCAAGACTGTGAGGCAAGTGCGGTCATTTCTAGGGTTTGTGGGATACTACAGACGGTTCATAAAAGATTTTTCAAAGATTGCCAAGCCACTTAACCAGCTATTGGTCGGCACAGGGCGAAACCGGGGACGGGGGTCACCCCCTATTGATTGGGATGAGTTCTGTGAGGGGGCATTTCAGAGATTGAAACAGGAATTGTTACAGGCTCCTATCTTGGCCTATGCAGACTTTACCCAACCATTTCTCTTGTATACAGACGCTAGCAACTTGGGGCTGGGAGCAGTCTTGGCCCAACGACAAGCGGGTACGGAACGGGTGATCGCCTACGCAAGCCGAAGCCTCCACCCAGCGGAGAGGAACGATGCGAACTACAGCTCATTCAAACTGGAACTGCTGGCCCTGAAGTGGGCCCTGAGTGAGAAGTTCAAAGACTACCTCTGGGGTGCTAAGGTAACGGTGATTACAGACAATAATCCTCTGGTACATTTACAGACAGCGAAGTTGGGGGCTGTGGAGCAGCGCTGGGTGGCACAACTTGCCAATTTCGATTACCAACTGCAGTATCGGCCCGGGCGGGAACACACGAACGCGGATGTCTTGTCCCGATTGCCAGAGGTGGACAGCCCCGGTTGCTGTGATGGCCAAGAAGAGGAAAGCCAGGGGGAAGGCTATCTGATAGGGGTCGTGGAAGCACCAGGAGGCCAGCAGGAGGCGGTACCCGGGAGCTGGGGTTGGGACCCCTGCCGGTGGAAGGAAAGACAGGCCCAGGATCAGGATTTATGGCAGGTGAAGATGTGGGTGGAGCAAGGCCGGCGGCCAACGTCGTCCGAGAGGCTGACCCAGACAGAGATGGGGAAAAGACTGCTGGGACAGTGGGACAAGCTGGAGATACAGGAAGGGGTGCTTTGCCGAAAAGTTAGTGATCCGAAGCTGGGCGAGGAGGTGCGCCAGATCGTGGTGCCCGCCGACCAAACAGCAGCCCTGGTGTCTGCCTACCATGACCAGCTGGGGCACCAGGGACAGGAACGGACCGCATCGCTGCTGCGCAGGTTCTTCTACTGGCCGGGGCTGGAAGCATCAGTACGTAGCTTGGTCCAAGCTTGCCCCAGGTGTATGTTATTTAAATCTCGACGAGAGGCCCGAGCGCCGATGATACCCATATGTGCCAAAGCCCCCCTTCACATCATGGCGATGGATTTCCTGACCCTGGGCCGGCCACAGGACCGCTATCCGAACATTTTAGTAATCACCGACCTGTTTACGAAGTATGCATGGGCAGTCCCCACCCTCGATCAGACGGCAAGTACCACCGCAACGGCTTTGTGGCGGCACGTCTTCCAAACGTTCGGATGTCCAGAGTTCTTACACTCAGACCAAGGGGCAAATTTCGAATCAAAGGTGATCCGGGAATTATGCCAGCTGTATGGGTGCACGAAGACCCATACGACGTCATATCACCCTCAAGGAAACGGCTGTTGCGAGAGGTTTAATCAAACCCTGTTGGGGCTCTTAGGGACCTTGGATCAACGGAAGCAGAGTGATTGGGTGAGTGCTCTACCGAACCTCTTACAAGCTTATAATAACAGCATTCATAGTACGACGGGGTATGCCCCCACTTATCTGATGTTCGGTAGGCATGTGCGGATGCCGACGGACCTGGTCCTGGGAGCGGCCGCGGGCCAGGAGGAAGGAAGCGTGACGGAATGGGTGGGGCGCCACCACCAACGGCTGCACTTTGCCTACGAGCAGGTATCCCAGAAAATACGGGCCACAGGAGAAAAGAACAAGCGGTTGTACGACCGGACGGCCCGGGAAGCCCCCTTGTTACCAGGAGAGAGAGTCTTGGTACGAGACAACCGGCGGCAAGGCAAAGGAAAGTTGAGCGACCGTTGGGAGGCCACCCCGTACGTAGTCTGCAGGCAGCAGAGACCGGGCCAGCCGGTGTATACCATCCGGCCGGAAGGAAAGGCCGGCCCGGAACGGGTGGTACACCGAAACATGATTCGCCCTTGTCCAAATTATCCCGAGGTTACGGAGGAGGTAGTTGCGGAGCCGGCACCGACGGCCCCCTGGATGGAAGGATGGGCTGTGGTACCAGGCTTACCCGTGGTGGCACCACCCCCGGCCGCCCCAGGAGAGCCAGAACTAGCACCTGAGCCAGTTGAACCCCCGGCCGCCCAGAGGCAGCCAGGACCAGCACCAGAGCCAGCCGAACCCCCGGCCGCCCAAAGACAACCTGAGGTTGTGCCCGAGCCCGCCGAACCTGACTCCCCTGTGAGGCGCTCCCAACGGGAGAACCGTGGCCGGCCCCCTTCCCGCTATGGTGAGTGGACTACTCAAAGGCATTCCAGGGACTAGAATGCATTGGCGGGGGAGGATGTCACGGGGTGACGACTTTTTAGGGCGGAACCAAAAGTTGAAGAAGTTTGGTTCCGCCCGGATGTTTCCGCCCCGACCGGAAAAATAGAAACACCGGACATCGGGCCGCTCCACGAAGGTTGTAATCAGCCGATTGGACACAGCTGTGCCTAGTTAAAGAGATCGCCGGGTAATTGGATAACTGGAGTGTAAAGAGAAGTATAAAAAGCACAGTTAGATGACAGTTGGGGGTCTAGTGTGTGCTGAGGAACGGAGCTGTGCTCATTGTTAGACGTGGTGGCTGGCTATATTTCTCTCTCTTCCCCCCTCTCTTGTTGCAGTACGGTGGACCGGCTGGATTTAACGAATAACCCTACGGGTAGAAAGGAACTCTGGTCCAACTAGTATTTTGGAAGGAGTAAAGCGAGAAGGGATTTGACCTCGTTGCACAACGTAAACAAAGGCTATCCGCTGTGAGTATGTCCGTTGGTGTAGCATAACTGGCAGAAACTTACATTGTGTGATCGTTGGAGTCCTCCTTGACTAGGAAGGCGGCCCTACCCCTATAATTAGCGTGGTGGGCGAGCCGCTAGAAGCATACGTCCATACAGCCACAGCACCGCGACTTTGGTCTGGTCGTGTTTGCCATCGCCTCTATGTTAGCCCCAAGCGCAGTGGAGGACATCGGGTGTTTCCCTTGTGGTGTTGCACTTACAGTGTGGTGAGTGAGACTTTACAAATCATAAGCTTTTTCACGTTAGAGTGGTGCTGTGTATTTGCTGTGGGTTGCTGTGTGTCTTGTCAGAGAAGCCCCGCACCATCCATTCTCTCCACTGGGCGGAGGACGGAGGGGCCAACGACCTCAGACCTTATTGCCACCATATGCTGTGCGCTGTTTTCAGAGTACGAAGAGACGCAGACCAAGAGCTGTCAAGGACTGTGAGTAAAATACTAGAAGCATTCGTGGTGTAAGCTTACCTGTGTTTGCATTTGTCGCAGAGTCGGAGGCGAAAGGGTCTGCCGCCCCCGTGGTCTCTACGAAAGGGCGCCCCTATCCGGGATTTGATCGGCCTACGGACAGTGGGGATAGGGCAGCGCTCGACCCGGCGAGGTGGTGTGTGACCTTCGCCCCCCTGCTGACCTACAGAAGAACCGACTGTGAACGCGATACTTACCCAGAAAGCTGTAAGCAGCGGAGCCGGTGAGAAACATTCAAGTTCAGTAACAGTGTTTCTGTGTCCTAGCGATCACCTGTGGAGAGAGAGAGGAAAACGAGAGTGAATCATTGAAGAACCGACTGTGAACGTAATACCTACCCAGAAAGCTGTAAACAGCGGAGCCGGTGAGAAACATTCAAAGTTCAGTAACAGTGTTTCTGTGTCCTAGCGATCACCTGTGGAGAGAGAGAGGAAAACGAGAGTGAATCATTGAAGAACCGACTGTGAACGTGATACTTACCCAGAAAGCTGTAAGCAGCGGAGCCGGTGAGAAACATTCAAAGTTCAGTAACAGTGTTTCTGTGTCCTAGCGATCACCTGTGGAGAGAGAGAGGAGAACGAGAGTGAATCAGTAAAGAGCCGACTGTGAACGTGATACTTACCCAGAAAGCTGTAAGCAGCGGAGCCGGTGAGAAACATTCAAAGTCCAGTAACAGTGTTTCTGTGTCCTAGCGATCACCTGTGGAGAGAGAGAGGAAAACGAGAGTGAATCATTGAAGAACCGACTGTGAACGTGATACTTACCCAGAAAGCTGTAAGCAGCGGAGCCGGTGAGAAACATTCAAAGTTCAGTAACAGTGTTTCTGTGTCCTAGCGATCACCTGTGGAGAGAGAGAGGAAAACGAGGGTGAATCAGTAAAGAGCCGACTGTGAACGTGATACCTACCCAGAAAGCTGTAAGCAGCGGAGCCGGTGAGAAACATTCAAAGCTCAGTAACAGTGTTTCTGTGCCCTAGCGATCACCTGTGGAGAGAGAGAGGAAAACGAGAGTGAATCATTGAAGAACCGACTGTGAACGCGATACTTACCCAGAAAGCTGTAAGCAGCGGAGCCGGTGAGAAACATTCAAAGTTCAGTAACAGTGTTTCTGTGCCCTAGTGATCACCTGTGGAGAGAGAGAGGAAAACGAGAGTGAATCAGTAAAGAGCCGACTGTGAACGTGATACCTACCCAGAAAAGCTGTAAGCAGCGGAGCCGGTGAGAAACGTTCGTAGTCCAGTAACAGTGTCTTTGTTGTCCTAGTGGCCGCCTGTGGAGAAAGAGGAAGGCGAGAGTGAACCATTGGGCACGGACAGTGGGAAAGACCTCTACCAGTCACACCAAAATTGTCTGCCTCCAGGAGAGAAGAAGGAGGGCGCCACGGCTAACAGGGTCCAGGCGGGAGCCTGACGTTTCCCTCTTTCCCCGTTGATGGTGGTTGGCACCCCTGTTGCTCTTGTCCCTGTCTGCCCGTGGCTGTAGTCTCCCTGAAGGGAGGAGAAGAAGCCTATTAGTTTTAAATTTCCCTTCCCCAATTTCCCCAGTCCTTTTAAGTATTTAAATTCAATAAAGCTTGTTTTAAATTTTACTCACCTGTTTCCGTGTTTGTCTGGTCATTGGGCCGGCTTTGGGGACCTCCTCGAGGTGGGAGTTAAAAAGGGGCGTGGCTTAGTCAAACACAGCCAGCCCCTAGTGGTGACATTCATACCTTAACTTAGATTAATTAATACAACCCCAAATCAGAAAAAGTTGGGACACTGTAGAAATTAAAAAAAGGAATGGAATAATTTACAAATCTCTTAAACTTATATTTTATTCACAATAGAATATAAATAACATATCAAATGTTGAAAGTGAGACATTTTGAAATGTCATGCCAAATATTGGCTCATTTTGGATTTCATGAGAGCTACACAGTCCAAAAAAAGTTGGAACAGGTAGCATTAAAAGGCCAGAAAAGTTAAATGTACTTATAAGGAACAGTTGGAGGAGGACCAATGTTTAGGAATAGGAATGTTGTCCCATTCTTGTCTAATACAGGCTTCTAGTTGCTCAACTGTCTTAGGTCTTCTTTGTCACATCTTTTCTATGGGTTAAAAAAGATCTGGACTGCAGGCTGGCCATTTCAGTACCCGGATCCTTCTTCTACGCAGTCTTGACGTTGTAATTGATGCAGTACTGTATGTGGTCTGGCACTGTCATGTTGGAAAATGCAAGGTCTTCCCTGAGAGACGATGTCTGAATGGGAGCATATGTTGATCGAGAACTTGGATAACCCTTTCAGGATTGATGGTGCCTTTCCAGATGTGTAAGCTGCCCATGCCACACGCACTCATGCAACCCCAAACCATCAGAGATGCAGGCTTCTGAACTGAGCGCTAATAACAACTTGGGATGTCCTTGTCCTCTTTAGTCTGTATGAAATGGCGTCCAGTTTTCCAAAAAGAACTTTAAATTTTGATTCGTCTGACCACAGAACAGTTTTCCACTTTGCCAAAGTCCATTTTAAATAAGCCTAGTCCCAGAGAAAACACCTGCGCTTCTGGATCATGTTTAGATATGGCTACTTTTTTGACCTATAGAGTTTTAGCTGGCACAGTGGATTGTGTTCACCGACAATGTTTTCTGGAAGTATTCCTGAGCCCATGTTGTGATTTCCATTACAGTAGCATTCCTGTATGAAGATCACGGACATCAAATATGGTTTTCCGGTCTTGACCCATATGCACAGAGATTGTTCCAGATTCTCTGAATCTTTGGATGGTATTATGCACTGTAGATGTGGATAACTTTAAACACTGCAAGTTTTCTCTGAGAAACTCAGAAAACTATTTTTCGCTGCAGCATTGGGGGAATTGGTGATTCTCTGCCCATCTTGACCTCTGAGAGACACTGCCACTCTGAGAGGCTCTTTTTATACCCAATCATGTTGCCAATTGACTTAATCAGTTGCAAATTGGTCCTTCACCTGTTCCTTATATGTACATTTAAATTGTCTTGTCTCTTATTGCTACCTGTCCCAACTTTTTTGGAATGTGTAGCTCTCATGAAATCAAAATGTCTCACTTTCAACATGTGATATGTTTGTACAGCACCTTGTAAATGTGTTAGCATTTAGCCTAGCCCTATTCATTCCTATAGCTCCAAAACAGGGATAAATTTAGAAGCCACCAAACACTTCCATGTTTTCCCTATTTAAAGACTGTTACATGAGTAGTTACACGAGTAAGTATGGTGGTACAAAACAAAACTTTTGTTTGGAGCCATAGGAATGAATGGGGCTAGGCCAAATGCTAACACATTCACAAGGTACCGTACAAAGATGAAGTGCACACATTGAAAAAAGATAGGTATTTATTAGCCTAATTCATCTAAGTTGAGGTAAGAACATAGTAAAGTATTGAAAAACGATGGTGTTTTCCTTTAAAGCGTTATCATATTGCTGCTATTTAGCAAGTAATTGCATTTTGGAGGTTCCCTCAATATTGTGCAGCCATTCAAACCACCTGCATAATCAAAATGTGACATCAACTAACATTTCCTCATCTTCCTGAAATTTTACAATAAGTAGAAAAACAAATAATTCAAAATTTTAAACCTCAGCAAATGGGTTTGGCTTCTATTATTTCTCTCCCTACTAAATCTTTAGCTCAATTTTAACACATTTAGCAGAAATGTTATCACGCACACTATCAGATTCAGATCAACACATGATCTGTTCGTGAAGTGTCGATCTGACACTTACAGCAATTATAAACTACATTTGCATATGATATAGCAACGTGCAAACCCCGCTACTGTGCACTTTTTGTTTTATCACTGCTGTGTTCTTCTTTCTGCATTTTTAACATGCAGCCACTTCCCATTTGTGAAAACTTATTTTAGAAAAAAGTGACAAAATAGAGGAAACCAATGTATTTTACTTTGCTGTGCAGATCTTTGCAATACTGTGCAAAATGCATATTATTTATGTTGTATAATCCTCTGATGATATTAAATAGTTTTGTATGCATTTTTGAGTTGCAGTGTTGTTTCAGGTTTTCATGATCTGATTTCATATTTCCAGTAATTTTATAATTTTATTCCTTATTTAAGGCCCAAAAAAGTGGTCTGGAGAATCACTTTTACTCCATCAAAAGTGACTGCAGTGTCTGGAGTATGTGCGCTCATTCCATGTTGCCTACCTTTACTTATCCAAACAGAGCAAACCTCATTATAGACTGTAAAAAATATGGGCGTAGTGTCTGTGACGTCACCCGTAGGTTTCTGAAAAGCATTTTTAAAGCCAATCTGCTTCCAAGTCCAATTGCCATAAGGAAATAGCAAAATAAATAAATCACTCCAATATACTCCCGTATTATGATGCAAAAGTACCCCCAAAAACCCTGATCCTAAATTTTAACACGCCGAACACATATATTTTTAAATTACGAACCACACACCATCGCCATCTTGGCAGTGCATCATTGTGCATCACTCGCAGATAACCGGAAATTATAAAGAGGTGGAAACCAAATCTATCACATTTTACAAATAATTTCAAATTATACAGTACCCCTTGGAAAAAGTAAAAAAAGCTCTAAAAACATGTAATATTTTAGTACTTTTTAAAAAACTTTTTTCTCACTTATGTCACTCAAGCCACACCGCCACTTTTTGTTCCAGGCTGTAAACATATGTATTTCTGCTGTAAAGTTGGGCATTTAAACATGGGGGTCCTATGGAATTTACTCCATTTTCGAGCTGTCTCTAGCAGCCAGTCAATGAATTGCATTTTAAGTCACTTCCATGTTGGCTTCATGATAGCGACCGGAAGGTTAACACTTGTTAGAAACATGATGTGGTATGAGTGTATAAAAAGAGCAATATGAAACTGAAATATTCCACTGTGATGAAATAAAAAATAAAAGTAGAAAGAGGGGATCAAAAGATTTTAAAACAAAATGGATTAAGTTGCTTGAACCTGAAATATTCAAATAACTGCAGCTTCATTATGAAAGCAGTAAATGCATTGATAAAAAGAATTTGTTTTTTGGATCTCGGTCACATCAAAACACATACAGTATAGCCATATTTAGGCAAAAAATGTAAAGACATTAAAGAAGGGGTGGGGCAGTGATGTGTGTCAAACGTTAAATGAAAAATAAACAGTGAATATAGAGATTTGTATTTTTATTTAAGTGCACATCGGCACAAATTCATTTGAAGAAACATCAAACAATTAAGAATATTTTAAAAATTATAAAATAATCGGTTCTGCTGCTGTTCCACTTCTACAAATGTTGCAATGTGTACTTTTTATGAAGACAGCTTAACAAGGAAGTGACACATCAGAGGAAGTGTGAATGCTCAACAAGAGATCTGCAAGTTCTTATTATTGAAGTTTCTCAGAGCAGTCTGAAGAAGTTCACACGAGGATAAGGTAAGACTCAGATTTTAATGCTATCCATACAATTAAATTCTAGTATATAAGTTTTGTTTAAAACGTCCTCTGAACTTTATTCTGTGCAGATCTCTGGAACACAAATAAAAAATGCATATCATCTCAAGTATAATCCTCTTTATGATGATATTAAATATTTTGTGTCAAGGTACGTATTCTTAGAATAATATTTTAATACGTTTCAGATTAACTTGACATTTTTGTATTAAATGTATGTGAGAATAAATAATACTGAACTATAAATAACCACACATTATTATTCAAGGTGCAGAAATCAATGACTGGGGCATCAGCTTAACTCCAGCAGAAGTGACTGCAGTGCCAGGATTATGTGTTGTCATTTCATGTACCTTCACTAATCCAAATAAAGCAAAGCCTGAGAACCTGCAGTTGTATCAGTGTAAAGAAACAAACCAATGCAATGAAGTAACAGAGAAAACAAAAGTTATAAAGTGTGATCTAGACAAAAACAAAAACAAATGCAACATCAATATAAACAATATCAGAGCAGAAAATGAAGGAGAATATACGTTCAGAGTGGAGGGAGCTAAGTCATACACATACAACCCTGGATTTCAAATAATCATTCAAGGTAATGTTGCTAATGTTTGTTAATGTTATAAGCTTATAAAATATTCTTGTCTTTTAATTCCTGCAATTCTGTCAGCAATGATAAACTCATTTTGCCCAAGATTTTATAATGTCAGCTGTACATAATGTCGTTTCCTAAATAAAGAAGTTTACTTACTGCTAAGTGCACTAAGTGAATTTGTTCCTCAATTCAAGTTAAATTAGCTGATTCTGTCAGTAAATGAGTTAATAACGTTTAGATCTCTTGTCTATATGTCTGTTTGATTAATGGCTTACCTCTCCTTCTCTTTGCAGATAAGCCTGTAATAAGCAACCATTCTATTATAGAAGGCAAGCAGGCAAATCTGAGCTGTTCAGCTCCTGCTCCATGCCCTAAAACTCCACCTGATATCTCATGGTGGATCAAGCAAAATGAAAAAAGCATCAAATTGAAAAATTTCACATTTACACACTCCCAAAGCCTTTACGTCTCCACTTTGACCATCATGCCAACTGCTGAATTACACAAAGCAACTATTGAATGTGAAGCGACATATGGAAACACAAACATGAGTAGGACCATAAAAGTGATATGTAAGTTTCCCAGTCTACATTTTTATTTAAACTACTAGAAAAGGCATGATTAAATATACATATCTATCTATAGATGTGCTTATACAGACTGTTAAATGCTGTGCAGATGTGTCATATCCATTTATACAGCACTTACATGAAACATGTTGTCTTGAACTATCACATAACAAAACATATGACTGTAGGTTATAAATGCGAAGAGCTCTATATGTACTTTACAAAATACCATCAATATCCAAATATGTATCTCATCTTAACCCATATACAGTAAATGAATTTACAACAAATTCGACAGCCAGCACAAATGATGTGAATCAGACCGTGAATCCTACAGAGTCACAGAATACTACTGAAAATAAAACAGGTAATGATCACTGCATCTAACATCCTAAGCAAATTAACATGTTATCTTTATTGATCGAGTCAGACAAATTCCTGGATCAACATTTCTGGGGTTGAGAATTAAAACATTCTTAGGCCCTGTCCACATGTACACAGGTATTTTACACGTACCTTTCAACACGCAAACGCCGTATCAGGTGACTAAAACCAAACTTTTATAAAAACTCCTGCCAGGGTAAAGATTTAAAAACTCCGGCTGCAGTGTTGTCATGTAAAACCAGACTTTTTGGCCTGTGACATAGTGATAAGAAACTCTGCAATGGCTTCTGATTGGCCAACATGGCTTAACTGTTAAAGATAGATCGCCATTTATATGTTTGGCGTACCATTGACAACACTTCATATCAAGTTTTTGTGTGTTTATGAGCATGGGAAAACGTAGTTTATAAAAATACCCGTGTATGTGTGGACTAGGCCTTATTGACCTATGATTTATGATTTTTGGCGGAAATATTTTTAAAGTGTTGTTTTTGGTTTTCTGGTTACTATGGGACGGGTTGGTGACAGAGGTGTATCTTTCAAAACCCTACAAGCTTCAAACTAACCAAAAAGTGTTAAATAAATAACTCCACTTAACTTCTGTCATTTATTGTAGGTGTCCTGAGGACATTTGGAGATCTAAACTGCACCTGACCTGTTTTCTTGTAAATTAGCATTTTTAATCAGACTCTTAATAGATTCTGTTAACAAACCAGTATTTCTAATGCTGGATTCACACCAAATGCGGTAGAGGCGGCAAAAACACACTATTGGCATGTAGTTGGACGCTTTTGAGTTTACTCGCTTCATTTGCGCGTGAAATTCTAGTCATTTGAGGCATTCACACGGAAATTTGCGTCATGGGAGTGGATTCTGCGACTCGCTCGCTTCATGTAACAACTAGAGCAAGCTCCTGATTGATTAACGCGGAGCGATTTTCCACCAAAGTTCAGATTTTTCAACTTGCGTGTTTCTCCAGGAACGTACTTTGCGTCTACCTCGCCACGCCAAACACTTCATTCGCGCCGCGAGACCTCCAGATGCATGTACAGTAAACGCGTCTTTACATTGACTTAACATTGAAATCACTCACGCTTGACGCCTCTACCGCGGCTGGTGTGAACGCAACATAAGGCCTGGAAGCTAAAGTATTTAACAAATGTATAATATGTGATGAGAGCATTTGGTTAATATCAGTGGGTCTCATACACTAATAACTGCGTACATTTTTCATATTTATACGTAGACTTGAACTTCTCACAAAAACTTTTAGCCTAGTACACAACACGTGCATATGCACATTCATTTATTCTTATACTTGTTTTTACGTTAGTGAATTTGGAGTGTTCTACATGAGCGCCGCGTGCACAAGGTTGGTAATTTGCATAAAACACGCCCAAACCAGCTCCATATAAGGGCTTTCCGCAGCGCAGCGCTGGTTCACAGAAAATTTTAGAGCAGTTTGTCATAGAAACAAAAGAGCTCAAACAAAAATCCATGATCATATTTATTATCGGTAAAGTTCCGTTTTGCTTTGCATTTTTTATTTGGTAAGTTTTGCTGTCGCTGGAGGAAGCCAGTGCTGCCCACCGACCATTGGATGCGTTAACAAATATGACATTTAATTCATATGACAGAGACGTGCATCTGTATCTAAAATAAAACAGACAGATGAAGTGATCGATGTTTGGACTTCTCATTACATTTACATGACATAGGCATTAAGCAGAAACTTTCATATAGAGATTTAAAAAGTGAGGAAGGAAAGCGTGAAGATTTATCATTACGTGCATCTTCTTTATATGTGTAGAAAAAATAAGTAGGCTATAATAATGTATAATATAATGCATACAATAATAATATAGATCATGTATAATAATATAATAGAAAATATTATAAAATCAAATATAATCATGTACATTTTATATATCAACATTATTATACACATTATAATTAGTATTTGATTATAGTCTAAGTTATGGTTTTAGGTTTTCTTGAATTTAGAAGAAATTTTGATGAAAACGTTTTTGCTGAATCACGATTTGTTCCTGAAAACATCCAATAATGGATTATATTTTAGTTTACTTTTCACCTAAATCTTTTGTATGTCTTTAGAACACTAAAAATATATAGCAAACAGAGTTTTTTTTTTATCTTTTGGTCCTTTTAAAGTTTGAAGAGGTGGTCACCATCCACTCCCATAGTAACCAAAAAACCCAAAACAACACTTTTTTTTAATTCTATGTTTGAGTTTTGAGGAACAAACAAAGATCAAATGACCAGAGTGTAAGAAATTAGATTTTTTTTAACTATCCTTTTTTAAGCTGCTACCAAAAGCTGCTAAAATTGTGCTTGCATACATTTTAAATTTTTTTGCATGCATCTTGTTGTCAACTATCACATAACAAAACATATGACTGGAGGTTATAAATGCGAAGAGGATACAAAATACCCCCAGTAACCAATTTTAAAGCAAATATGTATCTCAGAAAATGAAGTCAAAACAAATGCTACATGCAGTCCAAAAGACACAGACAATCGAAATGTGAATGATACAGAGTTAAAGAATGCCACTAGAAATAATCCATGTAATGATCACTAAACCTAACATCCTAAGAAAATTAACATGTAATCTTTATCGATCAAGCCAGACATATTCCTAGATCATTTTTTTATTCACCAAGCAGACTTTAGGGGGAGCTTTAGGACTGGGGTTTATGATTAAAAACATTCTTAGGGCCTGTCCACATGTACACGGGTATTTTAAACGTACCTTTTTTATGTGGTTTGGCCGTTTGTTCACATGCAAACGAAGTATCAGATGACTAAAACCAAACTATTATAAAAACTCCTGCCAGGTTAAAGGTTTTAAGAAACTCTGTTGCAGCGTTATCATGTAGCCAGTAAAACCGCATTTTTTTGGCCTGTGACGTGCTGAGGGGAAACTCTGAAATGACTTTTGATGGCCAACATGGCTTAATGGTTAAAGAAATATCGCCACCTGCTGGTTTTGGCATGCTCTTGACAGTGCTTCATATTAGGTTTTTACATGTCCATGTGGACGTGCAGACTTTTTGTAACGGAGGAGTGAAAATACCTGTGTACATGTGGACTAGGCCTTATTGACCTATGATTTTTGGGGTAGTAACTGTTAAGGCTGTATTGGGGAATAAGCTTAGCATGTTTGTTTAAAGTAATGCTAAATAAATTTTTGACAAACACTGAAGTATATGTGTATTCAACTACAGGTGTAAGTAATTTAGAAGATTTTTTTCAAAGTCTGGGGCTGTCAAGAGTACACACGTTTTTGGTGGGAATCGCAATTTCAGCAGCCTTCTTCTCTGTGGTGTTGTGTTGTTGGGTGTCTTGCAACAGGTGACATATTAACTTTATTACCGTCACAAAAAAAGTACCAAAATCCATCAAAATGCATTTGTTCAATGTTTTACACATTTGACATAGTTTGCTTTGATTTTTTTTCTTTTCCACAGATCCAAAAAACCTGAAGTTCTTGCCGTACCACCAGACTCTGCAGTTTATTTGGAGGCAGGTTTAGGACATTTAACTGATTGTTTTTTTATTTATTTTTTTAATAAAAAGTGGCTTGTATTTTTCACTGTGTTAATGTATTTCGTAAAACAAGCTACTTGGTCAGCACATGAGGACATTCATGTTTTTTATTTGTTTTCCTATAACGTGTTCTCTTTGATTTAGGAGGTGCAAACGAACATAGATTCAGCTGTGAACGGTGAACAGACCAATGAAGAGACGCCTCTTCAAAACCAATTTGATGTAGAGATGTCAAGCACACAGGTGGAGATGACAGGTCCAGCAGAGGACAGTGAAGCAGGTGGGGTAAATGTTGATTATGCCGCAATCGATTACTCGCTTCTGAAGAAGAAACCTGATGAGGAAGAGGAGGAGACGGCCAACACAGACTATGCAGAGATCAAAAGGGACATGAATGGAAGAAAAGTCCCCAAGAATCAAGATGATCAAGTTGAAATATCTAATGAAGGATCCGAAAACCAAAAACAGAATGAGGGCGAGGAGGGGCTTTATTCAAATTCTCAGGAATTGGAAATTTTGGCATAAGGAAGTATGCAGTTGTTTGCAATGCGTTTTATGAACTTTAAAAAGCATTTCACATTTATTTTTGACAAAAGGTTTGAAATGTATTAGATGTGCATTTACTGGATATGTTTAAGGAAGGGTTCACCCCAAAAAACATTATTTTGACATTATTTATTCACTCTCATGTCATTTAAACCCTCATTTCTTCTCTTTGTTCTTACAAACCCAAAGATTTTTAAAGTGTTAAACCAAAAAGTGTTAAATAAATAACTCCACTTGATATCGGTCATAAATAGTTTTGAAGTATTTGATGTTGTATAATAAGTGACAAGAGCATTTGATTAATATTATTATCTTATTTTTTGACGGAGGTGGCATTTAGTGGCTTTTGCATCTGAGCTCCTCATTAACGTCTCTATTTTATTGTTGTATCACTGTTGTTCGTTACACATTATTTAAAATTAAAGGCGGAGTCCATGATGTTTGAAAGCCAATGTTGATATTTGAAATCACCTAAACAAACACGCCCCTACCCCAATAGAATCTGGACCTTCTGTTGATAGACCCGCCCCACACATACGCAAACTGGCATTTGATTTGATTTGATTGGCTATAAGTGTGTTTTGGTAGTCGGCCCGTCTCCTTCTCCAAACCGTTTTTCAAACATCGTGGACTCCGCCTTTAAACATCCTGCCTAAACAATGCTATAGGCATAGAGAATGTGAAATGTGACACAGGTCAAGACTTTCATTATATTATATTTTAGTTTGCTTTTCACCTAAACCTTTTGTATGTCCTAAGGACACTTAAAATGCATGGCGAGTTATTTTTTAACACTTTTGGGTCATTTTAAAGTTTGAAGGTCACCATCCACTCCCATAGTAATGAGAAAATCCAAAACAACACTTTAAAAAAAAAATTCTGTCTGAGTTCTGAGGAACAAAGAAGGATAAAATGACATGAAGGTGAGAAATAATGAGAAAGCTTTAATTTTTGGGGAACGGTCAATTTTTTAGGCTGTATTGCTATCATTAAAACTTTTTTTGCATGCATCTTGTTATCTTGTGTTTGACTGTTTTTACTACTTGGAAATGTTTTTTAAAAATGCATAATTTTCCAGTTTAATAAAATGTTTAAAGTTTAAGTTAAAATTATTCTTTGCAGTCAACATGAATGACATACTGTTGTAATGTATAAAATAATAATTTGTTTTGTTGTAGCTGTTTGTTGTATTTAGCACAAATTATCTTACTTAGTTCTTTTTCTTTTGTCATGTAATTATGTTTTATTAATTTATTAGGCCCAAAAAGGCCCATAAATTTAGTTTGCTCCAATAAAACCGATTCTTATCTAAAGCCCTTTTGGGATTGAGTCAATCTCACCTTTACATGCACTATTGGGGAATTTATTGACATATTATTTTCCACATTGGAAAAGTCAAGTGTTATTCTTTTCCGCCATTTCCGGGTGATGGGAGAAAACATTGACTTTTACACTACACAGTCTCTACACTACGTAGTCACGTAATTTTTTTATTCTTTTCATGTCACAAATTTCCACATTTTTTGTATCACGAATTTCTGTTTATGTGTCATTGTCACGTATTTACTCAACTGCTTTTTCTTATTTTAAAACCCTTGTGGATTTGGTTTAGGTATAGATTTGGTGTTTGCGTTAGGATGTCACTTTAAGTATTGGTTTATACAATTTTTTCTGATTTTTTTCTGATTTTCAACCATTGTCACCTGGCATTAGGGTTAGAGTTGGCTTTGGGTAAGGATGTCTTTTTATGTAAATCTAACCCTAAACCGGAGCGACAATGGTAAAAAAATAGCAAATTGAGTAACCAATAAGTGACAATGAGACATCAACAGAAATTTGTGATATTATCACGAAAAAATTTGAAAATTTGTGACAGTATCACGAAAAAGAATAAAAAATGACGTGACTATAGGTACATAATTTCGTGAGCAATAAAATCACAGATTTGTGCATATATGTTGCTGTTTTACCAAACACCAAGGACAACAAAAATGTTGTTAATTATTTACAACATTTAATAATCTCAGTTCATGTTAAAGGCGGAGTGCGTGATTTTTGAAAAACACTGGAAAAGGGAGTCGGGCCGACTACCAAACACACTTGTAGCCAATCAGCAGTAAGGGGCGTGTCTACAAACCAACATCGTTGCCTGGGTTGCATATGTGTGGGGCGGGTCTATCAAAAGAAGGTCCAGATTCTATTGGGGTAGGGGTGTGTTTATTTAGGTGATTTCAAGTGTCAACATTGGCATTAGAGATTCTGCACCCTGCCTTTATTTTTAGCATTTACGAATACATTTTTTAAATCAAAAGTTGTAACTATTAACATGAGTTAATACAAAATAAAGTACAATTTTATTGGCTTTAAGCAGGGCTGCTTTTAACACCCCAGGCGAAACCCCTTTTGGCAAGATTATAAAATTTTACATGTAATATTACATAAAAAACACAAATCATGTATAAATCATGTGATCACATAACACTCAAATCTTAAATGCATTAAATTCAACAAAGCGGTTAAATATAAAAAAATACCATTTATAAAGTTTTATAAGATTTTTTTTTTTTAAACTGAAAATGCAAACTTTACATATAATTAATCATCAGGCATTAACTGATAGCCCTCTTATCCAATGACATACAGTATAGGCATCAGATTGACAGTACTCCAGCTTAATGATGCCTGGGGGACAGTGGGGGCAGAAATCACATTTTAGGGTGGCTGTTCCCACATTGTGCCACCCGTTGGACCAGGGGTAGGCAAAAAATTTTGACTGAAGGGCAACATCAGGTTTGAAATACTTTTGATGAGCCAAGACAAATTTAGCTTTATATATAAACACTCTTATTTCATATCCATTGTGAGCCATATTTACAGTTATAGTATCATCGTGAGGAAAATTAACCATGGCTTTATTTTGCTTAACTAATGCTTAAGTATTTAGAGGTGATGTGTGGCAACTGTTGGGAAATCAGGGCACATGCTCTCCTTCTGGCCCTGCCTGCTTTCTCCAACTCATTGGTCCACCAAAGGAAAGACACCTTCAAGGCACTTGTATGGGCAGCAGCATCTCTATCTGGGGGAGTTTCTGCCAATCCTGGTCCCCTGGTGGCCCCTATGGTGGGCGCTACTGTGGCCATAGGCTTAGATCTTGCTTTGTCTGGATGATGATTCTCTTCAGCGACTGGCAAGGCAGCGAGGTCTCGACCCATCCAGGCTGAAGGCTCTGAGGACTTTCTGTTGAGCAAATAACTCACTAGACTTTATGTAGACTAACGTAGACTTTTTATAGTAAACTAACGTTTGTGGCATTTGTTTTATGTGCATAAATGCCTTAAGTTGATTTACTATAATTGTAAACATGCACATTATATAAGGTAGTACTCTAAGTGTACTGCCCTTATGCAACAAAAATATATTTCTCAATATATTAGATGACAATATATTTAATGTGTCTCCATATATTGTGAAATTTACATAGTAATATATATCATGATATATTATATAAGAATATATTATATATATGTAAGTGATATATTGCAATATATTATACAATACTGCAATTATTGCCGTTTTCATATACTGAGTAAATACATCTCATTATACTATTTAATATATCCCATAATATATTTTAAATATATGAAGTAATATATTGATACATACATTCTAAATGTATGTAATATATTGAAGTAAATATTGGCAATATAGTAATATGTTGATACATATATTTTAAATGTATGATACATATATTCTAAATGTATGTAATAGATTGCAGTATATATTGGCAATATATGGAGTAATATGTTGATACATATATTCTAAATTTATGTAATATATTGATACATATATTCTATATGCATGTAATATATTGCAGTATATATTGGCAATATATAGAGTGATATGTTGATAAATATATTCTAAATGTATGTAATATATTGCAGTATATATTGGCAATATATGGAGTAATATGTTGATAAATATTCTAAATGTATGTAATATATTGCAGTACATATTGGAAATATATGGAGTAATATGTTGAAACATATATTCTATATGCATGTAATGTATTGCAGTATATATTGGCAATATATGGAGTAATATGTTGATAAATATATTCTAAATATATGTAATATATTGATACATATATTCTATATGTATGTAATATATTGCAGTATATATTGGCAATATATAGAGTGATATGTTGATAAATATATTCTAAATGTATGTAATATATTGCAGTATATATTGGCAATATATGGAGTAATATGTTGATAAATATATTCTAAATGTATGTAATATATTGCAGTATATATTGGAAATATATGGAGTAATATGTTGAAACATATATTCTATATGCATGTAATATATTGCAGTATATATTGGCAATATATGGAGTAATATGTTGATACATATATTCTAAATGTATGTAATATATTGATACATATATTCTATATGCATGTAATATATTGCAGTATATATTGGCAATATATAGAGTGATATGTTGATAAATATATTCTAAATGTATGTAATATATTGCAGTATATATTGGCAATATATGGAGTAATATGTTGATACATATATTCTATTTGCATGTAATATATTGCAGTATATATTGGCAATATATGGAGTAATATGTTGATAAATATATTCTAAATGTATGTAATAGATTGCAGTATATATTGGCAATATATGGAGTAATATGTTGATACATATATTCTAAATGTATGTAATATATTGATACATATATTTTAAATGTATGTAATATATTGCAGAATATATTGGCAATATATGGAGTAATATGTTGATAAATATATTCTAAATGTATGTAATATATTGCAGTATATATTGGCAATATATAGTGTAATATGTTGATAAATATATTCTAAATGTATGTAATAGATTGCAGTATATATTGGCAATATATGGAGTAATATGTTGATACATATATTCTAAATGTATGTAATATATTGATACATATATTTTAAATGTATGTAATATATTGCAGAATATATTGGCAATATATGGAGTAATATGTTGATAAATATATTCTAAATGTATGTAATATATTGCAGTATATATTGGCAATATATGGAGTAATATGTTGATAAATATATTCTAAATTTATGTAATATATTGATACATATATTCTAAATGTATGTAATATATTGCAGTATATATTGGCAATATATGGAGTAATATGTTGATAAATATATTCTAAATGTATGTAATATATTGCAGTATATATTGGCAATATATGGAGTAATATGTTGATAAATATATTCTAAATGTATGTAATATATTGCAGTATATATTGGCAATATATGGAGTAATATGTTGATACATATATTTTAAATGTATGCAATATATTGCAGTATATTGTAAAATACATGAGTAATATGTTGATATATATATTCTATATATATGTAATTTATTGGAGTATATTGATAAATATAAATAATTGTCGCTTTTAATATATTGCACGTGAATATAATATATGTGTTTATATATATCTAAAAAATATGTAAATATTATATTTATAAATATCCGCCATATTGTATTCCGATTGATACGCAAAAATGTATTAACAATATATGTACAGATATAGTGGCACATGTATGTTTACTATATGGTAGAATATATTTTAAATAACATGTAAAATTATATAGAAATATATACATAAAAATATGTACACACATTTATACCACATATTAACACAGACTAATGGATAATCTATCAAAAGCCACCTTTATTTTCTTTTAATCAGGCACACATACTAAAACCAATTTGAGGTAGAGAGCTAAACAGACCTATTACAACCACAAGAGGTTTTGCACATGGTCAGACAATGTGATTTGCTTTACATTACATAAATGTCTTGCATTACATTTACATAAATTACATGTTACAAGAGTGACATTAAACAGAAAATATACAAAATACAAATTAAAGCAATTTAAATTACCAATGTCTATTTATTTAAAACTTTCAGCAGTGCCGTTAAACAGTTAAAAATACAATATAAACAAAATGCACAGACAAAAATAGATAAATAAATAATAAACAAACTTTCAAGGAGCTTTGGCAACGTGGAAAAGCAAAGAAATAAATTGCCAAAAGAACAGGCCTTTATCCTGGTTAGGAGTCCATCTTGGCTCTTCACTGATTTAAAAGACTTATATACCCATGCTTTTGCACTTCACCTGGTGTCTTAGCTCGCATATTCTACTGTTGATGGATTTTCTAACATCAGCTTTGGCCGTGGAAACTGGTTTTAAACAGCATCTGTGGAACAAAACAACAATGATTACTCTCTCCCTTCTCATTTCTTCCCCTCTGGTTTACAAAAAATCTCTCCTGGAAGAGATGCAATCAAAACTGGAAAGCACCACCTCTGAAAACTATTTACCTTGTAAAGCTTGAAGTTTCCCTGGGTTGAGAGCATGCCAACGATCAGTCTCCTTCTAGAGTTTTACTGGTGGTTAGCAAACAACTTTTAGGTGCAGTACCGCCACCTACTGATTAGGAGTATGAGTTAGGACTATAGGTCAGGACCTTTCAGCCTCCTTGTTGCTAGTGTCTCTTATGTGTCCTGTCCTCTCCTCACGCCTGAATCTCAGCTTCCTACTCAAGCATTATGCTCCATCGCCTTTGGCACGCATTCTGGTTGAAGACGGTGCTGAGTAGAGTACTGACAAACGTAGAAAATGAAAGGAAGGTCTTTGCGGTTTCAATAAAACTGTTATTTGCGTAATGCAGATTTTTGTCTTCAATATTTTCTTTAGGCTATATCCCATGCATATGCATGCATATGGTGCAGTTGTTTATTTGGAAAGTATAAATTGTTAAATCATACATACATACATACATACATACATACATACATTCATACATACATACATACATAGCACATCCATATATTCATGGGCATTGCTAGACATAAAGCACTACTGGGGCACAGGCCCCCCATTTTTTTTTTGCGGACTTTTTTTGAAAGTCTGCTGTGTGCAAGAAGTGTGCAACACTTCTATACAATGTCCTTTGCTTAACCCACTATTCTACAGTTCAACAATTACTGCAAAATTTACATCTTCATTATACCTAACATTTTTACACAATTCTTGAAACTATGCCTCATATTCTCAAAACAGTAAAGACAATTCCATAAAGTCTCACACAATACTCCAAACATCATATTTTCAGGTCAAAATGAAGCTCTACACTCAAAACCATTCACTTTTACTGAAAAACCAGACTTTTCCCTCAGACAACACACACAAGCTTTTAAACACACACACACTACAACATAGTATTGCAATAAATTCAAAACAATATATCCAAAACTGGTAAGTTGCTTGTGGTTCTCTCCCTCAAAAACCTTTTCACATGACCAAAAAGACACAATCAATGTATGCATTTGCTAATAAAATGTTTTATTCATTCATGTGCTATACACAGCACAACTGTAATGTTTTTTATTATTTCGCCTCAATATCCAGTCTCAGTTTCGGGTCAGGCCAGAGAATCTCATCCACATCACAGACTATATTGGTCCTAGCCAAACATCAAGGGTAAAATCCTTTTGCCTGATCCACCCCTTGCATTCATCTACTGATATGTTGATCTGTATGGAAGGCAATTTGATGCATTTCTTTATTCCAGTAGCATAGTCCAACAGTGTACGCACACTAAAGTTACTGTACAGAACAATCTTACTGTAAGTACATCTATCTGTTTTCTTCCCTGAAGGCTCTGAAGATGGAGGCAACAGTGTAGCGACTCAAATTAGGCTTTACTCGTTTCTCAGCCTCCCTCATAGTCATGGACCAGGACATGGTCAACTAAAGTGGCTTGAATTTCATCTGAGACTGCTTGTCACCTTGCCCTTCTTCTCCCTCCTCCTCTTTCACCACGTCCTCCTCCTCTTCCTCCTCCTTCACCATGTCCTCTTCCTCCTCCTTCACCATGTCCTCCTCCTTTCCCTCCTCCTCTCCCTCATCCTATTCATCTCCCTCCTCCTCCTCCTCGACCTATTTCTTCATCATGTCCCCTCCCTCCTCCTTTACCATGTCCTCTTCCTCCTCCTTCACCACGTCCTCCTTCTTTCCCTACTCTTCTGCCTCCTCTTCTTCCTCTCCCTCCTCCTCTTCCTCCTCTTCAACCTATTTCTTCCTCATGTCCTCTCCCTCCTCCTTCACCATGTCCTCCTTATTTCCCTCCTCTTCTGCCTCCTGCTCCTCGACCTATTTCTTCATCATGTCCTCTCCCTCCTCCTTCACCATGTCCTCTTTCTCCTCCTTCACCACGTCCTTTCCATCCTCCTCTTTCTCCTCCTCAACCTATTCCTTCATTTCTCTGTGGATCTATTGTTCCAAAGCTCAGTGAACTGATTCAGGCCCTTTTATCTATTGAAGGATCTTGATGTGTGTTAAATTTTGACTCTTAGTGTTTTCACCTTGGTAATTGTTTGCTAATTGAGCCTAAGCTGTGCTGACTTAAGTGAACCATATTGAATGCTAGTGCTTTCCATATGACCAGATGGTGTAAGCACTGAGAAATGTAAGGATTTGTGTGTAGAGTTTTGAAGTAACAGTTCACCAAAACTGACTCATGTGTTAACCCAGGTTATTTAATATTCCATAGTGTATTTAAAGTGCTTTATTTTCACACACAAATTTTGTACTTAATATACTAAAAATTCATCCTTAGTACTTCTTAAGATGTTCTTAAGATCATCTAAGTGTACTTCACTGTGTTATTTTGAGACACTAATGAACTAAATATGAACTAACATGTGCTAAAAATGTATTTAAAAATTTAAATTTTTGTATAAAAGTTGTGTTCAAGTTTAATACAAGTGTTAACTAAATACATTTTTTAATACAGAGATAGTATTTTAAGTAAGCAATAAGGTACGAGAGGCTGTGCTGTATCGTGAATAAGTAACGGCTGAAGGGCGTTGTTAGGCACGACGCGAAGCGGAGTTATTCACAATACAGCACTTGCCTCGAGTACCTTATTGCTTTTATAAAACGGTTACCACACAATATTAAAGTAAAACAAATATTAGTGCAACTTTCATGAAGTTTAATCAATAAAAGCATTCCTTCCGCTAGAAAAAATAGTCCCTGACTGCGAACAACAACATGAAAGCTCAAATAAAAACAACAAACTGTCTTTGTCTCATTATATGTTTATGTGTTGCTAAGGGTGTTGCTAAGGGCGCAGTGATATTAAATAGAACCGTTGGGTGAAGCGGTCATAGCAGTGTTTTATCGTGAATAAAGCACACCTATTGACCAATCAGAATCAAGGATTGGAACTAACCGTTTTATAAAAGTGCATTTTAGTTCATATTCATGATGCCTCAAAATAGCACAGTGAAGACAAGTCTGCAGAATTGCATTGTTGCTGAGACAGATGTAAGATGTTCTTAAGATTATTAGTTATTAGATTTTCGTTAGATAATAATATTCAAAGATTTTAACATTAATTAACATTAATTCTGCATATAAAAAAACTGCATTTTTAAACTAAAACACAGCAAAAAAGTGACACCTGAAAATGTGTTCTACACAGAGGTGGAAAGTAACGAATTACATTTACTCACGTTACTGTAATTGAGTAGTTTTTTTGTGTATTTTTACTTTTTTGAGTAGTTTTTAAAATCTGTACTTTTACTTTTACTTAAGTATGTTTTATTTAAAGTATTGTACTTCGCTACATTTTAAATCATATCCGTTACTGAGTAAAAAATATTTTAAAAAGCAAGGTGATAAAGACGCGCAACGGATGTAAATAGGCAGCGGGGGAACGCGCAAAAAGAACCATGGAGACGGACGAGACAGGCGCGCGCTAATGCAGACCCGCCTCAGTTCAAATCTTATGAAAGAAACCCCTGGTCATATTTAAACAACCGCTTTCCACTGACGCGAAGCGAGTGTTTCATTGCTATGAAAGGTAGGATTCATGCTCTTAAGTACGAAATTGCACGACGCGTTTTTAATACCATGTGCATTATCTTCCGAGGTCTAGCAGCTTCGCGTCAAGTCAAACACAACTTCAAAACGTCCTCGAGAATGCGCAGGTCATTACACATTGCAGAGAGAGAGAGAGAGAGAGAGAGAGAGAGAGAGAGAGAGAGAGAGAGAGAGAGAGAGAAGGATAAAGGTCATCAGGTACCCAGGTCAGGGAAGTAAGAAGGTAATAAACGTGTCAAATGTAGACATGGCACTCATCTCATTATATGCTCATTTAAACTATATATATAGTTTAATAAAATAATGTATGTTACCAGCAATACATCAATTACAACCTTACTATAGTGATTGTATTTACAAGCTGCTGACCACCTTCAAAACTGCATAACTCACATGTAAAAATCATTAAACAATTCCATAAATGTTTCTTACTTTAAAAAAGCTTTTTATTTTATTAACTTTTTGTTATTGCACTTTCATTGTAAAAACAACTAGTTTGAGATGTATATTCCCTTGTCGTTTTTGAACTATACTAGAATCCTCCACCTCTTCCCGCTGTAAAAAAGTAACTTTTACTCTGAGTAAAGTTAAAATGACTTACTTTTTACTTTTACTTGAGTAGATTTTTAGACAAGTAACTTTACTTTTACTTAAGTAAAATATTATTAAAGTAACTTTACTTTTACTTGAGTACAATATTTTATTACTTTTTCCACCTCTGGTTCTACAACTAATCAAGACAAGAGGTTTTCCTGAGATTTTTCCTCTAATGTTTCAGACCTGACCGGGTGAGGATGTAGTTTGTCTTACCTCCTTTAAACTCATCATCTCTCTTGTCTGCTTCGCTTTCCCTGCTTTGCACAAAACATGTTCATCAAAAAAGCCAATAATTATCGAGTCAAAATAAGATTAACATTATTATTTAGAAACTTTCTTTAGTCTGGTCATGTTTTCATAAGCTAAGTCACTCGCGTGGCGTCACCTTTTGAATGCGGTTGTGCGCAGATGAACGCAAAGACGTGCATGGTCATGGATACGTTTGTGCACGAGTCAATGCGACTGCTTCGTCGCTTTTGCAAGCGTAAATTGTGTACATTGCATATACATCCGTTTTTGCCGCGATTATCTTTGTATAGGAATACACTAGTTAACTGCTCAAATTTAAACTTGAGATTTACACCGGGACACAAAAGATTTACACTGGGGCATGTGCCCCAGTAAAAGGGATCTAGCGACGCCCCTACATATATTGCAGTATATTAAATCATATAAAGACAAACTATTACATGGAAAAACATAGTGCCCTTTTTGGTCTTGGTTACAATATATTTTGTATCAATATATACATGTATGGTCTATTCATATACTGCAATATAATGGAAAATATACATATTAAATCCTATATATGGGAATATACGACCTAATATATTACATGATATTTTCTATGCATATATTACAATATATTGGGAAATATAAATATTAAATCCCATATATGGGAATATATTGCCTAATATATTACATGATATTTTCCAATATACTGCAGTATATTTTTGTTGCATAAGGGTGTACAGCTATTTTGTAGCAATTAAAGATCAGTCCTCCTACAATGACTGGAGTAATTGCCTCCCTGTTTTAGGTTGAATGGAGAATTGCCTCAACCTAAAACATAAATGGATCCTCTTATTTTCAATGTGTTTTGGAGAAACCTCTAACTGTAAGACATAATAAATATAATAATGATAAACATGAATTGTGATCAGCATTATAATAGATTTGGTATTTTATAAATTGGAGTTAGATTATAATTCAACCACAGAGGTCAAAGAAATACATTTGAAATCTAATAATTATTCTTCTAGAAGCGCTTAAGGAAAACGAGCACACGAAATCCCTTCGCCAGGCCATTGGATATCTTCGTTGGGTCAATGGGTGGTACCTAACAAAATCAGTCAAAGAAACTGATTAAATGTATATTTTATTTAAACATAAGGATAGGCTACCAGTGCTAGAGTGGCAAATGAGGTGGCAAAGCTTTTTCTTAGAGTAGCAGTTGCCACCCCAGTAATGTGCCACTGTGTGTTTGAGCCCTGGCTTATTGGGGACCTTAAATACAACAGATTTTTAATGCATGATATAGGTTTAGACCAGAGTATAGCAGTAGTAATAATTTTGTAAGCTATGACATTTCTGTCATTCGGCTTTAACACATTTAACACTCAACACATGATCTGTTAGCGAAGTATCACTCTGGCACTTTATAAGCTGCATTTGCCTAGCAACTTGCAAACCCAACTGTGTGTTTTATCACTGTTGTGTTCTTCTATTTGCATTTTTTAATGTTTCTCATATGCATCCATAACAGCCCACCACCTCCCATTTGTGCAAACTCAGTTTTACAACAACACCCTAAAGGATGTGTTCATTTTTTATACTTTTTTGTGTGTTATACGTTTAACACATTATGGGTCTTTTTGTGCTGACTTTGTGTTAAAATAAAACACAAGTTGCTGGAACAACACATTTGTGTTGTTTTAAACACATCCGTTCTAAGTGTAAAGTGACAAAATAGAGGAACCATAAACATTTTTGTGCTGCAGAATGCATGGGCACCTCACTGTTATAAAGTTTCTCATAGCAGCGTGGAGACATTTGCTGAGGAATTGAGTAAGAGAGACTGTTTTTTACTGATATACACATACTAAGTAAATTGTACATTTAAAATGCATATTATTGTAAGTTGTATAATTTATTGTTGATTATAATTATGATGATATAAATGAAAAGTTGTATGTATTTTTGAGTTGCAATGTTGCTTCATGTTTCAATGATCTACATTGTTTAGTATTAAATGACTTGAATTTAATAACTTTATTCAAGGCACATAAAAGTGGGCTGGCACATCACTTTTACTCCAAATTATCCAAACAGAGTAAACCCCATTAACCTCCTAAGACCCGAGCTTTGGTTTGGCTTGCATTTTAGATTTCTTCCAGCTATTTTGGGGTTAGGAAGAAGAACCAATAAATATAATAACCAAATATTTTTCATTGTACATGAAGCAGTGTAATTTTCCACGTTTGTGTACAACAGGTTCCAGTTACACAGAATTATGTGTTATGGTGCAATCAACTTGTTAAGTCTGAATTTGAACCAATATCAAATGCCATAGGGAAATAACCAAAAAATTTCGCTAATACGTTGTATCATAATGCAAAACTACCAAAAACACCTAATCCTAATTGTTTGTCTCCATAGCAAATTTTTTTATATAATATTCAACTATGATAAAATAAAAATAGAATATAAAGAGGTGATGAAAAAGATTTTGAAACAAAAAGAATTAAGATGCTTGAACTTGATCATAACTCAAATAACTGCAGCTTTATTATGAAAGCAGTAAATGCACAGATACAAGAGAATATGATTTTAAAGTGGAAGATCTCGGTCACACAAAACACATAAAGACATATTTATGATACTTGTACAAACTGTAAAGACATTAAAGTACGGTGTAGGCGGTGGTATATTTCAATCAGTAAAAAAAATAAAAAATAGACAGCGGATATAGAGATTTCTCTTTTTCATTTAGCACACATAGACACACATTCATTTGAAGAAACATATAAAACAATAAAGAATATTGTAAATATAAAATAATAATTGGTTCTGCTGCTGTTCCACTTCTACAAATGTTGCAATGTGTGCTTTTTGTTCAAGACAGTTTAACAAGGAAGTGACAGCATAGTGAGGTGTGAATGAGATCTGCAAGTTCTTATTATTGAAGTTTCTCATAGCAGTCTGAAGAAGTTCACATGAGGATAAGGTAAGACTTTTTTAATGCTAACTTAAATTCTAGTGTATAGGTTTTGTTTAAAACGTACTCTGAACTTTATTCTGTGCAGATCTGTGGAACACAAATTAAAAATGCATATCATCTCAAGCTGTATAATCCTCTTTATGATGATATTAAATATTTTGTGTCAAGGTATGTATTTTAGAAATAATAATTTCGAATAATAATAATTTTATTAAGTTTCAGATTAACTAGACATTTTTATGTTAAATGTATGTGAGAATAAAAAAATGCTGAACTATAAATAACCACACATTATTATTCAAGGTGAAAAAAACAAGGAATGGAACATCAGCTTCACTCCAGCAGAAGTGACTGCAGTAGCAGGATTATGTGTTGTCATTCCATGTACCTTCACTAATCCAAATGAAGCAAAGCCGGAGAACCTGCAGTTGTATCAGTGTACAGACGGAACCCAATGTGCTGAAGTAACAGAGAACACAAAAGTTATGAAGTTTGAAACAGGCAAAAACAAATGCAACATCAATATAAACAATATCAAAGCAGGAGATGAAGGAGAATATGCGACCAGAGTGGAGGGAGATCCGTCACACACATACAGACCCAGATTTAAAATCATCATTCAAGGTAATGCTGCTTATGTTTGTAAATGTTATAAGCTTATAAAAATATTCTTGACTGCTGTCTTTCAGTTCCTGCTATTCTGTCAGCAAAGAAAAACTCATTTTGCACAAGATTTCATAATGTCAGCTGAGGAACTTTATTGTAGAGCACATTACGTACAGTTAAAGTTTCCTAAATAAAGAAGTTTACTTACTGCTAAGTGCACTGTTTTATTCCTCAATTCAAATTAAATGAGCTGATTCTGTTATTCTGTCAGTAAATGAGTTAATAACATTTAGATCTCTTGTCTATATGTCTGTTTGATTCACAGTTTACCTCTCTATGTACTTCTCTTTGCAGATAAGCCTGTAATAAACAATCCTCCTCTCAAAGAAGGCGAGCAGGCAAATCTGAGCTGTTCAGCTCCTGCTCCATGCCCTGAAACACCTCCTGAAATCACATGGCGGATCAATCTAAATAAAAAAAACATCAAATTGAAAGAGATCACATTTACAACCTCCCAAGGCTTTTACGTCGCAACTTTGACCTTCATGCCAACCGCTGACTTACACAATGCAACTGTTGAATGTGAAGCAAGATGTGGAAACACAATCATCAGTACCAATAAGACCATAGAAGTGAAATGTAAGTTTCCCAGTTTACATTGTAATTTAAACTACTAGAAAAGACAAGACTAAATATACATATCTATCTATAGATAGTACTTATACAGACTATTGAAGGCTGCGCAGATGTGTCATATCCATTAACACAGCACTTACATGAAACATGTTGTCTTGAACTATCACATAACTAAACATATGCCTGTAGTTTATAAATGTGAAGAGTCCTATATGTACTTTACAAAATGCCATCAATATCAAATTTTAAAGCAAATAATGTATCTCATCTTCACCCATATACAGTAAATGAATTAAAAACAAATCCGACAGCCAACACAATAGCCAAAGTCACTGCTGAACATCGAGATCAGACCATGAATCCTACAGAGTCACAGAATGCCACTGGAAATAATAAAGGTAATGATCACTAAACCTTACATCCTAAGCAAATTAACATGTAATCATTATTGATCGAGTCAGACATATTCCTGGATCAACATTTCTGGGGTTGAGAATTAAAACATTCTTAGGCCCTGTCCACATGTACACAGGTATTTTACACGTACCTTTTTGTCAACATGCAAACCCAGTATCAGGTGACCAAATCCGACCTTTACTAAAAACTCCTGCCAGATTAAAGATTTAAAAACTCTGGTAGCAGCATTGTTATGCAGCTGGTAAAACCGGACTTTTAGGCCTGTGACACAAGCTGTGTCCCAATTCAGGGGCTGTGACCTTATAAGCATGCGACCTTAAATATGAGCACTCGGTCTTTCAAGGTCGCAGCCTCAGAAATCCGCGAAGAGAACTGAAATGAGACGGTCTAACCTTCGGATGACCCATAATTGGCGTCACCTGCTGCGCCTGTTAGCAGGACATAGCGGAAACGTTTCTGACTTATTAAAATAAATATGAAATCAGAAAAATATTAAGTAAGTTTATAAAATATGACACGTTGATGTAGATTAAACTATTCAACAGTATATTAAATTTAATAAATCAACCTTAGAAATATATGCATCATAAAAATAATAATATTAACACAAAACATAACTTATAATACTAAAACAGTGACAAACTTTTTTTGATAAATACACACTTTTATTTAATGAAGGTTTTAATTGTTTATTTTATAATATCCAGCCGCCGTTGCAGGCGCGCAATGAATCTTGGGATATCCTCGGCTGTTAAGGATCCATTCGTTCTATCCTTAACAGCGCGGAGAAATGAGGACGCATTTTGAGGCTTCATTCTAAGCATCCTTCGAATTGGGACGGCCTTACCAGCCTGAAGTCGGGCTGCTGTGACGCAATTGGTCTTAAAATACGTCCTTAGAAGGTCGCAGCCCCTGAATTGGCACACAGCTAGAGTGACAAGAAACTCTGCAATGGCATTTACTTGGCCAACATGGCTTAACTGTTAAAGATAGATCGCCATCTGTTGGTTTGGCGTACTATTGACAACACCTCATATCGGGTTTTTGTGTGTTCATGAGCATGGGAAAAACTCAGTTTATAAAAATACCCATGTATGTGTGGACTAGGCCTTATTGACCTATGATTTATGATTTTTGGCGGGAATATTTTTAAAGTGTTGTTTTTGGATTTCTGGTTACTATGGGACGGGTTGGTGACAGAGGTGTATCTTCCAAAACCCTACAAGCTTCAAACTAACAAAAAGTGTTAAATAAATAACTCCACTTGACTTCTGTCATTTATTGTAGGTGTCCTGAGGACATTTGGAGAGCTAAACTGCACCTGACCTGTTTTCTTGTAAATAAGCATTTTTTAATCAGACTCAATAGATTCTGTTAACAAACCAGTATTTCTAATGCTGGATTCACACCAAATGCGGTAGAGGGGGCAAAAACACGCTATTGGCACGTAGTTGGACGCATGAACATTTTGAGTTTACCCGCTTCATTCGCGCGTGAAATTCTAGTCATTTGAGACATTCACACGGAAATTTGCATTATGGGAGTGGCTTCTGCGACTCGCTCGCTTCATTTAATCATGTCCCAACTAGAGCACGCTCCTTATTGATTAACACGGAGCGATTTTCCACCAAAGTTCAGATGTTTCAACTCGTGCGTTTCTCCGGGAACGTAATTGCGTCTACCTCGCCACGCCAAACACTTAATTCGTGCTGCGAGACCTCCAGATGCATGTACAGTAAACGTGTCTTTACATTGACTTAACATTGAAATCACTCACACTTGAAGCCTCTACCGCGGCTGGTGTGAACGCAGCATAAGGCTGGGATTAACTGGATTTGAAGATAAAGTATTTAACAAACGTATATGTGATGAGAGCATTTGGTTAATACTGTATCATTGGGTCTCATTCACTAATAACTGCGTACATTTTTCGTATTTATACGCACACTTGAACTTCTCACAAAAACTTTTCACATAATTCACAACACGCGCATACGCACGAGTTTGTTCTTATACTTGTTCTTACGCTAGTGAATTTGGAGTGTTCTACATGATCAGCCGCGTGCACGAGGTTGGAAATTTGCATAAAACAAACCCAAACCAGCTCCATATAAGGGCTTTGCACAGGGCTGGTCCAAAGAAAATTTTAGAGCAGTTTGTTATAGAAGCAAAAGAGCTCGAAAAGAAATACATGATCATATTTATTATTGGTAGAGTCACGTTTTGCTTTGCATTTTTTATTTTGGAAAGTTTTGCTGTCGCTGGAGGAAGCCAGTGCTGTCCATCAACTGGAGTAACATTAAAGAAGTATTGGATGCTTTAAACAGACAGGAGATCAAGTGATTGACGTTTGGACTTCTCATTACATTTACATGACGTTTACATTAGGCATTAAGCAGACGCTTTCATATAGAGATTTAAAAAGTGAGGAAGGAAACAGTGAAGATTTGTCATTACGTGCATTTTCTGTATGTTTTGGATGTGTCCTTTAAAATGCAAATGAGTAGATGAAGTGCAAATACTATCACGACAACTATCACTTTTTAAGCTTCACTGCTACAAAAAGCTGCTGAAATTGTGCTTGCATATTAGCATGCATCTTCTTATGAAATATCACATAACAAAACATATGACTGGAGGTTATAGATGCAAAGAGGCCTATATGTACTTTACAAAATATCATCAATAACCAATTTTAAAGCAAATATGTATCTCATCTTCGCCCATATACAGTAAATGAATTTACAATAAATCCGACAGTCAGTCCACAAGACAAAACCACTTCTGAACATCGACAGAATGCCACTGGAAATGATACAGGTAATGATCACTAAACCTAACACCCTAAGCAAATTAACATGTTATCTTTATCTAAAGTCAAATTGTAGTCAGTCATATTTCTAGTAGTGATGGTCGCTTTCAAAGCACTGCTTCATGAGGCTTCGAAACTTTTATGAATCTGTTGATTCGAATCATTGTTTTGGAGCTTGTTTCAAACTGGCCAAGTCACGTGATTTTAGCAAACGAGGCTTAATTACGTCATAACTGTTTTGAACGTTTCGAAAATCCAATGGTTCATCACTAGGGGGAGTTGATCACAGATGACCAGTGTCTAATATGGTTAGGTGAACTCCGGTCAGTTTTATTATGCAAGTTCATAAAACATTAATCCTTAACTAATAACCCCACCATTTAGTCTACTTTTTGTTTATAGACAGATTTAATGACAAAAATGTGTATAATTAAAAGGGGAGTTAGTTTTCATGATGTGTTTGCCCTAAATAAAACTAAAAACACAATACACTTTTACTTATGTCTTAATTAAGTTAAATATTTTTTTAAACATATATTTATTAAAATCTTGCTATTATTTTGTAAAAAATATATGTAAAATGTTTGGACAGATCTGTGTTTTCACTATTTGACCAGCAGGTGTCCCCAGCGTGTGTGGTGTTTCGAAAGCTTAGTTTCTCTCATCACTAATTTCTAGATCAACATTTTTTATCCACCAAGCAGACTTTAGATGGAGCTTTAGGACTGGGGTTTAGAATTAAAAACATTCTTAGGCCCTGTCCACATGTACACGGGTATTTTACACGTACCTTTTTCTATGTGGTTTGGCCGTTTGTCCACACGCAAACGCAGTATCAGATGACTAAAACCAAACTTATATAAAAAGTCCTGCCAGGTTAAAGATTTTAGAAACTCTGTTGCAGCGTTATCATGTAGCCAGTAAAACCGCACTTTTTGGCCTGTGACGTGCTGAGGGGAAACTCTGAAATGGCTTTTGATTGGCCGACATGGCTTAATGGTTAAGGAAATATCGCCACCTGCTGGTTTTGGCATGCTATTGACAGGACTTCATATCGTGTTTTTACATGTCCATGTGGACACGCAGACTTTTTGTAACAGAGGAGTGAAAATACCTGTGTACATGTGGACTAGGCCTTATTGACCTATGGGGTATTGTTAAGGCTGTATTGGGGAATAAGCTTAGCATGTTTGTTTAAAGTAATGCTAAATTCATTTTTGACAAACACTGAAGTATATGTGCGTTCAACTACAGGTGTAAGTAATTTAGAAGATTTTTTTCAAAGTCTGGGGCTGTCAAGAGTACACACGTTTTTGGTGGGAATCGCAATTTCAGCAGTCTTCTTCTCTGTGGTGTTGTGTTGTTGGGTGTCTTGCAACAGGTGACATATTAACTTTATTACCGTCACAAAAAAAGTACCAAAATCCATCAAATTGCATTTGTTCAATGTTTTAGACATAGCTTGCTTTGATTTTGTCTTTTCCACAGAACCAAAAAACCTGAAGTGCTGGCCGTACCACCAGACTCTGCAGTTCATTTGGAGGCAGGTTTAAGACATTTAACTGATTGTTTTTTATATTTTTTAATAAAAAAACATAATGAGGCCTGTACTATTTCCTGTGTTGATGTATTTTGTAAAACAAGCTGTTTTGTAAGCGCATGAGGACATTAAATATCTTACGACATTTATCTGTTTCTTATTTGTTTTCCTATAACGTGTTCTCTTTGTTTTAGGTGGTGCAAACGAACATAGATTCGGCTGTGAACGGTGAACAGACAAATGAAGAGACGCCTCTTCAAAACCAATTTGATGTAGAGATGTCAAGCACACAGGTGGAGATGACAGGTCCAGCAGAGGAGAATGAAGCAGGTGGGGCAGATCCAAATGTTGATTATGCTGCAATCGATTACTCGCTTCTGAAGAAGAAACCTGAAGAGGAAGACGAGGAGACAGCCAACACAGACTATGCAGAGATCAAAAGGGATACAAAAGGAAGAACAACCCCTCAGAATCAAGATGAACAAGTTGAAATATCTAATGAAGGATCCGAAAACCAGAAACAGAATGAGGGCGAGGAGGGGCTTTATTCAAATTCTCAGGAATTGGAAAGTTTGGCGGAATATCCAAAGTTCCCCTGATGTTTGCAATGTGTTTTATGAGCTTTCAAAAAGGATTTCACGTTTATTTTTGACAAAAGGTTTGAAATGTCTTAGATGTGCATTTAGTGTAAGAATATGTTAAAAGGAGGGTTTACCCAAAAACTTTAACGATATGTACTCACTCTCATGTCATTTTAACCCTCATTTCTTCTCTTTGTTCTTCCAAACCCAAAAATTTATCAGTTAATATTTTCAACTTATTTTTTGACAGAGGTGGCATTTAGTGGCTTTTGCATCTGAGCTCCTCATTTAAGTCTCTACTTTATTGTTGTATCGTTACACATTATTTCAAATTAAACATGAACACTTTTGGGTCCTTTTAAAGTTTGAAGAGGTGTCCACTCCCATAGTAACCAGAAAAGTTAAAACAACACTTTTTTTCCAAAAAAAAATCTGAGTTCTGAGGAACAAACAAAGATCAAATGACATGAAGGTGAGAAATAATGAGAAAGCTTCAATTTTTGTGTGAACTATAATTTTTTTAGGCGTAGTGCAAAAGCTGCTGAAATTAAGCTTGAATACATTTAATTTTTTGCATGCATCTTGTTATCTTGTGCTTGACTGTTTTTTATTAGTACTTGAAAAAAATGTAAAAATTTATAATTTTCAGTTTAATAAAATGTTTAAAGTTTAAGTTAAAATCATTCTTTGCAGTCAACATGAATGACATGCTGTTGTATAATAATAAATAATAATAATAATATTTTTTGTTGTAGCTGTTTGTTGTATTAGCACAAAGTATCTTACTTAGTTCTTTTTCTTTTGTCATGTAATTATGTTTTATTGTTGTGGAGGACTTTCTTTTTCCGGGTGGATCATCAAGACTATTGGTCCTCCCAGCTGTCATTCAGGAGTGTTGCGCAATTGCATTTTTTTTAAAGTGGAAAAGGCGGTTCTTTTCTAAAATTCGAGAAAATCCTCCGCTACACCTTTAATTTGTGAGGTCCCAACAGGATTTAATCTAAATTTAATTTGCTGCAATAAAACCGATTCTTATCTTAAGCCCTTTTGGGATTGTGAACCAATCTCACCCTTGGCTATTGGGGAATTAATTGACATATTATTTTCCACATTGAAAAAGTCAAGTGTTATTTTTTCCGCCATTCCTGGGTGATGGGAGGAAACATTGACTTTTACGCTACCCAGTATCACGAAATTATGTACCTATAGTCACATAATTTTTATATTCCTTTTCATGATACTATCACGAATTTCCGTGTTTTTTTGTGAACGTATCACGAATTTCTGTTTATGTGTCATTGTCACGTATTGGTTACTCAACTGCTTTTTCTTATTTTCAAACCATTTTCGCTTGGGGTTAGATTAGATGTTTGCTTTAGGATGTCACTTTAAGTATTCATTTATACAATTTTTTTTTTACATTTTCTCAGTTTTAAACCATTGTCACCTTGCGGTAGGGTTAGAGTTGGGTTCGGGTTGTCATTTTATGTAAATCTAACTCTAAACCGAAGCGACAATGTTAAGAAAATAGGACAAAACAGTTGAGTAACACTGGAAAAGGGAGTCGGGCCGAGTACCAAAACACACTTGTAGCCAATCAGCAGAAAGGGGCGTGTCTACTAACCATCATCGTTGCCTGGGTTGTGTATGTGTGGGGTGGGTCTATCAAAAGAAGGTCCAGATTCTATTGGGGTAGGTGTTTGTTTAGGTGATTTCAAATGTCAACATAGACTTTTAGAGATCATGCACCCCGCATTTAAATTCAGCATTTACTAATACATTTTTTTAATCAAAAGTTGTAACTGTTAACATGAGTTAATTCACAATGAACTAACATGAACAATTTTATTTTCCTTAAGCAAGGCTGTTTTTAACACCCTAGGCGAAACCCCTATTGGCAAGATTATACAAATTTAAATGCAATACATAAAAAAAATCATGTATAAATCATGTGATCACGTAACACTCAAATCTTAAATGTATTAAATTCAACAAAGCAGTTAAATAAAAATGTACCATTTTTTAATGAAGTTTATTTAACTAAGTTCGGGAGGAGCATGGTCATGTGATCCATCCAATCAGCAGGAATATGTGCCTATAAATAGCAGTTCCTCTCGTCTGTCCCGTGACAGTTTTGCAGCATCCCTCCTCCACCCCATCACCTCACTCTCATCTAGTTTCATTTATTCCAGTTAAAGAGGGGGGAGTACTTTGGGTTCGGGCTAAAATCCGAGCTCAGAGCCCTCTCCTCGGACAGCACGCCAAATATGCTCATCTCATTATACCTATAGATTACATGTTAATGCGAACTTGTGAATTGTCTATTTAAGGCGCTCTAAGCGAATCTGTGTGATGTCACTTCTTGTTGACGTTCGAAGTGTTTTCAAACAAAACGGAGCGTAGCTAACTCCTCCCCTCGTGGGGTCTCAATGATCCTAAGAAAGGTGAGAAATCAGCCCAAAACTAAACGGGAGGAGCTGGTCAATGGCCTGAAAAGAGCTGGGACCACCGTTTCCAAGGTTACTGTTGGTAATAAACTAAGACGTCATGGTTTGAAATCATGCATGGCACAGAAGGTTCCCCTGGTTAAACCAGGCCCGTCTTAAGTTTGCCAATGATCATTTGGATGATCCAGAGGAGTCATGGGAGAAAGTCATGTGGCGACTGCACTGTATTAAGGTGAGGATGACCGGGTCCATGTTTTGCGAGATTTTGAAGGACCAACCTCCTTCCCTCAGTTAGAGCATTGAAGATGGGTCGAGGCTGGGTCTTCCAACATGACAATGACCTGAAGCACATAGCCAGGATAACCAAGGAGTGGCTCTATAAGAAGCATATCAAAGTTCTGGTGTGGCCTAGCCAGTCTCAAGACCTAAACCAAATAGAGAATCTTTGGAGGGAGCTCAAACTCTGTGTTTCTCAGCGACAGGCCAGAAACCTGACTGATCGAGAGAAGATCCGTGTGGAGGAGTGGGCCAAAATCCCTCCTCCAGTGTGAGCAAACCTGGTGAAAAACTACAGGAAACGTTTGACCTCTGTAATTGCAAACAAAGGCTACTGTACCAAATATTAACATAGATTTTCTTAGGTGTTTAAATACTTATTTACAGCTGTATCATACAAATAAATAGTTAAAAAAATCATACATTGTGATTTCTGGATTTTTTAAGGTTATGTCTCTCACAGTGGACATGCACCTACAGTGACACTTTCAGACCCCTCCATGATTTCTAAGTGGGAGAACTTAAAAAATAGCAGGGTGTTCAAATACTTATTTTTCTCATTGTATATTTTTTAAATTTTAAACCATTGTCGCCTGGCATTAGGGTTAGAGTTGGGTTTGGGTATGTCTGTCATTTTATGTAAATCTAACCCTAAACTGAAGCGACAATGGTAAGAAAATAGTCTGTGGTACGGCCACGGAAAAATGCAGAGATTCGTGGAAAAATTAGCAAAATATTCTGTGACTATGCCATGGAAATTCCGTCACTCACTAAACTAATTTTAATTATTTTTTTTATAGTAAACTAACGTTTGTGGCGTTTGTTATATGCTGGCCAACATGGCTTTACGGTTAGTGATATATCGCCACCTGTTGGCTTGGCATGCTATTGACAGCGCTCCATATCGAGTTTTTGTGTGTTCATGTGGACAAAGACTTTTTGTAACGAAGGAGAGTAAAACTGTTTATAAAAATAACTGTGTATATGTGTACTAGGCCATATTGACCCATGATTTCTGGGGTAGTTTCCCATTAAGACTGTATTGGAATATAGGGATACGTTTAGCATGTTTGTTTAAAAGAATGTTGTTTCAGGACATTTTTGATGAAGTTTATGTACATTCACTTACAGGTGTGAGTAACATGGACCAAAGTTACATTTATTTGAAGATTCTGGAGCTGTCAACATTAATACTCACGTTTTTGGCGGGATTTGCAACTTCAGCAGTCCTCTTCTCTGTGGTTTTGTGCTGTCAGGAGAAACACAAAAGGTTAAACATATATTATATGTACTCTTGAAATGCTGAGTTGTTTTAGTCTATGGTGGAGTAAAATATTGACTGATGGGTTTAACCTAAAAAAAAATGTCCCAACCATGGTTAAAAAGCAGCATTTGGGCTTAAAACAACACTGTATAGATTAATATAGGGACTCTTTTCGCCTGGTATTAAGATGCGTTTTGGTCTATCAGATTACAAGTGAATGAGAGAGACACATTCACGTTTACACCTGGTGTTTTAATCTCTTCCTTAAAGTCTTTTAAAGTCTCTGTTGTCCACTTTCAACTGCTTTTGTCATGATGACTTTGAGGGGATGGTCTATAGGCAAGTCTTTAAGCACAACTGGGAGAAATGATGGATTTATATCTATGTGCACTAATATTAGGCTATGCCAGAGTCCATTGTTTGTGTTATTAGTAAGCATGCTGCACATTTTGTACATGTATATGTAAGAGATTTCTGTAATTTTACATACAGTGGGCGTGACGTAATTTTCGTCATCAGAAGACAGACGGATTTTTGAAACCCTGCTTTCATTGTACACGTAGGTTGAGCATGCGCCTGCAGGAAAATTTTGTATGTAGCACAGGAGATGCATTGCATTTTGTTGCAATGTATATGCGTCGAATGTCTATATACATGTACGGGTCAAATAAACTATACTTTGCAAAGCTGAGTGTTCGATCGTGTGTGTACATTCGTGTACACGGATAAAAACAGACTATAATCCAGGCTCTAGAAGTCAGGTCCAATAAATAAACATTGTTGTATGAACGTCTATACAAAGAAAGTAATCTGGTCGAATGTGTTTTCGACTATCTCAGAATTTGGTCAAAAGTGGAAAACCTCAAAACGTTTCTCACCCTATTTACACCTATATTTAGGGTTTTGCACTTGTGATCCAATTGACCAAAACGCATCTTTAATACCAGGTGTAAACAGCTTCTTAAACTCAACACTTGGGTTTGTCCACATTTTAGCTTATTGTACATTCTTTGCATTGATCTATCTTACAATCTAAATATATTTTCCAACAGAGACACGACTTATGAAGTGATGGACACAAAGACAGAAACTACTGTTATTTTGGAGGTTTATCAAGAAGAAAGACCTGAGAAAAAGTGGAAATAATTATTATAGGGCATCCCTGAAAATAGCATTTGATTCAATTTTGCAGGTTCTGAATTTGTGAAGCAGCTACTTCACATCTTTATCTACCTATTTACATCAATAACTGTTTTTAAATATATGTGGTACATTTAAGTTATTTATTATTATTATTATTATTATTATTATTATTACATGATTAAAAAATAGTTTTGGTCCTGATTGCTATCAATAGCTGTGATTTATTTTGTATTATGTATGATATATCACTTTGCAGCAACTAAAGCTACTTGTTATTTTGAATGCATTTTGTTGGTGTTTACATTTCAGATATACTCTGTAGTAAAATAGCATTTAATGTTAAGAAACATATGAATAAGCTTTTGTTTAGTATTTTTAGAATGTGTTAACAGTAAGAAGTGTTAAGCACCTGAGGCTATCCCATATTGTGAATACAGTCACATCTAAAGGGGTCCCAGGCAAGATTTTTAGTTGACAACAATCACAATGTAGCACAGACTTTCATTACAAACTAATGTTCATGTAACTGAACTGGTAAAGCTTAATGTTTGCAAGGTTAAGTGTTACATAAACACACTTGAATGTACTGTAGTTATTTTTGCGTATGTTAAACTTGTAATAAATAACTGTAACTTTGTCAAATTATTTGTCTTTTTGAACTTAATTTATTGTTATAGTGTGCAATAAAAAGAGCCAAAATGTGCTCACTTCTCTCAAAATATAACAATTAACACTTACATAAACCAAAGTAAAAAGATTTAAGCTCTATTAATATAAATGTGAAATCAGTTCTATACACATTATTATGCTTTTAAACACATGTTAGAAAAACTATTATCAACAATACACAAACATACAAGATTACAAGAACCATTACAAAAACCTTAAACAAACAAACCAAACCAACATGATCTCACAAAGTTCTGTGGGATAGTCACGGAATTTTTTGCTCATTTTTCCGTGGCATTCTCACGGATCTCCGCATATTTCCGTGGCCCTGCCACAGACTTTCTTTTCCGTGGCATTCTCACAGTTTGGTTACTCAACTGCTTTTTCCTATTTTCAAACCATTGTCGTGTCGGTTTAGGGTTAGATTTTGTGTTTGCGTTAGTATGTCACTGTAAGTATTGGTTTATACTATTTTTTCTTGATGTATTCTTTTATATTTTCTAAACTTTAATCAATTGTCTCCTGGCGTTGGGGTTAGAGTTGAGTTTGGGTAGGGATGTCATTTTATGTAAATCTAACCCTAAACCGAAGCGACAATGGTAAGAAAATAGGGCAAAACAGTTGAGGAACCAATCCGTGAGAATGCCACGGAAAAATTAGCAAAAATTTCTGTGACTATGCCAGAAAGGGTAATAATCAACTGATTTAGACTGAACAAAATAAAAGATGCTTTTATCCAAAGCGACATTCAGTGGATTACAAAGTTTACATTTGTGTGCTCCTGGGTTCAAACCCATAATCTTTTGTGCTGCCAATACAATGCTCTACCATTGCGCTATAAGCACGACATGTGATAACAATTTCAACAACAATACAGATAAAATTGTTACAAACTGTAACCATATTGATTTTTTCTGCCCCAGTGCATTAAAATAACAACAATAATTAAGCAGATATGTATATCTTTTTTAAAGCATTATTTACTTGATTTAAGATTATATTTACACTACAGCGTTAGAGTCCCACTATAAGTGGAAAAGTGGTAAAAGTGTATTTTGTTCGTTTTATATATGGCTGCTGCCCAGCATGGGACAGAAAAATCTCCATCTACTGCCTTATTTCAGCAGAAGCAGTAGGCCTCTGTCTCCGTCTAGTGTTTCTCTTTATGTTTTCTTTTTAAATATTTCCAGATGAAGCTGGGACAAACAAGTTAACCTAAACACCCAAGAGTAAATGTGTAATGTCCACAACCACAAAATTCAACTGTGACCCGGTGCCGATCCTTCCTATATGCAAATCATGTAATTTGCATACGGCCCCCGCACCACTAGGGGGCCCCCTTGATCACAAAGTAATTTAAATACTATTATACCAAACCAAAATGATTATTATGTTTAATAATAATTTAAATATTTGAAAACATGCAGATTTTTGCAGTTTTTAAAAAAATAAAAACTTAATGATATCTTTAATCACTGATATGTAGCCTACTCGGATAACATGCAGGGGTACGCTTCCCGAAAGGAACTAGGTAGCAAGTTCTGTTGGTACAAATAGAGTTCAAATGGTAACAACGACCATAGTTAGCTAATGATGCTTTTGGGAAACGCACCCCAGGCCGTTTCCCAATCCGAAGAGCCTTCAGAGTTCGCGTTTGTAGGCTGCATATGACAAAAAGATATTTCAGAATATTAAGAATTATAAAATTGACGCTTATTCTTAGTTAATAGTAAATTGTTATAATATACTTATGACTTGCGAATGAAATGCTCAGTCAACTTAAATAATCCAAGCTTGATGACGTAGGCATATCATATGCCCACCATGGCATCAAAATGGAGCTATCCGTCTGGAGCAGAAAAAAAAAGGAAAAAACTACAAGCAAGGAAAAAAGAGGAAGGTATGTTTGTAAAATTTAGTTAGGATAGCCAAACAAAGCAGTGTACTATTTTCAAAATAATACCCCAATACAGATTTTCAAATTGTTTCGTTTGCCCTTTATAAGCAATTTTCAGTAATTAAGTAATCAAATATGTCAATAAATAAAGTAACCACATTTATGCACTTTGTGTTTGTCTTTCAGTTTGATTAGGTTTAATGAATGGGTAATTTTTAACTCTTACTGTATTAACATTATGTATTTATATTTAATTGATTCATTAAATTAATTTACATTTATATCAGTTTTATTTTTTAGTGCTTCCCACAACACATTTTAAACCAAAACAGCTTTACAGCAAATGCATGTTTCATGTTATAATCAGCAAGTTTATCAGTCAGAGGTGGGTGTCAAAGTAATGTCAATATGGGAATAATATACAGCTGTATATACAGTGATAATATATACGGTTAGTTAAAGGTGCAATTAGTAAGATATTTGCAGTAAAATGTCCAAAAACCACTAGGCCAGTGTTATATATTTTGTTCAGCTGATTACTATCAATATTTGTAATGTTTTCAACTACTTGTAAATCGTGCGAAAATTGCCATTCAAAACATTGACACGGGGCAGTGCAGTCTCCTGTCAATGACGTTAATATCCATGTGACCCTTTGTCACCGCCTTTACTGACGTAAAAAACACATGACAACAGTGGTTGAGTTCGAAAAAATAAAATGGCGGCCAAGGAAGTGACTGAGCACAAATTTAGTGTAAATAAAGGTATATTTTCGGACAAATGCCGAACTATGCGTTAGCGCCTGTCGGGCTACGCGCTTGCTTATGGACTTATGAATTACTCTTTACCGTCTGCCGCTGGTTGTGTCAGCAAAGACAGCTCCCGTAAGCGTACGGGTCAACCAAACGACCCAAGAAGAGTTTGGAACAAAACGAGAGAAAGAATAAGGATCAATTTGGTGTTGCATTATCTGGATAGAGAGCAGGGGCGGCGTTTGCGTATGGCAGGGTATGGCAGTTGCCATACCCTAGCATTCAGACAAAACAACAGAAATCAACAGGCTATAATGATGCTCATTAAAGATAATTTTAAATATTTTCAGTAGAACATATCTGAACATTGGTACATCACTAATATGGATAATTTACACGTGTGCTCGACTTCATGCTATAATACAGGAACCGACATGCGGATGACATCAACGTGCCGCGAGAGCGGTTTGAAAGCAAACTCTTCCGATGATTTCTCGCCTCACCCTTGCGGTACTTTGATGTCATCAGCCTGTCGTTCTTGCTTGCAGCGCAGCTTGAAGTCCTTGCAGGAGGTTTCATGATGACCGCTGTTGTTATAATCTTTATTTTCGCAAGTAAACTCCTTTGTTTTGTTTTAACATTCAAACAGACTCACGGTTCTCCCCCACACTCGTGCAATGCATATTGCATACATTATTCCAGAAGTAAAATGATTTGTTCTCTGTGGATAAATAAACATGTTATCTTACATTGGGAAATTGTAGCCAGGGCCGGCCCGAGGCATAAGCGAACCAAGCGGCTGCTTAGGGCCCCGCTGGCCACCAGGGGGCCCCCGCCCCAATCGTTTTTTTTTTATACAATTAAATAACTTAAACAGGTAATATAAATGGATGAATGAATGAATACGAATTTATAAATGAATAATTAAAGACAAGAAAATTTTGATTTGCAGACAACTATGTGTCTGCAGTGCTAGCGTTTTAGTCAGGCGCAACATAGACACCTGCGCCACCTGCGCGTCAGCGCGCAAGTGCACGACGTCGTCACTCACTGTAAACAATGATGAGCCATTTGACATGTCACAAAAAAGGATATATCCCTCTGGGGCAGAAAAGAGAACAAAGAAGAGGACCGAGGATGAGAAAAAAAGAGCAAGATAAAGGTATGTTTGCATGATTATATACAGTATGTTTAATTTGTGTTAGTGGTGTGACAGATCGACGTTAATCCGTGACCGTGATCGACCCACGGTTCGGCTCGCATGCGCTTAAATAGTGAAAGTTTATCATTTGCACGTGTTTCAAAGGCTTGCAAAAGTTTACATTTCAAGTGATTTTAAACAATTTATCCCGCAAAAAGGCACTAAAGTGAGCAGTATTCTAATCTGCATGCCCATGCGGTTTAAATTGTCCAGCCCAGCTCCCTTTAGAGATCAGAACACTAACACTTGATGTTTAAACTTTAGAGAGAGTTACACTATTTTGTGTCATACTGTAGTACTGTACATTAACATATATTTGAGGAATAGAGCACTGAAAACAACATAACGTTTTTATGCTCCGCCGTCTGTATTTCCGTCTGTGTGAGCGTGCCGCGTATAAGTGCACTTAGTAGGGCACACATGGAGAGACGAACATAAAATCTTTCTGTTCTTGACAGGGCACATACAAACAAAATGATCTCCACAGTACTCTTTTCCAATAAAAACATTTGTTTATGTCTTTGGACGGTTTATGTATAGATTAGGCAGAAACCAGGGGCCTCATTTATAAACGTTGCGTACGCACAAAAGAAGGCGTACGCCACTCTCTACGCAATAGTTGTTATTTATAAAAAGCAAACTTGACGGGAAAATGTGCTGTCCGTCACGCAAGCTCTGACCAAGGCGTACGCATAAAAACGGGTGAAATGAGAAATGGCGACACCGACGGCAGATGGAAGAAACACGTGAAAGTGAAAGTAAAAATGACAACACTACCCCTCATAAATAACATGAAGACTTCACAAAGCAAGTCTTACAGTTAACAGCCTACGAACACCCGTTTGATCGATCAGCAGTGAAACAAAATAAATAAATAAATAAATCGGAAATTACAACAAAAATTCAAATGAACACATATTTGCTAAAAGAAAAGTGAAATTTGTTCTGCAATAATATTGGCATGTTGTGCAATTCATCCTCATAAAGAATATAGTTAACAGAACGAAATAATGTACAAAACTGATATTCTCGTCAATGTGTCCGTCTGGCGGAGCAGATATAGATGCAATTACATAGACAGATAGATAGATAATTAAGGAGATATATAGTTAGATAGATAGATAGATAAATAAATAGATAGATGTATTAATTGTCCACTGGGGAAAGTTGTTTTCATAGTAAACCATATCTTCATAATCTACGGAATTATGGTATTCATGCATATGCCTTTAGTGTGTTTTATTTTTGATAAAACAATGTATGGCGTATGTCTCAAACATTCAAGAAGCAACAAGAAATTACATTTGCGCTGAACAATGTCCCATTTCCACGTCGATTATTACCGACATCTGTAGCTTGTCAGATGCAATTAAATGAATGGAAATAAAATGCCCCATCACAATGCGTAATGCCTACACTGTGCCCTCCAAACAACGTTTTTCTCCTCTTTTCCCCCTCGCCAACGATAACTTTTACTTCACATTGAGTGAATTTACGGTTTTTTTTATTTCCTCTATGTGTTTGCCATGATTTCGCAATCAATGCATATTAATTTGTGGGCGTTTCACGGACTATTTATGGGCAACTATGGGCGTGTCATGAAGCCGCAAAAGCTGCGCTACATTTAGAATTTATTGTGATTTATTAAGGGAAAAATGCGTAGGATGTGCGTGCGCACGGTTTTATAAATCCGAATATTTCTGTGCTTACGCCCGTCCTATGTTTCATCCGTACGCCACTTCTGACGCAAATCCTACGCAAAGTTTTATAAATGAGGCCCCTGGTCCGTGCTTCTCTTAAAGAGACAGTAACCTTAATAAACCTACTTAAGTCTGTGTCATTAATGTTAATCAAACCTTTCAAGACAAAGAGAAAATCACTTCTGTAGCTCTAAAAAAAGAATAATTATATTTAAAGGGATACTTCACCGATTTAGCATTCAGCTTTGTATCTGTAGAAACCCGGCAGTATTACTGAATGACCATGTTTCCCTCCCTCATATCCCCCTGAGAGGAGAGATATCTGCATTTTGGTTCTGCAAAAAAGTCCTCCGATGATGTAATATGACGATTTTTGCATCATCGGAGGACTTTTTTGCAGAACCAAAATGCAGATATCTCTCCTCTCAGGGGGAAATGATGGAGGGAAACATGGTCATTCAGTAATACTGCCGGGTTTCTACAGATACAAAGCTGAATGCTAAATCGGTGAAGTATCCCTTTAATTCATACAATAAAGTGTTATGATTCATTTGATTTGATTTCTGTACCTAATGCTGATTTTAGCCCTTACTTAACGTGCAACTTTGTTCTTTTTATAAATGTTTGTAAGTAATTTCCTCATTTTTTATTAGTTTTTCCAACCCCTTATTCTGCTGATCCGAAAAATGATCAGATCTGTGCCTCAAAAACCATAATGTGATCCGAACCGTGAGTTTTGTGATCCATCACACCCCTAGCTAGCATTGCTGTATGTGTTGAAGTGAACGTTCCAACATCGGTAACGTTCCAGCTTCATAGGCAAAGCACATGCGCTCTCTGTCTAAGATCTTTGGTATGAGATGGTATTGGACTTTATGAGAATATATACCAATACCATGTTGGGTAGGGAGATTTCTGTGATGAAAATAGACTTCAATCTTATTTATATGGTGGGTAGTGATGTAACAGTGCTCTCCTCATATTTATTTATTTATTGCTTGTTGTGTAAGTAATGAAAAATTAGCAAAATAAACTCATTCTGCTCGATCAACTATGCACTTATCCAATGCTATTTTTTTCAGGAACACTGTTGAAGTACTTTGGAGCACAACCAACTCTTCCCGCCCCTGATGTTTCATCAAGTGTCAGTGCCTCCACAGCTGATGATGCAGCAGATGAGGTTTTTCTTGTTGGTCAATTTTAACATTCCATAGCCTGTTAATATGACATGACACATTGAAGAATAAAGTATTTTATTTAAGTATAGATTATTTTCATTATTTAACCTCACTGTATTCATTTATAATGTAACATTAGAGCGTGACATTTGTGTCCGCGTGGTGGGAGGGGGGCCCCCCAAACACATTCTGCTTAGGGCCCCCAAGAGGCTCAGGCCGGCACTGATTGTAGCGCAGTATAAGTGTATTAATTATTTGCGCGCGTTTTTGAATATGGCTCCTTGTGGAATAAAAACTGCACGACGACAAAAGGTAAGACTTGTTTTTGCATTTAGCCCTGTTTTACTAAGAGTTTTATTTAGTGTTTTAGTCTTAGTTGGTTAGCTGGCTGGGTTAACTACGTGTGCTCTATCACATCATTTAAAGTCTTTATTGTGTTTAGTGTTTATTGGCGCCTGTCATGACAAGATTTGTGAAGGGATGTTACAGTAGTATGTTTTGATATTATCTTGTTTTAGTTTATCTGTTGCTGGAGTTGCACTTAGTTAAGAATGACAACATTTGAAAAGCATTTTAAACAACCATGATTTCTATTTTTGTTTTTTCAATTGTATTGCTTCCGTATTGTTGTCAGTAAGTGTACATCCGTGCAATCATAGTATGATTTTGTACAGGTTGGTGGAGTATTTACACATAATGGATATAATGTGGTTTCATAGGTTCGTTATTTGAATGGCCTTCTTGTACGAAAATGTTTTGCCATAGCCTAGGTTTTCGTGAAACGCCGCTACTGATAGAGAGAGCTTTGCGACAACATTTAACTAGACAGAGATTCTGATCCTGCGTGTGTTTTACGCAATGAGTAATTGTTTTGATTCGTAACCCTTCAAAAAACATATGCTATATCACAACATTAGTGATAATGTAATCTGATAGACTGTAATCAGCGCGTGTTCCCGCGGACTATATGCACATCAAAGGTATTGTACAGCAATATAAATGGTCATTTTAAGACACTTCACAATAAGATTTGTACTGTCAATACATTATGTGAAAAATTCTGTGCTGTGTTTACCATCGAATTTGGACTAATACTGTAACATCTATGACTAACAATTTTGTTTTGAACATTACATATAAACTTACATCATGAAATAAACTGATGTCATCAAACGCAACATTTATAAGACTTGATTACCTTATCCGTCAACGTGATTTCTCGTTCGCGTCTGATTGATGGTCATCAGCAGTTGAGTTAAATATTACAAATCCCATAATTCCACGCTGCTTCAGAGGGTCATTAAACAACGCCATTTGATGTTATTGTGTTTTGGTGCCATCTAGTGGTAAAAATTCTACAAATTCCACCTTTAACAACTAACTAAGCAGAAACAATGAATGGTTTTTATGAATGAATGCACTGACAGGGGGCCCCTCACAAAGTTTTTCTTAGGGCCCTGCAGCATCTAGGAGCAGCACTGCTGTGACAACTGTCTGAATCTGACTGCCCCTACAGGTCACACATAGACTGACCAACAGTGGTGGACAATAACGAAGTAAATGTAATTCGTTACTGCACTTACAGTAAGTAGTTTTTTTGCGTATCTGTACTTTACTCAAGTACTTTTATTTTGGGAGACTTTTACTTTTACTTAACTACATTATAAAGTCAAATATTTTACTTTTTACTCCACTACATTTAAAAAAATCGGTCGTTCCTTTTTATTTATCAGTGGATAAAAAACGTAACTGGGCAAACTAAAGCTGCACAAAAAAACTAAGATGCACACGTGATGCGTCAAACCACCAATCAGGGTACAGCATGCGCTTCGTTTTGAACTTGTTTGGTTGCCGCGCTGTTTCACGTAAGCTACGCGAGTCACGCGAGTGCAGCAGCCAGCCAATGAATCGTTTGGAGAATGAAACTGCATTCAAAAACAACAGAGGAGATAAGTGACCCGTCACAACAACAATGGCCTTATTTACGCGCGTTTTTTAAGTCCTTGAATAAAAGAACGAGTCCTTTGTGTCTTCTCTGCCTGCCTTGAAACTGTGCTATTTCGTTTTAAAAGAATACTCTTTCAAATCTATGGAAACGCGTAGAGGTAAGCCATTTTTAGTCTGGTTATATTTTTAAATGAGCAATCTTAACAGTAGCTTGCAGAAAACTGTTAATTGTGTTGCTAAAATATATACGACGTTATCATGAATGAACTTTAAGCTATGCAGGCTGAAGCTATTTTTAGCCGTATAGTTAGCTGTTTCACTTAAGTTCATTGTATTTGAAGCTCAGTGCTCTGTTATTTTGAAATGACAATTAATCACTATCAACACTGTTGTAAAATATAAATTACATTTTGCCTAGCCATGCAGTGTATGATGCTTAAACAGGCAGGTGGATTGGAGTGCTCCCTATTAACTGAGATTGTTATTAATATTTTCAAAAGTTTTGCTTCCAAAATATATAAATACATTTAATTATGTACTACAATATACATATGACATGCTAAAGCACATGAAACGTTTCTGAAATTATATTCTGTAAGGCTTGTTTTATTTGTCAAAGAAAGGGAGACTGATTTCTAGATAACGTTATGTATTTAATGTTTTGAAAACTATTGTGAACCTGTGCTTAAGTCAAGTTTTTATTACACTTAAACTGTTTAATTATTTAACAAATAAATCTTGAAATAAGACTTACTGCTCTCAAATCCTGTTATTTCATTTGATGCTAAAGGAAATTTTTTGTTTTTAAGGTTTGAGGCTTATGATAATTTTAATAGACATCAGTGTCTGATTTATTAATGTCCTTCTATTAATTGATTGGTTAGCCAAGACATAATTTGAGTTTTGTGACTAAAATGATACGGCCATAATAAATCACAGTACTTTTGTACTTAAGTACATTTTGAGGCAGATACTTTTGTACTTTTACTCAAGTAACTATTTTAAGCAAGTACTTCTACTTTTACTTGAGTAATATTTTACCCTGGGTATCTTTACTTTTACTCAAGTACACGATTTGTGTAATTCGTCCACCACTGCTGACCAATAATTATGACACGTGGACAAAATGTGAAGACATAGCCATGGGGTGGGGTTTAATGTGTGTCAAATGTTAGTGAAAAATAAACAGCGAAGTTATAGTTATAGAGTTATAGAAATATTTCTTTATAATAATGGCACATAGACACACATTTATTTAAAGAAACATATCAAACAATTAAGCGTATTGTATATATAAGATAAAATAATTGGTTCTTCTATGGGGCCCCTCTTACAAATGTTGCAATGTGTACTTTTTATAAAGACAGTTTAATAAGGAAGTGACACAACAGAGGAAGTGAAAATGCTCTACAAGAGATCTGCAAGTTCTTATTATTAAAGTTTCTCATAGCAGTCTGAAGAAGTTCACGTGAGAAAAGGGTAAGACTTAGATTTTAATGCTATCTATACAATTCAATTCTAGTAAGTTTGTTTAAAAAGCTCATTGTACTTTATTCTGAGCAGATCTGTGGAACACAAATTAAAAATGCATATCACCTCAAGCTGTATAATCCTCTTTATGATGATATTAAATATTTTGTGTCAAGGTACGTATTTTTGAAATAATAATCTTATTTAGTTTCAGATTAACTTGACATTTTTATGTTAAATGTTTGTGAGATTAAAAAATACTGAATGCTGTACCATATATAACTAAACATTTTTATTCAAGGCATAGAAATCAATGACTGGGGCATCATCTTCACTCCAGCAGAAGTGACTGCAGTGGCAGGATTATGTGCTCACATTTCATGTACCTTCAATTATCCAAACACAGCAAAACCTGAGAAGCTGCTGTTGCAACGGTGTAAAGAAAAATGCGATAAACTAAAAGAGAACCTAAAAGTTATGATGCTTGAACCTGGTCTAGACAAAAAAAACTGCAGCATGATTATAAACAATATCAAAGCAGAAGATGAAGGAGAATATGCATTAAGAGTGGAGGGAACTCCGTCATACACATACAGGACCAGATTTAAAATCATCATTCAAGGTAATGCTGCTTATGTTTGTAAATGTTAAAAAAATCTTTATTTCAGTTCCTGCTATTCTGTCAGCGAAGACTTTGCACAAGATTTCATAATGTCAGTTGGGGAACTTTATTGCAGAGCACATTACTTACAGTTATAGTTTCCTAAATAAAGAAGTTTAGTTGTGGTTGTGTGTAAACGTTAAATTAGCTTCTGAAAGTTACAAAAATAAATATTTAGTTTGGAGAAATAAATGTAGAGTTAATAACATTTAGATATGTTGTTTATATGTTTGGTTGATTTACAGTTTACCTCTCTATGTACTTCTGTTTGCAGATAATAAGCCTGTAATAAACATTCCTCCTCTCAGAGAAGGACAGGAGGCAAATCTGAGCTGTTCAGTGCCTTTTCCATGCCCTGAAACACCTCCTGAAATCACATGGTGGATCAAGAAAAATAATGAAAATTTTACTGAGCTGAAGGAAAACATCACACTGACAACCTCAGAGAGCTTCATCCTCTCAACTTTGACCTTTATGCCAACTTCTGAGTCACACGAAGCTACTGTCAAATGTGAAGCAACATATAAAGACATCAAAACCATCAGGAACAAGATGAACATAAAAGTTATCTGTGAGTTTCCCAGTTTACACTTTTATTTAAACTACCAAAAAAGAAAGACACTTAAAGTATACGGACTGTTGTTTAATGCTGCTCAGAAGTGGCATATACATTAATACAGTACTTACATTACATGAAACAGTTTGTCTACATTTTATATTTATGCATTTGGCAGAAGTTTTTATTCAAAGTGACTTAACAGTGCGTTAAAAGGTATACATTTGATCATTTGTGTGTTCCCTTGGATCAAACCATTGCCTTGTGCACTGAAACATGTTGTCTTTATCACATAACAAAACTTGTTGATTATAGGTCTTCAGTTGAAGATGAACAGTATTTCTGACTTGCATGCTGAGATCTATAAACTCTTCAGTTAAATTAGCAGATGTTATTTTTCAGATGTAAAGGCTCTCAGAATTCAGGGTAATAACACAGTGAATGAGGGCGATACTCTCAGTCTCAACTGCACTGTTGACAGTAACCCACCATCATCAAAACCTGTGTGGAGTTTTAATGGAAACACAGAAAAACTCAAGAATCACATTTCTGATGAATCTCTCACTATTACCAATGTCAGCAAGCTGCATGCAGGAGAATATGTCTGTGCGGTGACATATATGAAAGAAACTTTGAACAGATCTATCAACATCAATGTCATTCGTAAGTAGAAACCAAATTATGATTCAAGAATTTGTATGTTTTATATTACGCTATACTGCATCCGTGTAACTTATAGTAATGTCACAATCACTAATGGTCTGTCCGTGTTCTGAAGACGGCGAAGTTTACTTTCTTTTGAGTGGCAGCAAAGGCAGCCAATCAGCAACAAGTGCTTGCATTTCATAATGAGGTTGTCAGTTAAGCCTGAAGGGACGCCAGATAGGTGCAAAATCACGCATTTAAAATCCCCCACCCTAATATAGCTCTCTGAGATAGGTTTTTAGGAAGCTTTTAAGGCATTACAGACCAAACCAAAATGTTGTTGTCTACACGTCACATCACAGAACAAAGATAAATACCCCGTTCAATCATTCTATGTCACCTTTAAGCTGTTATTGAATTAGTGCGTGTACCTTAACATATACATAATATTATTAAGAACCATTTTAAAATCAAATATTTATCTCATTATAGCCGATACAAATGAAGTAGAAACACATGGGACAAACGGCCAAGACAATGCTGGACAAAACCGGACTGGTAAAACTATAGATCCACAGAATTTCACCGGAAATATCACAGGTAATGGTCACTAAACCAAAGTCTCCGGCTTCAAATTTGTCAGACTGAGGTAAACATCCCAAACAAAATATCATAATCTTTATCAGTAGAGTGAGACATGTACCTAGATCAACATCAACCAAGCAGATTTTAAGGGGACTGGGGTTGAGGATTGAAAATACTAATGATTTTAATGATTAAGGTTTGTGTTTAGCACTGTGTTTGTTTAAAAATAATGTTGTTACAGGACTTATAAAAAGATTTTTGACAAATAATTAACTACAGGTGTAGATAACAAGGGCCAGAATGACACTATAAGTGAATATTTTAAGAATCTGGAGCTGTCAACAGTACTCACGTTTTTGGCGGGAATGGCAACTTCAGCAGTCATCTTCTCTGTGGTGTTGTGTTGTTGTGTGTCTTGCAACAGGTAACATTGACTTCATTACCGTCCTTAAAAACAGAAACAAAATCCATCAAAATGTATTTGTTCAATGTATCAAGCATTTACAGTACATATTTAGTTTTGATTTTGTCTTTTCCACAGACCCAAAAAACATGAAGTGCTGGCCACACCCCCAGACTCTGCAGCTCATTTGGAGGCAGGTTTAAGACAGGACCAATAATTAATAATAATAATTATAAATAATTTTTAATTAGGATGAAAATTAGTATTTCTTAAAACAAGCTGTTTTGTAAGCGCATGAGGACATTAAATGATTTACGACATTCATTGATTTGTTTTTCTGTAATTTCTTTTCTTTGTTTCAGATGGTGCAAACAAACATAGATTCGGCTGTGAACGGTGAACAGACCAATGAAGAGACGCCTCTTCAAAACCAATTTGATTTAGAGATGTCAGGCACACAGGTGGAGATGACAGGTCCAGCAGAGGAGAATGAAGCAGGTGGAGCAGATGGAGATGTTGATTATGCCGCAATCGATTACTCGCTTCTGAAGAAGAAATCACCTGAAGAGAAAGAGGAGGAGACAGCCAACACAGACTATGCAGAGATCAAAAGGGATACGAAAGGAAGAAGAGCCCCTCAGAATCAAGATGATCAAGTTGAAATGTCTAATGGAGGATTCGAAAACCAGAAGCAGAATGAGGGCGAGGAGGACATTTATTCAAATTCTCAAGCAGTGAAAGGTTTGGCATAAGGAAGTATGTAGTAAGCAATGCGTTTTGTGAACTTTGAAAAGCATTTCCCATTTATTTTGAAATGTCTTAGATGTGCATTTACTGTAAGGATATGTTAAAGGGGACATTTCACAAGACTTTTTCACAAGCTCATAGTGTCATATAGATAATTTATTATCATAACATGTTAAAATTGCCACTTTGTAGGTGTGTGCAGAAATGTGCCGTTTTTGGGTGTGTCCTTTTAAATGCAAATGAGCTGATCTCTGCACTAAATGGCAATGTCGTGTTTGGATAGTGCAGATTAAGGGGCAGTATTATCCCCTTCTGACATCACAAGGAGAGCCAATCTCAATGACCAATTTTTGCACATGCGTGCAGAGAATGGTTTACCAAAACTACGTTACTGGGTTGATCTTTTTCACATTTTCTAGGTTAAAAGAAGCACTGGGGACCCAATTATAGCATTTAATCATGGAAAAAGTCAGATTTTCATGATATGTCCACTTTAAAGGAAGGGTTCACCCAAAAAACAAAAAACTTTGACATTATTTACTCACTCTCATGACACCCCCATTGCTTCTTTTTGTTCTTCCAAACCCAAATATTGTTAAAGTGTTGTTTTTGGTTTTCTGGTTATTAGTGGTTGGTTACAGAGGCGTACCTTACAAAAAACCCAACAAGCTTAAAAATAACAAAAAAAAGTGTTAAATAAACAACTCCATTTGACTTGCCAACAAACTGGTATGTCTAAGGCAGAATTAAGTAGATTTAAAGCAAAAGTATTTGATGAACATATAATACGTGACGAGAGCATTCGGTTAATATCATTCATATCTTATTTTTTGACAGAGGTGGCATTTAGTGGCTTTTGCATCTGAGCTTCTTTACTTTATTGTTGTAGCACTGTTGAATAAGTTATTACACATTATTTAAAATGAAACATCCTAAAACTGCCTAAACCAGTGCTTCCTAAACTGTGGGCCGAGGTCCCCCAGTGGCCTGTCGCGGTACTTTATATGCTAAATAAAATAATTAAAATATTCGAATTGTTCTGAAATGTGATTATTACATAAACATAAAGCATATCATTTTTTTCTATTATAGTAAGGTGAGATACGCTGCTTGTAGATGGTTTTAGACCTTAATGAATTTAGTAATTAATTGCAATAGATGTGTGAATTATATGTAGCTTCTGTTACACACTTTAATGCATTTTAATTGTAAATATTCTGCAGAAAGTATTTAGTGTTATGAATTTTAATATATTTGAAGAGAATGTTAACGTTATCTTTCACCAGAATATAAAAATATTTCTCATAATTCTCATGCGATTCTTAAAAACTAGTTAATAAATGTTGATAATATGTTATAGTCACGAAAAATTTGATTAATTTATTTGTGTCCATGGAATGAAATTAAGATTTTTCGTGCCTTGAGCACGACTTTCTTTTTCGTGTCATTTTATGTATTGTTTTCTTGTAGTTTTTTTCTATTTTCTTACCATTGTCGCTTGGGGTTAGAATCACTTTCTGTTACATTCTTAGACATCCTAACCCAAACCATAACTCTAACCCCAACTCCACACGAGAATAGTTTTAAAAGCGGAAGGAAAACATGTAGAAACCAATACATACAAGTACATCCCCAAATCTAACCCAACCCCAAACGACAATCATTTTTAAAAAAGGGAAGAAAAATGAGAAAAAAATACATTAAATGACACAAAAAAGAAAGTCGTGCCACAGACACGAAAAACTATTTATAGAAATTCGTGCTGATTGACGGGAAAAAGATATTTGTGCTCAAGGAATGATAAAAGTTAAATTTCATGCCACTATAACACAACTTTCCATGTGATCATGTTGTTGTGGTTTTAAATTGCATACATCTTGTTATCTTGTGTTAACAAAAATGTCAAAATTCATAAAATTCCAGTTTAATAAAATGTTTAAATTTGAATCATTATTTCATTCTTTGCAGTCAACATCAAGGACATACTGTAATATCATATATAATAAAAATAATAATATTTTTTATTGTAGCTGTTTGTTGTATTAAGCACAACTTAGTTCTTTTTCTTTTGTCATGTAGCCTAATTATGTGTTTATAATTTATGTCCCCAAAGGATTTATACATTTATTTTTTTTACAATAAAACTGATTCTTATCTAAAAACCTTTTGGAATTGTGAGCCAATCTCAGCCTTTACATGTTTAATCCGTGTGCCTTATTTGGATTGCTTGATCAGCATTTTTATTGGTTTGAACCTCATTTGATGTCCATTCCAGTGGATGCAGGGGTTTAATAAGAGTTTAAATAACTTAACAACTAAACAGTTGAATGGCAGCAACAAGCAGGCTACACATTGTGCTGGATAGACATACACATATCAGTGGAAATCTCTGTAAAAATATCACGTTCTCCTGCTTACAGCTCCTATGGGATGACGTGTTTTGGATTAGGTCTTAGATAACGGGATTAGAATCTTCCACACTCCTTAAATAGCTCGCAAGTGTCAGCATCTACTGTTTGTACCACCGGAGAAAACTGCATTGGTATAGTTTAATATTTACAGTGGTCTACGACTCTGGCCATCATCATTTATGATCTGAGAGAAGGTATGTGCATGAAAAGAATGGAAATTTGAATACTCTCCTTTTAGTTTTATAGAAATACAAATGCATTAGCTGGTATTATATTTAATATTTAGTCTAATATTTAATGGAAAGAACTGTGTCGATAAAAGAAACTGAAATATAACATGCATGCTAATTTACATTTAACATGCATGTGATTTAAATAAATTTGGTATTTGGTAAAAAATGGTATTTCCATCTGATACACTGTTACCTCAGTCCTACATTTTTTAATGATTTGTCTTCTGTATTCATAGATTATTTTTCATCTGGCAAACATGGCTGATGTCTTAAAGAGTCTTAACCTTTTGGAAACCCTTAAGGAGTCCATAGAAAAGAACAATATTTCAGATATAAGAGATGCCATGGAGGACATGCTGATCAGCCGAATTAACATTGCGGTCGCAGGTGACCGAAATCTTGAAAAGGCCACTTTTATCAACTCACTTCGAGGACTCGGCCAGGATGATGAAGGAGCGTCCCGTTTTCCACCTTCTGCTGCCCCGGAGGAACTAGCTGTGTTTCCCAATCCCAAACATCCAGATTTTCGGCTTTGGGATCTGCCATCTATCCCCAGCGACCCATGTTTTGAGGCAGAGAAATATATAGAGCGCTATAAAGTTTTGCGGTACAATGCCGTCATTATCACATTCACAGAGAGTCCCAGCGTGAACAGTGTGGCAGTGTGGAGGGAAGCTCGGTCGTTACAAAAAGAGACGGTGTACTTCGTCTTATTAGCATCTATGAAGGATACAGAGAAAACATTGGAAACGAAAAAGAAAGCAAGTCTAGAAGTGCTCAGGGCTGAAGGTGTTACACTCCCAAAGGTGTTCCTAGTTCACCCGTCAGCTTTGGAGAAGTTGGACTTTTCAAAGTTTTTAGAGGTGATGCGTGGCGACCTTCCGGAAATCAGGGCACATGCTCTCCTTCTGGCCCTGCCTGCTTTCTCCAACTCATTGGTCCACCAGAAGAAAGACGCCTTCAAGGCACTTGTATGGGCAGCTGCATCTCTATCTGGTGGAGTTTCCGCCATTCCCGTGCCCTTGGTGGCCTCCATGGTGGACGCTACTGTGGCCGTACGGATTTTGACCAAGGCTCAAATCTCGCTTTGTCTGGATGATGATTCTCTGCAGCGACTGGCAAGGCAGCGAGGTCTCGACCTATCCAGGCTAAAGGGTCTGAGGACATGTGCGCTTTCTGTTGAGGTCAGCAAGAGTGAAGTTAAAAGACGACTCGCAGAGGCCGAGAAGGAGACCAATACTGCTTCAAAAAGACTTGTGGAGCTAGCCATGCCAAGACACGCCAGGTCCGTTAGCCGATCTTTTACGGTTATGCTGCAGGCTCTCAACACCGCTATTGATGACATGGGTGCTGATGCTGAGAAAGTGGTTGCTATGGTAACAGATGGATCACCCTTTTGAGGGGGTGCTAAAATTTGCAATTGTCTCGTGTTGTACACACACACACACACACACATGCTCTTTGCATAATTTTGATTTATACCTGGTCATGTCTAGTGTACTAGTAAATACCAATAAGTTTACAATATGTTTACAGTAACTCCAATTAAATTTACAGTAACTTCATTTTTAATGGTGAACTAATATTAGTGCTATTGGTTATATGTGCATAAATGCCTAAAGTTGATTAACTGTAAACACACACATTATATTAGTTAGGCATGCTCAAAGTGTACTGTACAGCAATATGCCATTTTTTAGCAATAAAGATCTTTTATCTTACATTGTCATTCTTCATAAAACCGGATTGTCCATGCAAGCTATTGGCACCTTTTCATTCTTAGCTATTAAAACATTTCACCCCATGTGCAATATCTAGTCAAGGTCTTTATCTGAATCACAGTAGCCATGCATAAGAAGCTGCCAAGATGCAGACCGCAATACATACAGTACTTTCAATTGCAACCTAACCACTGACAAAGGAAGCGTCTACAGTAGCACACTCAAACTGCAAACGTTAAAACCATTCATTTCAAAACATCACATATTGCCTCTATTTTATTTCCAGGAATTTAAATGTGAAAAAATCAAGTCATTAAGGCATTTCATATCAATGTGACATTTCTGCGATTGCAAGAAGTCAGTTTAAAGGAACAGTAAGTAGGATATTTAGTGTTTTATTCATCAAAATCAATGTCTTTATTCATAAATATGTCCTCATTGGTGTCAAATGACCTCTGCCAGTGATCTGACTTTTCTTTGTAAGCTTAGAATTCATTTTCTTTACTTGCACTGAACGGGTAAGTCCAAGGAGGCTTCCATGTCGTTCCGCCATATTGAAAAACTATAATAGCAGAGAGGGACAAAAAGCACTAGCCTACCAACGCGTTTTCATTCAGAACAAGTGAATCAGCTGAAACGGACAAGGAGATCAGTGAGTTCGTAACGGCTACCGTAGTTGCAACACGCACTTGGAAAAGTGAGGCGCTAGAGAGCACTATTCGTTTGAATGCAAAATACAATTTCACCACTATATGGGGTTAAATCCTACTTATGGTCCCTTTAATAAGCTGTGTTAACCACAAAGCTCTATAAAGTCTTTAAAAGCTGTAAGAGCCCTGATTTCTTAAATAGAACCTCTCAAATAAACTAAAGGAACAAAAATGTAAAATTGTTTTATATTATATATATTTTATCAAAAAATTTCAAATAGTTTTAAACCTGAAACCTGAATGAAGTAAACTAGCATCCTAATGTTTCTTGTTTATATTTTTACTTAATGGCAATAGTTCAATACTACAGAGAGTGACATTAGATTCTTTACAGTAGTTAAACAAAAGTGAAGGATAAAGTGCGTCTGCACAGACAGTTATCAACAAGTTTTATGGGACAATGAAAAACATCATCTTTCTACAGAGCTCAGATAGCAGCATCTCTCATTTTATAACTTGCACATTTTGTTATTTTAGTGGCAGTCTAGTACATTATTCATTTTGATGTGATTGATAACTTTTAAAGGAAGTTAGAGAATGATGACACCTAGTACGTTACAATAAACTTTGTTTACACTGAATAATTTGCAATCCTGTTTGTTATATTGTGAAGATTAATTGCTCAAGAACATCTTGATAAATTTTGCAGTGTGTCATGAAAAAATAAACATTAAATCCTCTCTGCTTTGAATTATTTGAAAACAATGAACTTTTTTTTTATAATTCAACGGCCTGTCGTCAATTATACCTTACAAATAATGTAAAAATGTT